>NW_027362765.1:412662728-413390228 GCF_046119375.1 Phyllobates terribilis
CTCTCCCCCAGTTCCACACTACAAGTCCCAGTCTGTAAGATCAATAAAAATATAATAAAAGATCTTTTTCTTGGCTGGATTGGGGGCATGTATACAGCATTTTAGAATGCTGTATATGAGGGCTGAAAAGTACTGGCTGCTTCTCATATTGGAAAAACCCGGTGACAGGTTTCAATTTTCTTCCTAGAAGTGAAATGGTAAAAACTGCAGCAAAAACTTTACAAACTGCAATCGATATGGCAAGTGTACAAAATGGATGTCCTGAACATTGTGATTTTATTAGATCCTAGTACAAGACTGTAACATCTGGCTACTGCGATAAATTGCTGAGAGGTCTGGGGGGTGTCCCTTTTTAGGGAGTTACTCTTTTTTTTATTGAGAAAGTCCTTTTTTTCTTTATACAGTTTTGCAAATTGTTTTGCATGGGAAATTCTTTCTGCCATTGTTATACTATACAAGACAGTAGTAAAAAAAAAAATAGAAAACAGAAATAATGACAATGAAAAGAAAAGTTTAAACATTTTAAAATTGAAGAACAAAAGAAAGGATGACACACGGGAAAGCAGGTTAGTTTAGAGGGGGTACATCATCCTGTGCCTTAAAGGGAATCTGCCACCTGGTTTCTGCTACCTCTGAGAGCAACATAATGTAGGGACAGAGACCCTAATACTAGCGATGGTTAACTTACTGGGCTGCTTAGTGTAGTTTTTATAAAATCAGTGTTTTATCAGCAGGTGATTATCATTATAGAACTAGTAAACCTGCTGTCAAGTAGTCCAACCCCTCCCTCACCATTCATTGGCAGCTTTCTGCTTATGCAGAGTGAACTCAGAAAGCAGCCAATCGGTGGTGTGGGTGGAAACTTATATGGAATAATGACCATTTCCTATATAATTTACAGTATTTCTGGTCACCCCTTTCCCAGCTGGTCCCATGGATAACAGTTTATCTAAATCTTGCTGCATCATTTTACTTCCCTTCCACTTTCTGCTTGTGATTTCTGAGGAGGATGGAAGACGACAGGTTAAAAAAAAGAAGACGCCGTCACGTGGCCGCTTGATGAAATCCACTAAACTATCTTTTTATATCTCACAAAAACATTAGCACATGTTCTGTGAAGTCTTAATTGGTCAATAAATCATGGTCGCTGCCGAGCCCTTACTTTTACGGACCACTGGGCCTTGTCAGCTAAAAAACTGCAATACACTTAGCTGCGTCTCATGCATATTCATGTTCCAAATTTACATGTAATTAACCTGGTTATAAATCAAGGGAAGATTTGCATAAGTATATATAGAGAACAGAGACAAGTAAACTTGCTCCCCTTCCTGTAATCCTGTCCACTCACTTAGCCATCAAATGAGACGGGCTAAGTGCCATCTGTGGGCTGTCGGCATCCGAAGCGTTGTATCACTAATTATTCCACCAACATGGCAGCCTCACCGGACCAAATCTGCATCTGTCACTGATTAATTAAAATGAATGTATTCTAAAGATGTTTACTTTGTGCAATTTACAGCATGAGGCATCATCGGAGAATAGCAGCCTGAGGCCGTCTTATACATCGCCATATCAGTACACAGAGAAATATAGTCCTAGTGCCATATGGGCTGCTGTAAAGCAGGTGGAAAATAGTCATTAAAGGGGTTGTCCACTTTGGGAAACAATATATATATTTTACTTAAATGTATTTGGGGGGGGGGGGGACTTTTTTCCAGTTGATTTTCATTAAAAATTTTGCACCGTATTGCTTTTATTTCCCGCCACATTTAACTTTGATGGGGTCTGCGGTCATAAATCAACTGAGAGAAGCTCAGAAAAAGACAGATAAAGAAGTTATCAATTCTTCAGTTAGACTGGCAGAAGGAGCTCACTGTTGGATTCTCAGTTAACTCATTTTGCAGCCAGCAATAGTCAGTCCAACACAGGGGCCATAACAGGCAAACAGTGCAAAATTTTTAATAAAAAACAATCGCAAAAATGATTTTTAGCCGCAAATACATGCAAGTAAGGAAAATAAATGTCAGCAAAGGTAGACAATCCCTTTAAGGTGTAGAAGTTCGTGAGCTCTAATGTAAGATCTATTACAGAGCCCTCACCTAGCAGGTGCCATAATGCTTTTATATATGTGGTTGTGGGGTACTTGAGAACCCACAGGCATCAGGGCGCAGTTGCTAGCTCTGCACAATTTAAAGCTATGTCACCGAGCATAACACATTAAAGGTTATGTCTAAATACATACAATGATCACCTATCCACATGATTGCTGAGGTCTGAACACTGAGATGTCCATTGTTCCCAAATATTGGGGTCAGCTGTACTCTGTGAATGTACTTACATGAGTGACCATCCATCAATTCACTTCTATGGGACTGATGGAATGGGTAACTCCATAGAAGTGAATACAGTGGAAATGCATGCACACTACCACAATATCCATTTCCTGTAGATAGGTATAAATGTATTTAGTGGAACAACCCCTTAAAGTGGTGGCATAAGGTTTAAAGAGGAGCTGTCACCGGTTCAAAATGTAGAAGTTTTCTCACCTATTTTATTCTCCCAGCTCCCCTGAGTACCCGTTTATTTTTTATTGTTTTCAAATCCTCCAAACAGTTCTAGGGATATGGGCCTTTTTATTTAGTTATGTTATCGTCTTTATCAAGGGGGCGTGGCTCATAGGATCCTCGTGGGCGTTTATTTAGGCTGCTCTGAGTTGTCATCCTGTGAGCCATGCCCCCTTGCTAAAGACCATAAAACTTACTGTTACAGGCACGCCACTAGGTTCAGATAGGGCAAGACGGGTTTCATGAATTCTTTGGAATCCTGGGGGAACCGTTACTCAGGGCGACCATAGACCATGTGCTGCACCTTCTCTCAGGCACACGATAGATTCAATTGCTGACCAGACACATCTGACAAGAGTCTTTTTCAACAGTTTAACAGTGGAATTTAATCTGAAGCATGGCCAGTGCAATTCAGGGATATTACAGAAACTATCTTCATTACAGTACAGTCTCATAAAGCAGGCACAATAACGTTAGTCTCTTCAGTAGCATAATTCAGCATAGATTAGGTCTCTTAGCAGCACACTTCTATGCATACACAACCACATTCTTTTCCTTCACAAGGTCACAATAGTACACATCATTCTTTATCCTGCATGGAGATGGAGGGGGGAGGGTTTGATGAGGGAGATGATCCCTGTGACACAATTCCTTCCAGTCCTTATCTTCCTGCCCGATAATACTCTGCACTGTTAGTTCAGGGAGTTTATCTGACCTGTGTTTTGGTTCTCTCCTGATATGAATCCTGTTCAGTTGCCTTCTTTCAGATCCAGATAACACACCACCTTTCTCTTTGTCTTCAGCCAGACTACAATAACAAGTTCCCCACAATCTCGCTGGGGCTCTGCTAAAACACTCCCTGTCTCCTGTGACTGTGATAACCCCCCTAGTTGCTGAAAGAAGCACAACACTTCCTGTCTCCTGTGCTTGTGTTATTTGTAACAGTTGCTGGATGCTTTCGAAGCAACAGTACTACTTCTGCATGTCACACTCTTCCCTCCTTTTTGAATGTTGTCCTCGACATTCGATTTAATTGGTCAATCTGACCAATTCTGAGACAGTGGTGAAAGTTGAGTAACTTTATATACAAATGGGCATTGTCAAATTGGCATAACATATAAACATTGATAATAACCTATTCTATGACCTTTTTCTTGTAGTACTCCTGTAAGAAATAAACAATTAACATAATCAGTGTCTCTTTAGCTGGAGTACGTCTTCAACCAGCTCTCTCTTTTTCAGGCGGCTCCCCCCGGCGGTCTGCAAGGGCCTAAAAATTGCCCAAATCGATGGAAACAGTGCTCAAATAACATGGGAACAGCATGGGGAAGACTCTTGGAAGCATTTCTGACTCTCAGGTCCCTGCTGTCACCAACGTTGTTAGAGGTATTACGCCACTTTTACGGACTCACAATAAAACATACAAAAACAAATCCAAAATGGATTTTCCTGGGAAATATGTTAAGGAACATCCTTTCCAGGGTAATGACTTGTATATAAGGCAAAATAAATAACCAAAAGCAAAAATGCTTGTCCACACCTTGGGCTATGTTCACACATAGTGTTTTTAATGCGTTTTTGCACTTTTGCATTGCTTTCAACCAAGACAAATGCATTCACCGGGAAATGTCATTTTAACATTTTACAACCTTATCTGGCCATGTGGTGTGTGACACATCATCAGACACATGCATGCAGTGCTGAAAAGACATGGGAATAGCATGGGGAAGACCCCTGGAAGCATATCTGACTCCCACTTACTATTTGTCCTGGTGTCGTCTCCGCCTTCCACAAGCACGGGTCCTACAACATTACCCGTGCCCTCCCCAGTGAACTTACTGTGAAGGACCGCCTAACCACAAACACATGGTCAAGTGAATGTGGCCAGGGATGGTACGGAGCCAGTCCACAGCTTTTTTTTGCTGAGAGTTGTATTTCACCACAGCCATATTCTTTAGCTCGGTGAAAGGACTGGCATAGAGGGAAACCATATCTACTCTGGGTGTCATTTATCCCAGGAAGTCCTCTAATGCAGCTTGTTGCAGAAGCAATGGCAGCCCATCCAACATCAGCTTGCACTTGTCGGTGGTGCTTCGACACACAAACATCTTTCCTTGCGCCTTTAATTTCATGACTACAGAGTTGGGCAATGGCCTGATCTGAAATGCAGTTTGAGAAATAACATGCATAAGCACATCCGATCCACATTAAAAAGCAGCCATAGAGTGTCCGGGAACCTTCTCACACACTTGTCTTAGCCTGGGCTGCTTCTCAGCAGGGTTGGACGGGCCCACTAGAGAAACGGAGACTCCTCCGGTGGGCCCTGGCTTCTCCTTCAGAAGAGTTCATAGTGCCGAGGTGAGGCCATGATGATGATAGAGGCCACTATCTGCTTAGTTTTCTGTTACTTGGAATACAAGCGCAAGTATGCAGCCAGCCACCCACCTACCCACCTACAGGCCGCTGATTGCACTTGAAATGTGGCCTTTTAGGCTCATGGAAGCCTTTTCACAACCTCATGCCAGCGGCAGCCGGGTGTCCATACTCGGTCCCCAGCCGCCACTATTTCTCCCGGTATTGTCTCCACCTTCTACAAGTGCGGGTCCCTGAACATTACTGCTGGTATTTTTTTGTGGGAATCTGCCTGTCTCCTACCAGCCTGGAATATTTCCAGTAAACTATGATATGAGGCCATGATATTAGCACTGCCCCCAGTACCAGTAGCGAAGCCATCCCCAATTTCCTTCTCAGGAATTTTATTTGGTAGACTAAGTGACTGCCCAAATATATTAGTTTCTCACAAAGGAGCTGAAGATAGAGTGGCAGTAGGTGCAAGTTTCTCCAGCCTGTTAGATATCAGAGGGTGAACGGCAGCATGTTGGATCAGTGGTTAGTACTGAAGCCTTGCAGCACTGGGATCCTGGGTTCAAATCCCAGCAAGGACAACATCTGCAAGGATTTTGTATGTTCTCCCTGTGTTTGCGTGGGTTTCCACCTCAGTGAAAAAGTAACCATGGAGTGTCCGGGAACCTTCCCATACATTTTTCTTAGCCAGGACTGCTTCTCGGCAGGGTCGGACGGTCCTCTGGTGTGCCTTGGCTTCTACATCAGGAGAGTTCATGATAGCGCTAACTTTGCAGCTGCTATGGTGCTCTTGAGCAGAGGAGAAAGATGAGCCCTCAGAATCAAATCCTCTGGTGGGCTCAATGTTTTTCAGTCTGACACAGCGTCTCAGGAAATAGAAACTACCGCACTCCTGGAGTGGTGATGGTGCCCAGGTAGGGTTACAAGCCCGTAGCAATTCTGATAAATAACCTGGCACTCGATTGACTCGTAAATTCTTTTTATGGATTTTTAATGACAAAGTAGCACAACAAGCAGACGTTTCGGTCATATAAAACCTTCATCGGTGTACAGTATTTAGATGTGGCTATGTATAAGGCAGAAGCCCAGTGGTGCTGTCAGCTGTTGAGTGGGAAGACGGGACACGGTGTCCACCGTTTGTCCAGGGTATTCTGTCTTATATGATCGAAACGTCTGCTTGTTGTGCTACTTTGTCATTGAAAATCCATAAAAAGAATTTACGAGTCAATCTAGTGCCAGGTTATTTATCAGAATTGACACTGCTTCTCAGTGAGAGTTGTATTTCACCACAGTCATATTCTTTAGCTCGGTGAAAGGACAGGCATAGAGGGAAACCATATCTACTCCGGCTGTCATTTCTCCGTCACCTGATTCCGCCCATTGCCACACACGACCATGCCTGGTTGTATGTACAGCGGTGACAGCCACAGATCAGGCTGCTGTGTTACAGCTTTCAACAACTCTGCAGCGCTGGGCAGTTTGTCACCTAAGCATTAAGCATTTTATCTTCAGCACAGCCTGTTGCCGATTGGCCAAGGCAGTGCTGCAGTGCTTTCAGCTTGTGACTGATGTGGTTATTTCGGAGATGGAGGAGGAGGTGCAGGAGCTGAACAATGTGATTAAATTGAGGTTACATTGGCGACTCTGTTTTTTATACTAAGGAAAGATACTGTTTTGTTTTTTTTACGTTATTTTTTTAAGACAAATGCATTCACCGGGAAATGTCATTTTAACACCTTATCTGGCAATGTGGTGTGTGACACATCATCAGACACATCCTGCTTCATTTATGATGGAGGGATTCTGAAAGTCACAAAGCCTATTTTCATAGGGCCATCAGGTGGCCCTTACTATTCTTAAAAGGCCAGCATTCGGCACTCGTTATTGTTAGAGAGCTGTCTCCTATACTGTTATTTCGTATGCAGTGACTGCAAGGGCTTCCAAAAATTCGGACACAACCCAATACCCCTTTGAAGAGACATAGAGTAGGGTCTCAGTAAAAAAAAATGTTCCCATTATAAAGGAGCGGGTCTCCTATAGTGGTAATGACCATGCTGTGACTGCAAGGGCTGCCACATTTGGGAAAAACCCCACTAACAATTTAAAGACACATAGAGCAGGGCCAAAGTAACAAGTACGACATGTTTCCATTAGAAAGGAGAGGGTCTGCTATACAGTTATAGGGTATGCAGTGAGCCCAACGGCTGACCAAATTTAGGAAAAACCCCACTAAGAATTTAAAGACACATAGAGCAGGGCCACAGTAACGAGTATGACATGTTCCCATTAGAAAGGAGAGGGTCTGCTATACAGTTATAGGGTATGAAGTGAGTCCAACGGCTGATGAAATTTAGAAAAAACCCCAGTAAGAATTTAAAGACACGTAGAGCAGGGCCACAGTAACGACAAATTCCCATTAGAAAGGAGAGGGTCTGCCATAGTGTTGGCCTATGCAGTGAATGCTAGGGCTGCCAAAAATTGGGAGGCACTCCAATGCCCCTTGGAAGAGGCGTAGAGGGTCTCATGAAAAAATGTTCCCATTATTAGGAAGTGGGTCTCCTATAATGTTGGCCTATGCAGTGAATGCAAGGGCTGCCAAAAATTGGGAGGCACTCCAATTCCCCTTAAAAGAAACTTAGAGGACCTCATAAAAAATGTTCCCATTAGAAAGGAGCAGGTCTCCTATACTTGTAATGTCCATGCACTAAGCGTATGGGCTGACAAACATTTACCCCTTGGGGGTATACATGAACATACTGTATATTTTTTTTTTTTTTTTACAGGCATCATAAACATCCTTTAAAAAATGATGTGGGTGTTGCACAGTCACCCTGGTGATATGGTGGTGGAGGATGAGGATGAGGAGAAGGAGGAGGACCAGAGCAAATAGCCAAAATCAGGAAGCGTATACCCATGTGTGGGTGTGAAAAGGTGCATGGGAATACACCTCCCAACAAAAGACACTGGATTTGAGCTTATGTTACGCTGCTATCATTCGGTGGTGTTGAGAAGTCTGGCCCAATCCAGCCCTTGTTCATTTCTATAAGAGCCAGCATTTTCAGTTGATATGCGGATGCGCTTATAATTCCACCAGCGGCACTAAAAACCTGCTCTGATAAGCTAGCGGCAGGGCAGGCCAGAACCTACAAGGCATAGAGAGCCAGTTCATTCCACGTATTCAGCTTGGATACCCAATAATTATAAGGCACAGGGGAATCACGGAGGACGTTGGTACGGTCAGCAAGGTACTCCCTCAGCATCTTCCCAAACTTTGCACTCCATGTGAGAGTACCCTGTGCCTCAGGGCTTGTGCAATGGGAGGGGCTGAGAAAATTCTCCCAGAACTTTGACAGTGTTCCCCTGCCTCTGCTGGATTGGAGTTGTGTCTCTCTCGCCTGTAGTCCTTGGTTGTCCAACGAACTATGACCTCTGCCGCCAGCGTTTTCAGAGAGGAATTTTTTTAATAGTTCCGCAACAAGGGCCTTCTGGTACTGCCCCATTTTTGTAGACCTGTCCACCTCAGGAATAAGAGATATAAAGTTCTCCTTGTAGCGTGGGTCTAGAAGTGTCACCAACCAGTAATGACAGTCACCCAAAATTTTGAGAATGCGAAGGTCATGGGAAAGGCAGCGTAACATAAACTCAGCCATGCGTGCCAGACTACTAACAGGCAAGACTTCCGTGTCCTCACCAAGGGGACTAGTGACCACGCTCTCCTCCTCCTCTCTGTCCTCTGGCCATCCACGTTGAACAGACGGTAGGACAGTTGTGCAGGTAGTTCCGTCTATAGCACATGAAACTAGCTCCTGTTCTTCCTCCTCCTCTTCCTCATTGTCACCCAATCCACGTTGGGATGAGATGAGGCTGGGCTGTGTGTAATCACCCTGTATGGTTCCTTGCTCTATCTCATCGTGCTCTGCCTGCAATGCATCCTCTTTGATTGTGAGCAGAGAGCGTTTCAGAAGACATAGAAGCGGGATGGTGACGCTAATTATGGCGTCATCGCCGCTCACCATCTTGGTGGAGTCCTCAAAGTTTTGGAGGATGGTACATATGTCTGACATCCATGTCCACTCCTGAGGTCTTATGTGTGGAGTCTGAACTGAATACCGACTGCCTGGTTGATGCTGGTACTCAACAACTGCCCTCTTCTGCTCACAAATCCTTCCCAACATCTGCAGTGTAGAGTTCCAACGCGTGGGGACATCACACACCAGTCTGTGAGCCGGAAGCTGCAAACGCTGCTGAAACACGGCAAGGGCGGCGGAAGCTGTAGGTGACTTTCTAAAATGGGCACACAGGCGGCGTACTTTAACAAGCAGATCCGGCAGCTCCGGCTAGGATTTGAGAAATCGTTGAATCACGAGGTTAAGCACATAGGCCAGGCATAGTACATGTGTGAGGTTGCCTTGCCTCAGAGCCGCCACCAGGTTCCAGCCATTGTCACACACGACCATGCCTGGCTGTAGGTTTAGCGGTGTGAGACAGAGATCTGCCTGCTGTTACGCTCACGCCCGGACTAATTGGCGTGAGTGTGGTTAGTGATCCCACTGGACCATGAACCGAGGAGTGCCTGGAGGGGCGTGACTAAGTATCAACTCGGTCCGACCAAGGTCACACAGCGGCTCAGTCGACTCCGTGAACCAGGGAGGAACCGAGCAGAGGGACCAGGTGCTACTCCAGGTCAGACCCCGGTCACAGCTGTTGACCCGCACCGGAGAATGCAGGAACGGGCAGGCACAGCTGGTATGCAGACAGGTGGGTACTGGCAAGAAGCTGTATAAAAAGGGGAGCCATCTTAGAAAGACAGGTCAGCCAGTCAGAGGAGGACTCTGCAGGAGCTCTGCTCCGGAGGCGGGCCTAGTGAGTGGCCCAGCAGAAGGAGAGAAGAGAGGAGAGGGAGCAAGAGAAAGGCTCCAGGAACAGAAGGGATCCCAGGGGAACGGGAAGTGCTAGTGTGGCACCCCAGGGGTCCGGTTGCCACAGTGGCATTGCCTCCCTCACAAGAGGTGATGCCATGCCTGGAAGCAAGCAGGGGTCCCCTAATCAGGTTTTACTAAGCAGGCATCACTTTCCTGGCTCCAGACCAGCAAGGCTCCTCCCCTTGCAACTGGGATCTGGAGGCGGGGTTAGTTAGTCTTAGTGTGAGGAGCTGAAGTGAAGACGTCAACAAGAGAGGAGCTGGGGAGTGGAGCTGCGCGGCAGTTCACCCCAGAAGGAACCAACACACAGGAGTCCGAGGCTGTGGGGCACTGAAGGCCCAGCAGCAGAAACCGGAGGGCAGGAGACTGCAGGTCTCCTGGCCCCATCAGACGCCCAGAGGCTAAGCAGCAACGCAGGAACCAGCACCGCCACGTGGGAGCGACGCATCAGCAAGGCCTGAGCTGCCTGCCATACGGGCGAGCACAAAGACGTTGCACTAAGGGACGAGGGCCACCGCACAGCTACAAGCAGCAGAGCCAAAGAGATTAGTGAAAAGGGAAGGCCTCCAACTTCACCTGGTGAGGTGGATTCCTTACTTGCTTCCAGGCTGCCCGGACTTCCATTTCTAGCCAGTGCCCTAGTCCCAGTTTGCCTAATCACCGCCAGTAAAGATAAGAGGAAACCACCATTAAGTTGTGGACTGATTATTGCTGCGCCATCAACCCCTGCACTACAATGCCCAGCATCACCTATAACATCTGCACTGCCCTGGAGCTAAGCTCTACCTGTGGAGAGCCACACCAGCTTTGCTGCACTAACATCAGCTCCAGAGGACCTGCTCCGCAGCGGCGGCTACCTATAGCCGCATACCACAGGTGGCGTCAGGAACTTTGTACATAAAAACTATAAAATCCCCTTTTTCCTGACCGTCCGGGGTCACGGACCGGGTCACCGCCACTGTGACATCTCCACTAGCAACGACCGGCCCGGCACCGAGTACCCCATGGCCTAGGGGGCGCGTCAACTTGGCGTCACGAATAGGATTCACGAAGCCCGGTATAACCGGGTCCTGTGTGCCATAGACTTTATTGAACTGTGTTATCACGTGGTTTGCCGCCTGCCGAGGGGGAAGAAAGAAGCCCCGATCCGGAACCGCCCGGTAAGAGATCCCTCCGCCTGCAGCGCTGCATACTGGTACGTCAGCAGACGCCCAGGACCTGGCTGAGGTTCACTGGGGGGGGGGGAAGATGCCCAACATGGAGGAGGGTTCAGCCGCAGGCGCGGCCGCTGCCACTGTGATACCGTTATCAATGCCATATATACCGGGGGTGGCGTGGTTGCTCCAGTACTCAGGAGAGTCGCACACCCTGAACGACTTTGAGGAGAGACTGCACAGTTTGTTTAAAGTATACCCCCTGTCTGAGGAGCAAAAAGTCAGCATCCTCATAGGCCAGCTAATCGGTGCAGCCCAGAGAGAGGTGAAGTCCTGGCCGGGCAGAGACAAAGGCACTGTAAAAGAAATACTGGCCCGATTGAAGGATACCTTTGACACCCGCACTGCAGCAGAAATTAAAATGAAGTTTTACGGGTGCAAACAAAGGGTGCAGGACAGTGTACGGGACTATGCTCTAAACCTGCAGGAGGCGCTGCGGGCCATCAAACAGGTAGACCCCGACAGTGTGCGAGATGAGGACAGATTGCTAACTGAGCAGTTTATTGAGGGGCCCCTCTCCACCGCTCACAGGACACAGCTGCGCATTATGGCTCTGAAAAACCTTGATCTGGACTTTGCACAATTTAAAGACAGAGCCATCCGGGTGCTGCGGGAATCAACACCAGGAGGCGCTGCATCCCACCAGCGCCCAGTTACCACCTACCACCAGGAGGTGGCATCCTTTTCCCCAGAACCTGTGGAGGCTGACGTGCAGAATCTGGACAATGACCCATCTGCAGACCTGCGCCTTCAGGTCCAGGAGCTGACCAAAAGTGTGGCTGCGTTAACCAAAACCATGCAGGCCATTCAAGTGTCCCCCAAGGAAAAGATCCAGCTGGCTTCCAGTCCAGATGACGTCCCATGGCGACGACAGAAGAGAATTCCACCGATCAGAGAGAGGAATAGCGATCACTACGACAAGTACGGACAACCCATCTGCCGCTGCTGTCAAAAGGCGGGACACTACACAAGATTCTGTAATTTAAACGAGCAACACCTGGGGCAGAGGGCCAACCCCCAGGAGTAAAAACGATCAGGCCCACAAAGTTGGCGAGACAAGTACGTGGGAGGACGGCCGGTCCTACCTGTCGTGCTTGATGGCATCCCAATGAATGCGTTGCTGGACACTGGGTCCCAGGTGACCACAATGTCATATATCCTTTATAAACATTACTGGACTGATTCAGACATTACCCGCCATCCAGATGAACATCTTAGTATCTATGCCAGCAATGGTCAGCCCTTGCCTCAGGTGGGGTATAAAGAGGTGACCATAAAAGTTTGCAAAGTAGAATTGCCATCACAAGGAATGATTATTGTTGATATTGATCACCGAGAAAGTCATCCCATGATAACCTTAGGCACTAATGTGATAGAGAATTGCCTTGGAGCAATTATTGTTTTGTTGCAACAGGTCGCAGAGACTGCCAGTTCCAGTCAGCGGCTAGTTCTGCAGAAGGAAATCAGAGCCCTGATGAAAAGACAACAGGTAGAGCTGCCTGGAGGGGAAATTGGCAGTGTCAGGATGAGTGATCCGTTCCCCATTGCAATGCCCTCTAGGAGTGAAATGTTGATATGGTGTCGAGCAGCAATTGGTCTCAGGGGTCAAGATTATCAGGCCCTGGTAGAACCCGTGTACTCTGACACTAAGCCCAACATCTTGACAGCCATGGGGGTGGTCGATGTCCGCAAGGGGAGAGTACCGATACACATCCTGAATTGTGGGGAGAAAGAGGTCCATTTACCCCGGTATGCTACCCTTGCTAAGCTATTCACTGTCAGTAACAACTCAATAAAGACAGTGGAACCCTTGCCTCCATCCAAACCTTCGGAGGATAATGGTTCCAAGGGACAGATGGAGGATTGGTGTCAGAAGCTATAAGTGGGCACTGACTCCACCCCTTTGCACCAAAAGCATGGAGTATACCGGGTGGTCCAAGAATATGAGTGAGTCTTCAGCAAACACCCACTAGACTTTGGGCAGGTAAAAGGGGTTCAACATCGTATCCCCACGGGAGATCATCCGCCCATTAAAGAGAGGTACCGGCCTGTACCCCCAGCTCACTATCAATGTGCCAAAGGGATGTTACGGGAGATGAAGGAGGCTGGGGTGATAAGGGATAGTTGTAGCCCCTGGGCAGCTCCATTAGTTCTCGTTAGAAAGAAGGATGGTACAATGAGGATGTGTGTTGACTACAGGCAGATTAATCGCATTACACATAAGGATGCCTACCCATTACCCAGAATTGAGGAGTCACTAGCTGCATTAAGATCTGCTAATTATTTCTCCACTTTGGATCTCACCAGTGGGTACTGGCAGGTTCCTGTGGCAGAGGCGGACAAAGAAAAGACCGCGTTTACAACACCAATGGGCCTCAGCGAGTTCAATTGCATGCCATTCGGGCTCTGCAACGCCCCAGGAACCTTCCAGCGGTTAATGGAGTGCTGCCTAGGACACAAGAACTTCGAAACTGTCCTGCTGTACTTGGACGACGTAATTGTCTACTCGAAGACATATGAAGACCACCTGGAGCACCTGGCCGAGGTGTTTGAAGCCGTATCTGGTTTTGGCCTGAAGGTAAAGCCGTCCAAGTGCCACCTGTTGAAGCCCAAGGTGCAGTACCTAGGTCATGTGGTAAGCGCCGAAAGTGTAGCGCCAGACCCTGAAAAAGTCACCGTAATCAAAGACTGGCCAAGACCCTCCACTATCAAGGAAGTGCGGCAGTTCCTCGGGCTGGTAGGCTACTACTGAAGATTTATCAAGGGTTTCACCAAGATAGCAGCACCAATGCAGGATCTCCTAGTAGGCCAGTCGAAGAGGACCAAGAGCCTGAAACCTCCGTTCAGATGGGGTAAACCAGAAGATGAATCCTTCACCCGACTGAAAATGGCTCTCACCAGAGACGAAGTCCTGGCCTACCCCGACTATGGCCAACCATTTATACTTCATACAGATGCCAGCAACGTGGGATTAGGAGCGGTGCTGTCCCAGGTACAGCAGGGCAGAGAGAGAGTGATTGCCTACGCCAGCAGGAAGCTCCGTCCTACGGAAAGGAACCCCGACAACTACAGTTCCTTCAAGTTGGAGTTTCTCGCCGTAGTCTGGGCTGTAACAGAGCGCTTCAAGTACTATCTCGCCTCCTCCAAATTTACAGTCTTCACAGATAACAACCCGCTGACGCACCTGGAGACTGCGAAGCTTGGTGCCCTAGAGCAATGATGGATGGCCCGACTGTCTAACTACAAGTTTACCATCAAGTATCGGGCGGGGCATCAAAATGCAAATGCTGATGCGCTGTCCAGGATGCCCAACTTGCTAGATGGGGGAGAAGACCCGAAGAGCTGGAGGAGATAGAGATACCCGCTTTCCATCGTCATGGGGTGACCCAGTGCTCTCACTGTGTAAGGGACAAGCGCTCCGCCAACAGAGAGGCCACGTTCAACCCATTGCCCCACCATGGATGGGCAGAAACGCAGGATAGCGACCCGGCTGTCCGCCTAGTCAAGGAGTTGCTGACGCAAGCTGACTCATACCCTGATCCAGATGCTCCACAGGAGACCCAACAGTTGTGGATAGAGAAGGGCAAACTGTTCATCTACGAAGGAAAGCTGTGTCGAAGAAGCATCAACTCCTGGACACATGAACTCGTCTGGCAGGTGGTAGTCCCGAGGCGGGATGCGTCAATGGTCTTAGAAGCGTACCACGATGGAGCAGGACACTTCGGGTGGAAGAAGTCCTGCTACGTGAGCGATTCTACTGGGCTGGCATGAGGAAAGCAATCGAGAGATGGTGTCGAGAATGTGGTCCATGCAACCTGAGATGAAAAGACCGTGACAGCCAGAGGGCTCCCCTGCAGCCCATCATCACCAACCAGCCACTAGAACTGGTAGCCTTGGACCACGTGAAGCTAGCCCCAAGCAGGTCAGGCTATGTCTACGCTCTAACCATAGTAGACCACTACTCCCGGTTCCTGGTAGTAGTGCCAGTGAAAGATCAGATGGCTCAGACAGCAGCCAAAGCGTTCAAACATCACTTTTGTCGCCCGCACGGGTACCCTGACCGAGTGCTAACCGACCAAGGTCCTGCCTTTGAAGCAGAGGTGTTCCAGGAATTCTGTAACTTGTACGGGTGCAAGAAAATCAGGACAGCGCCGTATCATCCCCAGACCAATGGGTTGTGTGAAAAGATGAACCAGGTGGTGATAGACTTGTTGAAGACGTTGCCCCTTGATGAGCGCAGCCTGTGGCCAGAGAAGTTACCAGATTTGGTGGACCTGTATAACCACATCCCGGTGAACTCCACCAACTGTACACCCGCTTACCTGATGAGAGCAAGACCTGGTAAACTACCCATTGACTTGGACATGGGAGTCCTAACACCAGAGACGACTTCACCAGATGCGGATTGGGATACCGAGCGGCAGCAACAATACCGCAAAGTGCAAGAGTGTGTTGAAAGAAGTTTGTCCCAGGCAAGACAGAAGCAAGAGAAAACTTACAATCAGCGCGCACCTGCCATTCCCTTATCACCTGGAGAACAGGTACTTAAGAGAAAGAGACGACTCACAAATTAGATGACCAGTGGGAGGTAGAGCCATACACCGTCCTACCTTCAAGTTACAATAACAACAAAGTGTGCCTCATCAGCAAAGATGGAGGGGAAACTTCAGCGGCAGTCTTAAGGGACCACTTGAAGATCTGTCCTGAACAGTTGAAACACACAGAAGAAGATCAAGACAACTCTCAGCCCACAGAAGGAGTGGAGGAAGTGGTCCAAACAGTACTCGGAGAACTTCCCCGGTCTTGGACGCAGGTGAACAGTGCAATTGTAGTACCGGTCCTTACCTTTCTCCAAGCGGCCTCACCGGAAGCTGCAGAAGTCCCAGAACAACTGGAAGACCAGTCGGCCCCAGAGACAGATGCTTCATCATCAGCAGACCAGGAGAATCGACCCTCTGCTAGCAGTGAACCTGTCGTACCCATGGTGAGCCAAAGAATTCGTAGGAGATTACCCAGCTTATCAGTGTTACCTCAAACTACCCGTAGTGTAATTCACACTGAATCCACCACACCAGGGCTAGACACTAGGGACCAGGGTAGGGCAGTGACAACTAACGTACTACGTAGATCGACCAGGAGTACAAAAGGTCAGCTCCCTGCTCACTGGAGAAACTAAAGTATAATAGAATTAAAGCGTATGTTGTATATACAGTACAGACCAAAAGTTTGGACACACCTTCTCATTTAAAGATTTTTCTGTATTTTCATGACTATGAAAATTGTACATTCAAACTGAAGGCATCAAAACTATGAATTAACAAATGTGGAATTATATACTTAACAAAAAAGTGTGAAACAGCTGAGAATATGTCTTATATTCTAGGTTCTTCAAAGTAGCCACATTTTGCTTTGATGACTGCTTTGCACACTCTTGGCATTCTCTTGATGAGCTTCAAGAGGTAGTCACCAGAAATGGTTTTCACTTCACAGGTGTGCCCTGTCAGGTTTAATAAGTGTGATTTCTTGCCTTATAAATGGGGTTGGGACCATCAGTTGTGTTGTGCAGAAGTCTGGTGGATACACAGCTGATAGTCCTACTGAATAGACTGTTAGAATTTGTATTATGGCAAGAAAAAAGCAGCTAAGTAAAGAAAAACAAGTGGCCATCATTACTTTAAGAAATAAAGGTCAGTCAGTGCGAAAAATTGGGAAAACTTTGAAAGTGTCCCCAAGTGCAGTTGCAAAAACCATCAAGCGCTACAAAGAAACTGGCTCACATGAGGACCGACCCAGGAAAGGAAGACCAAGAGTCACCTCTGCTTCTGAGGATAACTTTATCCGAGTCACCAGCCTCAGAAATCGCAGGTTAACAGCAGCTAAGATTAGAGACCAGGTCGATGCCACACAGAGTTCTAGCAGCAGACATATCTCTGCAACAACTGTTAAGAGGAGACTTTGTGCAGCAGGCCTTCATGGTAAAATAGCTGCTAGGAAACCACTGCTAAGGACAGGCAACAAGCAGAAGAGACTTGTTTGGGCTAAAGAACACAAGGAATGGACATTAGACCAGTGGAAATCTGTGCTTTGGTCTGATGAGTCCAAATTTGAGATCTTTGGTTCCAACCACCGTGTCTTTGTTCGACGCAGAAAAGGTGAACGGATGGACTCTACATGCCTGGTTCCCACCGTGAAGCATGGAAGAGGAGGTGTGATGGTGTTGGGGTGCTTTGCTGGTGACACTGTTGGGGATTTATTCAAAATTGAAGGCATACTGAACCAGCATGGCTACCACAGCATCTTGCAGCGGCATGCTATTCCATCCGGTTTGCATTTAGTTGGACCATCATTTATTTTTCAGCAGGACAATGACCTCAAACACACCTCCAGGCTGTGTAAGGACTATTTGACGAAGAAGGAGAGTGATGGGGTGCTACGCCAGATGACCTGGCCTCCACAGTCACCAGACCTGAACCCAATCGAGATGGTTTGGGGTGAGCTGGACCGCAGAGTGAAGGCAAAAGGGCCAACAAGTGCTAAGCATCTCTGGGAACTCCTTCAAGATTGTTGGAAGACCATTTCTGGTGACTACCTCTTGAAGCTCATCAAGAGAATGCCAAGTGTGTGCAAAGAAATCATCAAAGCAAAAGGTGGCTACTTTGAAGAACCTAGAATATAAGACATATTTTCAGTTGTTTCACACTTTTTTGTTAAGTATATAATTCCACATGTGTTAATTCATAGTTTTAATACCTTCAGTGTGAATGTACAATTTTCATAGTCATGAAAATACAGAAAAATCTTTAAATGAGAAGGTGTGTCCAAACTTTTGGTCTGTACTGTAGTTGTACCCGTTAAATGATCTTGGGTGTATATATTTGTAGAATTTATGGACAATTGGGCCACAGGACTAGGTGTGGTCAGGACAATATTGAAAAATAGTTAGTAAGTGGCCTTGAAAATAAACCGCAGGCGTGGCTGAAGACAAGGCCCAACGAAAGAGTACCCTGAAGCCACTGTGGCACCCTGCTGTGCATTGGTGCCACAGAACCCAGAAGGGTGCATGGATGGACTTCTCCACAAGAGGCCCTCACACATTCACACACCTCCACCCTACCACCTCAGACCAGCAGAGGGAGCCCGCTAGGGATATATATAGGGAGGGTGGAGCCAGGCAGCTCAGTTTGGTGTTTAGTCTGAAGTGAGTGCAGACAGATTAGTGTTCAGAGACAGAGAGGAACACAGCTCAGAGTTGAGCAGAGAGCGTGCTGACGCTCAGAGAGCAGCATGCTGGCTGCTGTGCTTAGGCGAGCCAAGGCCTACAGCACGTGTGAAAGCCTAGTGAGGGCCTTGAGTGGGCCGAAGGCGAGAGGAAAAGAAAGAAGTAGTGAGGGGGCAGAGGAGCATACCAGGCTCACCCCGATATATATGCCAGACACCGGGTCCACGCCTACAGAGACATTTATACTCAGTAGAAACCACCAGAACCCCTGGAGGACTACAGATCCCAGGTTCACCAAACGCTGGCTACAGTACCAGGGCTAGGAGTCACGGAGGTCTCAGCATCCAGGGAGAGTGATCTCCAAAGAGAAGGCCCTACCACCAGGTCAGCAGGTGCAAAGAGAGACAGTAACCAAGCTAGGCCTAGCTCCAGGCAGGTCAGAAGCTTAGAGAAGAAAGCAACGGATCAGGAGGCCCTATACCCTTCTCACTGGGGAGAGTCCAAAAGTGCGCCCTTCACCTGGAGTACCCTGGATCGTGCCTGCAGCATCACCAGTAAAGGTACTGAAGCTTACCCCCGTGTGAGTGTCCGTGCTTCCTCCGGGACCGTCCTGCTGTCTCCCCCCCTGCACCACCATCCTTTACACCCCACGCTGCCCTGGAGCTAGCTCTACCTGTGGAGAGCCAGAATATCCCTGCTGCCGTAACACCAGCTCCAGAGGACTCCGCCGCAGCAGCGGCACCCCTTAGCCGCATTCCACAGGTGGCGTCACGAACTGTCCAAATCCCCCATATCTATCCCCCTTTCACTGACCGCCCTAGGTCACGGACCGGGCCAGCCACCGTGATATCCCCCGGCAACCAGAGGCCCGGCTGTCGAGTACCCCACGGCCCAGGGGGCGCGTCACCATGCCCAGGGATGATTCACAAAGTGGGTTGATGTGGTTCCCACCAGCCAAATTACAGTTACCAGGATTGTGGCATAATGACTAAGCGCCACAGTGACTGCTTTCAATTTTTGCTGTTTTTTTGTAGTTTTTGACTTTGTAACCTATTTGTAATGTGAACTGTTATTGTTATTTGTTAATTTTGAAAGGTATCCTCAGTCCGGGAGTACTGAAGTTAACTAGGGGGGATGTGGCACCCCAGGGGTCCGGTTGCCACAGTGGCATTGCCTCCCTCACAAGAGGTGATGCCATGCCTGGAAGCAAGCAGGGGTCCCCTAATCAGGTTTTACTAAGCATGCAACACTTTCCTGGCTCCAGACCAGACTTGGCAACTGGGATCTGGAGGCGGGGTTAGTTAGTCTTAGTGTGAGGAGTTGAAGTGAGGACGTCGACGAGAGAGGAGCTGGGGACTGGAGCTGCACGGCACTTCACCCCAGAAGGAACCAACACAGAGGAACCGGACACCGGAGTCCGAGGTTGTGGGGCACTGAAGACCCAGCAGCAGAAACCGGAGGGCAGGAGACTGCAGGTCTCCTGGCCCCATCAGACGCCCGGAGGCTCAGCAGCACCGCAGGGCCCAGCACCGCCACGTGGGAGCGACGCATCAGCAAGGCCCGAGCTGCCTGCCATACGAGTGAGCACAAAGACGTTGCATTCAGGGACGAGGGCCACCGCACAGCTACAAGCAGCAGGGCCAAAGAGATTGGTGGAAAGGGAAGGCCTCCAACTTCACCTGGTGAGGTGGATTCTTTACTTGCTTCCAGGCTGTCCGGACTTCCACTTCTAGCCAGTACCCTAGTCCCGGTTTGCCTAATCACCGGCAGTAAAGATAAGTGGAAAGCGCCATTAAGTTGTGGATTGATTATTGCAGCGCCATCAACCCCTGCACTACAACACCCAGCATCACCTATAACATCTACACTGCCCTGGAGCTAAGCTCTACCTGTGGAGAGCCACATCAGCTTTGCTGCACTAACATCAGCTCCAGAGGACCTGCTCCGAAGCGGCGGCTACCTATAGCCGCATACCACAGGTGGCGTCACGAACTTTGTACGTAAAAACTATAAAATCCCCTTTTTACTGACCGTCTGGGTCATGGACCGGGTCACCGCCACTGTGACATCTCCACTAGCAACGACCGGCCCGGCACCGAGTACGCCATGGCCTAGGGGGCGCGTCACTAGAGGCCACCCGTACGCCCGAATCTGCCAGGCGGTGGAGGGATCGAGGCGCAGAGGGGACCAGCCCCTAAACTAGTGGAGAACTACAAGGCTCAGCTAGGAACCGGAGGCTGCTGTGCTTGTAAGGTGCAGTGGCCACATCCGCAATTATATCGCTGAAAAGGTGGCCACAGAGGGTCCAGGGGACTGCAGGTCGCCCGACAAGACCCGAGGCTACCGGATTGGGACACTGATTGCGAGGCGCAGGGCAGGAGGGCGAGAGCCAGCACAGGAAGGCACACAGAAAGGGGTCCTGTCAGGCACTCTTGAACTACCTGAGGGATTGCTGAACCCCTGCCTGGTGAACGCAGCACGACGTGGGAGGTTGTAGTCCGGAACCTGTAACCTGAGGAACTTAATAACTGTGAGTAAACTCGGAAGACTGCACCCCACTGTCTCTGTGATTATTATCTGCGCCATCACCCCTGCACTACAACGCCCAGCATCACCTACAACATCTACACTGCCCTGGAGCTAAGCTCTGATTGTGGAGAGCTGAACCAACCCTGCTGCACTAACATCAACTCCACATAGCCGCATACCACAGGTGGCGTCACGAACTATATATATAAAAGCTATAAATCCCCTGTAAATATATCCCCTTTGGATTGACCGCCCTGGGTCACGGACCAGGTCACCGCCACTGTGACATCTCCCCTAGAAACGACCGGCCCGACACCGAGTACCCCACGGCCCAGGGGGCGCGGCACATGCACCATGGACAGGGGATTGGCTTGCATGTACAACAGCGGAAGAAGCAGTGGTGCCACCCTCAGACACTGTTCCTGGACCCTGGGGAACGGCCCACAAAGTCGGGTGCTTTGCTGCCCTGTGCCTGATCATGCTGGTCGTGGTCAGGCTGGTCGTTTTGCCACCCCTGCTGATGCTGGCCTGGCAGGTGGTGCAAATGGCCTTTTTGGGGTTATCGGCAGAGTCTTTAAAAAACAATCAGACTCAGGAACACCTAACAGTTGTACTGGCAACTTCCTTCGTGTTAGTGTTACGGGGAACGGTTGCTTGCCTTCTTTCTGCGGCCACCACACTGCTTCTTCCTGCTTGTTGGGGTGCTCTGCCTCCGTCCCCCTGTGTGCTGCTCTCCTCGCTCTGCATGTCCTCCTGCCAGGTTGGGTTACTATATCATCCATCTCCTTGTCTTCCACTTCCGCATTCTGGCCCGCCTCCTGACTTTCTGGCAGTTGTGTCTCATCATCGTCCACCTCTTGTGACACTTTCCCACGGTCACCTTTGGGTGACCGTGGATGCTCAAATATTTGGGCATCGCTACATACGATCTCCTCTTGCCCCGTTTTAAGTGGACTGGGCGAGAGGCCCGAATCTATAAATGGAAAAGTGAACAGCTCTTCGGAGTGTCCAAGTGTGGGATCAGTTGTCTCTGGGCACTCGGCATGGTGGGAGGAAGGAGCATCAGGGTGAGGAATATGCAGTCCAGACCCACAGCTACTGAAACTTGACCGTGTGGAAGACTAGGTGGTGGTGGTGGTGGTGGCTAAGTGACTGGAAGCATTATCTGCTATCCAACCAATAACCTTTTCACACTGCACTGTGTTCAATAGTGGTGTTCTGCGGTCCCCTATTAATTGGGATAGGAACGTCTAGCGAGAAGATGTGGGTGTTTGTTGTGGCACAATTTCAGCCTGCCCACGGCCTTGTCCTCGGCCTCTGCATGCACCATCAGCATCACGTCCAGTTCCCTGTCCCTTGCCATGTGCCTTGCCCATTTTAAATGGAGGACATTATCTTCCACGCTCACTACAAATGACTGAAATTGGAGCGAACTTATATGTGATCCGTGTGACGGACAAACCACAGTTTTAAATACCTGGCCTGTAGCTAACTATTTTGAACAGCAAACTGGTGTCAATTGCTTCACTGACATACTGAAATTTTTTTTTAATGGAGGCCAGAAATGGCAGTATTTTCAGCGCAATTATATGTGATCCGTGTGATGGAAAAACCACAGTTTTGAATAGTTGGATTTTTAGCGCTGTAATATGGAAAGGACCTGGCTGTATTCTGCAGTGCCAACAAGCAAATGGCGCAGAAAAACAGTGTTCTCTGGATTGCTTTTTACTCAAATAATGAGGATTAAGATCCAAAAAAAATTTATTCCTGGCCCCTGAGACCTGGGCTTTTTTCTAGAAATATCTAACAGCAGCAGAAGGCAGAATTGGAATGGAGTCTCTTGTGCTATATGCACTGCAGTCTGCTATATACCCTGCCTGCCTGCCTATATACACTGCCTGCCTGATATCTCTGCAGATGGATTAGTCCTCAGAAGGACTGTTTGTTGAGATGGATATGTGTCTCTAATATAGTTTGGTACACCTACACTAACTAGAAATAAGCAAATCTCTCCCTAGCTGAGCAGCACCTCTCCCTACACTGTCTGATTCTGGAGTGACTGTGACGAGCATGGCGGCGCCAGGTCTGATATAGACCTAATGACACTGTGCGGCCACTGTAATCACTGTAATGCCACAACCAACATGGCTGCGGCATTACAGTGAGTGGCAGGCAATCCCTGCATGTTGATTGGCTCTGTAAAGAGCACCAAACATGCAACGAGGGGACCCGAGCTCCCACCGAGCAACCCTTGAAATACTCGGCGAGCGTCAAGCATCTCGAGCAGTGAGATGCTTGGGCGAGCACCGAGCAGTAGCGAGCATGCTCGCTCATCACTAGTCCTCACGTGTTCAACATGCTCCCGGAAGGTTTTGCTGTGTACCACATTGTCATCCAAGTACGGCTGGCAGATGTCATCCCTCAATCCTTCCAAACAGGTCTCCATGCTCCTCTGAAATTCTGCTGGAGCTGAACTGTATGGAGGACTATGTGGGGCCCATTATTCTGTATGGAGGACTATGTGGGGCCCATTATACTGTATGGATGACTATGTGGTGCCATTAAACTGTATGGAGGACTATGTGGGGCCCATTATTCTGTATGGAAGACTATGTGGGGCCCATTGTTCTGTATGGAGGACTATGTGGGGCCATTATTCTGTATAGAGGACTATGTGGGGCCCATTATTCTGTATGGAGGATTATGTGGGGCCATTATTCTGTATGGAGGACTATGTGGAGCCATTATACTGTATGGAGGACTATGTGGGGCCATTATACTGTATGGAGGACTATGTGGGGCCCATTATACTGTATGGAGGATATATACTGTATGGAGGACTATGTGGGACCCATTATACTGTATGGAGGACTATGTGGGGCCCATTATACTGTATGGAGGACTATGTGGGGCCATTATACTGCATGGAAAACTATGTGGGGCCATTATACTGTATGGAGGACTATGTGGAGCCCATTATACTGTATGGAGGACTATGTGGGGCCCATTATTCTGTATGGAGGACTATGTGGAGCCCATTATACTGTATGGAGGAATATGTGAAGCCCATTATAATGTATGGAGGACTATGTGGGGCCATCATTCTGTATGGAGGACTATGTGGGGCCCATTATACTGTATGGAGGACTATGTGGGGCCCATTATACTGTATAGAGGACTATGTGGGGCCATTATACTGTATGGAAAATTATGTGGGGCCATTATACTGTATGGAGGACTATGTGGAGCCCATTATACTGTATGGACAGTATGGAGGACTATGTGGGACCATTATTCTGTATGGAGGACTATGTGGGTCCATCATTCTGTATGGAGGACTATGTGGGGCCCATTATTCTGTATGGAGGATTATGCGGGGCCCATTATTCTGTATGGAGGACTATGTGGGGGCCCATTATACTGGAAGGAGGACTATGTGGGGCCATCATTCTGTCTGGAGGACTATGTGGGGCCAATTATTCTGCATGGAGGACTATGCGGGTCCCATTATTCTGTATGGAGGACTATGTGGGGCCCATTATACTGTATGGAGGACTATGTGGGGCCCATTATTCTGTATGGAGGATTATGTGGGGCCATTATTCTGTATGGAGGATTATGTGGGGCCCATTATACTGTATGGAGGACTATGTGGGGCCATTATTCTGTATGGAGGACTATGTGGGGCCATTATTCTGTATGTAATACTATGTGGGGCCCATTATACTGTATGGAGGACTGTGTGGGGCCCATTATACTGTATGGAGGACTATGTGGGGCCCATTATTCTGTATGGAGGACTATGTGGGGCCATTATTCCGTATGGAGGACTATGTGGGGCCCATTATACTGTATGGAGGACTATGTGGGGCCCGTTATTCTGTATGGAGGACTATGCGGGGACCATTATTCTGAATGGAGCACTATGTGGGGCCCACTATTCTGTATGGAGGACTATGTGGGGTGCATTATACTGTATGGAGGACTATGTGGGGCACATTATACTGTATGGAGGACTGTGTGGGGCCCATTATACTGTATGGAGGACTATGTGGGGCCCATTATTCTGTATGGAGGACTATGTGGGGCCATTATTCCGTATGGAGGACTATGTGGGGCCCATTATACTGTATGGAGGACTATGTAGGGCCCATTATTCTGTATGGAGGACTATGTGGGGCCCATTATACTGTATGGAGGACTATGTGGGGCCATTATACTGTATGGAGGACTATGTGGGGCACATTATTCTGTATGGAGGACTATGTGGGGTGCATTATACTGTATGGAGGACTATGTGGGGCCCATTATTCTGTATGGAGGACTATGTGGGGCCATTATACTGTATGGAGGACTATGTGGGGCACAATATTGTGTATGGAGGACTATGTGGGGCCATTATTCTGTATGTAATACTATGTGGGGCCCATTATACTGTATGGAGGACTGTGTGGAGCCCATTATACTATATACTGGTTGGCTCGCAACTTTGTCCAAGTTTTCCATTTTGGCCCTCTGTGTGTTTAAGTTTCACATCCCTGCTCTAGGTGATGCCTGTACTCTTTTCACATTGTTGCTGTTTTTCTCATAAATATTATAAATAAACCATATGCAAAAAGAAAAAAATGCAATGTATCTAGAAAAACTGGTTAATATATACGCTGTATTATATATACATTTTTTTTAATCATTGAGCTCCCCCTTGTGGTCAAGCATAAAAGTGCATGTGATGTGAGTGCTATAAAATCCTGCAGCTTTGAAATCAAAGTATAGTTGAAGGAGAAAAAATCTTCCCCCACCCTCCCAACCTCCAGGCTATGGTCATTGTCAGATAAGTCAAGCAGGTAGTAGGAAGAGTATCCCAACAAAGTGCAGGGACTTGTGAAACTCTTGCATGAGTCATTATGAGCTTTCACCGAAATAATGCACACTAATCCTTCACAGTTATCATTTAGAATGCAGTCTAGCTTTGTGATATAAGGGAGAGTTGGTCAGTATATTGTGTGGTATATTAAGGGTTCATTCAGACCAGTGTATTATACAGACGTGTGTGCCACAGACCACACACAGAGAGCGCATGGACCCATTTTAGCCAATGAGCCAGTGCATATAGCCATTTTCCACGCAGACCAATAGAATCCATGGAAAAAACTCAGCATGCACTACTTTGATCCACTTTACAGGCCAGGCTACTGTATGTAACAGGCAGCTGTGCAGACAAGACAGAATGCCCCATTCAGAACCACTGAGCTCAGGGATCAGCAGGAGCGCTGTCGACATAACATCAGCGCTGCAGCCAACATCAGACACCAGGAGCAGCGGCGGAGACTCAGCGGTGGACTCAGAGATGATCAGTAAATCGTGGTTTGATTTTTTTATAACAAATTGCACCAGAGGATTTTCTGAAAGGGGACAACACCTTTTAAATAAACTGTATGTGAGAATAAATACCAGTAGTGAATAAACTGCATGAGTAAATGTATTTCAGAAGTGAATAAATCAAATAGATGTATAATACATTTCTAATCATTGAAATTGTAACACTAAAAAGGAAAAGTATTGGAATTATGAAAATCCCAGGATCGCTATAGATGTTAATGATATACAAATGCTCAAAAAAGGGAAACAAAATTTTCCTAACATCGCGATTTATTTAGTATGAAGTGTGAGCCATGCGCAGAAATCCCAGCACTTATAGCCTTGGCTGCTATCGATGAGGTTATTACTTGTCGTCTGACGCTCTGAATACACTTGGGCAAATCATCAAGATCTGCTGCTGGCAGCTCCTTTTGCAATTGCCAACCAATTTCCTAGATGTGCTAGATAGGAGACAATTCTTGAGACGCTGCAGGCCCTGGGAGCAGGTTTAGACCATGCTGACTGCACATGTTTTGTTGAAAAAAGGCTCCTGTGACATTTTCTCGCTCCCTCATGAAGGCTCCTTTATGGCGTTGATCACGTGCTCTCCAGACTAATCTCTGGCTTTCATTGCATCTAAGACAAAAGTGGAACTCATCTTAGAAAATTATACACCTCCATTTCAGCCTCCATTTCTGTTTTGCTTTGCACCATGATAGCCTTTGAGAGCAGAGACATGAAGTCAATGGAACACCTGTAGATGGACGTCTGGCTAGTAGACCAGTGTTGTAAAATGTTGTTACATTGATGTGTTTGTGAAACCAGTAGTACTTCCATTTCTCTCAAGTGTCCCAGGAGCTGTTTTTCAGCATGACAACACCATACCTCATACCGCTTGTACTACTGTGTGTATCCTGCATGGCCTAAACGTGCTATCATGGCCTGCAGTGTCTCTGGACTTGTCTCCCATCGAGCACTTCTGGGACGTCATTGGTCGGCGATTACAAAGGAAGCTGCCAGCAGCGGATCTTGATGATTTTCCCAAGTGCATTCAATGTAGTAGAAGATTCCTCAGACAATCATTAATAACCTCATTGATAGCAGCGAAGGTGTGTAATTGCTGGGATTTCTACACATAATGCTCATACTCCATACTGAATTAATTGAGTTGTTTTGAAAATGTTTTTTTCCATTTTTCAGCTTTTGCATATCAGTAGCATGTTCATCCAACCTGAGATTTCCATAATTCCACGACTTTTCCTTTTTGCTGTTACAATTTTAGTATATACAGTGGCTACGGAAAGTATTCAGACCCCTTTAAATTTTTCACTCTTTGTTTCATTGCAGCCATTTGGTAAATTCTAAAAAGTTAATTTTTTTTCCAGAAAAACTGAAATATCACATGGTCATAAGTATTCAGACCCTTTGCTCAGTATTGAGTAGAAGCCCCCTTTTGAGCTAGTAGAACCATGAGTCTTCTTGGGAATGATGCAACAAGTTTTTCACACCTGGATTTGGGGGTCCTCTGCCATTCTTCCTTGCAGATCCTCTCCAGTTCCGTCAGGTTGGATGGTGAACGTTGGTGGACAGCCATTTTCAGGTCTCTCCAGAGATGCTCAATTGGGTTTAGTTCAGGGTTGGGCCAGTCAAGGGCCAGGGCTGGGCCAGTCAAGAATGGTCACAGTGTTGTTCTGAAGCCACTCCTTTGTTATTTTAGCTGTGTGCTTAGGGTCATTGTCTTGTTGGAAGGTGAACCTTCGGCCAAGTCTGAGGTCCAGGGCACTCTGGAAGAGGTTTTCATCCAGGATATCTCTGTACTTGGCCACATTCATGTTGCCTTCAATTGCAACCAGTCGTCCTGTCCCTGCAGCTGAAAAACACCCCCATAGCATGATGCTGCCACCACCATGTTTCGCTGTTGGGATTGTATTGAACAGGTGATGAGCAGTGCCTGGTTTTCTCCACACATACTGCTTAGAATCAACACCAAAAAGTTCTATCTTCATCTCATCAGACCAAAGAATCTTATTTCTCATAGTCTGGGAGTCCTTCATGTGTTTTTGAGCAAACTCTATGCGGGCTTTCATATGTCTTGCACCGAGGAGAGGCTTCCGTCGGGCCACTCTGCCATAAAGGCCCGACTGGTGGAGGGCTGCAGTGGTAGTTGACTTTGTGGAACTTTCTCCCATCTCCCTACTGCATCTCTGGAGCTCAGCCACAGTGATCTTGGGGTTCTTCTTTATCTCTCTCACCAAGGCTCTTCTCCCACGATTGCTCAGTTTGGCTGGACGGCCAGGTCTAGGAAGACTTCTGGTGGTCCCAAACTTTTTCCATTTAAGGATTATGGAGGCCACTGTGCTCTTAGGGACCTTGAGTAATGCAGAAATTCTTTTGTAACCTTGACCAGATCTGTGACTTGCCACAATTCTGTCTCTGAGCTCCTTGGGCAGTTCTTTTGAGCTCATGATTCTCATTTAGTCTGACATGCACTGCGAGCTGTGGGGTCTTATATAGACTGGTGTGTGCCTTTCCAAATCAAGTCCTATCAGTTTAATTAAACACATCTGGACTAGTGATGAGCGAGCATGCTCGTTGCTCGAGATTTACGAGTATGCTCGGGCGAGCACCTATTATCTTCAGCGTGCTCTGGGGTTAAGTTTTCATCGCTCCGTGAACATGATTTGCGACTGTTTGACAGCTTTAATACATGTGAGGAATGCCTGTTTTTCCAGCATTCCTCTCATGTATTAAAGCTGTCAAACAGTCGCAAATCATGTTCACGGAGCGACGAAAACTTAACCCCCGAACATGCTGAAGATAATAGGTGCTTGCCCGAGCATACTCGTAAATCTTGCTCGATCATCACTAATCTGGACTCCAATGAAGGAGTAGAACCATCTCAAGGAGGATCACAAGGAAATGGACAGCATGTGACTTAAATATGAGTGTCTGAGCAAAGGGTCTGAATACTTATGACCATGTGATATTTCAGTTTTCTTTTTTAATAAATTTGCAAAAATTTTTACATTTCTGTTTCTTTTCAGTCAAGATGGGGTGCAGAGTGTACTTTAATGAGAAAAGAATGAACTTTTTAGAATTTACCAAATGGCTACAATGAAACAAAGAGTGAAAAATTTAAAGGGGTCTGAATACTTTCCGTACCCACTGTATGTATACAGCTCTGGCAAAAATTAAGAGACCACTGCACAGTTTTCTAAAAATCCCCATCTCTACTTAATGTGCTTCTGATTAGATGATCACCTGAACCAAATCTTATGTAAGGAGGGAAAGTATAAAAAACACTGCTGTGGTCTTCACAATCCTCTTGCAATAGGACAAGCTGGATTGCAAAACAAGTGCTAGGAATAGCCCAAAAGTAATTTGAATGAAAAAATAACTTTTAACCATGCCAAAGGAGTTGAAAAGAAAGTCTTGAGTGAGGAAAAGAAGGGCTCAATTCTGGCTTTACTAGCGGAGGGATACAGTGAGCGTCATGTTGTCTTCATCCTTAAAATTTCGAAGACGGCAGTCCATTACAACAAGGTCAAGCAGCAGACATTGGGGACAACAAGCTGCAGACCGGCAAAGGGCGAAAGCGACTCTCCACTGACCGGGATGACCGTCATCTTATTCGAATGTCACTCAACAACCGCAGAATGACATCAAGTGACCTACAAAAGGAATGGCAAATGGTAGCTGGGGTGAAGTGCACGGCAAGAACAGTTCATACCAGGCTCCTAGAGGCCTCAAGTCATGTAAAGCTAGAAAAAAGCCTTTCATCAATGAGAAGCAAGGATAGCCAGGCTGAAGTTTGCCGAAGACCATAAGGATTGGACCATAGAAGACTGGAGTAAGGTAATCTTCTCTAACGAGTCAAATTTTCAGCTTTGCCCAACACCTGGTCGTCTAATGCTTAGACGGAGACCTGGAGAGGCATATAAGCCACAGTGTCTTACACCCACTGTGAAATTTGGTGGAGGATCTGTGATGATCTGGGGATGCTTCAGCAAGACTGGAATTGGGCAGGTTAATCATTGCGAAGGACGTATGAATCAAGCCGCCACAAAGTTATCCTTGAAAAACACTTGCTTCCTTCTGCTCAGGAAATGTTCCCCAACTCTGAGGACTGGTTTTTCCAGCAGGACAATGCCCCATGCCACACAGCTAGGTCAATCAATGTGTGGATGAAGGAGCACCACATCAAGACCCTGTCATGGCCAGCCCAATCTCCAGACCTGAACCCCATTGAAAACCTCTGGAATGTAATCAAGAGGAAGATGGATAGTCACAAGCCATCAAACAAAGAAGAACTGCTTAAGTTTTTGTGCCAGGAGCGGCATAAGGTCACCCAAAAAGCAATGTGAAAAACTGGTGGAAAGCAGCCAAGACGCATGAACGCTGGGATTAACAATCATGGTTATTCCACCAAATATTGATTTCTGAACTCTTCCTGAGTTAAAACATGAGTATTGTTGTTGCAACAATGTACATTTTACTCAAAAATATACCTAGAAAGAGAAAAATCAGAGAAAATGAAAATTTTGCAGTCGTCTCTTAATTTTTGCTAGAGCTGTATATACTGCATATATACTGTATATCTATCTAACACCTACAGAAGTCATACGATCAGCTCCTACAAAGCTCATAGGCCATACAGAGACTGTATCAACCTGTACAGTGGTTTGAAGGAAGTCGGGCGTGCACCTTTTCTGCGTGAACACTGGGAGCGGAATGTACGGTTAAGCTGGTTCCTCAGAACAAAAGTGCAGAGGAGCGATGGCAGTCGGAATGTGCAGACACGGGATTTCCGGCCGCGCACCTGATGACATATAGACACAGTGACGGTGTGGGAGGAGAAAGATAGGATAATGAAGCGAGGAGGCAGCGTTATCATCTGGGCAGTGTCCGCCCCCTAGCCTGGAAGAGGTCATTTATATAAAGCAATAAAACATGATTTATCAACAACAAGGCATCTGATGTGAGACATACAGGGATGACTTTTTTCAGCAATCTATAACCTGTATGCCAATATTAATAGGCAATGTGGTGACAGATTCCCTTTTAAGGTGGTTGTTTTATAATGCCAACCATTTTCCATATACCTTATTAAAGCATATGAATCAGTGGAGAGCCACTAACAAAGAGCAGCTCTTCCTCTAGTAGACTTGATTTGTCCATGCAGTAAAACTAATGGCACGTAATACCACTTTTCTCCCGCAGTGTACACTGTAGGGGAAATTTGATCAGATGCGATTGCGCACTGCATTAATAGCTGAACATAGAAATGGACATACCATTGGTGCAATCTGGGGGCCCAAGAGGTAAAGGGGGCCACTTTCAGCTTCAAAGCAGCAAGTAACTTTTGACACTAGCTTTGGTTTGTTTGCCCTCCTCAGTGCAAAGCAGGAGATCTGACTTGGCAAGGTGAAAGGCCTTAAATTAAGGGTATAAGGGGTAACATTTTTCCTTGTAGAGTGTGCCAAGCCGGTGTAAGGGGACTTATGGGCCATGCAATGCTGCTCTGGGAATTTAAATATGCATATACTGTAGCCTATGCAATGTCACCTGATTCATGCTACCTAAACTGTGGGCAGCATGAACCAGAGCCTTGCAGGGAGTGGCGGTTGTGTATCGCCCTCCAGGCTCCTCTCGCCAGTTCCTGGATCTCTTTGCCATTTGGCTTTCTCACTTTCTATCCTGTGACATCCCCACCATCATCATGGGAGACTTTAATATCCCCATCAATGATCCTCTCTCCCAATCTGCCTCTCATCTACTTTCTCTAACCTACTCATTCGGCCTCTCACAATTAACTAATTCTCCTACGCATGAAAACGGGAATACTCTGGATCTGGTTTTCTCCCGTCTCTGCTCGCTGCATGACTTTACTAACTCCCCTCTCCCGCTCTCGGGCCACAACCTTCTTTCCTTCTCTGTCAAGAACTGTCTCCTCACACGGGACACCCCCACTTATCACACTTATAGGAATACACGTACAATTAATACCCAGCAGCTTATGGACAATCTCCACACATCTTTAGCCCCCATCTCCTCCCTCTCCTGTCCAGACTTAGCATTGTCATGACTCGCCCAGGGGGATATGGGGGGACTTGGTACCCAGGCCTTTACCTTCTTGGGATGTCACGGCAGTCGGCTCCCGGGCCCGTACCCTGGGGTCACTCTTTAAAAGGGGCTTGTCACTCGATGGCATGAATAACAGTTTTTGTCTTGTGACGCCACCTGTGGTTTCTGGTAATGGGTACCAGCGCTACTGCAGACCTCCGGGGGTGATGGAATGGCAGCTGGCTTGCTTCGGCTCCCCACAGGCGGAGCAGGCCCACCGGGGCAGGGTTGATGGAAGGGATGCAGGTGAGAGGTGGCCCAGCCAGGCCAGGGGAGAATAACAGACACGCACACAGGGGGTTCACTTCAGTATCTTTACTGGTGTAAACGGCAGGTACGGTCCAGGGTACTTGATAGGAAGGGTGCACTTCTGGACTCTCCCCAGTGAGCGGGTATAAGGCCTCCTGATCTGTTTCTTCCTCTCTCTCTGAAGCTTCTGACCAGCCTGAAACTAGGCCTAGCTTCTGTACTCTTTCCCTCTCCTCACCTGCATGCTTGGTGGTAAGAACTTTCTTCTGGCTACCACTATCCCTGGATGCTGGGGCCTTCATGGTTCCTAGTTCTTTAAATGATTGTAGCTTCAAGTTGACCAGGGGTTTAGAATCCTCCTAGTATACCGGTTATTCCTACTGGGCATAGAGGACCCTGTAGGCGCGGACCCGGTGTTCGGATTGTGTTCGGGGGTGAGCCTAAGATGCTCCTCTGCCCCTATAACTCCTCTCACTCTTCTCCTTGCCTCCGGCCACGCTCTAGGCCCTGAGGCTTCAGCACGTGCTTTAGGCCCTGGCTGGCCCTCAGCACAGCAGCTCAAATGCTGCTTCTTCACTGATCTCTGTGCCAGCACACACTGACTGTCTAACTCCACCCTCCAGTATATATATCCCTAACAGGGCTCCCTCTGGTGGTATGAGGTGGAAGGGTAGAGGTGTCTGTTATGTAATGAGGGCCTCTTGTGGAGAAGTCCGTCCATGCACCCTTTTGGGTCCTGTAGTACCTGTGGTAGCAGGGTGCCACAGTCATACTACAATAATACACTGAAGAGCGCCCTTGATGAAGCAGCACCTTCTACAAGCAGAAAGACCCAACACAGACAATGGCAGCCCTGGACACAATGCAAACACGCTTTCTTTAGCGTTGCTCAAGGTGTGCTGAGCGTCAGTGGCGAAAATCTCTTTTAGCAGAGGACTTCATCCACTATAAATTAATGTTCAAAACCTATAACTCTGCCCTTCATCTGGCCAAACAATCCTATTTCACCACTCTCATCACTTCACTGTCCAACAATCCAAAACGACTTTTTGAAACCTTAAACTCCCTCCTGAAACCTAAACCGCTCACCTGACTAAAATATTTAACCTCTCTCTTTCTTCAGGTATCTTTCCCTCCTCATTTAAACATGCCATCATAACCCCTTTACTTAAAAAGCCATCCCTGGACCAGAACTGCACTGCTAACTACAGACCGGTCTCTAACCTTCCTTTCATCTCTAAACTCCTGGAACGCTTGGTCCACTCCCGTCTAATCCGCTATCTCTCAGATAACTCTCTCCTCGACCCTCTACAATCTGGTTTCCGCTCCTTACACTCCACTGAAACTGCCCTCACTAAAGTCTCTAATGATCTACTAACAGCTAAATCCAAAGGTCACTGCTCCCTGCTGATTCTCCTGGATCTCTCTGCTGCATTTGACACTGTGGATCACCAGCTCCTCCTCACTATGCTCCGCTCTATAGGCCTCAAGGAAACCGTTCTCTCCTGGTTCTCCTCCTACCTCTCTGACCGCTCCTTCACGGTATCTTTTGCCGACTCCTCTTCCTCTCCTTGTCCCCTTACTATCGGAGTTCCGCTGGGCTCAGTCCTAGGCCCCCTCCTCTTCTCTCTATGCACTGCCTCTATTGGACAAAAAATCAGCAGATTTGGGTTCCAGTATCATCTCTATGCTGACGACACCCAACTATACACCTCTTCACCTGACATCACCCCTACCCTAATACAAAATACCAAGGATTGTCTGTCCGCTCTCTCTAACATCATGTCCTCCATCTATCTTAAACTGAATCTCTCTAAAACTGAACTTCTTGTGTTTCTCCCCTCTACTAACCCAACTCTACCTAACATCAAAATTACCTTGGAGGGTTCAACCATAAATCCCAAGCAGCACGCCCGCTGCCTCGGGGTCATATTCGACACTAACCTTTCCTTTACTCCCCATATCCGATCACTCACTCGCTCCTGTCACCTGCATCTTAAAAATATCTCCAGAATCCGACCTTTTCTCACCTTTGAAACTGCTAAAGCTCTTACTGTCACTCTTATTCACTCTCGTCTGGACTATTGCAACTCTCTTCTGATCGGTCTCCCTCTTACCAAACTTCCTCCTCTCCAATCCATCCTGAATGCGGCAGCAAGGGTCGTATTTCTGTCCAGCTGCTTCACTGATGCCTCCATCTTGTGCCAGTCATTACACTGGTTGCCCATCTGCTACATGGTCCAATATAAATTCATCGCTCTCACCCACAAAGCTCTCCACAGTTCTGCACCGCCTTATATCTCCTCTCTCATCTCTGTCTATCGCCCTACACGTGCCCTCTGTTCTACAAATGACCTATGACTAACATCCCCCATAATCCGAACCTCGCACCTCCGTCTCCAAGACTTCACTCATGCTGCGCTAGTTCTTTGGAATGCACTATCCCAGGCAATCCGACTGATGCCTAGCCCCAATGTCTTCAAGCGCGTTTTAAAAACCCATCTCTTTAAACAAGCCTACCACCTTAGCTACTCAGTAAATTAACTTTCCCCATGTTCCCTCCTTCTAAATATTATTCAGAATCTGTTCCCTACTCTTAATCTGTCTCCACACCCTGCATGCACAAGATAACTGCACTCGGTACTTGAGTATTGCGCTTAAACATACTGGCTGATGACCGGATCATACAGCTTTATATGAAAATCCCTATTTATTATAATTGCCAGACCTGAAATAACAAACACTTTTCACCTATTGTGTCCCCTCATTTCCTTGTAGAATGTAAACTTGCGAGCAGGGACCTCACTCCTAATGTAACTGTTTAAACTGTCTTACCTTGTATTGAATTTATTGTCTGTACATGTCCCCACTTAATTGTAAAGTCCTGCGGAATATGTTGGCGCTATATAAATAAAAATTATTATTACTATTATTATTGTTGCTGCACGATTACCGCTCCAGGTGACTGACAAATCCCTCTCTATGGGAGAGTCCTGTCAGTCAGGGGAGTACATACCATTGGTGCAACCTGTGTAGCAGCACAGGGGCCCTGGAGGTAAGGGGGCACATTTTCACCTCTAAAACAAGTGGAATTGTGCATTATGATGAGCTATTGGACTGCAAAGGGCCCATAATTGTAATTGCATAGGGGCCCTCTTCTGTCTGTGTCCACTAGTGCTATCAGTCAACTGCAGCAGTGTTGGGAAAAGGCTGGCCGGGGCCTTGCCGGACTGGTCTCGTCTCAAGCTATGGATTCCGGCCAGATCTTTAAAGTATACAATGAAAATATGCCTGACTGCAATTGTGCATTCAGAATGATTCATGCTGTCTGCGGTTTGGGCCACTTTCCCTTTAAGTGATTGTTCCCCCTTTGTGTCAGAGAATGGTGGTGGTTTTAGGGCCCTCATCAATCTGAACTTCTGTCAGTGTGACACAAAATTACAGATACGCTAAAAAATTTAAACATTTCTCTAGGGTGTATTTTAAAAAAATACTATCCAGACACAAGACACCAAAAGAGTGAAGAAAACCCCATGTAAACTATGGCATGTGGGAAGCCAAGTGTAAAACGCATAAGCATTTGTCTATAGTTCAAAAGAAAAACTCACCAAACTCCAAAACAGAGCAGTAGAATCTTTGTTTGATACAATGACAATTGTAAAGGGTACAAAATCCTAAACCCAAAACCAACAGTGAGTATCAGCGACAGCGTTCCTTTCACTGAGGACTTGAAAGATAATGTACAGTAAAAATTATGGAAATAGGAACAGAAGAGAAAACTGGTATTGGCCAAATGGCTAAAGGCAGCCCAAGACCGAATACTAAAAAGGAGCAGAAACAACCAAACCCAGATAGAAAACCAAAGCATTAAGTGAGAGAAAACAAAGGTAAACCACCTGATTGTCTCTCATAAAACTCACTCAAAAGGAGTGTATGTAAACTCACGTCTTGGGAAGACCCTCAGCCCTCTAAGGGGAAGGCAATAAATGGACAAAGGGTGCAGAGAAAGACTGAAAGGCTGACATTTGCACAGATGGAAAGAGATAACTCAAGCTCCAAGCTTATAAATGTGAAGTTCCATTTTTGAGGGATTTTCAAACACTTCTGTACTTGCAGTGTTGCCCAACTGAGTACAAGACTGAGGATATTTTTGCAAAGCCAATGACTGCAGATAGAGATGTTTAGGACTGAGGAAGAGGGTGAGCCTAATGGACTGAGCTTTAGTTATTGAGATGGGGCGTTGCAGACTTATGCGGAGTAGATATCTTGAGTACAAAGTAGATGGGACTGTGTTAATTTTTAGAACTTTTAATACTAAACAGTGTGACTATCTTTGGTTTGGTTTGTGTCAGTTTTTTCATGTATACGTCATGTTGTTGATGCAGATAATGGTTCTTGAATGTCCCAAGTAAAATAATTAACTCTACCACAATGACTGAGAGCTGATGATTCTGCTGAAGGCTGAACAGTAGTGTTGAGCATTCCGATACTGAAATATCGGGTATCGGCCGATATTCGCGGTATCGGAATTCCGATACTTAATTCCGATACTTTTAGAATATCGAATACCGGAATCGGAAGTTCCCATAATGCCTGCGCTCTGCAGTGTCTCTGAAGGATGACAAGCTGGATGGCAGCGCTCAGCTGTGATCCAGCCTGTCATCAGAATGCCATCCCAGCGTGGGAGAATTCTCCTGATTGTTTAAAAGCCGGCGGGCGGTAAAAAGCTGCCGGCTTTTAAACAATCACACAGCCCCATACTGCTTCCCCGCAGCCTCCCACCCCGATCCTCCGCTCCCCTCGCCACCTCCCATGCCGATCGTAAGTTAGGACCGGGCGGGGAGCGCAGCACCAAGGAGCGGGGAGCGAAGGACCCGGGCGGGGAAGCCGGCAGTAAAAAGACTTCACCGCCGGCTTTCCCGTTCTGTGCTGCGCTTTCCAGCAGGTTAACTCAAATGAACAGCTGAGGTATCAGGTGATGCCGATCAGCTGTTCATTTGAAGTCGCCGTGGTGCCCTCAGAGGGTTCATGTGAGTTCATGCTTGACTGCATTGCATGAACTCACATGAACTTTCCCACGGCCGCACAGGTCAGCCACACCTCCCAGACCCGTCATGATTGGTGTGTGTGGGTGTCTGTGCGATGTGTGCGGGTGTGCGCGGTGTCTGTGCGATGTGTGCGGGTGTGGTGTGTGTGCGATGTCTGCGGGTGTGCGCGGTGTCTGTGCGATGTCTGCGGGTGTGCGCGGTGTCTGTGCGATGTGTGCGGTGTCTGTGCGATGTGTCTGTGCGATGTCTGCGAGTGTGTGCGGTGTCTGTGCTATGTGTCTGTGCGATGTTTGCGAGTGTGTGCGGGTGTGCGCGGTGTCTGTGCGATGTCTGGGGGTGTGTGCGGTGTCTGTGCCATGTGTGCGGTGTCTGTGCGATGTCTGCGGGTGTGTGCGTGCAGGCAGACATAGGCCGATGTGACACTACTACTCCCATCGGCCTATGTCTGTCCCCCGTCCACTCGAGCCAGCAGGATCAGCTCGATGGGAGCAGTAGTTCCCATCAGCCTGATCCTGCTATTTAAATTGCCCTACTGTGTCCCCAATAAATTTTAAATACATGTCATTGGTGGCCAGTGGTTACCTAAAAGAAATTAGCTCATACATTACCTGTCCCCGCCGATCGCCACCTAAAATAAAGTAAAAAATAAAAAACTACACCTATACTCACCTAGACACCTAATTCCCCGAAGCCATCGATCTCCTGTAATAAAATATAAAATAACAAACCACAACCTTATCCTTATCCCTCCGTAGTAGTCCACGAGTGTCCCACGAAGATCTCCAGTTCAGAGCAGCCACATAGAATGTGACCGCTCTGAACCGCTGCCGCTGCTAGAATGACGGGGCCGTACAGCAGCCCCGTCATTGCATAAGCGGGTTCGCCGGAGTTCAGGCAGCGCTGCTCCGGTTAGCTGCTTTACGGCCCTGCTGTATCGTGAGAAATTCCCACGGTACAGCAGTGCCGTAAAGGAGGTCTCCGGAGCTGCGCTGCCTGAATGCACTCCGGTGACCTCAGTCAGTGGCTCCCGCTGCCGGGAGCGGACGTGTTCCCGGCAGTGTGAGCTTACAGCAGCCATGCACAGCTGTCACCATCTCCAGATGTGACAGCTGTGCATGGGAGATCAGCGCAGGAACGTGGACAGGTAACTATTTTTTTTTAGTAAACTAAGAATTAAATAAAATGGTGTGTTTTATTTCAAATAAATTATTTTTTTCTTGGTGTAGTGTGTGTTTTTTCTTTTTAACACTTTGTAGGTTAGTAATGGGGGTGTCTTATAGACGCCCATCATTACTAACCTGGGCTTCATGGCAGCTGGCGCTGACATGAACCCCAGCCCTATTACCCCACTGCCACCACACCAGGGCAGCGTGGAAGAGCGAGGCTAAGTGCCAGAATTGGAGCATCCTATGGATGCGCCATTTCTGGGGCGGCTGACGGCTGGTGTTTCTAGCCTGGGAGGGGGCCAATATTCATGGCACCCTTCCTGGGCTATTAATATCAGCCCCCAGCTGTCTGCCTAGCCTTTGCTAGCTATTAAAATAGAGGGGACCCCACGTCATTTTTTTTGGGGGGGTCCCCCATTTTAATAGCTAGTAAAGGCTAGGTATTCAGCTGGGGGCTGATATTAGTAGCCTGGGAAGCTCCGTGGGTATTACCCCCTTCCCAGGCTTCAAACATCTTCCCCAGCCGTCTGCTTAACCTCCGCTAGAGACTAAAATTATGGGGGATCCCACGCCAATTTTTTTTTAAATAAATCCTTTATTTTAACACTAAATGACATTTGATGAGTTAATAAAGATGCAGTCCCTAAATTATTATTTATTTTTTAATTAATTTTTCCCAAAAATTTTGACGTGGGCTTTGCCATATTTTTGTATGCCAGCCAGGTACAGCATCCAGCTTCTATGAACGCGCCATTTTCCGGGGCGGCTGCGGACTGCAATTTGCAGCGGGTGGGGCCCAGAAAGCTTGGGCCTCCCTGCGCTGCAGATTCCAGCCCCCAGCTGCCTAGTTGTACCTGGCTGGACACACAAATAGGGCGAAGCTCCACGTATTTTTTTTTTAAATTATTTCATGAAATTCATGAAATAATAAAGAAAAAAAGGGCTTCCCTATATTGTTGTTTCCGGCCAGGTACAAATAGGCAGCTGGTGGTTGGGGGCTGCCCGTTCCTGCCTGCTGTACCTGGCTGGACACAAATATAGTGCAAAGCCCCACGTCAATTTTTTTAAAATTATTTCAGAAAATTCATGAAATAATTAAAAAAAAATTGATGTGGGGCTTCGTCCTATATTTGTGTCCAGCCAGGTACAGCAGGCAGGAACGGGCTGCCCCCAACCACCAGCTGCCTATTTGTACCTGGCCGGACACAACAATATAGGGAAGCCCTTTTTTTAAAAAATTATTTCATGAAATAATTAAAAAAAAATTGACGTGGAGCTTCGCACTATATTTGTGTCCAGCCAGGTACAGCAGGCAGGAACGGGCTGCCCCCAACCACCAGCTGCCTATTTGTACCTGGCCGGACACAACAATATAGGGAAGCCCTTTTTTTCTTAATTATTTCATGAATTTCATGAAATAATTAAAAAAAAAAATACGTGGGGCTTCGCCCTATTTTTGTGTCCAGCCAGGTACAACTAGGCAGCTGGGGGCTGGAATCTGCAGCGCAGGGAGGCCCAAGCTTTCTGGGCCCCACCCGCTGCAAATTGCAGTCCGCAGCCGCCCCGGAAAATGGCGCGTTCATAGAAGCGCCATCTTCTGGCGCTGTACCCAACTCATCCAGGGCCCTGGTGCGGTGGCTCACTGGGTAATAAAGGGGTTAAGGCCAGCTTGGCATTATCAGCTGGCCCTAAGCCCGAAATTCATGGGGTCACGCCAATATTAGACATGACCACCATGAATTTCTAGTAAAGTATTTTAAAAAAGCACAACACCCAGAAAAAAGTCCTTTGATTGAAATAAAGACACAATTCTTTATTGTGCTAAATTAAACTATACTTACCATCACGCCCATTCCAGCTGAAGCCAACGATCTCCTGCAATAAAAGAAAAATAATAAACCAACCTCATCCTTACCTTCCCATGGATCCCACAACAGCTTCAGCTCTGCTACATCGAGATGACAGGCTGGACCGCAGCAGAACGCTGCCATCCAGCCTGTCATCCCACAGACACTGAGAAGCGCAGGCATGCTTGCGCTCCTTAGTGTCTCTCTGTGACGGCATAAAGATGAGCCGAGGTCATGTCCAATGAACTCAGCTCACCTCATGCACGTCACTGACAGCGTGGGAAAATTCTCCTGCACTCAGCGCTTCAGCGTGAGAATTCTCCCACGCTGTCAGTGACGTACATGAAGTGAGCTGAGTTCATTGGACATGAGCTCACCTCATGCACGTCACTGACAGCGTGGGGAAATTCTCACGCTGAAGCGCTGAGTGCAGGAGAATTTTCCCACGCTGTCAGTGACGTGCATGAGGTGAGGTCATGTCCAATGAACTCGGCTCACCTCATGCACGTCACTGACAGCGTGGGAAAATTCTCCTGCACTCAGCGCTTCAGCGTGAGAATTCTCCCACGCTGTCAGTGACGTGCATGAGGTGAGCCGAGTTCATTGTCGGCTCATTTGGATGCCGTCACAGAGAGACACTGAGGAGCGCAAGCAAGCCTGCGCTTCTCAGTGTCCGCGGGATGACAGGCTGGATGGCAGCGTTCTGCTGCGGTCCAGCCTGTCATGTCAATGTAGCAGAGCTGAAGCTGTCGTGGGAACCATGGAAAGCTAAGGATGATGTTGGTTTATTATTTTTCTTTTATTGCAGGAGATCGTTGGCTTCAGCTGGAATGGGCGTGACGGTAAGTATGGTTTAATTTAGAACAATAAAGAATTGTGTCTTTATTTCAATTAAAGGACTTTATTCTGGGTGTTTGTGGTTTTTTTTTAACTTTGACTATGGGGTTAGTAATGGGGGTGTCTTATAGACGCCTCTCCATTACTAACCTGGGCTTGATGTCAGCTGGCATTATAAGCTGACATCAACCAGAGCCCTATTACCCCACTGCCACCGCTACAGGGCAGTGGGAAGAGCGAGGCTAAGTGCCAGAATTGGCGCATCCTATGGATGCGCCAGTTCTGGGGCGGCTGACGGCTGGTGTTTCTAGCCTGGGAGGGGGCCAATATTCATGGCACCCTTCCTGGGCTATTAATATCAGCCCCCAGCTGTCTGCCTAGCCTTTGCTAGCTATTAAAATAGGGGGGACCCCACGTCATATTTTTGGGGGGGTCCCCCATTTTAATAGCTAGTAAGGGCTAGGTATTCCGCTGGGGGCTGATATTAGTAGCCTGGGAAGCTCCGTGGGTATTACCCCCTTCCCAGGCTTCAAACATCTGCCCCAGCCGTCTGCTTAACCTCCGTTAGAGACTAAAATTAAGGGGAACCCCACGCCAATTTTTTTTTAAATAAATCCTTTATTTTAACACTAAATGACAAGTACAGTAATCAACACTATCACTGTACTTCATATATATGTGACTGACATGTTTCTATCTATCTAATCTATGTATGATTCTCTATTCCTTCTATTCTAAATTGTCGGGTACAGATGCTGAATTGCCGGCCGGCTTTCTTAAAGAGACGGTGCATGAAAACACTAATATTTTTTTAAATAAATCCTTTACACTAAATGACAAGTACAGTAACCAACACTGTCACTGTAATTCATATATATGTGACTGACATGTTTCTATCTATCTAATCTATGTGTGAAGCTCTATTCTGTCTGTTATAAATTGTCGGGTACAGATGCTGAATTGCCGGCCGGCTTTTTTAAAGAGACGGTGCATGAAAACACTATTATTTTTTTAAATAAATCCTTTACACTAAATGACAAGTACAGTAAGCAACACCATCCCTGTACTTCATATATATGTGACTGACATGTTTCTATCTATCTAATCTATGTGTGATGCTCTATTCTTTCTGTTGTAAATTGTCGGGTACCGGTGTATGCGCTGATGAATTGCCGGCTTTTCGCATAATACATTCTACATTATTCTTAGTTGTTTTACTTCATGTAGAATTAACCTACAAGGAAAGAAAGGGTTTATTTTCATTCCGATATTAGTGTCCCATTGACTTGCATTGGTTTCCGGTATCGGAATCGGCGATATCCGATACTTTTTGAGTATCGGTCCGATCCAATCCGATACGATATTTCCTGATATCGGAAGGTATCGCTCAACACTACTGAACAGTCAAGAGAGTAGTGAAGACATAGGAGACCTATATATTAAAGGGGGGTGAACATACAATACAATTTTTAATAGCAGATAAATGGCAGGAAAAACAACAAAGCAGTAAACCAAAAATAGCTATACATAATCGAAATTGATCCATATTACTGCAAAAATGACCTAAAATACGGACGGACCATCATGCAATACTACTGGAGAATTTCTGCATAACAGAAATAGTGACGGCCACTAAAGTCCATTTAAGAATTGTACAAAATACTTTTATTGACACATACAGTACAGACCAAAAGTTTGGACACACCTTCTCATTTAAAGATTTTTCTGTATTTTCATGACTATGAAAATTGTACATTCACACTGAAGGCACTAAACTATGAATTAACACATGTGGAATTATATACTTTACAAAAAAGTGTGAAACAACTGAAAATATATCTTATATTCTAGGTTTTTCAAAGTAGCCACCTTTTGCTTTGATGACTGCTTTGCACACTCTTGGCATTCTCTTGATGAGCTTCAAGAGGTAGTCACCGGAAATGGTTTTCACTTCACAGGTGTGCCCTGTCAGGTTTAATAAGTTGGATTTCTTACCTTATAAATGGGGTTGGGACCATCAGTTGTGTTGTGCAGAAGTCAGGTGGATACACAGCTGATAGTCCTGCTGAATAGACTGTTAGAATTTGTATTATGGCAAGAAAAAAGCAGCTAAGTAAAGAAAAACGAGTGGCCATCATTACTTTCAGAAATGAAGGTCAGTCAGTGCAAAAATTGAGCAAACTTTGAAAGTGTCCCCAAGTGCAGTTGCAAAAACCATCAAGCGCTACAAAGAAACTGGCTCACATGAGGACCGCCCCAGGAAAGGAAGAACAAGAGTCACCTCTGCTTCTGAGGATAAGTTTATCCAAGTCACCAGCCTCAGAAATCGCAGGTTAACAGCAGCTCTGATTAGAGACCAGGTCAATGCCACACAAGGTTCTAGCAGCAGACACATCTCTTCAACAACTGTTAAGAGGAGACTTTGTGCAGCAGGCCTTCATGGTAAAATAGCTGCTAGGAAACCACTGCTAAGGACAGGCAACAAGCAGAAGAGACTTGTTTGGGCTAAAGAACACAAGGAATGGACATTAGACCAGTGGAAATCTGTGCTTTGGTCTGATGAGTCCAAATTTGAGATCTTTGGTTCCAACCACCATGTCTTTGTGCGACGCAGAAAAGATGAACGGATGGACTCTACATGCCTGGTTCCCACCGTGAAGCATGGAGGAGGAGGTGTGATGGTGTGGGGGTGCTTTGCTGGTGACACTTTTGGGGATTTATTCAAAATTGAAGGCATACTGAACCAGCATGGCTACCACAGCATCTTGCATTGGCATGCTATTCCATCCGGTTTGCGTTTAGTTGGACCATCATTTATTTTTCAACAGGACAATGACTCCAAGCACACCTCCAGGCTGTGTAAGGGCTATTTGACCAAGAAGGAGAGTGATGGGGTGCTACGCCAGATGACCTGGCCTCCACAGTCACCAGACCTGAAACCAATCGAGATGGTTTGGGGTGAGCTGGACCGCAGAGTGAAGTCAAAAGGGCCAACAAGTGCTAAGCATCTCTGGGAACTCCTTCAAGATTGTTGGAAGACCATTTCCAGTGACTAACTCTTGAAGCTCATCAAGAGAATGCCAAGAGTGTGCAAAGCAGTCATCAAAGCAAAAGGTGGCTACTTTGAAGAACCTAGAATATAAGACATATTTTCAGTTGTTTCACATTTTTTGTTAAGTATATAATTCCACATGTGTTAACTCACAGTTTTGATGCCTTCAGTGTGAATGTGCAATTTTCAAAGTCATGAAAATACAGAAAAAATCTTTAAATGAGAAGGTGTGTCCAAACTTTTGGTCTGTACTGTGTATGAAATTTATATTTATGTATACAAGCAATCAGCAGCAAGGGGACAAAATAGTGAAGACAAGAATACAATTTATAAAAACATGTGAAACCGTGCAACATGCAGCTAACCAGAATAGCAATCTATCGAGAGTCACTTATACATGTATATATAATCCATATATTCAAAACGTATACAGTACAGACCAAAAGTTTGGACACACCTTCTCATTTAAAGATTTTTCTGTATTTTTATGACTATGAAAATTGTACATTCACACTGAAGGCATCACAACTATGAATTAACACATGTGGAATTATATAGTTAGCAAAAAAGTGTGAAACAACTGAAAATATGTCTTATATTCTAGGTTCTTCAAAGTAGCCACCTTTTGCTTTGATGACTGCTTTGCACACTCTTGGCATTCTCTTGATGAGCTTCAAGAGGTAGTCACCGGAAATGGTTTTCACTTCACAGGTGTGCCCTGTCAGATTTAATAAGTTGGATTTTTTGCTTTATAAATGGGGTTGGGACCATCAGTTGTGTTGTGCAGAAGTCTGGTGGAAACACAGCTGATAGTCCTACTGAATAGACTGTTAGAATTTGTATTATGGCAAGAAAAAAGCAGCTAAGTAAAGAAAAATGAGTGGCCATCATTACTTTAAGAAATGAAGGTTAGTCAGTGCGAAAAATTGGGAAAACTTTGAAAGTGTCCCCAAGTGCAGTTGCAAAAACCATCAAGCGCTACGAAGAAACTGGCTCACATGAGGACCGCCCCAGGAAAGGAAGACCAAGAGTCACCTCTGCTTCTGAGGATAAGTTTATCCGAGTCACCAGCCTCAGAAATCGCAGGTTAACAGCAGCTCAGATTAGAGACCAGGTCAATGCCACACAGAGTTCTAGCAGCAGACACATCTCTTCAACAACTGTTAAGAGGAGACTTTGTGCAGCAGGCCTTCATGGTAAAATAGCTGCTAGGAAACCACTGCTAAGGACAGGCAACAAGCAGAAGAGACTTGTTTGGGCTAAAGAACACAAGGAATGGACATTAGACCAGTGGAAATCTGTGCTTTGGTCTGATGAGTCCAAATTTTAGATCTTTGGTTCCAACCACCATGTCTTTGTGCGACGCAGAAAAGATGAACGGATGGACTCTACATGCCTGGTTCCCACCGTGAAGCATGGAGGAGGAGGTGTGATGGTGTGGGGGTGCTTTGCTGGTGACACTTTTGGGGATTTATTCAAAATTGAAGGCATACTGAACCAGCATGGCTACCACAGCATCTTGCATTGGCATGCTATTCCATCCGGTTTGCGTTTAGTTGGACCATCATTTATTTTTCAACAGGACAATGACTCCAAGCACACCTCCAGGCTGTGTAAGGGCTATTTGACCAAGAAGGAGAGTGATGGGGTGCTACGCCAGATGACCTGGCCTCCACAGTCACCAGACCTGAAACCAATCGAGATGGTTTGGGGTGAGCTGGACCGCAGAGTGAAGTCAAAAGGGCCAACAAGTGCTAAGCATCTCTGGGAACTCCTTCAAGATTGTTGGAAGACCATTTCCAGTGACTAACTCTAGAAGCTCATCAAGAGAATGCCAAGAGTGTGCAAAGCAGTCATCAAAGCAAAAGGTGGCTACTTTGAAGAACCTAGAATATAAGACATATTTTCAGTTGTTTCACATTTTTTGGTAAGTATATAATTCCACATGTGTTAACTCACAGTTTTGATGCCTTCAGTGTGAATGTGCAATTTTCAAAGTCATGAAAATACAGAAAAATCTTTAAATGAGAAGGTGTGTCCAAACTTTTGGTCTGTACTGTGTATGAAATTTATATTTATGTATACAAGCAATCAGCAGCAAGGGGACAAAATAGTGAAGACAAGAATACAATTTATAAAAACATGTGAAACCGTGCAACATGCAGCTAACCAGAATAGCAATCTATCGAGAGTCACTTATACATGTATATATAATCCATATATTCAAAACGTATACAGTACAGACCAAAAGTTTGGACACACCTTCTCATTTAAAGATTTTTCTGTATTTTTATGACTATGAAAATTGTACATTCACACTGAAGGCATCACAACTATGAATTAACACATGTGGAATTATATAGTTAGCAAAAAAGTGTGAAACAACTGAAAATATGTCTTATATTCTAGGTTCTTCAAAGTAGCCACCTTTTGCTTTGATGACTGCTTTGCACACTCTTGGCATTCTCTTGATGAGCTTCAAGAGGTAGTCACCGGAAATGGTTTTCACTTCACAGGTGTGCCCTGTCAGATTTAATAAGTTGGATTTTTTGCTTTATAAATGGGGTTGGGACCATCAGTTGTGTTGTGCAGAAGTCTGGTGGAAACACAGCTGGTAGTCCTACTGAATAGACTGTTAGAATTTGTATTATGGCAAGAAAAAAGCAGCTAAGTAAAGAAAAATGAGTGGCCATCATTACTTTAAGAAATGAAGGTTAGTCAGTGCGAAAAATTGGGAAAACTTTGAAAGTGTCCCCAAGTGCAGTTGCAAAAACCATCAAGCGCTACGAAGAAACTGGCTCACATGAGGACCGCCCCAGGAAAGGAAGACCAAGAGTCACCTCTGCTTCTGAGGATAAGTTTATCCGAGTCACCAGGCTCAGAAATCGCAGGTTAACAGCAGCTCAGATTAGAGACCAGGTCAATGCCACACAGAGTTCTAGCAGCAGACACATCTCTTCAACAACTGTTAATTGGAGACTTTGTGCAGCAGGCCTTCATGGTAAAATAGCTGCTAGGAAACCACTGCTAAGGACAGGCAACAAGCAGAAGAGACTTGTTTGGGCTAAAGAACACAAGGAATGGACATTAGACCAGTGGAAATCTGTGCTTTGGTCTGATGAGTCCAAATTTGAGATCTTTGGTTCCAATCACCGTGTCTTTGTGCAATGCAGAAAAGGTGAACGAATGGACTCTACATGCCTGGTTCCCACTGTGAAGCATGGAGGAGGAGGTATGATGGTGTGGGGGTGCTTTGCTGGTGACACTTTTGGGGATTTATTCAAAATTGAAGGCATACTGAACCAGCATGGCTACCACAGCATCTTGCAGCGGCATGCTATTCCATCCGGTTTGCGTTTAGTTGGACCATCATTTATTTTTCAACAGGACAATGACCCCAAACACACCTCCAGGCTGTGTAAGGGCTATTTGACCAAGAAGGAGAGTGATGGGGTGCTACGCCAGATGACCTGGCCTCCACAGTCACCAGACCTGAACCCAATCGAGATGGTTTGGGGTGAGCTGGACCGCAGAGTGAAGGCAAAAGGGCCAACAAGTGATAAGCATCTCTGGGAACTCCTTCAAGATTGTTGGAAGACCATTTCCGGTGACTACCTCTTGAAGCTCATCAAGAGAATGCCAAGAGTGTGCAAAGCAGTCATCAAAGCAAAAGGTGGCTACTTTGAAGAACCTAGAATATAAGACATATTTTCAGTTGTTTCACACTTTTTTGTTAAGTATATAATTCCACATGTGTTAATTCATAGCTTTGATGCCTTCAGTGTGAATGTACAATTTTCATAGTCATGAAAATAAAGAAAAATCTTTAAATGAGAAGGTGTGTCCAAACTTTTGGTCTGTACTGTATATATAATACCCTCATAATAATATTAGCTCACATATATAGAGTCATGGCATCCAGGGTTCATAGTAATTAGGGTTGAGCAAGTATGTTCTGTCCGAGTATGCTCGGGCCGAGCTCCGAGTATTTATAGCTGCTCGGTGATATGGTTGAATCGCTCCCGTGTGCATGATTTGCAACTGTTTGACAGTTTTATTACATGTGAGGAATGTGTAAGAGAAATAGACATTCCTCACACGTAATAAAACTGTCAAACAGTTGCAAATCATGCACACAGGAGCGATTCAAACGCATCACCGAGCAGCTGTAAATACTCGGAGCTCGGCCCGAGCATACTCGCTGAAAGGGTTAATAGAACATACTCACTCAACGCTAATAGTAATAGATCTCATACTAAGCAAAGAGATGTGCAATAAGCATTTATAAAATATATTTATGCATAGTGATTACCTGGATAGCCACTGGTAGCTCAGCACCACTGTACACATCACCCCGACACGCGTTTCGGAAGAAACCTTTATCAAGCAAGCATAGATGGAATGAAGGACTTATTGCAGAGTGTCAAGATGGAAAGCTCGAACATGAGACTGCTACTCAACACAAAGAAGACAAAGATATTGACTACTGTCAGTGCCAGGTATGACCGGGACACATTTGAGATGGACAGCGATGAACTGGAAGTTGTAAAGGACTTCAACCTACTGGGATTGATGATCACTCAAAATGCAGCGATGACCCCGGAAGTCAATAGGATAATAGCTATGGGCAAATCAACAATGAAGTCACTGGACAAGGTCTTCAAATTGAGGAACGTTTCACTGGCAACGAAGACATGGCTCGTACATAGTAGACAATAAAGAAATAAGACAGAAGAAAAATCGATGCCATCGAAATATAGTGCTGGAGAAGGATGTTATGAATACGATAGATAGGAAGAAGAACAAACAGATCAATTTTGGAAGAAACCAAGCCAGACTTGTCACTCGAAGCAAGGATCACCAAGCTACGACTTGCCTACTTTGGCCAAATCATATGAAGAGAGCGATCACTGGAGAAGGACATCATGATCTTCAAAAGAATAGAAGGAACAAGGTGAAGAGGAAGACCAGCAATCTGATGACTTGATACTATCAAGATAATGGTGGAGAAGACCCTGGTTGACTTATCTAGGTTTAGACAAAAATCAATCTTCCTACAGATTGTCTATCCATCAAGTCGCCATGGCTCGAGAGCAAGCCAAACGTGCATACTATTTCTTTCCATATCCACCTTAAACCTACTGATTGTCTGCAAACTTTTCTACAGATTTCTTGACTGTTTGACCAAAACCAGCCCTCCATGGTCTCCAAAATGGCTTCAACTACTTAGTTATAGAAAACAACGCACAAACTGAACTGAAGCACAAACTGTTTCTCTAACAGACTAAATACTTATGTGGACAGAAAAGGAACTTTATTGCACATTTTCATTTTTTATGAGACTATAAGTTAGTGATTCATAGTCTCGAATGTTATTTTTTTTAACTTAAACTGAAGACAATTAGCAGTTGCTTAATAGGTAGCATTCAGTTTCGGCGCCAATGCCAATTTATTTGGAATGAAACAATAGTCCTTATTTTGTACCCACAGACCTGAGACCACTTTTGGGGTTGCCCTCTTATTTTGGGAGCCGAGCAGCGTCCTGATGGCTGGCTCAGATATTGGAATCTTCAATTTGAGACTGAAATGTGATAAAAACCATGAATGGTCCTTATGGTGAAGGCTTAAGACATGAGAAGGAGTCTATGAGGGGCTTAGTCTAGGATGATGTCGTTGGTGTTGGTTACGCCCAATTAAGTTTTGCAGTTTAATCTGCGTGACTGTTTACTCGCGGAGTCACTCCACTCAAACCATTAAATGGAAGAGGCTTAGCCTCTGGTTTCTGACAAAATGTTCCTCTGATTTCAGCAAACACTGCTTTCCCTTTTATAGAGATTAGATGGAGTCATTCTGTGCCCCTTGAAGTCTATAACACCCCTAAGTGAAGATTAACCTGTTTCTTGCTGGAGGAGCCAGTAAGGCTTTCATTGGGTATCAGACTCTCCATTTGACAAGCAAAGTGGTCTTTTCTATTCCTGCAGGATCGGGATACCTGTAATCCTTGCTATATCTGATAAAGTTCAAACCCTTTAAAGACAACAGAATTAAGCACTGAGGGAAGAACGGACAGATGTAAAGTTCTATAAGGTGAGCGGCTTTCTGCTAAAATGTGATACTTCAATGAAGTCGGTGAATTATACTCCATTGGATGTAGCTGCCTCGGAAACAAAGTGTAATGTGTTCTTTGGAACAGTAATGTGTTTTTAGGTGTACAGGTAAAGTCCTTTCTGGCACCCAATAATCTGGAATTGCGCTAATCTGACATTTGGAATGTCTGATATTCTGGTGATTTCATAATTGTAATTTTTAGGTGAAAAATGGGTTACTTTTTATTTGAAATGTTTGGATGGTTGATACTTTGTAACCTAAAATGTGTAGACACATTGCAGTGAACAAACAAATAAAAACACATAACATTTTTTTTAACTAAGTACACTATGTTTTTTAACATCAAAAAAGCATAAAAGCCATCCCACCGCGATAAGGTGTACCCAATCCAGATGAAAACATAATGCATAGGCACATTGCAGAAAGTAACATAGGGTAAAAAACATTGAGTACTTTGTAGAGATGAGCGGATTTTTTGAAACTCAAATTTGCCTACTTCGTCAAATTGTCCTCAAAAATGAGATTTGTGGAAATAAATTTGCTTGAATCTACTGGAAAGCTTGTAATTACTCATAAAATACACGTGGGGGAAAGGAGATAGAGAAAACCCTACTGATCTTAAGAGCTTACACTCTACAGGAGAGAGGAAGGACCCTGCTGACCATAAGAGCTTACACTCTACAGGAGAGAGAAAGGACCCTGCTGACCATAAGAGCTTACACTCAACAGGAGAGAGAGAGGACCCCACTGATCATAAGAGCTTACACTCTACAGGCGAGAAAGAGAGAGAGCTGGAGGTAGAGAGGACCCCACAAACCATAGGAGCTTACACTGTACAGAAGAGTTGGGACCTTGCTGACCAGAAAAGCTTACACAATGCAAGAGAAAGAGAGAGGATCCTGCTGATCATAAGAGCTTACACTCTACAGGAGATAGCGAGGACTCTGCTGACCATAAGAGCTTACACTCTACAGGAGAGAGAGAAGACTCTGCTGACCATAAGAGCTTACACTCTACAGGAGAGAGAGGACCCTGCAGACCATAAGAGCTTACCCTCTACAGGAGAGAGAGAGGACTCTGCTGACCATAAGAGCTTACAATCTACAGGAGAGAGAGGACCCTGCTGACCATAAGAGCTTATACTCTACAGAAGAGAGAGAGATGACCCTGCTGATCATAAGATCTTACACTCTACAGGAGAGAGAGAGGACTCTGCTGACCATAAGAGCTTACACTCTACAGGAGAGAGAGAGGAGCCTGCTGATCATAAGATCTTACACTCTACAGGAGAGAGAGAGGACTCTGCTGACCATAAGAGCTTACACTCTACAGGAGAGAGAGAGGACTCTGCTGACCATAAGAGCTTACACTGTACAGGAGAGAGAGGACCCTGCTGACCATAAGAGCTTACACTCTACAGGAGAGAGAGAGAGGACTCTGCTGACCATAAGAGCTTACACTCTACAGGAGAGAGAGAGAGAGAGGACTATGCTGATCATGAGAGCTTATACACTACAGAAGAGAGAGAGGACCCCACTGACCATTAAAGCTTACACTCTATAGGAGAGAGAGAAGACGCTGCTGATCTTAAGAGCTTTCACTCTACAGGAGAGAGAAAAGTCCTTGCTGACCAAAAGAGCTAACCCTCTACAGGAGAGAGAGACTTACCCAGTGACTCTGGAGATGGAAACTGACTCTGCTGTACAAACTGTGCTCCTCTGGGAACCGCTGATCTGTGACGGTCCAGGTACTGACCACCACTGTACAATGTATGATAATCCGCTAGATGTCATAGCCTCAGGGCATTATGGGAATGCTCACTCGGTCACGCAACAAAACATTAGCTTCCTCTATGATGCTTCAGCAGTGTGTGTGCAGGGTAAGATATTTTTCTGTGAACTTAAAATCAAATCTCACATTATTCGAATTTGCATAAAACTGCAAATTTCGGGAAATTTGACTCAAACTCGTATCTCCGCGGATCAGTTTGCTCATCCCGTGGACTTAAAGTGAAAACAGCATAAGGAAATATCTCAATAAATAAATTGTGTCAGTGTAGATGATCTGTTTTATCATATGGCTATAATAACCCATTAGGTATTTAATATATGTTTGGACAACATAAGAAGTAGAGATGGAATTGTGATAAAACACACACAACAGAAAAAGACAAAAACAACGGTTATATGTCCAAAGATGACATCTTATAGATGAGTAATAATAAAAATACTTTATTACATTCAGGTAGGTAAAATGTGGGTCACATAGAGAAAGGGGCAAAGATAGCGCCCCACCCCGATGCATGTTTTGGTGTCTGCCTTTGTTTGAGGGTGGCATCATAGTGGGAAGGGTGTGGGTAAATGGTACTTACAGGCAATGGGAACATCATATGAGTGAGCGCAAGATGACGCATTGCTGATGGCAACATATGCACCACCATGACACAACCCGGAAATCATCTACAGTCCGTGTCATGCCATACATGACGCCGGGAAAACACATGAGAAAAGTCATGTAACCCAGCGGCAGGATCTACAGTATATATAGATACTGGTGATGCAGAAAGAGACCTGTCAATCACTGACAGTGGGCGGGGAAGGCCGCTGGGGACTTGCCTGTTGGACTAGTCTTCTATGCGGCTCGATCACTGGTGGCTTTTACAGTATGGTTGAAATCATTCAGCCACTGTTACATGTTTTCCATGGATCGGGCAACATGTATCAACTGTCAGGTTCCCTTTAATGTCAAAACCAATATTTCAGATATATTTTCAACAAAGACACATTAAGTTATTTATTAATTAATCCCATTGCGAAATCAAAATTACGAGTCCTAAAGCCCCCATAACACATGAGATGACCGGCCAGTCCTGCCAAGGTGTGCAAACTTGTCTAAGATAAGTTTAGTGTCTTTAATCAGCAGAATCAGTTTCAAACGCAGTTCTTTTCAGCAAGACCATTGGGATCCATTATTGGGGCTTGGGAAGCCCAGTTGAGTATCTTCTCATAATGTTGATGCACCAAGCTCCAGCCTGACTTACAGTTTTGCACTTTCTCAGATTTTATAGTTGCAACACTTTACCCCTATTTTTGTCCCCGAGTTCTAGAATAGTTTAGAATATGAAGAGCAAATACAGTATATTAGCCTCTCATTCCTTAATGTTCCGGTAGGTGGCGCCAGCGACATTTGTTTGCATTTTCAGGAAATGTAGTCATACAATATGTGGTGCATCACGGATGCATTATAAACCCAGTGCATTGTATTGGATATACTTACCTATAAACAGTGGTAACGATGTGCTTTGGTCTGCGGACAATGGTCTACTTCAATAGATTCTGTGGTCTCATTTATATTGAAAACATCCACTGATGACCCAAAACATAGAATTACAAAGTTTAAGCAATGAAATGGTTGTGTCATAAATTGAAGAAGGAAATCCACCAACAATGGCACTATTCACAGGAGCTGACAATCTGCTGAGAGACGGCGGCGCTGATGGATGAAAATATTTGTACTGAAAACTTGTTCTGTTTGGGGAAATTTCCATGATCTGGAAAGATATTTAAGGCAGTTCTAATAAATAGTAAAAATTTATATCACTGTAAATAGCTGTTATCAAAAGTATTACAGTAAACACCAGAATAAAAAGGATTTTTCAGAGTAAAAATTACAAGTTCATTGCCCCCTTGTGAAATCCCAGCACCCCTTACCCTAACTAACCCTGTATCACCACTGGTACTTCTCATATGGGACAGAACCCAAATGTATTAGGGTTAGTGTTGAGCGAGTATGTTCTATTAACCCTTTTGCCGAGTATGCTCCGGCCGAGCTCCGAGTATTTACAGCTGCTCAGTGATAAGGTTAAATCGCTCCCGTGTGCATGATTTGCAACTGTTTGACAGTTTTATTACATGTGAGGAATGTCTATTTCTTACACATTCCTCACATGTAATAAAGCTGTCAAACAGTTGCAAATCATGCACATGGGAGTGATTTAACCTTATCACTGAGCAGCTGTAAATACTCGGAGCTCGGCCCGAGCATACTCGGACAGAACATACTCGCTCAACCCTAATTAGGGTCCAAATCAGGGGTGTACATATAAATCATGAGGCCAATAGCAGTTTTAATTGCTGGCCCCCAAGAAAAAAAAAATATTTGGTGAGGTCACAGAAGAGCACATCTCACAACTTTGCAGCCCTTACTATGTAATTTTCCTCCAATCGAAGCCCCTAATTTCCTCTTTCATTGCCCTCATTTTTGTATGATGCCAACAAAAGTGCCCCCCAAATAAAGTATGATACCCCCAAAGTGAATTCCTCAACAGTACCCTCCACACGCACAGGATGATGACTCTACTGTACACCCCTGGCACCCGGCAATATATGGTCACTTCCAAACAGTATGATGCCCCAACTGTAATCCCAACACAGCCCTCCACACAATATGATGGCCACCACAGCCCTCCATACAGTATAATGGCCCCCACACAGTATGATGCCCCAATATAATCTTTCACACAGTATGATGGACCCCATGTAAAGGACTCAGGGTAGTAATTGTGGCGAGAGGCTGACGTGTTCCCACACCCTGGCCCACTGACAAAGACAAATGTCCCACTTCTCCTGTGTTGTGCGTGTGGTGCAGGACACTCATGTTTTGATTGCAGGTCTCTGCTGTCTTTGGTTCTTTCACCTCAGGAACTGCCGCACACACATTTAGGGACTTCCACTCTTTTTTATAAAATGAAACTTTACTGGAACACATGAAATCAACTTCATACAGCATGCAGCATTGATCACATACTTTTCCAGGGTTACCGTCCGATACACAGCACGTATTGATGTTCACTGTCCATTTGTCCTGTGCTGTCCCTTCCATAGCGGACCCTCTTGGCCTATGAGACCCTCACAGCTTTAAGAATCCCGTACTGATTATTCCCCGTCCGACTTCCCCTTCAGTGAAGGCTTTTGGACACATACTTCTCTGTGGATCCTGGGGACCGTAGGTCCCGAACGTTTAAGAAATATCTAATTCAGAGTATCTGAATACGGGTTCTTCGCTGCTGGACAGACCGTGTCACCGGTGTCCCCTGGACCACCAACTCCTCTCTTCTCTCCTCACTCCAAGCCCTGCAATCAGGAAGAGTCTCAGTTCTTCACTGAACCTGCTCCTCCCACCCTGAGCAACTCCTAAACCCCTTAACTGTTTCCTAACGTACAACTACGTCTGCTTTAAGCTATAGTGCCCCCCTTAGCCTTACTCTTCTACTATTCTATTACCCTACCTGCACTAACCTATACTGACCCTATAACTGACACATCAGACAATTGATCATAACACATGTTCACATTTAAAACAGGATATCACATTATGTGCACACACAAAGAAAAGGTGCATGACCAGGTCCTGGTCACCCTCTTACACCCACACAAACCTCCACACTGTATAATGGCCCCCACAGAGCCCTCTATACAGTATAATGGCCCCCATACAGTATGATGCCCAAATGCAACCCTCCATACAGTATGATGGACCCCACACAAACTTCCACACTGTATAATGGTCCCCCGCTAGCCCTCCAAACAGTATAATAGCACCTATATAGTCCTCAAACAGTATTATGTCCTGCCACATAGCCCTCCAAACAGTATAATGGCCCTCACATAGCCCTGTAAACAGAATAATGACTCACCATATAGCCCCCAAACAGTATAATGGCCCCCAAACAACCCTCCACCAAGTATGATAGACTCCGCTGGTCCAATTTATGATTGTATTTGTTCCTCTTTGTTGAGTGTTTTGTGCCTTTTTTCTTGTTTGAGGCATATTCATCTTTCCATTTGAGTTTTTTTTAACGATTTTATATGTGTACGCCTGTTTTAACATTTTTAGTTCCCATCTATGGATGGAGTTTAGGGTTTCCAGATATTTTGGTTTCATTCATCACTTGCAACGTTTTAAAAATTCACAAAATTGGTTGCAAATGTACTCCAGTGTCCCCCTGGAGCGATTTTATGAACGCCAAAAAGTTTGCCACAATTTTTGCGATATTTTGCAAAACTTGTGCCTTTTTGCATTAAAAGGTTGCAAAAAAAGTTAAGTACAAAAATAATAACAATTTTTTATTGGATTCAAGCAAAATTCTTGAAGCTCTTGGGCCAATTTTGAAGAACTTGGCACAGAAAAACTGCAATGAATACCACAAGACAAAAAAGGACAGTTACTAAAAAATAAATAAATTATAAATCGAGGTCTAAAACCCTGATTCATTAAGCCCGGCGAGAAAAATGCCAGTCTTGATGAGAGGGCAGGGTGGACTGCGATGGTTCTGATTCATTAATAGTCACACACCTCTTAATGAATCAGGCGAGGCATTGAGTGCCTCTGTGTGCCACAAATCTTACTCCAGTCAGAAACTGGAGTAATATATGTGGCATAAGGAACGCCTCTGCCCCTTTGTCATGGCTGGGGAAAAATGGCAAAATTTGCAACATTTTTGCATAGCATTGCATTGTGCAAAAATCTTCTTTTTTTACTTTTTTCACACCTGAATTCTGGTGTAAGAGTTTTGATGAATTGGGGCCCTAGTCCTTGTTTCTCCTGGGGCAGAGATGGAGTTTACTGACCTAGTGCTGTATCTAAATACTCAAGAACAAAAAGTGGGGCCACTCCTTACAAGGGTTGAAATTTAGTCTGCAGAACTCCACTATTATGCTCTGGGTTGCCTCGGACTAAGGACGAGCGAATTTGCTGAAATTTAATTTCACATGGAATTTATTTGATGCAAATCGAATATACATCATTATACACTAAGGTCTCTCCAGACTCCAAAGCATAATAAACCTTAGATAAAGCAAAGTGTGTGTGAGGCCTAGTCTGCTGCCATGACGACGCAAGGCCTAATTACTGCTGAAAATGTCGGGAACAAGAATAAGACACCGCACTGCCAACAATGAGCAGGAATTTGAATACATGGATTACAAGTTATACTGAATTTTGTCCCAAAACCCTATACATTGACTACCTCCTGCATTAGAGTTCCATTGAATTAAGGTCCTGGAAAGGGGGAAGCATGTGTTGAGGGGGCTCAGGAGCTGAGCTCCCTCCACAGGCGGCTCATGTCGGCTATATTACGTAACCAGCATCTGTCTCTTAAAGCCATGGGTGTAGCTGAGCTCGACCACTTGGTTACCATGGCTGTCTGGGGCCTGCTGAATCCCCGTGTCGCTGCCATCTTGGTACTCCTCTGAAGCTCAATCACGTGATGAAGCTCAGAAGACACCATGATCTACACTATACTATTCAGGACTGTGCTACTGCATTATATAGTATAAGTTATCAAACGATCAAACCAGCCCTCAGGTCTCGGAAAATGGTGACAGAAAGGAAAACTATTTTTTCTTTACATAATTCTGAATTTTTTTCAGAACTTAAATAAAAAAAAAAACATGATGCAAGTTTGGTATCTCCGTAATTATACTGATCTGCAGAGCAATGATTTAGAGTAATTTTTACCACATAATGAATGTCATAAAAACAAAACCCAAAAACAATGGTGGAATTGCATTGATTTTTATTTCACCATATTATACCATTTGTAATTTTTTGTTCTGTTTTTCAGTATATTTTCTGATAAAATTAATAGTGTCTATCAAAACTAGAACTCGTCTCACAATAAAACAACTCCTCACATGTCTATACCGATGGAAAAGTAAAAAAGTTATGGCTCTTTGTGACATGCAGAAGTAGTGCTGTTGCTTTAAGAAACATTATTCGGCAACTATTAGAAGTAACAGGAAGTGTTGTGCTCCAGAAGAATCCAGCAACTAGAGGGGTTAACACAGTCACAGGAGAAGGGGAGTGTTTTAGCAGAACCCCAGGGGGATTGTGGGGAAGTTGTTTACTGTCTGGCCAGAGCCAAAGAGAAAGGTGGCTTATGATCTGTATCTCACAGAAGACAAGGGAACAGAATTCAGGTCAGGAGGGAAGCTAAACAAAGGTCAGTTAGACTCCCTGAGCTAACAGTATGGAGTATTATCGGCCAGTAAGATAAGGACTGGAAGGAAGCCTGTCATAGAGATCATCTCCCTCATCATACCCTTCCCCCCTCCATCTTCTTGCAGGATAAAGAATGCTGTGTACTATTGAGTCCTTGTGAAGGAAAAGCCTGTGGTTGTGTATGTGACGCGCCCTCTGGGCCAGTGCTGTTCGGGGATTACCCGGAGCCGGATCTGATGGGGGTTGTAGTCTCCGAGTGGCGGCGACCCGGTCCGTGCCCAGGGTGTCAAACTCAGTGTGTGGCAGTCTTTACAGATGTTATTAGTTGTTCTTAGTGTCGACTACGCCACCCGTTGATTTGCGGTCAAAAGGCCGCCGCTGCAGCAGGGTCCGCTGAGGCTGGTGGTATATGTGCAGCTGTGGTAGTATAACCCCCAACGGGAGGGGTATAGCCTCAGGGGGTCAGGTGTAGAGGATGGTGGTAGTGGTGGTGCAGTGTGGATGGTAAGAAGACTCAGAGTCGGGCTGTGCAGTTCAGGGTTTTTACTTACTGCTGTTCTGTTGGTCACTCTGGCCTTGAGTGACCGCGCGAGCCGTGCTGCGTCCACCAGGTCCTGGACTCGGCCAACCCCCAAGCAATTCTGGAGCGTGGTCCTGAGCTCCCTTTCTGACTGTCCTCTCTACTGGCCGTTCCCACCAGGGGTCCACTTATGTCCGGCTCCCTCGGGTCTCCTGTTGGGTGAACCTTCTTTGGCTTCCCTGACCCTATGCTCGGTGTGCCTTCTTAGTGGACTTGGTGAGGGGCTGCTCCACATGTAATGTCGCAGCCTCCGGTTCTTAGTTGAGGGTAGTTTCTCTCCTCCACTAATTTGGGATCCGGTTCCCTTGCGTGCCAACCCTTCACCCTTCTGGTTGTATACTGGGTTCTTGGGGTTCCTTCTTCTCCCCCTCTAGGTCCTTCTCTTCTCCTCTCTCTCTTCTCTCTGCAGGCGCTCCTGGACCTCTCTCAGGACTGACTGACCCTCTACAGAAGACTGACCCTGATCTAAGATGGTGCCCACCTTATATACTCCCTCTATGTGTGAGCTCAGGTGACCAGCACCCAATGAGCTCCTAGCCTTACCCAGACTGCTCCCCCTATCTGCCCCTACACTACTGGGATGTTCCACCCCCCTTCCCACTCCAGCCAGGGACAGACACTGTCGTACCTGCACATATACTGGTGGGAGTACCGTCGGTCTGTCCCCCGGAAATGGGATGTATGTAGTGTATGCAGCTATCTGAGCTCAGTCCCACACTCCATCCTTACCCGGGAGTGGAATACCACACCTCTGGCTTGAGGTGTAATACCCCTGTAGCAGCCGAGTCCTCAGGGTGCTACATTCCCCCCTGGTAAATCACAGCACGTCCTCGGGCTGTAAGAGAATAAAACATCCATAAACATACAATTTTTTTCATAACAACATAAACATATAAAACATTATATATATATTTCTGCAGCATAAAACTTTTTCATAATAAACATTCTTGTAAACTTTCTTGTTCCTCCGGCCACAGTGCAACTTGTGACCGGGTAAAGTGCGACAGTCTCTTGTAGAATAACACAGCTTTCCTATAAAATCAGTAGGGGGCGCCTTAAAAAGCGCAACTATATACAAGGGGAAATATGGCCGCTCTCAGTCCTCGGCCAGGTATTAGGAAAGGAATGACCGCTCTCAGTCCTCGGTCAGTGGGAATAGGGACACATGGGTTTCAGTTCAATTTGCTGGTCCCAACGGGGACTATATTTTAACTAGCAGCAGTAACAGTTCTTATACCCTGACGGGTAACTATGTACAGTCTCTTTACCGTACTTTAATGACGGCGTACTCCTGCTCCTCCTTCAGACCCGTCCGGATCCTCTTGCTCCTCTTCACACCGTAGCTCCTCCTCCGTCAGCCGGTGTACATGGAGGGCGTAGGGTCCTTTGGCACACTTGTGCCGGGTGAACGTGACCTCGTCCCCTACATATAGGTCACGACCTCTGTGTCCCTCCGGCAGATGGGACTCCACGTCTCTGCGGGTGACAAAGACGTCGCCGGGGGTGTGATGATCCCTGATGAAACCCCAACCGTGCTGCAGTTGGAATTTAATTACAGTCCCGGTGGCACGGGGACCGTGGGCTGCACGGGGGTTCCTCCTGGTCCGGCTCTTCTGCTCTGCACTCTGTTCCTGCAGCCGCTGCTCTCGGACCCGCCTCTCTCTTCGCTCGCGGTCAAAGACCTCTAACTGCTGCCGGCAGCACTCCGCACGCTCAGCTGCGGCTGCCCGAGACTCTTGGGTGAATCCCATGAGGTCTCCTCCGGTGGGGTCCCACGCAAACTGCACTTCCTCCAACGAGAGTGGGGTGATCTTAACGGGCTTCGGAACCGGAATCAGGGGCTCATCTAGGGGTCTTTCTTTCCGGAGTCGGGGATGGTGGAACTCCGGTGGCCACACAAAGGGCTGCCCATCCGGGCACGTGTGCTGGGCAAACAAGTCTTCACCCAGGTGCGGCACGGTGGACGTTGAGGGCGCGGTGGTGGTAGCGGCGCCCGGGTTCACTAGGCCTTGCGACCAGGCTTGGGGCACCCTGAAGGTAAAGGGCACCGTGAAGACGGCGGCGCCCGGGGTTACTTGGCCCAGCGACCAGGCCGGTGACTCAGCAGAGGTAGAGGGCGCTGTTGGTACTGCGGCGCCCGGGGGTACTAGACCTTGCGACCAGGCCGGTGGTGTTTCCTGCTTTGCCGCGCTCAGGGTTGAGGCGCGTGACGTCACAGGGGTCGCGGCCGCGGCTTCTGCTTGAGGCCTTGTCTGGAGCGGTGACGATGCAGTGACGGGCACGGCAGGGGGAATTTCGGGCTCTGCGACGGGGAGCTGGGGCAGGCACGCGGTTTCTCGGCTCGGGGTTGTGACGTCCCCTTTACCTGCCTCCATCTGTCCAGCTCCCTTCTCGGCGCCGTCTCCGGCCTTCACTCCTCCTGCACCATCCTCAGAGGCGGTCTGTCTCCTCGTCTCGGGTGGCGTGCTTCGCTGGCGGGTTCCAGCCTGCTGGGCCATCTCTCTGCTCCATGCGGCCAGTACGTCCCGCTGCACTTGGGCCATCCTCTGAGCCAAGCCCTCCAGTGCGGTCTGTGCATGCTCCCGGTCTCGGGGGAGCTGTGCCAGGATCTCCACCAGGCCTTCTGGGGTTGTCGCTTGCAACAGGCTCCTGACCACTGGGTCGGTGCTGCCTGCCTCTCCCTCCATCTCCGGGTGCGGCTCCTCCGGAGTCCTCTCCAGACTTCTTGTCTCCGGGTGCGCTCTCTCCAGACTCCTCCAAGCTGCTCCCATCTTCTCTCTTTTGTTCTGTCTCCGCCCACATTGAAGGTGGTCCCGGGGCAACTTTGTGATTGTCAGTTCCAGGGGCAGTTCTCTCACGCTGATGGACATCTCCAGCATCACAGTCTCTGTTGGTGGGGGCGGTTTCCGCTTTTGGCGCCATTCCTTGACCTGGCCCACGATGAGAGGTGACCTCTTGCCACCCTCTGGCACGCCCACAATGGCGTCCGCTCTTCCAAGGCGGGAAATCTTCTGGAAATGGCGGGAATCGTTTCCCAGTGGCGGGAAACTCCGTGGATGGCGGGAAAAAGCTGCAGATGGCGGGCAACCGGCGGGAAATGATCCGTGATGGCGTCCCATGGCGGGGACCCTCTGGAACCGGCGGGAGACTTCTTCTTAAGGTAAATTTGAACTTCTCTTCAGGCACGCAGTACCCGGTGGTTGTGGGCACGAAATCCTGCCGACTACGCCAAAGTTGACGCGCCCCCTGGGCCAGTGCTGTTCGGGGATTACCCGGAGCCGGATCTGATGGGGGTTGTAGTCTCCGAGTGGCGGCGACCCGGTCCGTGCCCAGGGTGTCAAACTCAGTGTGTGGCAGTCTTTACAGATGTTATTAGTTGTTCTTAGTGTCGACTACGCCACCCGTTGATTTGCGGTCAAAAGGCCGCCGCTGCAGCAGGGTCCGCTGAGGCTGGTGGTATATGTGCAGCTGTGGTAGTATAACCCCCAACGGGAGGGGTATAGCCTCAGGGGGTCAGGTGTAGAGGATGGTGGTAGTGGTGGTGCAGTGTGGATGGTAAGAAGACTCAGAGTCGGGCTGTGCAGTTCAGGGTTTTTACTTACTGCTGTTCTGTTGGTCACTCTGGCCTTGAGTGACCGCCCGAGCCGTGCTGCGTCCACCAGGTCCTGGACTCGGCCAACCCCCAAGCAATTCTGGAGCGTGGTCCTGAGCTCCCTTTCTGACTGTCCTCTCTACTGGCCGTTCCCACCAGGGGTCCACTTATGTCCGGCTCCCTCGGGTCTCCTGTTGGGTGAACCTTCTTTGGCTTCCCTGACCCTATGCTCGGTGTGCCTTCTTAGTGGACTTGGTGAAGGGCTGCTCCACATGTAATGTCGCAGCCTCCGGTTCTTAGTTGAGGGTAGTTTCTCTCCTCCACTAATTTGGGATCCGGTTCCCTTGCGTGCCAACCCTTCACCCTTCTGGTTGTATACTGGGTTCTTGGGGTTCCTTCTTCTCCCCCTCTGGGTCCTTCTCTTCTCCTCTCTCTCTTCTCTCTGCAGGCGCTCCTGGACCTCTCTCAGGACTGACTGACCCTCTACAGAAGACTGACCCTGATCTAAGATGGTGCCCACCTTATATACTCCCTCTATGTGTGAGCTCAGGTGACCAACACCCAATGAGCTCCTAGCCTTACCCAGACTGCTCCCCCTATCTGCCCCTACACTACTGGGATGTTCCACCCCCCTTCCCACTCCAGCCAGGGACAGACACTGTCGTACCTGCACATATACTGGTGGGAGTACCGTCGGTCTGTCCCCCGGAAATGGGATGTATGTAGTGTATGCAGCTATCTGAGCTCAGTCCCACACTCCATCCTTACCCGGGAGTGGAATACCACACCTCTGGCTTGAGGTGTAATACCCCTGTAGCAGCCGAGTCCTCAGGGTGCTACATATGCATTAAAATTGTGCTGTACTGTGCTACCGGATAATACTGTGTACTGCTGTGCTGCAAAGGAGACTGTACTGTTATTACTGGAGCCTGTTGCTTTGTGACGCCTCACAGTCCTACCCTGAGAGATGGGGGTACTCGGAGCCGGGTCAGATGTTGGGGGTTGCAGTCGTGGCCTGGACACGTTCCGTGCCCAGGGCCGTCACATAAAAGATTTAATGGGCTTTCAGGGTTGGTGGTAATCAAGTGGATTTAATGACTATGCCACCTGTGGTGTCTGGTGATTCGCCACCAGCGCTGCAGCAGTCCTCTGAGGCGGGATGTCGTGGCAGCAGCAGATGGTACTACTCCTCACAGGCGGAGCAGGGCCTCAGGGCAGAGAAGGACGGATGAGAGGAGTCGTAGTGGGTGGTGTGGTGCCGCGCTGAAATAAGGGACCGGAGGCACGGATGAAGTTTTCAAAGCTTTACTCACGAAGTTAGGCGTCAACTGCAAGGCTTCTCCTCGCTCCCCACGGCGCGCTGCGGCCACCAGGAAGGGGGTTCAGCACACTTTCCTTGGCAATTAGTCTCTCTGTCTCCTCTTTTGCTATTCTTATTTGTTTCTTACAGATTTTGTTTTTTCCCTATAAGATATTAGCGCTTCCTCACTGCCTTCTTGTTTAAGTTTACCGAAAGCCCTTTTTTTGTTTTTCATTGCCCTCTTGACTTCCTTATTTAGCCACATTGGCTTCCTCCTATTCCTAGCCCTTTTATTCCCATAAGGTATGTACCTTCTACAGTGACTATGTAGGACTGTTTTGAAAATTTCCCATTTTCTATCCGTGCTCCTATTACTGAAGATACTATCCCAGTCTATAAGGTGAAGGGCATCTCTTAGCTGATCAAACTTTGCCCTCCTGAAGTTCAGTGTTTTTGTGACTCCCTTGCTGGGCACCCTACTGAAGCACCCCACAGTGCGCTGCGGCCACCAGGAAGGGGGTTCAACACACTCCGGGTAGTTCGGGTGCAAGAATCAGGACCCCCGCACCAGAGTGTTCCTAGACTTTCCCACTAGGTCCTCTCCTGTCCGTATGTGGTGCGTGTTGTAAGGCTGGGTCTCCCTCTGGCTATACACAGAACAAGGGTACAGGTGGCGTATGCCGCTCCGTCCGTTACCCGGTGGGATCCACTGAGCCTCCGGGCTTCTCCGACTAAGACGTGAAGTAGCAGAGTCAGATATCGGGGGCCGGTCCCCTCTTGCAGCAGAAGTCCCTCTGGCTTGGCCAGAACAAAGAGTACCGGTGGCGTATGCCGCTCCGTCTGTATCCCCCTGGGATCCTTTTGCCTGTGGAGCTTGTCTCCTCTGCTCCCCTCCAGGCCTTCTTAGGTAGGGACCTTGACCGGGTAGAGACAACCTTTAACTCCAGCCCGCCCCTCGCCTCAAGGCTAGAGAACAAGGGCCGTGTATCTTCAGCCAGCTACAGCCTCTTGCTGGACCCCGACAGAAGACCACAATCGAAGACCTTGAACCTAAGATGGCCGTTGATTAAATATGAAATACTAAGTGTAACCTAAAAGTGCGTCCTCCACCCTCACCCACTACATGGTTCCCCCTATCTTTGGTTCCCCCCATCTCCTCTATCCCGGACCGGGGCAGCAACCTGGTGCATTTAGGCCCCCTACAGGACAGGAGTGGTGTAGTGTTGAGTGATGAGGTGGGGTCCTGAGAGGTGCTCCATCCTTACCTCGGAGAGGAGATACCACACCTCATCTGAGGTGCAGTACCCCTGTGGCGACTGAACCCTCAGGGGCGCCACACATTGCACTGGCCGTGCCTTATTAAATGTTACTGTTTTACCATTTATGAAGTCTCTTGTCAGATGTGTCAGGTCAGCAACTGAATCTATCGTGTGCCTGAGAGAAGCTGCAGCCTATGGTCACCCTGAGTAAGAGTTCCCCCAGCATTCCAAAGAATTCATGTAACCGGTCTCGCCCCTATCTGAACTTAGGCGGTGTGCATGTAACATTGGTGGCCCGTACGGGGAATCCTGAGCGGGAATTAGTGTGTAGAGGGAGAAGAGGAAAAGTGTCTGGAAAAACACAGCAGCACAGCACCTCAACTCAACTCTGCTACATCAGTTAATGGGGACCAGCCCTAAAGAAAAACTCACTAGCAGAGAATGGATGTGGAAATACAAATGGACTGAATTAGTGAGCTGCTTCTTCAGTTAACCTGTGAATTATTGAGAACAATATCAGAACATATAAAGATGTCAGTAGAACAGATTTCCAAAGCACACAACCGCAGGCAACTATTAGCTGCCATTAATGCAAAAATGGATGAGCTGGGGGAGAAAGAAGCTAAAGACATCATGGGGACATTCCTCCAGGAACTAACACAGTTTCTAACCAGGTTGAAGTTAGAGGATGGAGGGGTGGCACCAATTACCAAAAGCGTGAATCTCTGTCCACAGACTAAACTACAGGAATTGAAAGAACAATTCAAAGCCCTAACAACAGCCCTGCAGGAATTGACCAAAACCTCTGAACGGGTGATAGACTCAGACAAGACCTTTAACCTGCTCGGGTTAGATAAATCAGGGAGGCAGACCTCTCTAATACCACAAATCACCATAAGAAAAGAATTCAAGATCCTGACACAGATTGGAGAGTGTAAACAGAAAGAGAGACTGTCTTATAGGAACTTGTTGCACCAAATCCATGTAGGCTTACAGAAAGGCTACCAGCCAGATGAGATCGTTGAGGGGGTTGTGAAAGTGATCAGCCCAGGACTGAACCTCTGTAGTATGCTAGAAATGAAAAGTCAATTGATCTTGCAACAACTGAAGATGATTTTAAAATGGCACTATAAAGAAGAGAGTACTTCAGAATTGTTCCACCGACTCATTAACCTCTCACAGAAAAATAATGAATCACCCCAAAGTTTCTTGTTCAGAGCAATTGAACTGAAGGATAGACTGTTCTTTGCATCCAGAGATGTAGAAGCGGAGGAGAAGTTTGATGCTGAACTAGTCCAGAAGAAGTTCTTGAGATTATTGGGAACGGGATTAATCAGCAAAGATTTCAAGTTGCAGCTGAAACAGTACCTAGAAGATCCTGGCATTTTGGACAAAGTCCTAATTGAAAAAATGAATGAGGCCCCTAGTTTGGAGTCAGAGAGCGAACAGAAGTTAAAGAAAGGCTTTGCTCCTAAAATCACCAAAATGAGTCAGCTGAAGTTGGAGACCACCGGTGGCCAGTCCGAAGATCATCGTAGAGAACCTCCAGTGCCACCTCCGAGAGGGAACCTTAAATCACCAACAAAAGAGAGGACCGCCAGCGCTAACTGTGAGGAAGTAATTGGAGAACGGCGAGCCGAGTTGATTGAGGTGAAAAAGTTGATTCGTTCCAGGCCAGAACCAGTATCCCTCAGACCCAAAAGTGGGTTCCAAAACAGAAGATAGCCGGCTTGTGAAGCGTGCCGTTCATCAAATCAGAGTACGATATGTGTCCACTGTCTAAGATGTGTTGAGGAAGGACATTATGCCAAGGAATGTCAATGGTCACGGTCATTTGGGTTAAAAGACAGGAGGTTACCAGTGTGGGGCGACTGGTAACTGCGACACGGAGGAGGCCCCAGAAGCAAATCCAAATCTCACCAAACCCCAGAACGGTGCATGAGGTAAAACGGCTGCGTCAGTACTATCCCCAAGTGTGTTCCCGTCTACAACAGCTGCAAGGGAGACAGGGGCATCAGTTACTCAATGCCCAGTGCGGAGGTCAAACGATGCACTCCTAGGAGGAGGATTCCTTGGTCAATAAAGATAGCCTCATCAGCCTAATCGGTGAAAGGTGCTTTTTACAGTGCCAGCTAGATGGACTCCTGGCAAAAGCACTGTGGGACACAGGCGCCAAAGCGAGCCTTTTAAATGAATAATGGAGAAGGCACTACCTGCCACACACTTGCCTTAGGTCACTAAAAGTACTCTTGGGACCAGTGGAACTCCACGGCAAAGCCGTCAACCAGACCTAGATCCCTTTCATAGGCTGGGTGGAAGTGACTTTCCAACTCACGAAGAACAGCAATACCATTGAGCTTTTGGTACCTTTTCTCGTGACCAGTGATCAGAACATGGCAGAGGATCCTATCCTGGGTTATAATGTAATCAGTGAGGTCATCACGAAACACAAGGCCATGGGCGCTGGTGGTGGATGCAATCGCCACATCGCTTGCCATACCTAATGCCGTGGGGGAAAATGTGATTCATAGAGTAAAGAAAGCACAGAATACAATGGACCTAAAAGAAGTCAAAGTAGGCTTGAGCCCAACAATCATCCTTGCAAACCAAATGGTGGGGATGACATGTGGAGTCTCGGTTGAACTGGGAAGAAAAGTCCAGAAAAGACTGTTCGTGCCAAAAACTCCTCAGAACTTCCGGAAGGCCTAATTCAAGGTGAGACTGCTTACGATTCCTACTGGTGGGTTTGCTCGAGTGACAGTACTGGTGATGAATACTACGAGACACGAAATTAGACTGGATCCAAAGACTGTGTTAGGTCACATCAAAACCATTAAAATGGTTTATCAAGCCAGTGTGAGACCAGCCCAGGGGTCTACAGTGAATTCGGTCTCTTCACCAAGGAACAGGAGTTGCCCAGGGGAGGAAATTGCGCAACCCACCTCGGGGTCCTGGGATCCCCCAGTAGCCCTGGAACACTTGTGTGCTGAAGATCGAGCGGTAGCAAAACAGATTCTGAGAGAAGAGTGTCATGTGTTCTCCAAAGATGACTCTGATATATGCTGTATCCCATCATTGCATTTGAAAATCAATTTGAAAGACACAACCCCAGTAACCAGAAGTTACATGTTTGTGCCAAAACCATTACACCGTGAAGTGAAAGAGTATTTACAAGACCTAATCAACAGAGGTTGGGTCCAAAAGTTGAAGTCGTCTTATTCCTCTCCTATTGTCTGTGTTGGGAAGAAGGATGGTATGTTGAGACTCTGTTGTAATTACCGGGAACTAAACCGAAAGTCAGTACCTGATCGGCACCCGATACCAAAGAAGTAACTGGTTCTCTGTCCTCGATCAGGGTAAGGCATACAACCAAGGGTTTGTCGAAGAGTCCAGTAGACCCTTGACAGCATTCATCACACCATGGGGATTATACTGTATGAGTGGATCCCCATACCATTTGGGCTCAGTTCAGCTCCAGCAGAATTTCAGAGGAGCATGGAGGCATGTTTAGAAGGATTGAGGGATGATATCTGCCAGCCGTACTTGGATGACAATGTGGTACACAGCAAAACCTTCTGGGAGCATGTTGAACACATGAGGACCGTATTACAAAGGTATCAACAACACGGTGTTTAGTTGACCCCAAAGAAGTGTGAACTGTTCAAAAGACAAGTCCGATTTCTGGGGAAAATTGTGTCCGGAGAATGATATACCATGGACCCAGCAGAAATCGCTCTGGTACTGGCCTTAAAAGACAAGCAGCCATCTACCGTTAGGGAATTGAGGCAGATATTGTGATTCCTCTCCTACTATCGTACTTACGTTTGCAGCTTCTCCAGGATTGCCGCCCCACTATACCTCCTCTTGGGGGGGACAACAGAGACAACAACACCCACGGAGAAAAAGAAGATCACGGTTAGGACCGGGCTTAAAAGAAACAATGCCGTTTCGTCCCAACAGCCCATTCTCTGGACAGCAGACCACCAGGCGGTATTGGAAGAACTAGTAGACTACCTGGTTAAACCACCCATCTTGGGATATCCTGATTTTAATTTACCATTTGTTCTTCATTGTGACGCTTCTCAAGTTGGACTGGGAGCAGCCCTGTATCAGCATCAAGATGGAAAAATGAGAGTCATTGGTTACGGTTCTAGAACTTTGACAGGCGCAAAGAAGAATTACCATCTACATGCCGGAAAATTTGAGTTCCTGGCATTGAAATGGCCTATCTGTGAACAATTTAGAGATTATCTCTACTACAGCAAAGAGTTTGAGGTATACACTGACAACAACCCTTTGACCTATGTCCTTACTACTGCCAAACTGAATGCAACGGGTCAGAGATGGGTCACTGAACTAGCTGACTTCAATTTCAGCATCAAGTACAGGCCAGGAAAATGCAATGCAGATGCTGACGGATTGTCAAGAATGCCACTAGAGCCTGAGGAGTTCATGCAAGAATGCTCGGAGGAACTCAGTCTGGAAGCAATTGAGAGCACTACCCAAGCAGTACAAGCTTCTCAGGAGGAAGACACACCATTGTGGTGTCCGTTGATGGTGGAAACCACCATAAAAGCGAGAGAACAAGATCACCCCTGGTCTATTCAACAACTACCAAAAGGGAAAATCCGTAGAACACAACGAGAAGATCAGATAATTGGTAGAATATTACTTTATGTGGACCAAAATCTGTTTCCAAGTAAACAGGAGAGAGATGATGAGTCACTAGCAGTATCTGTTTTAATTAAAGAATGGATGAAGCTCTACCTCAGTGAAGACGGTATCCTGTATCGTAAAGGAGGACAAAACCGGCGGTTGGTACTACCCAGAGTATTCCGTAGGTTGGTCTTCAAAGAACTCCATGAAAACATGGGACATCTGGGAGTGGAAAGGACAACAAATTTGATATTGTACATGCAGAGAGATATTGAGAGGTACGTGACCAGGGAGTGTGGGTGTCTGAAAGATAAACGTCCCAACACATCAACCCGGGCACCTATGGGCAACATCCAAACTGCGTATCCATTAGTCTCAATAGATTTTCTACATCTCGAGACGTGCAAGGGTGGTTACGAATACATCTTGGTGGTGATGGACCATTTCACTCGATTTGCTCAAGCATATGCCACCACCAATAAATCGGGTCGAACAGTGGCAGAGAAGATCTTCATTGATTTTGCTTTGAGGTTTGGGTTCCCTACGAGGTTACACCATGACCAAGGAAGAGAATTTGAGCACCAGCTCTTTGCCAAGCTAGGAAAGTACTGTAGAATTCAGAGATCCCACACAACGCCCTATCACTGAGAGGGTAATGGACAAGTGGAACGTTTTAACCGGCCATTATTGTCGATGTTGCACACTTTAACAGCCGATGAGAAAAAAGACTGGAAGAGTTCTCTGTCAAAAGTGGTACATGCCTATAACTGTACAAAAAGCGATGCAATGGGTTACTCATCCTTTTTCCTATTGTATGGACGATTGCCAAGACTGCCAATCGACATCATGTTCGATACTCCGGCGTCAGAGACTTACAGGGAGTAGCTGGAGTACGTTCGGAAATGGAAGAAACGGATGGCAGAGGCATACAACATAGCGTCCAAAGTGGTTACGCAAGGACAGAGCAAGATTAAGGAGTACTATGATCGAAAATGTTATGGAGCAGAATTGGCACCGGGAAGCTGGGTGCTAGTCAAGAACGTATGTGAGAAAGGTGATTCAGGAAAACTTTGTTCGTACTGGGAAGACAAGGTATACAGTGGTGGCCAAAAGTATTGGCACCCCTGCAATTCTGTCAGATAATACTCAGTTTCTTCCTGAAAATGATTGCAATCACAAATTCTTTGGTATTATTATCTTCATTTAATTTGTCTTCAATGTGTCGGGGTCGTAGCGACATTCCACTCGTCCTCCAGTCACTTCAAATTAAGGCTATGAGCATGGGTAAACCATTCAAAGAATGAGTCAGACAACAAGCTGGTTCAAACTCAGAGCATGCTCAGAAGGCTACTGGCAAGCCACGATCTCAGCAATGTTCTGCCTTTATTTCCGCATGCACAAACTTAAATACACTACATAATGGGGAGGGGAAAGGGGTTGTTCGGGGCGGGGTAAGCCATAAATGGATTGTTCGGGGCGGGGTAAGCCATAAATGTCTAGTATCCGGCCACTCCTGATTGGTCCACGTCTCCTTAACTCAGTCTCTGGGCAGACAACCGTCAGTTGATGATTCGGTTTCATTTCTCTGAAACAGGTGCTGGCTGATACCGGCGCCATCTTAGCATAAATTTCGATCTAAGTAACACGTAGCAAGGAAAGCTTATTGTTATAAGACACAAAATGGTGGTTAGTACATAAGCAAAGCGTATAAAAGTATAAAAGTGGAAAAATATATATTCTTTCTTACCCTGACATTCCCCCCTAAACACTAAGCTTTCCCTTGCTTCGGGGCCTTTGAGACTGTCCATGTGTGGGGAGAGGGGAGGTGGATTTCTTCACCCAATTATCTTAGAAGCTGCCCCCTTATGGGACGTCCCCAAACAATTGAGTCCTACCCTAAATAACACATGGAGTTCTCCCAACTGACCCTAAACTAGATCTCTCAATTGAACTCTGTCATGGGGGGTCTGGTCAGGCTTGTTCAAAGGAGTGTATTTCTCCATATCTTCCTTACTGGTATCATCATGTAACAGAGATGTGGTTTCTTGATTCAAAAAGGTCCCGGAGGTTGGAACAGCATTGTTTATAGCTTTCCTGTATGAGGGGACTATGCAGCATACCATGTCATTCCTGCGCAATTCACTATGTCACAGTAATCAACTCGATACGTCTGGATTTTTGCGTGAGTATCTACCCAAAATGTGGTAGCTGTCCACCCTGGGACAGACAGTAAGCATATGGAAAGGATATAGAAGAATGTAGTCATCTTTTATAGGCTCGCTTTGTCTCTCTTGCAGTGGGAGGCGTGAATCCAGGTGCTCCTGCCCTCAAGCTTCAGAGCTGTAGGAGTAGTCAGGATCACAGTGTAGGGGCCCTCAAATCTGGGTTGGAGACAGTCTTTCCGGACAAACTTCTTTACGTACACCAGGTCGCCTGGGGTGAAATCATGTACCGCATCACCTGTGGATTCTGGGAGAGAAGCAGATACTGTAGAGCGGGTGTTAGTCAATTCTTTAGACAGAGCAATCACAACTTTTACTACTCTATCATGTGTTTCAGACAACTCTTGGGGCCTAATTTCTCCTATTTTAGGTGGGGTCCCAAACAAAATTTCATAGGGAGTTAGCCCATGTTTAGCTTGTGGGGTGTGTCTGATATGATACAATACTATAGGGAGTAGGTCGGGCCAGGGGAGGGGATGATCTTGGGTCATTTTCAAGAGCTGGGTCTTGAGTGTGGAATTCATCCTTTCCACTTTGCCTGAACTGGCAGGATGGTATGGAGTGTGGAGGCCCAAATCTGTTCCCAACATGTTCCAAAGTTCTTTGTAGATATTTGCTGTGAAAGCTGGTCCTTGATCCGATTCTATGACTTGGGGAACTCCAAATCTGCAGGCAATTTGAGTGATCAGTTTCTTGGCTGTGACTTTAGCACTCATGTTGACAACCGGGTAGGCCTCGGGCCAGGCTGAGAACATATCCACGGCTACCAAAACGTACTCATATTTTCCTGCTTTAGGCATTTGGATATGGTCGACTTGTATTCTCTGCCAAGGGTAGTCTGGTTTAGCCAGGTGTTGGAGAGGGACCCGTGCCGTACACGTTGGGTTGCAGGTAGCGCAGACAGAGCAGGATTTTGAGTATGCAGTCACAGTGGAAGAGATTCCGGGTGCAAAGTACAGTTTCTTGATACATGCCAAGGCTTGATTCTTTCCTCTGTGTGTAGGCCCGTGAGCCCATGCTGCCACGGCTGAGTACATGCGCCTGGGCAAGCAAGGTTTTCCGTCCACTTGATAAAGAGTTGAGTCGACCTTTAAATCTTTGCGACCTGCCAGCACGGCTCCCGCCGCTTTCCATTGCTTGACTTCTTCAGTGGGGGTCTTCCTTTGTTCTTCACACAATTTTTCTTCAGGCATCCTGACCCCCCTGGATTCCACTCGTGTCTCCGCTGGACTTGTATGGTCTTCCGCCGGCTGTTCTTTGGCCCTTGCTCTAGTGAGCGCCACAGCTACGGTTTGCAGGGTCTCCCCCATCTCTTCTTCCTTTTCCTGCCACTTTGATGACACATTCTCCACTGCTGCAGTCTTGGCTGCTTGGTCAGCTAGGTGGTTGCCCCTGGCTTCCCTGGAATCTAGTCTTCCATGAGCCTTGACCTTGATAACAGCAACCTGAATGGGTAGTTCCAGGGCCTTCATTAGGGCCTTCATCCATGAGGCATGTTTCACTGGTCTACCTGCAGTTGTGATGAATCCTCTAGACTTCCACAAGAGTCCAAAATCATTGCAAATTCCATGTCCATACCTAGAATCGGTATATATGTTTGCCGTTGTTCCAGCTGCCAGGTGGCAGGCTTCTGTGAGAGCTACAAGTTCAGCTTCTTGTGCAGACATGTATGGTGGTAGAGCTTCAGCCTTGAGGACTGTTAGGTCTGTTGTGACAGTATATCCCGTGTGGAACTTCCCTTGAGTGTTTGCGAAACGGGATCCATCAGTCCATAGGTGCAAGGCAGGGTGTGCGAGCGGATGTGCCACCATATTCTCTGGAGCAGAAGTCTCTTCCTGCAAAATTTTTGTACAATCATGAGAATCATGAGGTTCCACCAATGGACCTTCACCCTGTTCGTCTTCCCCCCTAGAAGGTGGAAGCAAAGTGGCAGGGTTGATAGTCAGACATCTGGTAAATGTTATATTGGAGGGCAGCAATAGGGAACACTGCAGCCGCAGGTGTCTTTGGTTGGTTAGATGTTTCGGAGAGGTTTGTTGCAGAACAGCCGAGAGATCATGGCCAGCCTGTATAACTAGATCATGTCCAAGGACGATATCAGCTGACTTGTCAAGGAGGATGTGAGCAGCGTGGACCGCCTTAAGGCACGTGGGGGCAGTTCGGGCGACAGGGTCCAGGCGGGCTGAGTAGTAGCCTAAAGGCCGATACTTATGATCATAGCGTTGTGCTAGAAGTCCAGAGGCATGACCTTCTGATTCAGAGACAAAGAGGTGAAATGGCTGAGTATAGTCTGGTAAGCCCAAGGCCGGGGCAGAGACAACAGCCTGTTTAAGGCGGTCAAAACATAGTCTGCGTTGGTGAGAGACACGCGAATCTTCAGCATGAAACCAGACAGAGCCTTCGTCCTTAAGACAGTCATACAGGGGTTGCATAAGCTTTGAGGCATCCGGGATCCATTGCCTGCAGTAAGTGATGAGACCAAGGAAAGTCTGCATAGCGGAGTAGGTGGTTGGGAAGGTGATATCCATGATGGCTTGTTTTCTTTCTTCAGTCAGATGTCTAGCACCTTGTGATATACAATGTCCGAGGAAAATGACCTTGGGCAGACACCATTGGACTTTGCCTTTCGAGACTTTACAGTTAGCTGAGTGAAGAAACCAGAGAAGGGATGCTGACATCTCTGGCAAATTTTCTTCAGTGCCGCACAGTAAAAGATCATCCACATATTGTAGAAGAGTGACCTGAGGGTTCTCTTGAACCCATGGCTCCAGAATAGACTTCATAGAATGAATGAATTGGTTAGGAGAGTTCTGGGCTCCTTGTGGAGTCCTGGTCCATGTAAGCTGTGCTCCTTGAAAGGTAAAGGCAAAAAGAAACCACGAATCTTCATGCAAGGGTATACTGAAGAAGGCGTTGGCCAGATCTAACACCGTAAACAAGGTGGCCGTTGGAGGCACCTGAGACAAGAGGGTGTTTGGGTTGGGTACCACTGGAGTTTCTAAAATGGTAGCTGCATTGACGGCTCTGAGATCCTGAACCAACCGGTATCTTGGAGGCTCTCCCGGAGCGGTTTTCTTTTTTACAGGAAAGAGGGGTGTATTGCATGGAGATACACATCTGACAAGGACTCCTGACTCCAGGTGGGAAGGGATTTGGGTACCCAAGCTTTGTTCTTGTGCCGCCTTGAGGGGGTATTGTGGCAACCGTGGGTACCTGTGTCCAGGCTTGAGGTGTACTTGGACCGGGGGAACCTGCAGGAGGCCAACGTCCTCTGGCCCGCTGGACCACAGAGAGTGAGGGAACTGTGAGGTATCAAGAAGAGTGTGAGGTTGTATGGTCATCATCATGAGAGGGAAGGCTTTGAGAATGCAGCGGTCTTCAGTCCCTTGTTCGGAATGAGGATCTCGCAGAAGAAGCTCCATACCATGGTTTCCGAAGGTAATAGTTGCCTTCATCCGCTCTAAGAGATCGGCTCCCAACAAATTAACGGGGCAAGTTTCTGTGACCAAGAATCTTGTGAGTACTCCAGTGAATGGTCCTGCAGACACAGGGACTGTGAGTGGAGAGGAAATATGTTGGCCTTCCACCCCAACACAGGTGAGGGTATCCGGTGATAGGGATACCGAGGGAGGGAGCTGTGTGGAAGAAATGACAGATGTGGCCGCCCCAGTGTCCACCAGGAACTTCAATGGTTGATGGTCCACCTGTAAAGTGACAGTCCCACAGGCGGCCGTGGGGTGCGTAGCCGGGAAAGTGGACACTGGTTGACCGGGCCGTCATTGGCGTGGGTGAGATGGTTCACGGGAAGGTCCATGGTTGCGTGGACCGTCATGAAACGAGCGGTCATGGTATTGTCTGCGGGTTGGACAGTCTCTGAGAATGTGATTAGGGCTACCACATTCCCAACACAGCATGCGTCCTTCAGAATCACGAGATTGTCTCTTGTCTCTAGGTGGCCCCCTGTCATTTCTTCTGTCTTGTTTTCTATATGTGGGAGGAGTATCATCACCTGTGCCTTTAACCATTACCCACTTGATTCCATGTTGGTTACCAGGGGGTGGGTAGCTTTCTTGAGCTTGATATACCATGGCAGGAGCGGCTTTCTTCTTTGGCTTAGTATCCTTTTCCATTTTTAGCATGGCTTTTTGGAAAGCTTTGACAATGTCCACCGCGTCGTTAAAAGAAGAAGAACGAATCTCGGGGCGTACCCTCAGAACCTCATCTCTGAGAGCGTCTTGTAGGCCATCTACTAGGGCCTGAACCAACAGGGCGGCCTGCGTCTTGACGTGAGGACTGTATCCGAGATCCTCAAAATGCATGCTGAGTCTTGCAGCATATCTTTCCACAGATTCATCAGGGTCTTGTTGAACATCTTGTACAGACCCAGCTTGATCTGACAAGCGATCCTGAGCCCAGGGTTTTAACTGTTTCATGTATTCTAGGCCGGATTCATACGTACTAAGGGATCCTGCTTTTGTGGAATCCATGGCCTTATCGATAGTAGGCAAGAAATATTCCTTGGCCTTCACAGATGTGATACCTGCCAAATCAGCCCAGGTTGCACCATAAATGGCTCTGGTTGTGTCCAAGCTTCTAGCATACTGCATGGGAGATTTATCGGGATCAGGAAGCTTTGAGACCAGAGTGTCTACTTGTACTGGGGTAAAGGGTTGATATTTGATCATCCCTAAAGGTCCAGGAACTTGTTGAGGACCGGGCATCGTCGCGTGTGCCTTGGTGGTGTTTGGGGTGGCCGCTAGGGAGGATTCTTCAGGCAACAGAACCACATTAGGTATCGGTGTCGGGGAGGAGGTTGCCACTAGTAGCTTAAGGGCCAAAGGCATAGCAGCATGAACTGCTGGACTACGGACACATACAATGCGTATTGAGTCCAATCCATGGGGGAGGGTCTCCATGCCTTCCTTGAGGGCTAGTACGTGTTCCTCCATGCACGGCCCGAGTGGGTAGCCGAAAATTCCAGAAGATATAAGTGGTATCGCTAAAGTGCGTCTGGGCATATCCTGCATGGAGGAGTACTGAACGGATGGTAGATGCGAGAGTGGAACGTGACTCTTCGGGGTTCTGGGGGTCATAAATAGGACCCACTGCATGTATGATGACATCAGCGGGCAGTCTACCCGCACGGGTGACTAAGGTCTGGTCTTTTGAAAGCTCTCCGTTTTCGGCTAAGTGAGCCTGGCATTCTGCAGCCAGAGTGGAACCAGCAGCAAGGGCAATTTTACGAGCCAATCCTCCAGCATGGCTCATACGGGTGTTTGCAGGGTTGACTATGGCCCCCACCCGATGTGTAAGGATGTCACCATAGCCTATTGACAGAGTGACAGGGCGTCCTGATGGGTCTACTAGATTCCGGGAGCGGCAGGGGTCCCAGACTTCTGAGGGGCTGGGGGGTGGTGCTCTTTCAGCAGTTGCTTGGAGCAAGGGCTGGAGTATGGGTAATGAATGTGGGGTGGAGGATGCCATAGGAGACGTATGGGGTAAAGGGAGGGGCGCTGGAGTATCTTGAGCCCATCCCTCATCTGGCTCCGTATCGTCTTGAGTAACAGTATGTTGGCGGAGGGAGAGCAGTCTGGCCTGAAATTCTGGGGAGTTGAGGAGGATATCCCCAGAGTTATGGGCGACCCCCATGGGGAACAGAGGGAGCGCCTCAGCATCATGGACTGGAGCAGAGGGCATCGCATTAGTTTCAGATGGGTGCTCTGGGACTGCGGGCTTTTCCACCCGTGCTGGCGGCTGGTAATAAGCACCGGACGGATCTAATAGTGGATATAGGCCGGATTGGGGTTTCCCGGGCCTCCCACAACAAGTAAAAGGTGTAGTAAGATGGCCGTTGGAGGGAGGAGTTGGAGTGGGAGTGAGATTGTTCTTGGAGACAGGCTGGGCATCGTGCCATGGGCGGCCCGCCCCACAGACAAAGCAGAACTTCGCCCAAGGCGGGTTTTGCTCTCCGCACATACGACACGTCCATCCTTCCGATGATTTGGCATCGGCGCCATTATAGGGTGGTGGCTGAGGGCTCGGTGTAGTGACAGGCATCAACGGGGTTACGGCCAATTTAGAGTCACATAACAAATCACATTCTGCAGCTTTCATGTATCCAAACAAAGGCTCGGCATTCTCTGTTCCCCCTGCACCATCTACTTCTTTCCAGCCCTCAACCTTTAAATCATTTGCTACTCTAAAATGTGCCTGAGCCTGGTGCAGGAGTCCTTCGTCACTCAACTTCCCCTTATTTTGTATAACGTATTCTTTCCATACTGTAGGCTGAAGTCTGCCCGTACTGGGCAAGCTTATCATTTTATACAGATTCCTAACATTCTTAACAGCCTTCTTGCCTTCCAGTGACTCTACTAGCTGGATGACTCCCACTGCACCATCCGGCAACTTGTGAGGTCTTTCAGATTTGAACATACGCAACATTTTCTTATAGAATGCAATGATCTGTCGCGACTCAGATCACTGGTGCAGTCCACAGGTCGCCACCGGTCAGTGTAGAGCACACCTCAATACACTGGTGAGACAGAGAGACACCTCAATCTATCCCCTTCCCTAACCTTGAATGGCGATTTTACAGTGCGACTCACCAAGGCACCCTGACTACACCTCAATACACTGGTGAGATAGAGAGACACCTCAATCTATCCCCTTCCCTAACCTTGACCATACAGCAGTCTCTGTGGTAGACGAAGAGCACTCCTCAATTCGTCACAGATTCTTTCTCTCTTACACCTCAATTTAGGGATGGCTTGGAATCGACTATCAGTCACGGGAGGCAACTATCTAAGAAAAGTACAGTGACCGGGGGAGGAGGAGGTGGTGTGCACACGAGCACGCGCAGGCATGCGACGTCACTCGGTCTCACAGTTGCTGGTTCAGGACGTGGCGCGGGACGCCTGAGGTCTCACCACTCGACCGGTCACCCACCCAGATCCAAACTGACAACCCCACAGGAACCACTGCGGCTGACACACAGGCAAGTGAGACATATAAAATATATATCGACTTACCGTGTTCGATGGAGGTTGATCAGGCCTCAAATTCAGCCGCCGCGGTCACCACCAGGGAAGTCAGCAATATGGGTCCGGGAGGGCGGCGTACCGCTAGCCACGCCCCACGTTGGGCGCCATTTGTCGGGGTCGTAGCGACATTCCACTCATCCTCCAGTCACTCCAAATTAAGGCTATGAGCATGGGTCACCTATTCAAAGAATGAGTCAGACAACAAGCTGGTTCAAACTCAGAGCATGCTCAGAAGGCTACTGGCAAGCCACGATCTCAGCAATGTTCTGCCTTTATTTCCGCATGCACAAACTTAAATACACTACATAATGGGGAGGGGAAAGGGGTTGTTCGGGGCGGGGTAAGCCATAAATGGATTGTTCGGGGCGGGGTAAGCCATAAATGTCTAGTATCCGGCCACTCCTGATTGGTCCACGTCTCCTTAACTCAGTCTCTGGGCAGACAACCGTCAGTTGATGATTCGGTTTCATTTCTCTGAAACAGGTGCTGGCTGATACCGGCGCCATCTTAGCATAAATTTCGATCTAAGTAACACGTAGCAAGGAAAGCTTATTGTTATAAGACACAAAATGGTGGTTAGTACATAAGCAAAGCGTATAAAAGTATAAAAGTGGAAAAATATATATTCTTTCTTACCCTGACAAATGAAAAAACACAAAAAGGATTGTCCTAAAGCCAAATTGGATATAATTCCACACCAAACCTAAAAAAGGGGGTGGACAAAAGTATTGGCACTGTTTGAAAAATCATGTGATGCTTCTCTAATTTGTGTAATTAACAGCACCTGTAACTTACCTGTGGCACCTAAGAGGTGTTGGCAATAACTAAATCACACTTGCAGCCAGTTAACATGGATTAAAGTTGACTCAACCTCTGTCCTGTATCCTTTTGTGTACCACATTGAGCATGGAGAAAAGAAAGAAGACCAAAGAACTGCCTGAGGACTTGAGAAATTGTGAGGAAGCATGAGCAATCTCAAGGCTACAAGTCCATCTCCAAAGACCTGAATGTTCCTGTGTCTTCCGTGTGCAGTGTCATCAAGAAGTTTAAAGCCCATGGCACTGTGGCTAACCTCCCTAGATGTGGACAGAAAAGAAAAATTGACGAGAGATTTCAACACAAGATTGTGCGGATGGTGGATAAAGAACCTCGACTAACATCCAAACAAGTTCAAGCTGCCCTGCAGTCCGAGGGTACAACAGTGTCAACCCGTACTATCCGTCGGCATCTGAATGAAAAGGGACTGTATGGTAGGATACCCAGGAAGACCCCACTTCTTACCCCGAGACATAAAAAAGCCAGGCTGGAGTATGCCAAAACTTACCTGAGAAAGCCTAAAACGTTTTGGAAGAATGTTCTCTGGTCAGATGAGACAAAAGTAGAGCTTTTTGGGAAAAAGCATCAACATAGAGTATACAGAAAAAAAAAAGAGGCATTCAAAGAAAAGAAGACGGTCCCTACAGTCAAACATGGCGGAGGTTCCCTGATGTTTTGGGGTTGCTTTGCTGCCTCTGGCACTGGACTGCTTGACCGTGTGCATGGCATTATGAAGTCTGAAGACTACCAACAAATTTTGCAGCATAATGTAGGGCCCAGTGTGAGAAAGCTGGGTCTCCCTCAGAGGTCATGGGTCTTCCAGCAGGACAATGACCCAAAACACACTTCCAAAAGCACTATAAAATGGTTTGAGAGAAAGCACTGGAGACTTCTAAGGTGGCCAGCAATGAGTCCAGACCTGAATCCCATAGAACACCTGTGGAGAGATCTCAAAATGGCAGTTTGGAGAAGGCACCTTTCAAATATCAGGGACCTGGAGCAGTTTGCCAAAGAAGAATGGTCTACAATTCCAGCAGAGCATTGTAAGAAACTCATTGATGGTTACCGGAAGCGGTTGTTCGCAGTTATTTTGACTAAAGGTTGTGCAACCAAGTATTAGGCTGAGGGTGCCAATACTTTTGTCTGGCCCATTTTTGGAGTTTTGTGTGAAATGATCAATGATTTGATTTTTGCTTCATTCTCTTTTGTGCTTTTTCCTTGCAAGCAAATTAAATGAAGATGATAATACCAAAGAATTTGTGATTGCAATCATTTTCAGGAAGAAACTGAGTATTATCTGACAGAATTGCAGGGGTGCCAATACTTTTGGCCACCACTGTATTTGGTCGTAAGGGGGAAAGCTGATGACAGCCCAGTGTATGAAATCCGATTGGAAACGGGAGACAAGAAAACCAGAATGTTATGCACACGCCCGGGCTGAGCGGCGTGTGCGTGTGATTGTAGTGATTCCACTGGACCGTGCCGGAGAGTGAATGCCTGGAGGGGCTTAACTAGGTATTCACCTGATCCGACCAGGGTCGCACGACGGCATACGACGCCAGTGCACCAAGGAGGAACCGAGCAAAGGGACCAGGTGCTACTCCAGGACAGACCCCGGACACGGCTGTTGACCCACACAGGGGAATACAGGAACAGACTGGTAGGCTGGCACACAGACTGGTGGGTATAGGCAGGCACGACTGGTATGCAGGCAGGCGGGTAAGCAGGCAGGGGGGTACAGGCAAGCACAGCTAGAGTGCAGACAGGGAGGCACTAGCAGGTAGGAACACAGGCGGGATAGGACCCAGTACACACTGAGACTCAGGAACAATACAGGCAGAGGGGTACAGGCAAGCACAGCTAGAGTGCAGACAGGGAGGCACTAGCAGGTAGGGACACTGGCGGGATAGGACCCAGTACACACTGGGACTCAGGAACAGAGCCACAGATGTGGCGGACAAACACAGCAGAGTGAGGCCGCCCAGAGAGGCAGGACGAACAGGCAAGGAGCGTGTTCAGACAGGACAGACAAGATACAGGAGCGGGTCTAGATAATCGGCCCCTAGAAGGCGGGAGGAACAAGCTAGGAGCGTGTTCAGACAGGACAGACAAGATACAGGAACGGATCTAGGTAATCGGCCCCTAGAAGGCGGGAGGAACAGGCTAGGAGCGTGTTCAGACAGGACAGACAAGATACAGGAACGGATCTAGGTAATCGGCCCCTAGAAGGCGGGAGGAACAGGCTAGGAGCGTGTTCAGACAGGCCTGGAAATACAGCCTCCAGGATAGGCAGACAAGAGAACACAGACAGGACTCAGTTCAGACACGGGAACTGATACCGCAAGGCAGGAGACAAAGACAGGACTCAGTTCAGACACGGGAACTGATACCGCAAGGCAGAAGACATAGACAGGACTCAGTTCAGACACGGGAACTGATACCGCAAGGCAGGAGACAAAGAACGGGACTTGGCACCTTCAGAGTGCACGCACACACTGAATGAAACACTATGCTCAGGCAGGGATAGATGGGAGCAGCTGAGCTATATACCAGGTGACAGACAGCAATAGGCTGAGGACGCACAAGGGGTGTGACCCACAGCAGGTACAAAAAGCAGGAAGTGATCGGGCGCCGCCCTTAAGCAGCAGAAACAGACACAAACAGACAGCATGGAGGGAAGCCAGAGAGACATTCTGGACTGGAGATCAAGTGCGCGCTCTTGCACAGTGGGAGATGGACCACCATGCAAGGACACCACCAGGTATGTTACAGTAACCACCCCCTTACGCCCCCTCTTCTTCAGGCCTGCCAGAATCTTCCGCAGGGAATTCGAGGATCAGTCGTTCACTTCAAGGAGATCACTTCCACTGTCCACAGGAAAAACTGATCTCATCTGGTTAGCTAGGATGCTACCTCCTATCCAGCCATCCTCAGCAACAGACGAAATGGGTGGAGTACCAGGAACAGCACACAAGGAAGTCTCTCTCCACATATTTTCAGGTGGCACCCCAGAGGGTACAGGAGACAACTGGAAGTCCTTCACCGGGTTGGAGGGGGACAGAGACTTGGGGGTAATCTCTGCTTCGAGGTACATCTTGTCAAGCTCACAGGAAGAAATAGACGGGTTATCAGGTACATAATGAGGAAAAGTCACTGTCTCTTTGTTATCTGGTGGTACCCCGGAGGATTCAGGAAACAACTGGAGGTCCTCCGCCGGGTCAGAAGAGTGCAGAGGCTCAGAGAAAACATCTGCTTCAGAGTACACTAGGTCGGACTCACTGGACGAAGCAGGCGAGGTATCGGGTACCGAGTATAGGAAAATCTCTGTCCATTCACCACCAGGTGGCACCCCGAAGGGGTCTGGAGACAACTGGCGGTCCTCCGCCTGGTCAGAGGGGTGTAGAGACTCATGGGTAACCTCTGCTTCAGAGTACACTAGGTCGGACTCACTGGACGAAGCAAGCGAGGTATCAGATCTAGGATATAGGAAAGTCTCTGTCCATTCACCACCAGGTGGCACCCAGAAGGGTTCTGGAGACAACTGGAGGTCCTCCGCCTGGTCGGAGGGGTGTAGAGACTCGGGAGTAACCACTGCTTCGGAGTACACTAGGTTGGACTCAGTGGACGAAGCGAGCGAGGTATCAGGTACAGAGTATAGGAGAGTCTCTGTCCTTTCGCTACCAGGTAGCACCCCGAAGGGTTCTGGAGACAACTGGAGGTCCTCCGCCTGGTCGGAGGGGTGTAGAGACTCGGGAGTAACCTCTGCTTCGGAGTACACTAGGTTGGACTCACTGGACGAAGCGAGCGAGGTATCAGGTACAGAGTATAGGAGAGTCTCTGTCCTTTCGCTACCAGGTAGCACCCCGAAGGGTTCAGGAGACAACTGGAGGTCCTCCGCCTGGTCGGAGGGGTGTAGAGACTCGGGGGTAACTACCACTTTGGGGTACCCATTGTCAGGCTCACAGGACGAAGCGGACAAAGTATCGAGTACCGGGTGTAGAGAAGTCTCTCTCCATTTGTCATCGAGTGGTATCCCGGAGGATTCAGGAGGCAACAGGGGGTCCTCCACCAGGTAGTAGAGGTGCACAGACTCTGAGGTAACCACAGCTTTGGAGCATCCTTGGACATGCACACCGGTTAAAGTGGGTGAAGCATCTGATGCCGGGTGCAGGAAGTTCTCCTGTGTGGAGTCTGGATGGGCAGAAGTCTCTTCGGGCAGGAGAACTGGTGCACTACCCACGCACATTACCCGTTGGGGCTTCTCCGGGATACAGGGAGATGAAGCTTCAGTAGGGACTTCAAGGTTGGGGTCAGGAGGTCTCAGGGAGGACAGACCCTGGCGTGACGGCTTGCCTCTACGTCTAGCACGTCTGGACTGCCTCTTGAGGTTGGGAGAAGTATTCCGGAAAGCGTAGTCACCCTGTGAGGATTCTGGGTGGGCAGTAGTCTCATTGGGCTGGAGGACTATTGCGCTACCCACACACATTACCCGTCGGGGCTGCTCCGGGATATTGGGAAGTGAAGCTTCAGCAGGGGCTTCAGGGTTAGGGTCCTCGAAGACCATACGAAAGGCCACCAGGAAGGCCTGCAGGTCAAGGACGACAGGATCCCATGCTTCCCATAGGGGGGTGACCCATTTCAAGGCATCACCCGCTAGGTAGTCAATCATAAAGGCCACTTTAGCCCAATCGGAAGGAAAATAGAGAGGGTAGGCCTTAAAGTGTAGCATGCATTGCTCCACAAATGCACGACACTGTCTTGGATCCCCATAGTAACGTGGCGGATCCGCAGGAACGAGAGCTGATAGATCCATCTGGACGGTGCGTAATTCGCCTGGAACTCAGCTAAGGAAAAAAAAATGTATTTATTTATTTTAATGCATGTATTCGCTGGAAAACTTCTCAGAGAGCGAAGGCCGTGGGGCTCAACGGGAACCATGGCCTGAGCATGCTGTTATGCACACGCCCGGGCTGAGCGGCGTGTGCGTGTGATTGTAGTGATTCCACTGGACCGTGCCGGAGAGTGAATGCCTGGAGGGGCTTAACTAGGTATTCACCCGATCCGACCAGGGTCGCACGACGGCATACGACGCCAGTGCACCAAGGAGGAACCGAGCAAAGGGACCAGGTGCTACTCCAGGACAGACCCTGGACACGGCTGTTGACCCACACAGGGGAATACAGGAACAGACTGGTAGGCTGGCACACAGACTGGTGGGTATAGGCAGGCACGACTGGTATGCAGGCAGGCGGGTAAGCAGGCAGGGGGGTACAGGCAAGCACAGCTAGAGTGCAGACAGGGAGGCACTAGCAGGTAGGAACACAGGCGGGATAGGACCCAGTACACACTGGGACTCAGGAACAATACAGGCAGAGGGGTACAGGCAAGCACAGCTAGAGTGCAGACAGGGAGGCACTAGCAGGTAGGGACACTGGCGGGATAGGACCCAGTACACACTGGGACTCAGGAACAGAGCCACAGATGTGGCGGACAAACACAGCAGAGTGAGGCCGCCCAGAGAGGCAGGACGAACAGGCAAGGAGCGTGTTCAGACAGGACAGACAAGATACAGGAGCGGGTCTAGATAATCGGCCCCTAGAAGGCGGGAGGAACAAGCTAGGAGCGTGTTCAGACAGGACAGACAAGATACAGGAACGGATCTAGGTAATCGGCCCCTAGAAGGCGGGAGGAACAGGCTAGGAGCGTGTTCAGACAGGACAGACAAGATACAGGAACGGATCTAGGTAATCGGCCCCTAGAAGGCGGGAGGAACAGGCTAGGAGCGTGTTCAGACAGGCCTGGAAATACAGCCTCCAGGATAGGCAGACAAGAGAACACAGACAGGACTCAGTTCAGACACGGGAACTGATACCGCAAGGCAGGAGACAAAGACAGGACTCAGTTCAGACACGGGAACTGATACCGCAAGGCAGGAGACATAGACAGGACTCAGTTCAGACACGGGAACTGATACCGCAAGGCAGGAGACAAAGAACGGGACCTGGCACCTTCAGAGTGCACGCACACACTGAATGAAACACTATGCTCAGGCAGGGATAGATGGGAGCAGCTGAGCTATATACCAGGTGACAGACAGCAATAGGCTGAGGACGCACAAGGGGTGTGACCCACAGCAGGTACAAAAAGCAGGAAGTGATCGGGCGCCGCCCTTAAGCAGCAGAAACAGACACAAACAGACAGCATGGAGGGAAGCCAGAGAGACATTCTGGACTGGAGATCAAGTGCGCGCTCTTGCACAGTGGGAGATGGACCACCATGCAAGGACGCCGCCAGGTATGTTACACAGAATAGTCCACGGAATTTACTACTACCCTGTGATTGTCTCCCACCACAACAAGACTTCCCAGAAGTAGACTGACATCGTCCGAGATCGACTAAGGGACCACCACAGACTGAAGCTCCGGAGGTGAATAGTGACCGTGAAAGTTCCGATGGAGAAGAACACACCGTTGTATTTTTCGGACCGGCAAGGAGAGGGATGTAACATCCTCAGGAGAGTGAACTAATTCCTGAGACTCCAGAGTTCATACCAAGGAGTACAGATGAAGTCCAATTCAGATCTGATAATCGAACACCGGCCCCTGAAGAGACTGATCGACACTCAGGAGGAGCGGAATTACCGGACTGCGCGGAAACAAGTGACTCAGGAGAAGTACAGGAACTTACAGAGGCAGCTCCAAGAGCATCCAAGGACGCACGGGAAATGAGTGTGGCGGAAGAAACTTCTGTGACCAAAGAACCCGTGGTCTCTGAGGAACAACCTACCAGGAGGATGTCGACTGTGATGCTGACGTACGAAACACTTGGTGAACAAGTGTCAAGGACTGTCTACTGGAAACAGATATCTCTGCTGCAGACCAGGTAATCCCACTTGAGTGGTATTCACCACAGAGAGGCAGTATGGAAGAAGTTGCCTGGTGGAAAGACTTGTTTTCATGCTTTGATTTTCCTTAAAAGACTTTGTAGAAACAAAGAACTGTTAAAGCATAGAGAGAGAGAGAGCAGGTTAAAGATGTACGAAATGCTCCAGCTGAAGAGATGCTGATTGTTTTAATTGTGTTAATTGTTTATTTCTTACAGGCATCCAACAAGAAAAAGGTTGTAAGATTAGGTTGTCATCAATGTTTATGAACGTTATACCAATTTCACAATGCCAATTTGTATATAAGGTTATCCAACTTTCACCACTGTCTCAGAATTGGTCAGATTGACCAATTAAGACTAATGTCAAGGACGACATTCAAAAAGGAGGGAAGAGTGTGATATGCAGAAGTAGTGATGTTGCTTTAAAAGCATTCAGCAACTATTAGAAGTAACATAAGCACAGGAGACAGGATGTGTTGTGCTCCAGAAACTAGAGGGGTTAACACAGTCACAGGAGAAGGGGAGTGTTTTAGCAGAGCCCTTTGGGGATTGTGGGGAAGTTGTTTACTATCTGGCCAGAGCCAAAGAGAAAGGTGGCTTATGATCTGTATCTCACAGAAGGCAAGGGAACAGAATTCAGGTCAGGAGGGAAGCTAAACAAAGGTCAGTTAGACTCCCTGAGCTAACAGTGTGAGTATTATCGGCCTGGAAGATAAGGACTGGAAGGAAGCCTGACATAGAGATCATCTCCCTCATCACACCCTTCCCTCCTCCATCTCCATGCAGGATAAAGAATGCTGTGTACTATTGAGTCCATGTGAAGGAAAAGCCTGTGGTTGTGTATACATTAAAACTGTGCTGTACTGTGCTACCGGATAATAGACTGTGTACTGCTGTGCTGCAAAGGAGACTGTACTGTTATTACTGGAGCCTGTTGCTCAAAGAGACACTTGCATTGCACTGGCCGTGCCTCATTAAATGTTATTGTTCTACCGTCTATGAAGTATCTTGTCAGATGTGTCTGGTCAGCAACTGAATCTATCGTGTGCCTGAGAGAAGCTGCAGCCTATGGTCGCCCTGAGTAACAGTTCCCCCAGGATTCCAACGAATTCATGTAACCGGTCTCGCCCCTATCTGAACTTGGGCAGCGTGCTTGTAACATCTTGGAAGAAAAAGTGAAAAATAAAAGCACCAAAACAGAAAATTTCCTTACCCATAAGGGATTAAAGAAGCATTCCTCCTCCCATTAAAATGTGTATCCTCTAAATACATTGCAGTCATCCTATTATATTGCACTGTGTACTTACAATTGTTAATTTTGCCTTTCTACCCAGCTAATTCTTGTCTTTCCCATTAGGTCTATCACATCATGCGATTAAAAACTGACCAGCTGAATTTTTCTAATCTCTATGTAGAAACAGGAGGTCAATTTTCCCTGTAGAGGTCAATAGTCACTACAAAAGGCCCTAGGGGGTGGGAGGGAGCAGCCAGGTCAGGAGTTGAAGAGGGGAATAATTTCTGCAGGGACAAGACACTTCCTGTTTCTGCATAGAGCAGAGAAAAGAGAAGAATTAACTGGGTAGAAAACCAAAATGAGCAATTGTAATTACACAGTGCTATATAATGTGATGATTGCAATATATTAAGAGGATAAAAACTTTGATGGGAGGAGGAGAGCTTCTATAACATCCTTGGCTCCTCCTGCTCATGCTTCTGCAAGATCAGACCCCATGTCCAATGTGAACAGTTCTCTTTGACAACAAAAGTTCTCACAGGCTTAGCAACAAATACAATTCCTCCACCACACTGTTTGCAACCCATGTACAGTAAAATGTAGTGACTTTGCATTATTACATAGACGGCTATGAAGCAAAAAACTTTTTCAGTCTATTTTTGGCAGTGCTAGTAACTGCACTCATCCAACCTGCACTCTGCCCACTTTCCATCAATCACCTGGGCTTTCTTCTATGTTTTCATCACATTATATTAAATGCTGCTCAAACAAAGAGCTTCTTATAAGTAACCTGCATTTTTCTACTTGATGAAAGTCTTGTAATACAGGCTGTGTCCAGAGAACAGGTAGATTGTACACTAGGGAACAGCATTAAATAGCAGGGTTCTGCAGCAGGCACAAAACCACCAATGCACTGCACCAAAGCCCACCTAGTTACTGGTGGAAAGTATGAAAGTATTTTTGCAATTAGGACTTCGTCCAGAATGCCAGGATCTTCTAGGTACTGTTTCAGCTGCAACCACATGCTTTTCCTTGACAAGGACGCAATAGTACACAGAATTCTTTATCCTGCATGGAGATGGAGGGGGGGGGGGGTTTGATGAGGGAGATGATCCCTGTGACACAATTCCTAATACTAATACGTAACTATATTAAAAACTTTTACATTTATTTTTTACTGCCATAAAACGTGGAGCTTTAAAACCAAAATGACCTGTTCCAAAAATATTGTGTTTCCTGTGCCCTTTATTGAAACAAGATCTTTAGCTGTCGTGATATAACAGCCGTTTCTGCTATGAATTCTTCGCTAATTAAAGACTTGTTACATGGAGGGAACGCTATATTACAGATGCCATTAGACTATCTGAGCGTAATAATAATAGCAGGTAAATGCATAGTAATGAGCTATTAAGGCTCCACAGAAAAAGATATTGAACTGCTCTCTTTGAATTTCCCCCCATTGCTGGGTGATTTAATAAAATTAAAATTTATATCCGTTAAAAGCAAAAAATTGATATAAATATTCAGTGGTGTGATCATCGTAATTGCAAGTTTCAGCCATTCAACAGCGGAAGCTACAAAATAAGCGCATTAAATAAGTGAAATAATAATAATTGTATGAAATCAAGGCTTTAATGCTGTGATAAAAGCCTTCACTATCGTCAGACAGAATCATAAATGAAGTTTTTATTTAGGATTGTTAAAGCCGATGTGGCATTTAACGGAAACCCGTAACAGTTAAAGGGAACCTCTTAGCTGATTCATGTTGCCGAACCCTGAATCAGAGACTGGATCCATTATTGCAGCCATTTATATCTCACTCTGAAACATACTTTAAGATAGTAGCCGATGATGATATGAATCAGATGACTAGACCAAGAGGCTGGTCCCCCGGTGATTCCTCCTTGCCCAACTCCCCTTGACTGAAAGGTCAATGTGTGTGTATAGGGAGAGACCTGTCCGCCGGTTGCAAAAATAGAAAAAGTTTTATTCCTCCATACACATGTAAAAGACAGCCTCTTGGACTAGTCATCTAAACTGCTCCAACCTTGACCAGCTTTTCAAAGTATATTTTCTCTGAAACGCCAGAAAAAGTGAAACAGACATGGTTGAAATAACAGAGCCGGTCTCTAATGCTGCACATGATTCGGCCAGCGTGATCAGCTGTTAGCTGTTATGCAAACTTTCCCCAAACTCTGGGCATTTTTGCTCTTAAGTGGTTCTGGAGCGGGGGTGATAAGTCCCACTATGGGTTTTAAAATATTCATTAATGGCAGCTATCAGTTGTCTGCGGTTGTGTGCTTGTGTGCTTTAGAAATCTGTTCTTCTGACATGTTTATATGTTCTGCTACTTTTCTCAATTCTTCACAGGTTAACTGAAGAAGCAGCTCACTAATTCTATCCATTTGTATTTCCATATCCATTGCTGCTAGTGAATTTTCTTTAGGGCTAGTCCCCCTTTAACTACCTCTTGAAGCTCATCAAGAGAATGCCAAGAGTGTGCAAAGCAGTCATCAAAGCAAAAGGTGGCTACTTTGAAGAACCTAGAATATAAGACATATTTTCAGTTGTTTCACACTTTTTTGTTAAGTATATAATTCCACATGTGTTAATTCATAGTTTTGATGCCTTCAGTGTGAATGTACAATTTTCAAAGTCATGAAAATGCAGAAAAATCTTTAAATGAGAAGATGTGTCCAAACTTTTGGTCTGTACTGTACATATATACTGTATATATATATATATATATATATATATATATATATATATATATATATAATAGCAGAAATGTCAGCTGAAGTATTGATAACTGTGCCCACTGACCAGCATTGACATGAGCAGCCAGGAGCGCTGCATGGGAAATAAGAGGTAAAGTCTCTCCTTTTGGAGAGTGACATGCCAGGCAAATCATATCTCATGCTTTGCACTGAGGAGGGGCAATACCCCGAAGCTTAGTGTCTGCATATTGAGATTCTAGTTTGACTTTTATCCTAAGTCATGTGACAATGCCCATTAAAGGGTCAATAACGACTTTTAGGATCGCTACTTCTAATAGTTGGCACTAGAGTTCTAGTCCAATTCCTACTTGAAGAGGCAATTTGCATATTTATGTTCCCAGAAGAGCATTGCATGGCCTATAATTCTCTTTACTCTATCATATCACTCTCCACAAGGAAAGATATTACAACTTAGACTCCAGTTAGAGGCCTCTCACCCAGCCAAATCAGATCTCCTGCTTTGCACTGATGAGGGGCAACACCCTGAAACACGTGTCTGCCAATGAGATTCTCGTTTGGCTTTTATCCTAAGTCATGTGGCAAGGGTCAATATTGTCTTTTAGGATTGCTACTTCAAGTAGGTGGCAGTAAAGATTTAGTCCTCTTCCTCCATGAAGAGGCAATGTGAATTGGAAATACTCCCTCCATTGGAAAGTATATAATATAGAAGTGCTAGAAATTCTATTTCATGCTCCCTAGTGGAATGAACATGTAGAAGTCTTGCATTGCGTAGCTGCTGCAAAACAATTTCAGGAAATTCGAGCATGTGCTGGAGAGGGAGAGGGGTTACATAAATTTAGTTTATATCTAGAAGTGGGAGCTTCCAGAACAGTTCTTTGGCCAGAACCAGAGGCGTAGCTAGGGTTTTGGTTCAGGGGGGGCGAAACTTCTGAGTGGGCCCCTAACCAGGTAACCCTGATTACAAAAATAGTGGCGTTCCCAGATAGTGGATGTAGGAAAAGCTCTGCAGATGACCGTGCTGTTACTGAAAATAATCTCTATACAAAGACCAGCACTGCTATTACCGCCATATGGTGACATATTGCTAGATACCAGTCCTGCAGAACATATAAGAGATCACAGCACAGATATATATAATAACTTACACCTGACGTTCTTTCTGATTAAATTGTTCACTTTTCCCGTCTTTTCCATCTGGCCCAGACTGACACGATGACTTCTCCATCAGGACTCAGAGTCTCAGGTCTGCAGAGATCACAACAAAGACACATTTGACTCCTTACATTTCAGGCCCCGTCCCCATCTATTCCCAACCTGCACAAACACCCCTTCCTGCTGATACCCCAATACTGAGCCTCTGTTGCTGTACATGTCCCTATTACTGCAACTGCTGTGTGCTCTCAAGATGGTAAAACAAACCTCTAGAATATAGTAATGCAGTATGTAAGTGTCCTTGAAAACAGTGCCCACATTTTGCTCCTAAGAAAGCAATAATGCCCTCTGTGTGTCCCTCTGACAGTCACAATAACCTGAGTTCCCCTATAATGATAAGTGCCCACTTAAGATTTAATAATGTCCTGAGTCTCCCCCTGCAGCATCTGCGTCTCTGCCTCCTGCCGGGCAGAGACGCCGTTCCCCTCACCGCCGCGGTGCAGGTCCGGCGTCTTCCTGCTCCCCTGCTGCTGTGGTGCGCATCGAGTGCAGCTTCCCGGGCACTGTGCTTAGGGCGCATGTGCTACCTCCCTCTTAAAGGGGCAGCGCGTGCCGTCCTATAGAGTCCCCGGCCAATGGCCGGAGGACTTCTCCTATATAAGGCACCTCTTCCAAAATGGAGGTGCCTGTGCATGGTTGTTGTCCACCCCGTCTGTGTCCATCTCTTGCCGAGCAGCACTCGCTCTGGCGGCACCTCAACCCAGTGGCGCTGTGGCATCCAGCTCTGGACCCCGGCTCTCTGCGCCTCCACATTTTGGTGGTGACCCCGTCTTATGTCGGGGCTTCTTAAATCAGTGCACGCTGCACTTTGAACTCCTGGCACACCAGTTCACCTCCGACCGGGCCAAGGTGGCATTCATCATGTCTCACCTCTACAGGGAGGCATTGGCATGGCTAAACCATCTGTAGGAAAAAGGGTATCCCCTGGTGTCCAATCTTCTGGCTTTCCTCGCTGCCTTCCAGAAGGTCTTCAATGAGCCCGGACGAAAATCTTCTACTGCCTCCTCACTTCTCCGTCTCCGCCAAGGGAGTCTCACCATGGGTTTGTATGCCATATGTTTCCAAACCCTCTCATCTGAGCTTGCCTGGAACAACGAGGCGCTTGTGTCCACCTTCTGGGAGGGTCTTTCCAGACGGATCAAGGATGAGCTAGCTGGTCGCGACATCCCTTCCACCCTGGACGACCTGGTGTCATTAGCTACCCGGATTGACATCCGTTTTCTGGAAGGTGCTAAGGAGACTACCCGGGAGAGAAGATTTCCGCGCCTCGCTCCTGTGTTCCAAAGGCCAGCCTCTCAACCAGCAATTCCCCGGGCATGTTCGCCTGAGCCTATGCAAATTGACCTAACCAAGATGGTCAAGTCTCGTCTGGAGACGCGCCGAGCCGAGTTGCTTCTACTGCGGCAGTAAAGAGCATCTGATCCATTCCTGCCCGCTGAGGTCGGGAAACTCCAGTGTCTAGGACTGCTCAGAGAGGTCGTCCTAGGCAACAGTAAATCCTCTCCATCCTTGACTCTGTTTCTATTTCCAGTGGTGAGACCCGCTTCCTCGAGACTGCCCATCTGGATTCCGGAGCCGCTGGGAATCTCATTCAACAGGCTGTTGTGGAGCGGTATCAGATTCCTACCGTACGTCTGGCTGAACCGTTGGCGGTTGCCTCCATGGATGGGAGGCTTCTTCCGGAGACCATCTTGCTCGTCACAGAACCTGTAACCCTTCAGGTGGGGATGCTGCACTCGGAGAAGATCTCCTTTCATGTGCTGTCTGGTCTCTCTCACCCCCTCTTGCTTGGTCTACCCTGGTTACAAAGACATGAGCCCATCCTGAATTGGAGATCTGGTGAAGTGCTACGTTGGGGTCAGGAATGCCATGAGTCCTGTCTGGTTCCGGTTCATCCAGCTCGACCCCTGTCTACTCCAGCTAATCTACCTGGTTTGCAGGCACCCTACTGGTCCTATGCGGACGTCTTAGACAAAAAGGAAGCAGAGACACTACCACCTCATAGGCCGTATGATTGCCCCATCGACCTGGTACCTGGTGCTTCTCCTCCCCGCAGGCGAATATACCCCTTGTCGCTGGCTGAGACACCGGCCATGTCTGAGTACATAGAAGAGAATCTTGCTAGGGGATTTATCTAGAAATCCACCTCTCCGGCTGGAGCAGAATTCTTCTTCGTCAAGAAGAAAGACGGCTCTCTACGTCCCTCTATCGATTACAGGGGCCTTAACCAGATTACCATCAAAAATAAGTACCCCCTGGCTCTCATCTTGGAGCTGTTCGACCGTCTTAAAGGCGCAAAGATCTTCACCAAGCTCGACCTTTGTGGGGCGTACAATTTAGTACGGATCCGCCAGGGAGACGAGTGGAAGACGACATTCAACACCCGGGACGGTCACTATGAATACCGCGTGATGCCCTTTGGTCTCTGTAATGCTCCAGCTGTCTTCCAGGAGCTGGTTAACGACATCTTCCGTGATCTCCTGTATTCTTGCGTGGTGGTGTACCTGGACGATATCTTGGTCTTCTCTCCGGATCTGCCCTCACAGGGATGATCGTCATGTTCTGCTAAGGCTCCGGCAGAATCGCCTATACGCTAAATTCGAGAAATGCCTCTTTGAGCAGACCTCCCTACCGTTCCTGGGCTATATTATCTCCGAGACTTGTCTGCGGATGGATCCCGAGAAGGTCTCTACCGTCTTAAAGTGGACCAGACCGGAGGGGTTGAAGGCGATTCAGCGATTCCTGGGCTTTGCAAACTATTACCGCTTCTTCATTCCTCATTTCTCTTCCCAGACTGTTCCCATCTCCGCGCTCATCTGTAAAGGAGCAAATCCCAGGGAATGGTCTTCTAAAGCGGAGGAGGCCTTCGTCTCCCTAAAACAAGCAAGCTCCTCCGCTCCTGTGCTACACCGTCCGGATTGTAACAAGCAGTTCTTCCTGGAGGTTGATGCATCCTCCTCCGGATCTGGAGAGGTGCTCACCCAGAAATCCTCGTCCGGGAGAATGGTAACCTGCGACTTCTTCTCCAAGCTCTTCTCCTTGTCCGAGCACAACTACTCCATAGGAGATCGTGAGCTGCTGGCCATCAAATTAGAGCTGGAGGAGTGGTGCTACTTGCTGGAGGGGGCTCTGCACCTGGTGGTCATCTACACTGACCACAAAAACCTCGCTTATTTACAGAACGCCCAAAGATTAAATCCGTGAAAGGCCAGGTGGTCTCTATTCTTTGCCCGATTCTGCTTCACTCTGCATTATTAATAGCCAAGATGTTGGTAAGTATGGCACTGGCAGAGAACCATCATAGATCTCAAGTTTTAACATGTAGGTGTTCCTTGTGGTTTTCATGTTCTCTCCTTGCTATGAACCTTCATCATTTGCTTTTAGTTTACGAGCATCTGTGTGATTTCTATTAGTCAGTAGAAGTAATCAAAGAGTGATTAATTGAATGACAGCAAGCAGAGAACTTGAAATTGTGAGGAATTGATGCAGAAAGTTAATAAAAAAAAGTTTTCGAACTTCTTACTGTGCAATGCCTGTACATGCTACAGGAGTGTAATCCCTACCAAACAGTAAATGTAACCCTTTTCAGGAGCTAAAATTAAAAATCCTTAAAGAAAAAAAAATTGTAGATGAAAAAGCCACATATAGTAAAGAGTCCAAGGTCTCAGATGAATGTAATCTGCTATTGCTCATAGTCTACAAATCCTTTTCGTAAAAGTGTTCAGATCATATGGAAATATACAGGAGTAAAACAATTTGAGCTGCAATTTCCTACTTCACAGCGGCGGGCCAAATCACAATTGAAACTCGCTTAAGAATATAATTTAAATGCAAATTCATCCTCTATTTTTCCTGAATGAATTCTAATATTGTAAATTGCTTATTATTTCAAGATGTCAGATAAATTTAGAGAGTTTGATCTAAAGGGTTATTCTATCTGGAGAAATAAATGAACTTGTGAGCTTATTCACCTTGATTTACATTGATTTGTGTCTATTATTCAAATCCAAGTAGCGTTGTATATACCTGGCCAGAAAAATGTCACAATGAGCACATTTCCAGTACTCTTATTATAGATAAATATTAATTATCACAATTAATTCATTACAAATTTGCATTTCTTTATAAAAAGAGAAAAAAATCATATCGAGAGCTGTATAATTATGAAGCAAAAGTTAAAGGGGTAATCGTACCAATAACATCACTTATCCACGGGATAGGTTATGATTGTATGACTGGTGGGGGTCTGACTGCTGGGACCACCACTGATGAAGAGAGGTCCCATGTCCATTACTCAAATGAAGTGTTATTGCACTTGCATGACCGCCGCTCCCTCATTGCCTATGGAGGTGATGGTCACATTTGATTCACACATGAAACATGGGATCCCCATTCTCAACGCTGGTTCCTGCAGTCAGACACCCAATGGTGATGCATTTATCTCCCATAGTCAATAGATATTGTTGGTGGGATGACCCCTTTGAATAGTTTTTTGTAAGATTCGAAAAAAACAACATGGCTGCTTTATTTTCTAAACAGCGCCAATCTTGTCTTTGTGTTATGTCTGCAATTGCAGCTTAGTCCCATTTAATGGCTGATCTTCCATATTATATCCCATGGAAAACTATGACACCACTTATGCTGATGAGTGTTTGGTGAGTTTTCGATGTTGCAAAAAAAAAAAAAAGCATATGATCCAGCTTACACAAATTGTGATTGCCGGCGATCCTGGGCTCCGGTAGAAAACCGCTCCTGCTCGGTGATAACAGATGAAGAAATATAGAGAGAGAGAATCCAGCTGTTTTTCCGATAAAAAAGTATACAAAAACGTTATACAAATTCAAATAAAACAGGACATTCCCGATACTAGAGAAAATGTGAGTGATATACTACGTGTTTAAGACTTAAGGGGCTTTCACATTGCATTTATGCACCTGTTCAGTGGTCTCATTGAGGCTTACGTCTGAACCCCCCGCAAAACGGGATTCGGACGTATGCGCAAACGGGGCCATAGACTATAATGGTGCTGACAGAGCGAACGTGCGTTATGTCATGCATTATTTTCGGCGTATACCCCTACTGGGGGTGGGCACCCAGATGCAGTCTACTACGTCTGGGTGTTCAAGTCCAAAAACGGTGCACGGCAGAGAGCACCATTATAGTCTATGGCCTTGTCGGCGCATACATCCAAACACCGTTTTATGGGGGTTTCGAACGTAAACCCCGAGGTGAGCCGCTGAACGGGTGCCTGAACGCAATCTGAAAGCCCCCTAAATCCTCATCCAAGAGTAAGGACTACGTTTTATCCTGAAACGCGTAGGAATCGCTCACATTTTTTCTAGCCCCGGTAATGTCCTGTTTTATTCGCGTTTTTGATGTTGTAGATTTTCTGAAGCATTTCTGCACCTATTAGATAAATGTTTGCTGGTGTTTTTTACATGCATTTTGTTTTGCGTTTTTGATGCTGAAGTTTTTGTCTCTTTCTGGTATGCCATATTTTAAATTAAGCTGCTTTATTTTTGATACTTTCTGGTATTTGGCTTTGACAATACTCGATTGATACAGTTATGTGTGGATTGCATGCATTTTTAGTGCTTTTCCACAGCAGAAAATATTTTACCTGTGAATTTTGCTCATCTAATGCAATTCAATTGGGTAAAATGCGCACATAAAACTCAACGTATCCGTAAGAGAAACTGACATGTTCCGGATTCCCAGCACGCACCGCGGGTCAGAAAAAAGCACAGCGGGCAGGAGATTTCTATAAATTCCTCCACTTTGCTGGAACTGTAAGATGCTGTGTTTTTTGAAGGACTGAAGGACTTTTTTTAGTTATAACCAATGTCTGTCTGATGGAATTAGTCACAAACTTATATTTATGTGATAGTTTTAAAACAAAAACAACATTTGATATAAAGTTGCTTGAAAGCTCTTGGTTTTAGAAGTACAATCAAGTACTTACAAACATTTACTAAGTTTATGTTATCAGTATTTGGGGGGGGGGGTTATAACAATAAAACCACTTAATTTTGACAATGTAAAACAGATTTTGGTGATCATGTGTGCCTGTATCATGAGTGCTATGTGTATACTCCCTGATAACCATTAGGGGGGTGAAGGGGTATTCCTGGTAAAAATAAGGATCTTGGTCTAGTAAGAGCGAGGTATTTTCATGAAACACTTCTATTATACATTTTTAACATACCCCTATTGATTTTTTGGACTTGGAAAGTATGGTGCAATACCACTGCTCACCAAAAGATGGCACCCCTGCAGCTTGGTATACAACGTGGTAACTGTATTTCATGAATTCGCTGCGGACACAATATTTCTTTTTTCCCAGTGACTTTTTCCCTATTATAACAATCACCTTAAGGTGAATGTTAAAAGTTTATCTTTTCTGAATTTTTTTGTTTGTTTCAATAGTTGCAACATTCTACAGATACTTACACCGGAGTGCCACAGATTTGTCAATATTAAAATAGGATTTATATATTTAAACATAGATATAAAAGGTATTTATAGTACATCTGCACCTACATAACAAAACCCACGTTCTCAGTACTTGTACTACTTCACTTGTCTGAGGAGCGGGTTGTTCTCCAGATGTTTTCTTCCTTTTGAGCTTGGACTAAAGTTGCTTTCACAGTCATCCATGTTTAAAGGTTAAGCTTGCTCATTCCCTCAACTAGTTATGTTCCTTCATGAAAATGTACATAAACTCTTACCTTCTCTCTTATGCCTTTTATTATCAGCTTTGAGTTTTGTTTTTTTTGCCTTTTCTTCATGTTGTATGATTTACACCTTAGTGTTGTACTTAAAAAGCCTCGAAAAGCTATATTCTATTATGTTTCCTTTTCTCCTCCTTGAAGTATTGCCTGCAATTCCTAAGACTACGTTCCCACAATGAGTTTTTGGTGAGTTTTTTTTTTAAGCGGAGTATTTTTGAAAAAAGTAACCTAATTTTCTTAATGGGTGCAGAAATAGTGTGGAGAATATGCAACATTAATAACGCTCCAAAAGCTCATTGTGGGAATGTAGTCTTATTCTCCATGGCTCAACACCCTCACCTTCCTTTTCCTGGATGGAATGTGTTTCACATGCTGGGCAGCAGATTGTGCCAGGTCGGAAAGTAGAAGAGATTGTATTGTCTGTAAGGTGTGGCGCTAGTCACTATTCACGGACTAACCGTGAGGTGGTGAAGTCAAGGAGTCCAAGATCAAAAGCCATAAGGGTATGTCATAAATAGTGTTGAGCGAATTTGTTCGGCATGTTATCTGCGTGACAGTGTGGCAAATCAGGGATGTTCATGGGCGGAGCTGATTTTTTTGCGCGAACAAGTCAGAACCCCGAACACAAACCCGAATTTGAAATGCCAAACAAATTCGCTCAACACTAGTCATAAACAGAGGGGTGAGGCAAAAGCATAGTCAGGACACAGTCTGGGGTCAGAATTCCAAAATGGAAGGGGATAAGACAAAGGGGCTAGGCAAACGAATGGTCATCGGCAAATCCAAGGTTAGACAACAAAGATCAGAATACTAGAACTCAAAGCACAGAGTAACACACAACACTTGAGGAGAGCTACAACTGGCAGAGATCAGAGACAGACAGCCAGCTAAATAGCCTGGGAATCATTCCGAACAAGAGATATAACATTATTGACAGCTCAGTCAGCACGCCTCTGCCCCACATTGGACAGCTGAGCTGCCACTCACCACACTGAGTGGAGGAATCGTGACAATAGGGCCATGTAGCAATTTTAAATAAGTGTCAAGCCTGTGATAGGTAAAGAAATCATAGAAACTGTAGTCTTTAGTAGTCTCACCCAGAGCAAGCCACAGCAGCATGGAAACAACTGTGGTGCACAGAGTTATGTTGACATCATATATTTAGATGTTTTTAGGTATCTTCTCTATTTACTATAACCCTGTAAAATTGCTGCCAAAATGTTATGGCTTTGTGCATGAAAAGGTTTTGCTTTAAAAAAAATGACCCCTTAAGATTCTTGTATTCTTGTATGGAACACTACTAATACCTCAGCCATCAAAGCCTATAGACTATACTTTAATTTATTTTGGCTCTGACTTCACACTAACGTAATAGAAATAAAACTTGGGGCATGATCCATGAAATACTGTACAGAGACAATATACACCGGCATATAGAATACAGATAGCTACCCGTAGCAGTGCCATACGGGCTCCATAAACATGGACCTGTCCTTAAGAATATGTGACCAGTGGAGTTACAAAGTACTCATCAGCGCCCGTACTGAAGGGGACACGTCAGATGACCTGTATATCAGTAAATTTTACAGATTGTATAGTGGCATTATTATATTACTTTATGTACAAAGCTGTTAGTCAATGGACAGGGGTGTACATAGAAGTCATGGTTCCCCAACGCAGAAGTCCTAATTGCCCATTAACCCCCCAAAATAATAATCTACATTGTAGGATGGACACCACAGTCAAGCAAATTATTAAAGTTATTTAATTTATTATTAAAGTTATTCAATGGAGCAGTGCAAACAAGCATTTTTTTCATTGATCGAATTTGCTTGTGAAAGAAATCCCAGCATGCACTAGTTTCTTCCGTGTATCGGATGAAAATTGCCCATTCAAGTCTATGTTGCGCAAAAAAAATCGGATGCTGTACGGAGGCACAGTATAGCATCCGAATTTTACGGATACATTGCAATTCTTTAACATAGAAAATAAGGATGAGCGGACCCGAACTTAAATGTTCAGCGTACGTACCGGACAGTTACTGTTTGCTGCTAAACGACAAACATGGACTTTCCTGTGAAGTCCGTTGTAATGTTCGGAGTTACAGGGAAAGTCCAGGAGGAAAGAGAGAGTAGAGAGAAAGAGAGAGAATTTTTCGGTTCAGAAGTCCGGGTCCCCATTGTTTTCCATGAGGTTCGGGTTCTGATTGAAGTTCAGGTACAGTTCTGGAACCCAAACAGAACTTTGGAATAATGTTCGGGTCGAGAATGAGGCTCCATAGGTCACTCGCGGTCATGCGATAACGTTCTCAGAACGACGCTCCATAGGCTGCAGGAGAGAATTGCTGGACGGACAATGGATTAGGTCGGACCTGCTGGGATAATTTTTTTAAATAATTAATGGGTAAACCAGTGAATGTGATCGGGGAATTTTTATTCAATAAACTTTTTTTTCCTGTGTGTGTCTTTTTATTTTTAAATACGGGTTAGTAATGGGGGTGTCTGATAGACGCCTCTCCATGGCCAACCTCTGGGCTTGATGCCAGCAGACATTACACAACTGACATGAACCTCAAAAGCTATTACCCTGATTGCCACAGCACCAGGGCAATTAGGAAGAGCCGAGGCTAAGAGACCTCCGATTTTTAATAATCAGCAAAGGCAAAGCAGACAGCTGGAGGCTGATACTAATAAGCTGGGAAGCAGGGCCGGCTCCAGGATTTTGAGGGCCATGGGCGAAAGAGTCTCAGTGGCCCCTTTAACACATACCACGATTCTTGATGCACAGATACCGCAGAGAAATATATATATATATATAGTACAATGCCAAAGATTTCACTTCTTACGTTACATGAGCGATATCTATTGTAAATTCTACAATAGCTCAGAAACAGCGAATCGCTCCATACAGAATACTGGCCCCCATAAAATGCTCCATACAGGATACTGGCTCCCATATAACACTCCATACAGGATACTGGCCCCCATATAACGCTCCATACAGAATACTGGCCCCCATATAACGCTCCATGCAGGCTGTGCCCCCACATAATGCCCCATGCAGGCTGTGCCCCCCCACATAATGCCCCATGCAGGCTGTTCCCCCCCACATAATGCCCCATGCAGGCTGTTCCCCCCACATAATGCTCCATGCAGGCTGTGCCCCACATAATGCCCCATGCAGGCTGTGCCCCCCCACATAATGCCCCATGCAGGCTGTTCCCCCCCACATAATGCCCCATGCAGGCTGTTCCCCCCACATAATGCTCCATGCAGGCTGTTCCCCCCACATAATGCCCCATGCAGGATGTCACCCCCCCTTATAATGCCCCATGCAGGATGTCACCTCCCTTATAATGCCCCATGCAGGATGTCAACCCCCATATAATGCCCCATGCAAGATGTCACCCCCCCCTTATAATGCCCCATGCAGGATGTCACCCCCATGCCTCCATACATTTAAAAAAAAAAAAAAACTTACCTCACTTCTCATGAGCTCTGGACTGCAGCGTCGCTGGCGTCTTCCCACTCTGTGCTGTGACGGCTCAGGAGAGAGCGCGTTAGAAAGACGTCACCGCACCCTCTGACCTGAGACATCACAGTTAGGCTGTGTACCCATGATGCGTTTTTGGTGCGTATTTTCAGCCCGTAAACGCTCCAGAAACGCATTGTGACTCGCCCCCAGGGGCCTTACTGTCCGGGGCAGTATATCACGGTGGCTGGCCCAGGGCAGTCAGTGCACAAAAGGGGTAGCAATTACTACTAAAAGTTCAGAGAAATTCGTGACGCCACCTGTGGTGTCTGGTGAAGGTCACCAGCACTGCAGCAGTCCTCTGAGGTAGGTGACAAGGCAGCTAAAGATGGTACAGCTCCCACAGGTGGAGCGGGCCTCAGGGGAGTGTAGATAGATAGATGGTGGGAGCGCTGGGCGTTGTGGTGCAGGTAGATGGCGCAGCCGGTGTAACGGACAGAGACAGGGGGTATTGCTTTGTTACCTTTACTGGTACAGCTGTTAGATATGGTCCAGGGTACTCCAGGTGAAGGGCGCACTTTTGGACTTCTCCCCAGGGAGCGGGTATAAGGCCTCCTGATCCTTGTCTGCCTCTGTGTAAGCTCCTGGCCAGCCTGCCACTGGGCCTAGCTTATGTGTCTTGCTTTTACTCCATCTGTTGCTCTGAAGTAGGACCTCCGGTTGGTAACCACTTTCCCTGGACGTCGGCGCCTTCGTGGTTCTTGGTCCTGTATGTGTCTAGCTTCGGGTTTGTCAGGGACTTGTAGTCCTCCTGGGATTACGGTTATCCCTACTGGGTGTAAAGGGGCCCTGTAGGCTCAGACCCGGTGTCCGGTATATATACTGGGGTGAGCCTGGTATGCTCCTCTGCCCCCTTTTATCACTCCTTCCTTCCTCTCGCCTTCGGCCACGCTCGGGGCCCTCACTAGGCTTCAGTGCTGCTGGAGGCCTAGCTTGCCTCACACAGCAGCCTACGTGCTGCTCTCACTCTGTCTGAGCACACTGTAACTGAACTCTAGATTCTGACTAGACTCAACTCTCACTGAGCTGCCTGGCTCCACCTTCCCTTTATATATCCCTATCAGGGCTCCCTCTGCTGGTATTAGGTGGAAGGTGGAGGTGTTTGCATGTAGTGAGGGCCTCTTGTTGAGAAATCCATCCATGCACCCTTCTGGGTTCTGTGGCACCATGCGCAGCAGGGCGCCACATTCCCCCCTAGTAAAACTCAGTACTCCTGGACTGAAGCATTTTTTTCAAAAACAAGTTAAACAATGACATTAACATTTACAATAATAACAATATGGTTACAGCAAGTCCCGTAACCTGGTGTCCTTTTCACCAAAAGCACATGGTAGCATGAGGGACCCGTCCGCAAACCCTCCACGTAGGCCCTGGGCGTGGCTGCAGGGCATAGGTGATCCAGGTGATGGACCACGTCTTCCGCCACGCCAAACAGGTTTTTGTTCAGTGGTCAATAACAAGGCACTCCAGGGATTGCAATTATGTACATGAACAGTTTTTGGGCTGCTCACAGTCCTCAGCCACAGAGTCTTTTTTTATATATACCCTTACGGGTAACTAAATACAATAGAAAAGTGTCCATGTCACCTAAATTGTCCATCAGCAAGGCAAAACACAACAATAAATGAATACATGAAAATTTCACAATAATATCATACTCCAGGGGCAACTATTTATACCGTAAATATTTCTGCTTATTCGCTAAACCTGACAGGGGCCTGGCCTTTGGTGCTACGTGTTGATCTGCATAGTATGGGAGTGTAAATGGTATCTGTGTTTGCTACCCTGCTAGTTCTATGTGTGGGTAAATTGTAAAACTGCCTTAACCTCTCCATGGGACTGGCAAGTGTACCATTGGCTGGGCCTTCTTGCTCTGCTCCAACCGGGGATCCTTCTTCTGGGGATTCTTCTTGAGCAGGCTCTTCTGGAGCACTTATAGGTTCTTCTTGCTGTGGAGGGTCTTCTGGCTGTTGGAAGAAGGGGATTACAGGTATTATCACCGCTCCTCCTAGTTGATGCCAATCTGCCGGGAAATCTTCTAATTCAGTATGTATTACTGCTTCTTTAGGCTCCTCCAGTACGGTGAGAGGTGCTTCCTCCTGGGGCTTTAGCAAACCTGGACACAACTTCAGGTGGTCTCTTGATACCATTGCAGTCGTTCTTCCTCCGTCCTTGGTAATTAGACAGGTCTTACTGCTATCAAATCTTGACTTTAACACAGTGTAGGGTTCTCTCTCCCACTGGTCATCAAGTTTGTGGTTTCTCCTTTTCCTCTTTAACACCACTTCTCCTGGTGTGAAGGGTTCTGTACTCTTCTGTACTGCTCCTGTCTGGTCGTGTCCCAGTCCTCAGTGGACATATCTGCTTCTGGTTCTACTACACCAAGCTCCAGGTCCATGGGCAACTTCCCGGGTCTTGCTCGCATGAGATATGCTGGAGTACAATTGGTGGAACTCACAGGTATGTGTTTATACAGATCTATCAGGTCAGGTAGTAGGTCTGGCCACTGATTTCTCTCCTCTAATGGTAAGGTCTTCAGCAGGTCGATGACGATGTTATTCATCTTTTCACAGAGACCGTTGGTTTGGGGGTGGTACGGTGTAGTCCGGATCTTTTTTACAACCGTACAGATGACAGAACTCCTTGAACAATTCGGCTTCAAAGGCTGAGCCTTGATCTGTCAGCACCTGCTCCGGGTATCCATGGGGCCTGCAGAAGTACGCCTGAAACATCTTCGCCGCAGTTTCTGCCGTCAGATCCTTGACGGGGGCTACCACCAGGAACCGGAAGTAGTGATCCACCATGGTCAGGGCATAGGAATATCCTGACCTGCTGGGTGACAGCTTGACATGATCCAGGGCCACGATCTCCAAGGGTCGAGTTGTCTTGATGGGTTGCAGGGGTGCCTTCTGGCTGCTGTAGTCTTTCCTTCTGAGGCTACAGGGTCCACAGTCTCGGCACCATCTCTCTATGGAGCTCCGCATTCCAACCCAGTAAAACCGACCTTTTAGCAGGGTTTCTAACTTCTTCCAGCCAAAGTGCCCCGCTTGATCGTGGTAGGCCTCCAACACCATCTGGATGTCCGTCCTGGGCACTACAATCTGCCACACCATCTCATGGGTCCTCGGGCTAATGTATCTTCGGCACAGCTTCTCCCTATAGATGAACAGCCGGCTTAAGAATCATAGAATCATAGAATGGTAGAGTTGGAAGGGACGTCCTGGGTCATCTGGTCCAACCCCCTGCTCAAAGCAGGATTCACTAAATCATCTCAGACAGATGTCTGTCCAGCCTCTGTTTGAAGACGTCCATTGAAGGGGAACTCACCACCTCTCGTGGCAGCCTGTTCCACTCATTAATCACCCTAACTGTCAAAAAGTTTTTTCTAATATCTAATCTGTGTCTCCTCCCATTTAGTTTCATCCCATTGCTTCTAGTCTTTCCTTGTGCAAATGAGAATAAAGATGATCCTTCTACAATGTGACAGCCCTTGACATATTTGTAGACAGCTATTAAGTCTCCTCTCAGTCTTCTTTTTTGCAAGCTAAACATTCCCAAATCCTGCAACCGTTCCTCATAGGACATGGTTTGCAGACCAGTCACCATTCTGGTCGCTCTTCTCTGAACTTGCTCCAGTTTGTCTATGTCTTTTTTAAAATGTGGTGCCCAAAACTGTACACAGTATTCCAGATGAGGTCTGACCAAAGAGGAGTAAAGACCGATAATGACTTCACGTGATCTAGACTGTATGCTTCTGTTAATACATCCCAGAATTGTATTTGCCTTTTTTGCTGCTGCATCACACTGTTGACTCATGTTCAGTCTATGATCTATTAGTATGCCTAAGTCATTTTCACATGTACTGTTGCTTAGCTCTATTCCTCCCATTCTGTATATGCTTTTTTCATTTTTATTGCCCAGATGTAGTACTTTGCATTTTTCCCTGTTAAAAACCATTCTCTTGGTTGCTGCCCACTGCTCCAGTTTATTTAGGTCTTTTTGAATCCTCTCTCTCTCTTCTCTAGTATTAGCTATCCCTCCTAGCTTTGTGTCATCAGCAAATTTAATCAGTTTACCCTCAATTCCTTCATCTAAATCATTGATAAAGATGTTGAACAATACAGGTCCCAGGACGAAGCCCTGTGGTACCCCACTTGAGACATTCATCCAGCTGGATGTGAAGCCATTTACAACCACCCTTTGAGTCCGATCACTAAGCCAGTTATGAATCCACCCAACAGTTGCCTGGTCCATTGCATACTTGGTCATTTTTTCAATAAGGATGGTGTGAGATACTTTGTCAAATGCTTTGCTGAAGTCAAGATATACTATATCTACAGCATTTCCCTGATCCACCCAGTCAGTTATTCTGTCATAGAAGGAAATTAAGTTAGTCTGACATGACTTGTTAGTTACAAACCCATGCTGACTCTGGTTAATCACTTCATTCTTATCCATGTACTTACATACATGTTGTTTAATAATTTGCTCAAAGATCTTTCCTGGTATAGAAGTCAGACTCACCGGCCTATAGTTCCCTGGGTCCACCTTCTTCCCCTTTTTGAAGATAGGAACAACATTTGCTCTTCTCCAGTCTTCTGGGACTTCTCCTGTTCTCCAAGAATTTTCAAAGATTATGGAGAGTGGTTCTAAAATTTCTTCTATGATCTCCTTCAGTACTCTGGGGTGTAATTCATCTGGACCTGGAGACTTGAACTCATTTATGTTAGCTAAATATTCCCTCACAATCTTTCTGTTTACAGATAACTTGGATTCCTCTATTTCTTTAAAAGGACAGTGAAGATCAGTTGATGTTACATTTTCTTTCTGAGAGAAAACAGATGCAAAATAGGAATTAAAAAGTTCGGCCTTCTCAACATCCTCTCTTACCATTTCTCCATTTTCATCCTGTAAAAATCCTATAGCATCTTTGACTTTTCTTTTACTTTTGACATACCCCCAAAATCCTTTTTTATTGCTTTTGACATCTCTTGCAAGCCTTAATTCATTGTCAGCTTTAGCTAACCTGATACGTGCCCTGCAGGATCTGCAGACTGCATTATAATCTTCTTTAGATATGCCTCCCTCTTTCCATTTAATAAACATTCCTTTCTTTCTTTTTAGCATGTGTTTAAGTTCTGTGTTCATCCATCCTGGTTTCCTTAAATGCTTCCCATTCTTCCTACTTTTTGGAATTGTTAACGATTGTGCTTTGAGAATCTCATTTTTAAAAATTTCCCATCCTTCCTGGACATTTTTGTCCTTAAGGACATCCAGCCATTGGATCCCTCCTATTCTCTTTCTGAGTCTCTTAAAATCTGCCTTTCTAAAATCTAACCTTGAAGTTTGAGTCTTCACATGTCTTCCTCCTCTAGTTATCCAAAATTCTATAATAGCATGATCGCTGCCTCCTAGCGTCCCAGCCACCTTTACCTCCTCAACCATTTCCTCCCTGTTTATAAGGATTAGATCCAAAGTAGCAGATCCCCTTGTTTTCTCCCCTACCTTTTGGAAGATAAAGTTGTCAGCAAGAGAGGATAAGAATTTGCTTGACCTGTTCGTTTTACTTGAGAGTGATTCCCAACAAATGTCTGGATAGTTGAAATCTCCCATGACCACTACGTCATATTTTTTGGAGAACTTGGTCATTTGATACATAAAGAGTTCATCCATATCTTCAGTTTGCCTGTAGTAAATGCCTACAATGGTGTCCTTTCCGTTGTTCTCTCCTTGTATTCTTACCCAAAAGTTTCCACAGAACTCCCAGTCTCTGAAGCTTCAATCTCTGTGCAGATATACGCTTTTCTAACATACAATGCGACACCTCCTCCTCGTTTATCAAGTCTGTTTCTTGCAAATAAGTTGTATCCTTTTAGCCTTTTATTCCAATCATGTGCATCGTCCCACCAAGTTTCAGTGATTCCAATGACATCATATTCCTTTTCCTGCGTTAGTAGTTCCAATTCTCCTTGTTTGTTGCCCATGCTTTGTGCATTTGTATAAAAACATTTTAGTTTGTGATTGGTTTCTCTTCCTCCCATATTTTTATTATTTAAATTGTTTTGTCTTTGGTCTTCCTTTCCACTTCCAGTAGCAGAGATCTCAATAGTATTTGTCAGCTGTATGGCTTTTTCTGGCCTTTTGCTTCCCTTCCCACATTGTTCTAGTTTAAAGCTCTCCTGATGAGTGTAGCAAGGCGACTTCCAAATACATGTTTTCCAGTCTTCGTAAGGTGCACCCCATCTCTAGCAAGTAGTCCATCGTATAGGTAATTCATTCCGTGATCCAGAAATCCAAATCCTTGTTGACGGCACCATCGACGTAGCCAGTTGTTCACCTGTAGAATCTTATTCCACCTCATTGTTCCATGGCCATCCACTGGGAGGATGGATGAGAAGACCACCTGCGCTCCCAATTCTTTCACTTTCTTGCCCAAGTCTTTAAAGTCACTGCAGATGGTTTCCAGGTCCTTTCTTGCGGTGTCATTTGTCCCCACATGTATTAGCAGGAATGGGTAGTGATCTGTAGGTCTGAAGAGTCTTGATATCCTGTCAGACACATCTTTAATTTTTGCTCCTGGAAGACAGCACATTTCTCTTGAGGTTATGTCTGGTCTGCAGATAGCGGCCTCTGTTCCTCTTAACAGGGAATCCCCCATGACCACCACTTCTCTCATTCCACAGTTGCTTGGCTTGTAGAGACGCTTCCTTCTCCAGGGAGGAACCCTCCTGGGTTATCAATTCTTTAATACGGCTGACAACCGGGTCGCTGTCCTGGGTCTCCTTCCAGCTGTGGTGAGGCAAAGGGTTTAGCATCTTACCGCGATGCCTCCTAGAGGCTCGTTGCTCGTGGACCATTCCATTACGGTGGAAGGCAGGTAGCTCAACCTCTTCCAGGTCATCCACCTCTTCTTCAGTGTCCGACTTGTGAGGCATCCTGGATAGGGCATCGGCGTTGCCATTCTTGCGGCCTGCCCGGTACTTAATGGTGAACTGGTAGTTTGACAGCCGAGCCATCCATCATTGTTCCATGGCTCCTAACCTGGCTGTTTCCAGATGAGTCAAGGGGTTATTATCTGTGTAGGCAGTGAACTTACTGGAGGCTAGGTAGTGCTTGAACCGCTCGGTGATGGCCCAGACCAGGGCCAGGAACTCCCAACTTGAAGCTGCTATAGTTCTCTGGGTTCCTCTCGGTCGGGCGGAGCTTCCTGCTTGCATAGGCGATCACCTTCTCTCGGCCGTTCTGCTTCTGACTTAACACAGCTCCTAATCCCTCGTTGCTGGCATCTGTGTACAGCAGGAACGGTTGGCTGTAATCAGGGTAGGCTAGGATCTCTTTGCCGGTCAGGATCTCCTTCATCACCTTAAAGGATTCAGCTTGCTCCTTACCCCACTGGAACGGGGGGTTTCTGCCTCTCCCGGACTGTCCTACCAGGAGATCTTGCAAAGACGCCGCTTTCTTAGTATAGTCCTTCACAAACCTCCGGTAATACCCGACTAGTCCCAGGAACTGACGTACCTCCTTGAGGCTCTTCGGCTCCGGCCATTTCTGGATGGCAGTGACTTTCTCCGGGTCTGGTGCTACTCCCTCTGGACTAACGATGTGCCCCAGGTACTGTACCTTTCGCTTGAGCAGGTGGCACTTTGAGGGCTTCAGCTTCATCCCATACCGGGACAGCGACTCGAATACCTCTGCCAGATGCTTCAAGTGGTCCTCATATGTCTTGGAGTACACTATCACGTCGTCCAGGTATAGTAGTACAGTCTCGAAGTTGTGGTGTACCAGGCAGCACTCCATCAACCTCTAGAACATTTCGGGGGCGTTGCAGAGTCCAAACGGCATACTATTGAACTCGCAGAGTCCCATCGGGGTGGTGAAGGCCGTCTTCTCCCGATCCTCCTCAGCAACAGCTACTTGCCAGTACCCACTAGTGAGGTCAAGGATGGAGAAGTAATTTGCAGACTTTAAGGCAGCCAGGGATTCCTCTATACGTGGTAAAGGGTATGCATCTTTATGTGTAATGCGATTTACTTGTCTGTAATCTACACACATTCTCATGCTTCCGTCCTTTTTCCTGACTAAAACTAGGGGAGCTGCCCAGGGACTACAACTATCCCTCACTACCCCTGCCTTCTTCATGTCGTGCAACATTTCCTTCGCCTTCTGGTAGTGTGCTGGTGGTATAGGCCTGTAACGTTCTTTGATGGGTGGATGGTCACCTGTGGGGATATGGTGTTGTACCCCTTTAATCCTCCCAAAGTCAAGTGGGTGTTTACTGAATACCTGCTCGTATTCCTGAACCACCCGTTGTACACCCTGCTTCTGATGGACAGGAGTGGTGTCTGTCCCAACATGGAGTTGTTGACACCAATCCTCCACCTGGGTTCCCGGGTCATTATCCTCCACTTCGTCTGGTGAAGTTAAGGACTCCGCCGTGTGTATAGAGTTGTTATCTACTGTGTACAGTTTGGCAACAGTTGTGTAGCGTGGTAATCTAACCTCGTCCTCCCCATAGTTTAGGAGGCGTACGGGCACCCTCCCATTGCGTACATCCACTACCCCTCTGGCAGTCAAGAGTGTAGGTCTATGCTCCGAACTAAGAGGCTCTACTACCGCCTGGTAGCTCCGTCCTTTGAGACCTATTGCTGCTCTACACCAAATCATCTTTTCACTCATTGGGGGAATCACAATGGGTATCGGGTCTGTCACCCGTACATTACCGATTTCACCACCTGATAGCTTTACCTGTTGCTGGTACATAAGGGCTCAAATCTCTTTCTGGAGCACCCTCCTCTGCCCTGGTCTGGCGGTGTCAGCCATCTGTTGGAGCAAGAACAACACTTCTCCCAAACAGCTACTAACAATATTTGTGCCCAGTACCATATACAAGTCTGTATCATCAGGATTAGTCTCTACTACAATTAGTCTCTGGTCCTTCAATTCCACTCTTCCCACCTTTACTGCCGCATCCTTAACCCCGACTAGGTTAAGGGGAAGGCCATTGGAGGCATACACGGAAAGGTTTGGAGCTGGCGGGCTCAGTTCGTCTATGGACCAGAACCTTTTGTAGAGGACATCAGGCATAATGGTTACCTGAGATCCTGTGTCGAGCAGGGCAGGTTTCGCGATGCTGTCCAGCACAATGGACAGGAAAGGTCTTCCTCCCACGAACCGGTGGTACCAGTTTGTTGGGCCTGGTTGGTCTACTCCTGGGTGTCGGCCCTCGGCCCCAGGGTTTCCTCGTTTAAAGGACACCTCCGCGTGGTGTGGCCTGCTTTATGGAAGTGGTAGCAGATGAAGTCTGCTAGATTGCGGCGTTGGCCGTTGGTTCTCCCACTGGGTGGCGTTGTCCTTCTACAGGGTGGCGTTGTCCTTCTTCTTCTTCTCATCCAGGGGACATCCTCAGGGCTATCGGCTAGCAAGATCCTTCCTTCCAGCTCAGGCTCCGTCTGTAGCTTCAGGGTGCTCATGACAGTGGCCAGGGTTTTACTTAGCTGGCGCACCTCAGAGCGTGGGCTGTCCAGCTCGCTAGGGGGCACTATTTGCATCCTTGTTTCGGCCGTTAGTGAAGGAGCGGTGGGTGCTGCAGGCACGGGGGTGGCCCCACCCTGGTAACGCTGGATAGCAGTGTCTGTTGTTTCCAGGGGCTGCATGCCCTTTATAGCCTTGTCCTTAAGGGTATCAAAGGTGGCATCTGGATGGTCTAAGGCCCACCACCGTACAGTTCTGCTTTCTACCTGGGACTTCAACCCCCGGATGAACTGTTCCGTCAGCATTTTATTTTCATCATGGATGCTGGCTGGACTAACCTGTTTCAGGGCCCACAGGGCCTCCTGTAAGCGCCAGGCATGGTCCCGGATACTGTCCTCAGGTCTCTGGACACACTGGTAGAACCTCATCCGGAGATCTGTCTCAGTGCGGTTTTCAAACGCGGTTTGCAGTCTTTTAAAGATGGTGGACACTGATTCTTGGTCTGCGGCTGGCCAGGTTTCAACTTCTCTCTCAGCGGCACCAGTCAATTGTCCTAACACTTCAACTGCCCTCTGCTTGCCAGTGATAGAGTACATGTCCAGTATGCCGCATATTTCCCTCTTGAATCCGGATAGTGTGTCCGGTTTGCCGGTATACTGGGGGAACCACTTCGCTCCAGGGATATACGGCAGGGTCATAGGGATCAACGGAGTTACGACCCCTGCTGGTGGAGCGGCCGCTCCGGCCTGCGCGGCGCCGGCCGCAGGTTGAACATCAGGAGCGTTAATCGATGCTCCGGCAGCTTGCTGGTCGTCAGCCATTGTTGCGCCCCCCTAGTGAACCGCAGCCTACCTTCTTCAACAGGTAGGCCGCAGCTCCGCGGGCAACGGTCTTCTTTCAGGTCCTTGCGTCTGACGTCAGAGGGTCCTCTGGCTCCTTCCAGGACCTGACGCTTCCTGGTACGATGTCAGGGGCGGGGTGTGTCCTAGGCTACGCGCGCTTCCAGCGGTTACGCCCCTCTTCTTCCCGGGCGGTGACCCGAAAATGGCGGAAAATGGCGGGAAACAGCGGCAATTGGCGGGAAAAACTTCATCACAGTAAGATTTACAGTATTTTAAGGCGCACAGTAGCCGGTGGCAACGGGCACGCAATCCCGTTCGTGATGCCAGGTGGGATGACTCGCCCCCAGGGGCCTTACTGTCGGGGGCAATATATCACGGTGGCTGGCCCAGGGCGGTCAGTGCACAAAAGGGTTAGCAATTACTACTAAAAGTTCAGAGAAATTCGTGACGCCACCTGTGGTGTCTGGTGAAGGTCACCAGCGCTGCAGCAGTCTTCTGAGGCAGGTGACAAGGCAGCTAAAGATGGTGCAGCTCCCCACAGGTGGAGCGGGCCTCAGGGCAGTGTAGATAGATAGATGGTGGGAATGCTGGGCGTTGTGGTGCAGGTAGATGGCACAGCCGGAGTAACGGACAGAGACAGGGGGTTTTGCTTCGTTACCTTTACTGGTACAGCTGTTAGATACGGTCCAGGTTACTCCAGGTGAAGGGCGTACTTTTGGATTTCTCCCCAGGGAGTGGGTATAAGGCCTCCTGATCCATGTCTGCCTCTGTGTAAGCTCCTGGCCAGCCTGCCACTGGGCCTAGCGTATGTGTCTTGCCTTTACTCCACCTGTTGCTCTGAAGTATGACCTCCGGTTGGTAACCACTTTCCCTGGACGTCGGGGGCCTTCGTGGTTCCTGGTCCTGTATGTGTCTAGCTTCGGGTTTGCCAGGGACTTGTAGTCCTCATGGGATTCCGGTTATCCCTACTGGGTGTAAAGGGGCCCTGTAGGCTCGGACCCGGTGTCCGGTATATATACTGGGGTGAGCCTGGTATGCTCCTCTGCCCCCTTTTATCACTCCTTCCTTCCTCTTGCCTTCGGCCACACTCGGGGCCCTCACTAGGCTTCAGTGCTGCTGAAGGCCTAGCTTGCCTCACACAGTAGCCTACGTGCTGCTCTCACTCTGTCTGAGCACACGGTAACTGAACTCTAGATTCTGACTAGACTCAACTCTCACTGAGCTGCCTGGCTCCACCTTCCCTTTATATATCCCTATCAGGGCTCCCTCTGCTGGTATGAGGTGGAATGTGGAGGTGTTTGCATGTAGTGAGAGTCTCTTGTGGAGAAATCCGTCCATGCACCCTTCTGGGTTCTGTGGCACCTTGCGCAGCAGGGTGCCACAATTGCATACCTTATCCCATGTCTTTCTATGACATTATGCAAGTTCTGTGCACATGGTCAGGATTTTTTCTGCGCAGATTTCACTCACAGAAAAAATACGGACATGACTAATTCTTGCGCGTTTCTGCATGTGTATTTGTCTATACAATGCATTGGAAAAACGCATGGCAAATACGCATGCAAAACGAGTCAAATACACGTCAAAAACGCATGTAAAAACAGCATGCGTTTTTCTGCCAAGGAGATGCAGAAATGCTCAGGAAAATTTCTGCTTCATTTCTGCATCGTGGGCACTAAGCCTAAGCCTCAGAGGACGCGGAAGAGACTGGAGCTGCTGCGGAGGCACGAGGAGGGGTAAGTATTGTGCCGGCTGCCGGGGCCCTGAGCAAGCGGGGGAGAGTGGACGCTGACACCGCTCTCCTCCGCTCACGGGTCCCATAGCGCAACAGAGTGCCCGACGGCAAGTTGGCCCCACCACCTGCTCAGAGCCCCGGCAAGTGCCGGGATGCACCAGGTGCTAGCGCCGAGCCTGTGGGAAGGTCCATGGATATTGGCCCTTTTGCAACAGCTGTCTGCTTTCCCTCAACTTGTTATTAAAAATAGGGAGGACCCCACGTCATTTTTTTTCTTTTATTTATTAACAAGTACAGTAAACTACACATGCAGGGCACTGCTCTACTCCTCCACTTAGACCTCCGCCTCCTGGCTCAAGATTATTTATTATATTTTTTTATTCTTTGTTATTTTAAGTAATTTCCCTATCCACATTTGTTTGCAGGGCAATTGTCCTGCCCTTACCCCCATTTTGCTTCCTTTTGCAGCGCCATAGCCCTTACTTCCACCATTTTACAGAACCAAAGTACGGTTTCCCATTGACTTATATTGGGTTTGGAGCCAAGTTCGGGTCAAGTTCTGGTACCCAAACTGAACTTTGGACTAAAGTTCGGACAAACCTGACAAACCCAAACTTCCACATGTCCGCTCATCCCTACACTTGACAGCCCTTATGGAGCCTATGAGCGAGCAATGAAAAAGCTTCTGCATGGTGGTGTGATTCATATTACTTGGATTCAGTTCTTATTTTTGGGTTAAAAGGTATCACTTTATTTGACAAAATGTTCATAGCTCACTTTTCTGCATGCATTTGCCATGAAGCCGACAAGCAGAGAACAGCAAGCCGGGGAATTTGGTTTTGCCAGGTATTTAGATACAGAGCTAGGGTGGCCTACTGAACAGTTACCCAGGGGCAAAACAAGCTACAACTCTGCCTAAAAGTGAGACAGTGGAAAACAATCTTATCCTATGAAATATATTTTGCTTAGAATTCTTTTTCCTGATTTCACAAGGATACAAGAAGTCACCAACATGAAGCGAGAGCGGGGGCGACGTATAACGTGGTGTGACATTATTATATAGAACTGACAACAGCCCATTAATATACATGTATCATAAACTCTCTGTAAAAGAGATTTATTCCTGACTTGGAGGATGATAAGTGGGTAATAAATACTGGCACACATCAGTTTTATAATTTCAGCTATTACTGACTGACAGTTCCCACTTTAATCTCTTTCAAGTGGACATTTCAGGTTTATGTCTGTCGAGAGCAAAGGAAATTCAGCCTCGATGGTCAGTGGTCTTCATCGCGCCGAGTGTCTATAAAAAGCATCAAATGTTATCAGGGAAAATAACTAGAAATGAATATCAATCTGTAAATAAGCTATCACCTCTGAAGACTTGCTCCACACATAGCATTTAGTATTATTTCTCCATATTTATCTTAATCCAGAACATCATAAAGTATGGGGGTCTACCAAATGTGCCCCCGATAGCCGACGCCAAAGCTGACCTGAGTGGAAAGATTTATGAGGAAGTTGCAGGATATAGTAATAGTCAAATAAATACTTGTCAGCTATCTCACATGTATGGCCATTAGTGTTGAGCGAGTAGGTTTCATTAACCCTTTCGGCGAGCATGCTTGGGTGCTTGTGTATGAGGGCTTGTGTTTTTTCTGGACACCATTCATTGTAATTTAAAGGGAATCGTTACCCCCTGGCACTTATCTGACCTCTAAAATGGGTATACAGGTGATAGAAATGTAAATCTATACACACCGGTATGCCTCATATTAGAGGTCTTGTTACTGTGAAAAGTCTTTTTATTCAATCAAGTTTCTGATGCTTGCAGGCCCAGGGCCCCAGGCCCGGAAGAAATCCCACCTCCTGTGGTAATTACAATGTTTCCCCCCTCACCTGCACGTCACAGTGCCTGGATTTGGCTGGTGCAACTGCACTTCACAGGGCACTGTGACATGCAGAGGAGGGGGGGAAACATTATAATTACCACAGTAGGCAGGGATTTCTTGCAAGTATCAGAAACTTGTATGAAAAAAAAGACATTTCACACCAACAAGACCTCTAATATGAGAAATACAGGTATGAATAGATTTACATTTCTATCACCTGTATGCCCATATTAGAGGTCAGATAAGTGCCAGGGGGTGACAGATTCCCTTTAAAATGTACTGAAAAAAATAGAGGAAAAAAATAGTGTTAAAAAGGACCTAGTAACTTTCTTCTACGGGTCAGTATGGTTTTGATGTTACCAAATTTGTTTAGTTTTTTTTCTTTTAACTACTTAAAAAAAACTAAAAAATTTACTTTCCAAAAAAAGTGCCTTCAGTCACCATATTCTGAGAAGAATAACTTTTTTTTTTATTCGGTTGATAGCATTTGCACAGGGGCATTTTTTTGTGGGAACAGCTGTAGTTTTTATTTATATTATTCTGGTGTCCATACAACTTTCTGATCTCTTTTATTTCCGTTTTTTAGAGGATGCAGAATTTTTTTCCGCTTTGCTGTTCATTATATTGAGCAAGTATTTTAACATTTTATTACTTTAAACAATTACGCACACAGTGATACCACATATGTTAATTTTGTAATTATTTGTTACGTTTAGGGGAAAAGGGAGTGATTTAAATTAGATATAGTTTTAAAATATTTTTTTTAATATATGTTTATTTTTTTTTACTCTTTTCATTAGTGTAATCCCTTGATTGCCTATACAATGAGCGAGACTGTGCCCACTAGACGGGAGCGCCCACTACACTTGTATTGAGCAATGCCGCTCCCACTAGATGGTTCTGCCCAGGGTAGAGAAGTACGAATTCTCACATCGTACAGTGTGTGTGCTGGGAAAATTCACAAGTCTGGAGTCAAACAGAGTGACTGCAGACTTTTCATTTTAGACCGGACAACTCCTTTAATTCCATGGCAGTGTTGGCGGTCTTCAGGGTACCCCCAACTTCTTTTTACAACCCTTTGACACACCGCGATTATGATGTGTGATGTTCGCTATATTGGAGGCATTTTAAATGCTGCTGTCACTTGATGGGGGCATTTAAAGGATTGCTCTTGGTGCCAACTATGTAATGTGTCACCCTGGCCTGGATGCCACAAATATATTAAAGCTGTGTCTGAGAGCAAGGGGGAGGTTCTCTGGTCAGGGGAACATTAGCATGCAATGCCTCCTGTCTCAGGCCAGTAGGGGGAGCTGGCTGCCCCTATAAAAGCTGGTACTGGGGGCAGGGTTAGAGAGAACTTGATGACCTGTCTCAGGACTGAGACTTGTCCCAGAGCAGAGCAGGGACAGACAGTTGTATTGCACCTAAGAGGAAGTGTGGCAGGAGGAGAGCCACAAGCCAGAGACAAGAGGCGAAGAGAGCCTGTCTTAGCAGATAAAAGACTTACTTTACCAGACTTTGGTGTCTGAGGCTGGGAGGATTCTACATCCCCCAGCAGAGAACCAGTCCGCAAGGGACTGTATATTCCTTGGCCTAAGAAGCCTGGAGGCCCTGCCACAACCGAAGGGACCAGTAAAGCCGTACAAGGCTGGGAGCAGAAAGGAACCCACGTCGCAGGCCATACAGGCGAGAATACACAGAAAGCTCGGAAACGTGGGCTGTTACCCTATAACGAGGAGATAGCCAGAAGGAGCGCAGAAAGCACGGTAGGCCTATACCCTCACCCTGACCAGGGCCAATTTCCCCGTTGCTCTCAGACATCCAGGTCCCCTCCTAGCCGGGACTGTTTGTGGGTCAGTTTACCTGTTCTAGTAAAGACCCTGGACTGCAACCTGTTGTCTGTGTGCTCCTTGCTCCTCCAGCACTATCAGCACTGGGACTCTCACTACCATCACTCCCACCATCCATTATACTGCCCTGGGGCCGCACTCTTCCCGTGGGGAGTCATACTACCCTAGCTGCACACCTCATCAGCCCCAGCGGTCTGCATGCAGCGGCGGTTCCTAATAACCGCAATCCACGGGTGGCGTAGTCGGACATAACCATCAGCACATAACGGACTATCACTGGTCTGACCACCCTGAGCCACGGAACCGGGTTGCCACTGCTACTCCCACCGTTTCCCTATTGCCCGGATCCGAGTGCCCCACGGCCCAGGGGGCGAGTCAGTAACACATCCAGCATCTCTGCTGTATGGAGCAGGTCCAGCTCCTGAGCCCGCTCCATGCAGTGATGGCTCATTCCAACTTACATGTATGACAGTAATCGCTAAGAGGGTAAAATCTATGTCCACCCAAACAGTAAAATGTAGGTACTGTAAATATGTGTAGATCACAAGTCAAAAGGTTGCTAATTATGTTCTTTCAGATCCGTCACCAGATTTCTCATAGTTTTATAGTTGTTAGGTTAAGTGGCGGTGAAAAAAAAAGGTTACTAACTGTCAATGTTGGAATGAATGTAAATGACTACAATTCATGTGCATTAACACACCTTGTACGCACTTAGCATAAAAATCATGCGATTTCCATTTACATGGCACAATAGATGAGCGAGAAACAATAATTTTTTACGCACATAAACAATTCACTGCATGATGAAGTTGTTTAACCCACGTACATGACACTATTATCAGGCACAATGAGTCATAAGCAGTCTTTAGGCCTTTAGGTTTCCTTCAGATTTTTTCTTGCAATGTTGCATGTAGTTCATGAAAAACTTAATCATCTTGTGTATTTTTCTAAACATTTTTCCTTTTTTTCTTGTTGATTTTAATTAACACTTGCAGAAAATGTGCAGTTAAAAAGCTGCAGAAAAAGCAGCTTTTATGCTGCGTGTGAACTCAGCTTCAACATTACATTTTTATAGATGTAATGAAAAAATATCAATCTAGCCATTTTTTTGTGCCATTTTCTGATCACCATAAATAATTTTATAGGTTGAAAAAAATCTCTGACTTTACTTTACCTCTAATATACAGGTACATAGAAATGCACTGACATATAGAGATCTTTCTCTATGTACCTTCTCTATGTACCAGTACAATCAGCCTGTAAGGAAGCAAACAACAGTACAGTACAGCATGTAGTTTGTAGTTTTTTTTTGGGAGCTATGCTGAAGGAGAGATATTTTTGCTGCACTCTGGTGTTTTGTGCTTCTGAGGAGATATGTTGTGCTGGCGTGTGGTGTTTGGCACTGCTGGGGAGGCACTTTGTGATTGGCTCTTTTTTAGAGGTCTCATTAAACTCAGTGGAGAACAAGTGTATGCACTGGTACCTCTCTATTGACATTATGTCTGCACCAGGCAAGATGGGTATGGGTGTAAACTGTCAAGGACCTACTTCCACAGCGTCGGCCTGGGTTCCAGAGGCAAGAACTGCAGCTATCAGCCATTTATGGCATATCCTTTGGGGTACATGCTATATATGGGCTGGTGGAGATTGTGTGCCAGGACTGCTTTTTTTAATTATTATTATTATTTCTTATTATAGTACCATTTATTCCATGGCGCTTTACATGTGAAAAAGGGGTATACATAGCAGAAACACAATAATCTTGAACAAAACGAGTCAGCGACTGATACAGGAGGAGAGAGGGCCCGGCACGCGAGGACTCACAATCTACAAGGGATGGGTGAGGATACAGTAGGTGAAGGTATACCTGGTCGTGGAGCGGTATGGTGGAGTGGAAGTTACTGCAGGTTGTAGGCTTGTCAGAAGAGGTGGGTCTTCAGGTTCCTTTTGAAGGTTTCCATGGTAGGCGAGAGTCTGATATGTTGGGGTAGAGAGTTTCCGAGTTGTGGGGATGCATGGGAGAAATCTTGTATGTGATTGTGGGAAGAGGAGATAAGAGGGGAGTAGAGAAGGAGATCTTGTGAAGATTGGAGGTTGCGTGTAGGTAAGTACCGGGAGACTAGGTCACAGATGTGTTTGCGGGAGACAGGTTGTGGATGGCTTTGTATGCCAGGGTTAGGGTCTTGAATTTGAGTCTCTGGGCAATAGGGAGCCAGTGAAGGGATTGACAGAGGGGAGAGGCCGGGGAGTAGCGGGGGACAGGTGGATTAGTCAGGTAGCAGAGTTTAGGATAGATTGGAGGGGTGCAAAAGTGTTTGAAGGAAGGCCACATAGCAGGAGGTTGCAGTAGTCGAGGCGGGAGATGATAAGGGCATGCACTAGTGTTTTTGCAGAGTCTTTGCTGAGGAATGTGCGGATCTGGGAGATAATTTTGAGTTGGAGTCAGCAGGAAGTGGAAAGGGTTTGATATGTGGTTTGAAGGAGAGATCAGAGTCCAGGGTTACCTTGAGGCAGCGAGCTTGTGGGAATGGGGAGAGAGTGGGTAGTCATTAACTTTGATGAATAAGTCAGATGGGTGGGTTGAGTGAGGTGGGGGGGGAGATGATGAATTCAGTTTTATCCATGTTACATTTTAGAAATCTAGCAAGAGAAGAAGGATCAAATAACAGACAGACATTGTGGGATTCTGGTTAGTAGGAAGGAGATATCGGGTCCAGAGAGGTAGATCTGTGTGTCATCAGCAAAGAGGTGACACTGAAAGCCATGAGGTGTAGATGGAGAAGAGCAGGGGCCCTAGAATTGAGCCTTGGGGGACACCAACAGATAGGGGACGAGATGAGGAGGTGGTGTGTGAGTAGGAGATGCTGAATGTCCGGTCTGTTAGGTATGAAGAGAGCCAAGATAGGGCCAAGTCTGTGCTGCCAAGAGGTAAGAGAGTCTGTAGTAAGAGGGAATAGTTTACTGTGTCGAAGGCAGATGACAGGTTCAGAAGTGTAACATACCGGGTGGCGGGCTTGCATTGTGCACCATCTCTCACTATGCAAGATCGCAAACTTGATCTTCAGTCCAGTCTGCTAGCCTGGCTTCTATTCATGCTGTCTGTTTGTCTCTGTTCTGACTGCTTAGGGCGGCGGCCCAGTTACTTCCTGTTTTTTGTAGCTGCTGTGGGCACACCCCTAATGCGTCCTCAGCCTATTTCTGTCTGTCACTGGATATTTAAACCAGCTCCACCTTGAAGCTGGTGCCTGAGCAACTCTTATCCAAAGAGGGCTTCTTGCCTCTGATGTGCCAGGTCCTGTTCTGTTTTTCCTGTGTCCGCCTTCCTGGAGGCTGTATTCCCAGGCCTGTCTGAACACGCTCCTAGCCTGTTTGTCCCGCCTTCTGGGGGCCACATACCCAGACCTGTTATCTGTGTCTTCTAGCCTGTTTTTCCACCATTCTGGGGGCCGCATACCCAGACCCGCTGCTGTATCTCGCTGCAGTGTCAGTTCCTGTCTGAACACTCAGTTCCTGTCTGAACACTCTCCTAGCCTGTTACCTGTTTTTCTCTATGTCCGTACCTTCCCTTTTTCTGCAGAGTCTGAACCTGCACCTAACTCCTACTCGTTGTCGCTGTACTTCCGTTTGTGAGTTTAGAGTCCACTCGCTACTTCATTGCAAGTATCTTGTGTGTATCTGGTTCTGCCTTTCCCTTCCAGTCTGTTCCGTGTGAACAGAGCCCTGTCCCCTCTGCTCTGCCTTTGCTCACCGCTCCGGCGGTTTATCTCTGCTCTGCCTTACTCACTGCTCCAGCGGTTCCTGCCCGCTCTGCCTTGTTCACCGCTCCGGCAGTTTCTGCCTGCTCTGCCTTGCTCACCGCTCCGGCGGTTTCTCTCTCCTCTGCCTTGCTCACCGCTCTGGCGGTTCCTGCCTGCTCTGCCTTGCTCACCGCTCCGGCGGTTCCTGCCTGCTCTGCCTTGCTCACCGCTCTGGCGGTTCCTACCTGCTCTGCCTTGCTCACCGCTCCGGCATTTCCTGCCTGCTCTGCCTTGCTCACCACTCCGGCGGTTCCTGTCTGTTCTGCCTTGCTCACCGCTCCGGCGGTTTCTCCCTGCTCTGCTTGCTCACCGCTCCGGCGGTACCTCTCTGCTCCCCCTTGCCCACCGCTCCGGCGGTTCCTCTCTGCTCTGCTTGTCTACCGCATCTGCGGTTCTGTTCCTGAATCCCAGTCTGTACTGGACCCTATCCAGCCTGTGCTCCAACCTGCTAGTACCTCCCCGTCTGCACGCCAGCCGTACTTGTCAGTACCCTCCTGTCTGCATACCAGCCGTGCCTGCCAGTATCCTCCTGTCTGCACTCCAGCCGTGCCTGCCAGTGCCCACCTGTCTGCATGCCAGCCATGCCTGCCAATACCCACCTGTCTGTGTGCCAGCCTAACCTGCCTGTTCCTGTATTCCCTGGTGTGGGTCAACAGCCGTGTCCGGGGTCTGGCCTGGAGTAGCACCTGGTCCCTCTGCTCGGTTCCTCCCTGCTGCACGGTGTCGTTAGCCGTCATGCGACCTTGGTCGGATCGGGTTGATACTTAGTTACGCCCCTCCAGGCACTCTCCGGTTCATGGCACAGTGGAATCACTAAATCACCCACACGCCTGTCAGCCCGGGCGTGTGCATATCAAGAATTAGGAGGACGGAGTCGTGTTGCCTGGATTTGGCAGTTAGTAAGTTGTTGGTGACTTTAGTCAGTGCAGTTTCAGTAGAATGGTGCGGTTGGAAGCCTGATTGTAAGCAGTTGAAGAGGGAGCAGGAGAAGAGGTGAGAGGACAGTTCAAGGTGGACGTGTTATTCCAGTAGTTTTGAGGCATAGGGGGGAAGTGATATGGGGCGATAGCTAGACAGAGAGGATGGGTCAAGGGAGGGCTTTTTGAGGATGGGTGCAATTGATGTATGTTTGAAAAATGAGGGAAAGACGCCGGTTGTTAGTGACAGATTGAAGAGGTGGGTTAGGGTTGGGATGAAGACTGTGGTAAGGTTAGGGATGAAGTGGGATAGGATTGGGTCAAGTTCACAGGTGGTGAGGTGTGATTTGGAGAGTAAAGAGGAAACTTGATCTTCTGTAATGATGGAGAAGTTGGTTTTGGAGAGGAAGGTTGAGTAGATATGAGGAGGGGCTGTGGGGACTTTAGGCAAAAGCCTTGTCTGATGGTGTCAATCTCCTGCTTGAAGAATGAGGCCAACTCTTCGGCTAAGAGGAGAGGGAGGAGGCGCTGGGGATGGAGGAGAGAGTTGAAAGTGTTGAATAGCTGTTTGGGTTTGTGAGACAGAGAGGATATGAGAGATGAGAAGTATGTTTGTTTTGCTGCTGTGAGTGTGGATTTGAAAATAGTGAGGGATTGTTTGAATGCGATGAAGTGCTCGTTGGAGTGGGATCTTTTCCATCTCTGCTCAGCAACCCTGGAGGCTCTTCGCAGTTCTTTAGTCATGTTGGTGTGCCAGGGTTGCCTATTGAGTGTGCGAGCTTTGGTATATGTCAGAGGGGCGACCGAATCAAGAGCTGCAGCTGTTGTGGTGTTATATAAACCAGCAGCAACATCTGCACCACGGAAGGAATTTATGCCCGTAAGAGGGAGAAGGGTTTCAGAGAGTGAGTGTAGGTCAAGGTGTTTGAGATTTCTACAAGGGTGTGCAAGTTTGTGAATTGGGGATTGTGGACCTGGAGAGGAGAGGGCAGTACAGGGCATTTAAATAGGTACAGCTTGATATATTGGGGAACTGCAAATCTGCATAATAATTTTCCAATCACAAGCGTTCCTTCATTGCAGGTATTTCTGCAGAATACATTTGCATTTTGCAGCACATTCACACGCTGTTAAATCTGTTGCAGACATTTTGGAAACTGAAAATTAATTCCATACTAATACTATCATACTTTCTCACATAGCAATCGTATTCTTACAATGTTAAAATATATTTCCTATCTTTTGCTGCATGATGACTTTTCTGAGCGTTGAGTTCAATCTTTTCATTTACATACTCAGTCTTTCCTTCAACTATTTCTTTCAATGCATTTCCTTATCAAGTTGTCACTTCGCCAAAATGCATTTGAGGTCTTGTCCTTCCCAAATGTCGGATAATTTTCTGTGCGGCCGGGAGAGTCTTGGATCTGACTCCTCTGTATTTTTTTTTTATCTACAAGTCTTGGACAATTCAGGAAGCACTGCCAGCTCCCAGGAGTATCATTTTACTCCAAGATGCTGCTAGGAGCTAAAGAAGATTAAGCAAAGGATTATCCTGAATTCTGTCACACAAAGGGCAGTTTGAGACTTTAATCCATCCTCTCATTACAACATACACATGCATATACTGCGGCCAATAACATGCCACAGGGCACCCTAGTGAAAGGCAACCAGCTAATAAGTGACAATTCAGAACTGGGGATTGACTTGAAAATTGCAAGTGCTGGAGATGAGTTCTCGAGATCCTCCAAACAAGTGACACACGTCATGTGGCCGTTGACAGGGCACTTACATATATCCACTGGGAAATCTTGTGTAACAACATGAGAAGAGTCAGGGAAGGCTTAAATGGAATGTGGAATTGACATTGTGACTGTGAGTGTGGATTAAGATCTCATGCTAAAAAGAAGGAATCTCTAGAGGAAAGACGCAAAGAGTTACAAAAGGATAAGACATAATGTTATGGAAATAAAACTTAATCACTGTGTTATGAGAAGTTCTACATTTTTTGTAATATACTTTCTACTTCAGTTTCCAACCATAGTCAAGAACTCTGCTTGTTGTCAATGAAAACAGCAGGCTTGTCACATCCATAGGCTAAAATGTAACGTCTTGCAGACATGTGCTACCCCCATAGCTGCTTGAAAGTATTTCCATACAAATCAAACTGATGGGTCCCCCATCTTCAGAACCATCTTTCACAAAAATCTTTCAGTGTAAATGGAACTTTAGTGTGGAACATACCCTAAAGGTCTTTTCGACGTCGGTGTATCTAGTTTTTCAAGAGGAAGAAGCTTTTCTGAAGCACCTTATTTGAGACTTTTGTATCGTTTCTTGCACCGGCACTGCTGTAAATATTGCACCAAAATAGTGGTGTATCCAAAACTGCACCAGGGGATGGGGACGAGACTAGAGTGTTTACATTAAATTACATAAAATTTTGTGAATTTTTAAAAAGTTACAATTGATGAATCAGGTGGGACATCTGTAATACACTCTGTTCACAAATTTAGATAACAAACATATAGTAGGGTAGTTGTATATTCAACAAGCAATAGAACCCCATAAGTGACATACAACAAAATGTATTGAATAAATTATTTATTAATTCATAGACTACAACCAAATAAATAGTTTAAGGGAAAGAGATTACAGAGAAAATGTCTGAAAAGTCGTGATATAGGGGAGTACCATAACTCTAAATATGTCAGTAATAATATCAAAATATCAATAAATAAATAGTCTGTATTTCGATAATAATAAAATGATATTATTGTATATTATAGAGTGACTCCAAATATGTAAACAATTAAAGAGGTTGTCCACTACTTTAACATTGATGACCTATCCTTGGGATAGGTCATCAAGGTCTGATCGGCCGGGGTCCGACACCCGACACCACCGCCAATCAGCTGTCATCGTGGCGGCAGCCGCTGCCCAGAACTACTCACTCTTGTCTTCTTGTAGTGACTGGGTACTGCACATCTGCCTCCTATTCGAATCAATAGGAGGCGGATGTGTAGTACCCTGTGGCAACCAGTAAGAGAAGACAGAGCAGCTTGGCAAGTGAGTAAACAACTTTGTTTCAATCATGTGATGCTCATTCAAACTCACCTGTGACAAGTAACAGGTGTGGAAAATATTAAAATCACACCTGAAACCAGATAAAAAGGGGAGAAGTTTACTCAATCTTTACATTGTGTGTCTGTGTGTGTCACACCAAGCACGGAGAACAGAAACAGGAAAAGAGAACTGTCTGAGGACTTGAGAACCAAAATTTTTGAATAATATCAACAAACTCAAGGTTACAAGTCCATCTCCAGAGATCTTGATTTCCTTTGTCCATAGTGCGCAACATAATTAAGAAGTTTACAACCCATGACACTGTAGCTAATCTCCCTGGACATGAACGGCAGATAAAATTTGATGAAAGATTGCAATATAGGATAGTCTGGATGGTGGATAAGCAGCCCCAATCAAGTTCCAAAGAAATTAAAGCTGTCCTGCAGGCTCAGGGTGCATCAGTGTCAGAGCTATGGCAAGAGACATTGCAGTTTGCCAAAGTGTACGTGAGTAAGCCAAAATCCTTTTGGGAAACCATCTTGTAGGCAGATGAGACCAAGATGGAACTTTTTGGTAAAAAACATAATTCTACTGTTTACTGTAAATGGAATAAGGCCTAGATAGAAAAAGCACAGTACCTACAGTCAAGTATGGCGGAAGTTCAATAATGTTTTGGGGTTGTTTTGCTGCCTCTGACACTGGGTGCCATGACTGTGTGTAAGGCATCATGTAATCTGAAGATTACCAAAGGATTTTGGGTCGCAATGTAGTGCCCAGTGTCAGAAAGCTGGGTTTGAGCCCTAGGCCATGGGTCTTCCAACAGGACAATGACGCCAAACATACTTCAAAAAACACTCAGAAATGGATGGAAACAAATTGCTGGAGAGTTATGAAGTGACCAGCAACAAGTAAGGATCTAAATCCCATTGATCACCTGTGGAGAGATCTTAAAATTGGTGTTGGGAGAAGGCGCCTACAAATATGAGAGACCTGGAGCAGTTCCCAAAAGAAAAATAGTCCAAAATTCCAGTTCAGAGGTGTAAGAGGCTTGTTGATAGTTATAGGAAGGGATTGATTGCACTTATTTATTCCAAAGGGTGTGCAACCAAATATTAAGTTGAGGGTACCAACAATTTTGCTTGGCCCATTTTGGAAGGTTTGTGTGAAATTATGTCCATGTGTAATTGCAATCATTTTCTGGGAGAAATACTTCATTTTCTGGAACGTTGCCAACACTTGCCAACACTTCCAGCCATGACGGTATATATATAACAATAGATAACACTTACATAAATCCTGGGTCCTTTCAACTTAAGGTAATTACAAATCAAGAAGTGGAATATAAATGGTACATAATGATCTGGGATATGATTATTTTTTTAAAGGGAACCTGCCAGCTGATATATGCTACCCAAAGCGTGGGCAGCATGTATCAGCAACTGGCTGTGCGATCACAGCCATGTATGTTTTACTCTGAAATGCTTCTGCATTTCAGAGAAAAACATACTTTTAATCACTGCTACTAGTCGTACAGGCAGGTCCCCGGCGGCTTCTCCCCGCCCGCTGACACTAACTGACAAGCCCATGCTGATATGCGCAGCAGCATTTCAGAGTAAAATATACATGGCTGTGATCTCACAGCCAGCTTCTGATGCATGCTGCCCATGGTTTGGGCAGCATATATCAGCTGACAGAGTCCCTTTAACTCTGTTCTGAGGTATATATTATATATACCAGGTGCACTATAAGGTTATATTAAATTATATATTATTTTATATTATAAAGAGTCTTGTCAGTACATTTAGGAGGATTAGCTTGAGGTCTCCATTTAGTTAGGGTTCTTAATTAATTTATGTACTTGGTCAGCGGTATGAATTTATTTAGGGTGCTAGGCCCGGAGTCTGAATTAATTTTGGGACCTGGTCTAGGGTCTGATTTAATTTTGGATTTTGTGGATATCCCTTCTGTTACACCATTTAAAGTAAATCCAGAGTGAAGAGCTACAACTAGTTTGTATATATTTTGGGGTCTGCTGGAGTCTGTTCTTTGGTTTGATGTGTCCCTGTTCCTCAGCCTACATTTTCTGCTCATGTTGCTGATAATGTTTGTGGTACTGTGCAGTCACTGGGTAGCAAAAAAAACGGCTATAGAAAAGGAGAAAAGTATGTGAAGAGGAAAATAATGCAGGATAGAAGCTCTGCTGATGTATGAGCTAATGAAGACTGCAACACTTTAGATATGTACAGAACTCACATACTGCCTATATTACCAAGAAGGACACTCCCACAATAGAAAATCTGAAGCTTGAATCATTTTCTGCTCGTGTATGGTACTGTACAGTTACAGGGAGAGCAGAAAAAATCAGGCTATAGAAAAGGAGGAAAGTACGTTAATAGTAAATCAATGCAGGATAGATGCTCTGATGATGTAAGGGCTAATGAAGACAGAAGCACTTTGGATATGTGCGGAACTCACACCCTGCCTATATTACCAAGAAGGGCACTCCCACAAGAGAAACTATGAAACTTGAATCATTTTCTGCTCTTGTGCATGGTACTGTACAGTCATAGGGATAGCAAAAAAACAGGCTATAGAAAAGGAGGAATGCACGTGAAGAGAACAGAATAGAAGTACAGAACTCACATCCTGCCTATATTACCAAAAAGGACACTCCCACCAAAGAAAAACCTGAAACTTGGGTCTGCTTATTAGGGGGTCTTAAAATGAATGAATGAAGATTACAGCCTGAAACTTAGTGCAATTTTCTTAATGTTACACGCACGCCGCTAGGTTCAGATAGGGCGAGACGGGTATCATGAATTCTTTGGAATCCTGGGAAAACCGTTACTCAGGGCGACCATAGGCTGCAGCTTCTCTCAGGCACACGATAGATTCAATTGCTGACCAGACACATCTGACAAGAGTCTTTTTCAACAGTTTAACAGTCGAATTTAATCTGAAGCATGGCCAGTGCAATAGAGGGATATTAAAGTAACAATCTTCATTACAGTACAGTCTGAGTTTCTTAAGCAACCGGCTCCGGTAACAATACAGTAGTTTCTTCACAAGGCACAGTATTACAGTCTCTTCAGTAGCATAATTCAGCATAGATTAGCTCTCTTAGCAGCACACTTCTATGCATACACAACCACAGGCTTTTCCTTCACAAGGACACACTAGTACACAGAATTCTTTATCCTGCATGGAGATGGAGGGGGAGGGTTTGATGAGGGAGATGATCCCTGTGATACAATTTCTTCCAGTCCTTATCTTCCTGCCCGATAATTCTCTGCACTGTTAGTTCAGGGAGTTTATCTGACCGGTGTTTCGTTTCTCTCCTGATCTGAATTCTGTTCAGTGGCCTTCGGTCAGATCCAGATAACACACCACCTTTCTCTTTGGCTTCAGCCAGACTACAATAACAAGTTCCCCACAATCCCCATGGGGCTCTGCTAAAACACTCCCTGTCTCCTGTGACTGTGTTAACCCCTCTAGTTGCTGGATGCTTCTGAAGCACAACACTTCCTGTCTCCTGTGCTTGTGTTATTTGTAACAGTTGCTAGATGTTTTTGAAGCAACAGCACTACTTCTGCATGTCACACTCTTCCCTTCTTTTTGAATGTCATCCTCGACATTCATTTTAATTGGTCAATCTGACCAATTCTGAGACAGGTGGTGAAAGTTGAGTAACTTTATATACAAATTGGCATAACATTTATAAACATTTAAAACAACCTATTCTACGACCTTTTTCTTGTAGAATGCCTGTAATAAATAAACAAGTAACACAATCAGCATCTCTTCAGCTGGAGCTTTTCGTACGTCTTCAACCAGCTCTCTCTCTCACTAAGCCTTAATAGTTCTTTGCTTCTACAAAGTATTTTAAGGAAAATCAAAGCATGAAAACAAGTCTTTCCACCAGGCAACATCTTCCATACTGCCTCACGGTGGTGAATACCACTACAGTGGGCTTACCTGGTTCGTAGGCAGAGATACCTGTTTCCAGTCGACAGTCCTTGGCACTTGACTCGGTTAACCAAGTGTCTCATACGTCAGCATCACGGGCCTCCTCACTTCTCGAGTCGACATCCTCCTGGTGGGTTGTTCCTCAGATACCACGGGTTCTTCAGTCACAGGAGTTTCTTCCGCCGTACTCATTGCCTGTTCTTCTTCAGATGCTCCTGGAACTTCCTCTGTAAGCTCCTATAGTTCTCCGAAATCGCCTGGTTCCACATGGTCTGGTAATTCCGCTTCCTGAGTGTCGATCGGTCTCTCCAGTGACCGGTGTTCAAACATCAGATCTGAATTGGACTTCATCTGTACTCCTTGGTACAAATTGTGGAGCCTCGGGACTTAGTTCACTATCCTGAGGATGGTACATCCCTCTCCTTGCCAGTCCGAGAAATACAACGGTGCGCTCTTTTTCATCGGAACTTTGAAGGTCACTATCCACCACCGGAGATTCAGTCTGTGGTGGTCTCTTTGTCGATCTCAGTCGATGTTGGTCTGCTTCTGGGAAGTCTTGTTGTGGTCGGAGATAATCACAGGGTAGTAATAAATTCCGATGGACTATTCTGGTTTTCTTGTCCCCTCTTTCCAATCGGATTTCATACACTAGACTCTCATTGACTTTCCTCTTTACGACCACATACACCTTGTCATCCCAGTACGAACAAAGTTTTCCTGGACCACCTTTGTCATTTACGTTCTTGACTAGCACCAGGCTTCCCGGTGCCAATACTTTCAATCAATTGGCAATTTTCGATCATAGTACTCCTTACTCTTGCTCTGTCCTTGCGTAACCACTTTGGATGCTATTTTGTATGCCTCTGCCATCCGTTCCTTCCATTTCCGAACATACTCTGGATACGTTCTGTAAGTCTCTTACACCGGAGTATCGAACATGATGTTGATTGGCAGTTTTGGTGATCGTCCATATAATAGGAAGAAGGGTGAGTAACCCGTTACATCTCTCTTTGTACAGTTAGAGAACTCTTCCAATCTTTCTTCTCATCAGCTGTTAAAGTGCGCAACATTGACAATAATGTCCTGTTAAAATGTTCCACTTGTCCATTACCCTCTGGGTGATAGGGCGTTGTGTGGGATCTCTGAATTCTACAGTACTTTCCTAGCTAAGCAAAGAGCTGGTTCTCAAATTCTCTTCCTTGGTCGTGGTGTAACCTCGTCGGGAACCCAAACCTCAAAGCAAAATCATTGAAGATCTTCTCTGCCACTGTTCGACCAGCTTTATTGGTGGTGGCATATGCTTGGGCAAATCGAGTAAAAAGGTCCATCACCACCAAGATGTATTCGTAACCTCCTTTGCACGTCTCGAGATGTAGAAAGTCTATTGAGACCATCTCAAACTGATACGTAGTTTGGATGTTGTCCATAGGTGCCCTGGTTGATGTGTTGGGACATTTATCTTTCAGAAACCCACACTCCCTGGTAACGTACCTCTCAATATCTCTCTTCATGTACGGCCAGAAGAAACATTCACGAATCAAGTTGGTTGTCCTTTCCACTCCCATGTGTCCCATGTTTTCATGGAGTTCTTTGAAGACCAATCTACGGAATACTCTGGGTAGTACCAACTGCCAATTTTGTCCTCCTTTGCGATACAGGATACCGTCTTCACTGAGGTAGAGCTTCATCCATTCTTTAACTAAAACAGATACTGCTGGTGACTCATTATCTCTCTCCCATTTACTTGGAAACCGATTTTGGTCCACATAAAGTAGTATTCTACCAATTATCTGATCTTCCCTTTGTGCTCTATGGATTTTTCCTTTTGGTAGTTGTTGAATGGACAGGGGGTGATCTTGTTCTCTTGCTTTTATGGGGGTTTCCACCATCAATGGACACCACAATGGTGTGTCTTCCTCTTGATAAGCTTGCACTGCTTGGGTAATGCTCTCAATTGCTTCCAGACTGACTTCTTCTGAGCATTCTTGCATGAACTCCTCAGGCTCTAGTGGCATTCTTGACAATCCGTCAGCATCCACATTGCATTTTCCTGGCCTGTACTTGATGTTGAAATTGAAGTCAGCTAGTTCAGCGACCCATCTCTGACCCGTTGCATTCAGTTTGGCTGTAGTGAGGACATAGGTCAAAGGGTTGTTGTCAGTGTATACCTCAAACCCTTTGCTGTAGTAGAGATAATCTCTAAATCGTTCACAGATATCCCATTTCAATGCCAGGAACTCCAATTTTCCGGAATGTAGATGGTAATTCTTCTCGACGTCTATCAACGTTCTAGAACCGTAACCGATGAATCTCATTTTTCCATCTTGATGCTGATACAGGGTATATCCCAGTCCAACTTGAGAAGCATCACAATGAAAAACAAACTGTAAGTTGAAATCAGGATATCCCAAGATTGGTGGTTTTACCAGGTAGTCTACTAGTTCTTCCAATACCTCCTGGTGGTCTGCTGTCTTGAGAATGGGCTATTGGGACGAAATGGCATTGTTTCTTTTACGCCCGGTCCTACCCGCGTTCTTCTTTTTCTCCGTGGGTGTTGTTGACTCTCGCCCCCCCCAAGTGGAGCTATAGTGGGGCGGCAATCCTGGAGACGTTCTGAAAGTAAGTACGATAGTAGGAGAGGAATCCTAATTGTTGTCTCAACTCCCCGACAGTAGAGGGCCGCTTGTCTTTTAAGGCCAGTACCAGAGCGATTTCTGCTGGGTCCATGGTATATCCTTCTCCGGACACAATTTTCTCTAGAAATCGGACTTGCCTTTTGAACAGTTCACACTTCTTTGGGGTCAACTTAACTCCGTGTTGTTGATATCGCTGTAATACGGTCCTCACGTGTTCAACATGCTCTCAGAAGGTTTTGCTGTGTACCACATTATCATCCAAGTACGGTTGGCAGATATCGTTCCTCAAACCTTCCAAACAGGTCTCCATGATCCTCTGAAATTCTGCTGGAGCTGAACTGAGCCTAAACGTTATGCGGATCCACTCATATAACCCCCACAGTGTGATGAATGCTGTCAAGGGTCTACTGCACTCTTCAACAAACCCTTGATGGTATGCTTTACCCTGATCGAGGACAGAAAGCCAGGTACTTCCTGACAGGCTATCCTGCATATCTTGAATCTTTGGTATCGGGTGCCGATCGGGTACTGGCTTTCGGTTTAGTTCCCGGTAATCACAGCAGAGTCTCAACGTACCGTCCTTTTTCCTAACACAAACAATAGGAGAGGAATAAGACGACTTCGACTTTTGGACCCAACCTCTGTTGATTAGATCTTGTAAATACTCTTTCACTTCACGGTGTAATGGTTTCGGCACAGACATGTAACTTCAGGTTACTGGGTCTTGTCTTTCAAATTGATTTTCAATTGCAACGACGGGATACAGCCGATATATCAGAGTCATCTTTAAAGAATGCGTGACACTCTTCTCTCAGCATCTGTTTTGCTATCGCTATATCTTCAGCTCACAATTGTTCCAGGGATACTGCGGGATCCCAGGACCCTGAGGTGGGTCGTGCAATTTCCTTCCCTGGGCAACTCCTGTTCTTTGGTGGAGAGACTGAATTCACGGTAGACCCCTGGGCGGGTCTCACACTGGCTGGATATACTGTTTTAACAGTTTCAATGTGACCTAACACAGTCTTTGGATCCAGTCTAATTTCGTGTTTTGTAGTATTCATCACCGGTACTGTCACTTGAGCAAACTCACCAGTAGGAGTCGTAAGCACAGTCTCACCTTGAACTAGGCCTTCCAGAAGTTCTGAGGAGTCTTTTGGCACAAACAGTCTTTTCTGAACTTTTCTTCCTGGTTCTACCTGGACTCCACACCTCACCCCCACCATTTGGTTTGCAAAGATGATGGTTGGGCTCCAGTCTACTTTGACTTCTTTTAGGTCCCTTGTATTCTGTGCTTTCTTTACTCTATGAATCACATTTTCCGCCATGGCGGAAAATGGTGATGTGGCAATTGCATCCACCACCAGCGTCCCTGACTTGTGTTTCGTGATGACCTCACTGATTACATTATAACCCAGGATAGGATCCTCTGCCACGTTCTGATCACTGGTCATGAGAAAAGGTACCAAAAGCTCAACGGTGTTGCTGCTCTTCGTGGCCATCAGTTGGAAAGACACTTCCACCCAGCCTATGAAAGGGATTTCGTCTGGTTGACAGCTTTGAGTCAGCTTTGAGAACTCCTAAGAGTACTTTGAGCAACCAAATGCAGGTATGTGGCAGGTAGCACCTTCTCCATTCTTCATTTAAAAGGCTCACTTGGGCTCCTGTGTCCCACAGTGCTTTACCAGGAGTCCATCTAGCTGGCACTGTATAAAGCACTTTTCAACGATTAAGCTGATGACGCTATCTTTACTGACCAAGGAATCCTCCTCCCTGGAGTACATTGTTTGACCTCCGCACTGGGCTAAGTACCTGGTGCCCCTGTCTCTCTTGCAGCTGTTGTAGATGGCAACATACTTGGGGATAATACTGACACAGTCGTTTTACCTCATGCGCCGTTCTGGGGTTTGGTGAGATTTGGATTTGCTTCCGGGGCCTCCTCCGTGTCGCGGTTACCAGTCGCCCCGCCCTGGCAACCTACTGTCTTTTAACCCAAACGACCGTGACCATTGGCATTCCTTGGCATAATGTCCTTTCTCACCACATCTTAGACAGTGGACACACACCATACTCTGATTTGATGAACGGCATGCTTCACAAGCCGGGTATCTTCTGTTTTGTAGCCCACTTCTGGGTCTGAGGGATACCAGTTCTGGCCTGGGACGAATCAACTTTTTCACCTCAATCAACTCGGCTCGCAGTTCTCCTATTACTTCCTCCCAGTCACCGCTGGTGGTCCTCTCTTTTGTTGGGTATTTAAGGTTCCCTCTCGGAGGTGGCACTGGAGGGCCTCCATGATGATCTTCGGACTGGCCACCGGGGGTCTCCATCTTCAGCTGACTCATTTTGGTGATTTTAGGAGCAGAGCCTTTCTTTAACTTCTGTTCGCTCTCTAACTCCAAACTAGCTGCCTCATTCATTTTTTCAATTAGGACTTTGTCCAGAATGCCAGGATCTTCTACGTACTGTTTCAGCTGCAACTTGACATCTTTACTGATTAATCCCGTCCCCAATGATGTCAAGAACATCTTCTGGACTAGTCCAGCATCAAACTTCTCCGCTTCTACATCTCTGGATGCAAACAACAGTCTATCCTTCAGTTCAGTTGATCTGAACAAGAAACTTTGGGCTTATTCATTATTTTTCTGTGAGAGTTTAATGAGTCGGTGGAACAATTATGAAGTACTCTCTTCTTTGTTACGGGTCCGGGAGGTGGAACCTCTGTGCTACGGTGCAAGGAGGGACCCAGAGGGGCGTAACTAAGTATCAACTCGGACCGACCCTGGTCATACGGCGGCTAACGACTCCGTGACCAGGAAGGAACCAAGCAGAGGGACCAGGTGCTACTCTGGGGACGACCTTGTAAGGGAGCAGGTGACTCCCACGGTACAGATGGCAGGGACTGACCGGAATAGCAGGTAGGCACAGCTGGCAGGCTGGCGAGCAGAAGCCTCCAGGTAGGCTATCAGGTAGACACGGCAAGTGACGGCAGGAGTCTCTAGGTGGGCTGGCAGGTGGTCACAGCAAGTGACGGCAGGAGTCTCTAGGTGGGCTGGCAGGTGGTCACGGCGAGTGACAGCAGGAGCCTCCAGGTGGGCTGGCAGGTGGTCACGGCAAGTGACGGCAGGAGCCTCCGGGTAGGCACGGCAGGTAACAAGCGGGTAACAGGCAAGTCACAGGCAAGTGCTCCCAGGTGAGCGGGCTGGCAGGTACGGCAGGTAACAGGCAGGCAACAGGCAAGTGCCCCCAGGTGAGCGGGCTGGCATGCATGGCAGGTAACAGGCAGGCAACAGGCAAGTGCTCCCAGGTGAGCGGGCTGGCAGGCACGGCAGGTAACAGGCAGGTATCAGGCAGGTAACAGGCTGGCGGGCAGGACTGGTAGTCAGGCTAGCAGCGGGACCTGAGGGCTGAAGCAGAGGTCAGAAACACTGCAACAACTTTTGCTCGGGCACCTCCATTTTGGAGGAGGTGCCTTATATATGGGAGGACCCTCGGCTATTGGCCGGGGACTCCTTAGGACGGCGCGCGGCCCCTTTAAGAGGGAGGGAGCGTGCGCGCACCCTAAGCACAGTGCCCGGGCCGGGGAGCTGCGCGCGCTGGCAGCAGGAAGAGGAGCACTGGAGAACGCAGCGCGGGGAGCGCGGGGAACGAGGAGGTGAGTGGGACGGCGTCTCTGCCTGGCAGGGGGCTGAGACGCCGATGATACATTCTTTATAGTGCCCTTTTAAAATCATCTTCAGCTGTTGCAAGATCAATTAACTCATTTCTAGCATACTATGGAGGTTCAACAATCTCATCTGGCTGGTAGCCTTTCTGTAAGCCTGCATCAATCTGGTGCAACAAGTTCCTATAAGACATTCTCTCTTTCTGTTCACACTCTCCAATCTGTCCCAGAATCTTGAATTCTTTCTTTATGGTGATTTGTGGTGTTAGAGAGGACTGTCTCCCTGATTTATCTAACCCGAGCAGGCTAAAGGTCCTGTCTGAGTCTATCACCCATTCAGAGGTTTTGATCGATTCCTGCAGGGCTGTTGTTAGGGCTTTGAATTGCTCTTTCAATTCCTGTAGTGTAGTCTGTGGACGGAGATTCCCGCTTTTGGTAATTGGTGCTGCCCCTCCATCCTCCAACTTCAACCTGGTTAGAAACTGTGTTAGTTCCTGGAGGAATGTCCCCATGATGTCTTCAGCTTCTTTCTCCCCCAGCTCGTCCATTTTTGCATTAATGGCAGCTAACAGTTGCCTGCCGTTGTGTGCATTAGAAATCTGTTCTTTTGACATCTTTATATGTTCTGCTACTGTTCTCAATTCTTCACAGGTTAACTGAAGAAGCAGCTCACTAATTCTGTCCATTTGTATTTCCACATCCATTGCTGCTTGTGAGTTTTCTTTAGGGCTGGTCCCCTTTAACTGGTGTTGAATTGAGGTGCTGTGCTGCTGTATTTTTCCAGACACTTTTCTTCTTCTCCCTCTGCATGCTAATTCCGGCTCAGGATTCCCCGTACAGGCCACCATTGTTACACGCACGCCGCTAGGTTCAGATAGGGGCGAGACTGGTTTCATGCATTCTTTGGAATCCTGGGGGAACCGTTACTCAGGGCGACCATAGGCTGCAGCTTCTCTCAGGCACACAATAGATTCAATTGTTGAACAGACACATCTGACAAGAGTCTTTTTCAACAGTTTAACAGTGGAATTTAATCTGAAGCACTGCCAATGCAATTCAATGATATTACAGCAACAATCTTCATTACAGTACAGTCTGAGTTTCTTGAGCAACTGGCTCCAGTAACAATGCAGTAGTTTCTTCACAAGGCACAGTATTACAGTCTCTTAGGTAGCATAATTCAGCATAGATTAGCTCTCTTAGCAGCACACTTCTATGCATACACAACCACAGGCTTTTCCTTCACAAGAACACAATAGTACGCAGCATTATCTATCCTGCATGGAGATGGAGGGAGGAGGGTTTGATGAGGGAGATGATCCCTGTGACACAATTCCTTCCAGTCCTTATATTCCTGCCCGATAATACTCTGCACTGTTAGTTCAGGGAGTTTATCTGACCTGTGTTTAGTTTCGCTCCTGATCTGAATCCTGTTCAGTAGCCTTCTGTCAGATCCAGATAACACACCACCTTTCTCTTTGGCTTCAGCCAGACTACAATAACAAGTTCCCCACAATCCCCATGGGGCTCTGCTAAAACACTTACTGTCTCCTGTGACTGTGTTAACCCCTCTAGTTGCTGGATACTTCTGAAGCACAACACTTACTATCTCCTGTGCTTGTGTTATTTTGCTGGATGCTTTTGAAGCAACAGCACTACTTCTGCATGTCACATTAACTAAAGGTAGTCAATAACATGTAAAAATTATTTCCCAGGATTTCATTCCTGAATTGGACAGCAGCACATCAGAGAAGAAGGGGAGCAAGTCAGCAGAGCCTGAGGTGGAGAAAAAAAAAACGATACAGACCATTGCATATACAGTGACATATTCTGTAATACAAGAACAGTCAGGCTTTTTTTTACATTTTTAAAAGCACAAGTTTTTATTATTCTTCCTCTCACGTGCAACCTAACCCAATAACAATTTATAAAAACCATCCAAAAGCAATCCAACACTGTCTGACTTGCCCATGGCAACCAATCACAATGCAGCTTTCATTGTACCAGAGCAACTTAGGAAATGAGAGTTGAGCATTGATTGGTTGCTATGGTCAACAAAGACAGTTTTCCTTAAATAAGACCCAATAAGTGAATAAGAACTGTAAAAAAAGGCCAATCTACACCATCGTCTTCGTGCGATGATAGAATGACACTCTCTCTGCCATTTACATTTACACATAGTGAATTACACATCACAACATACAAATCACCTGCAAAACAAACACATTTCAGCTAATCACATCAGCTAATAGGATCAGCGGCATATTATGGGGCTGTGGTCATAATCATATTTCATACGTTACTGTGCAAAGTGTAATTCATCCATATTATAGCATCAGCAGCCATGTCCAGGCCAGAAACACTGCATTACGTGTTATTATTGCACAAGATCGGTAACCTATGACTAGGTATCTGACGTGCAAAAAGAAATATATTTATATTCAATATGAAACCGCAGGTAGAGTGGAAATCCTTAAAGGGTCTTTAAAGATATTTAAACATATAAATAGAGAGAAACTAAACTAAAACTAACGCAGTTTTAAAAGGAATCACCCTGTTTCTGGGGTCCGAAAACTAGAACAAAAAAATAATGTAACAGACCCCGCACTACACATGGAGGACAGGAGAGAGTGACAGACCCTGCACTATACATAGAGGACAGGTAGAGGGTGACAGATCCCACACTACACATGGAGGACAGGTAGAGAGTGACAGACCCCACACTACACATGGAGGACAGGTAGAGAGTGACAGACCCCACACTACACATGGAGGATAGGTAGAGAGCGACAGACCCCACACTACACGTGGAGGACAGGTAGAGAGTGACAGACCCCGCACTATACATTGAGGGCAGGTAGAGAGTGACAGACCCCACACTACACATGGAGGACAGGAGAGAGAGACAGACCCTGCACTATACATAGAGGATAGGTAGAGAGTGACAGATCCCACACTACACATGGAGGACAGGTAGAGAGTGACAGGCCCCACACTACACACGGAGGACAGGTAGAAAGTGACAGATCCCACACTACACATGGAGGACAGGTAGAGAGCGACAGACCCCACACTACACGTGGAGGACAGGTAGAGAGTGACAGACCCCACACTACACATGGAGGACAGGTAGAGAGCGACAGACCCCACACTACACGTGGAGGACAGGTAGAGAGTGACAGACCCCGCACTATACATTGAGGGCAGATAGAGAGTGTCAGACCCCACACTACACATGGAGGACAGGAGAGAGAGACAGACCCCGCACTACACATGGAGGACAGGTAGAGAGTGACAGATCCCACACTACACATGGAGAACAGGTAGAGAGTGACAGACCCCACACTACACATGGAGGACAGGTAGAGAGTGACAGACCCCACACTACACATGGAGGACAGGTAGAGAGTGACAGACCTCGCACTATACATTGAGGGCAGGTAGAGAGTGACAGACCCCACACTACACATGGAGGGCAGGTAGAGAGTGACAGACCCCGCACTACACATGGAGGACAGGAAAGAGTGACAGACCCCACACTTCACATAGAGGACAGGAGAGAGTGACAGACCCTGCACTACACATGGAGGACAGGTAGAGAGTGACAGATCCCACACTACACATGGAGAACAGGTAGAGAGTGACAGACCCCACACTACACATGGAGGACAGGTAGAGAGTGACAGACCCCACACTACATGTGGAAGACAGGTAGAGAGTGACAGACCCTGCATTATACATGGAGGGCAGGTAGAGAGTGACAGAATCCACACTACACATGGAGGGCAGGTAGAGAGTGACAGACCCCGCACTACACATGGAGGACAGGTAGAGAGTGACAGACCCCGCACTACACATGGAGGACAGGTAGAGAGTGACAGACCCCGCACTACACATGGAGGACAGGTAGAGAGTGACAGACCCCACACTACATGTGGAAGACAGGTAGAGAGTGACAGACCCTGCATTATACATGGAGAACAGGTAGAGAGTGACAGACCCCGCACTACACATGGAGGACAGGTAGAGAGTGACAGACCCTGCACTATACATAGAGGACAGGTAGAGAGTGACAGACCCCGTGTGACGCCCTGCTGTGCATGGAGTCACAGATCCAAGGGGGGTGCATTTCAGGTTTTCTCCACAAGAGGCCCTCAGAGCATGCACACACCTCCACCCTACCTCAGAACTACCAGAGGGAGCCTTTTAGGGAATATATAAAGGAGGGTGGAGGCAGGAAGAGAGGACTTTCTGCTGAGACACAGAACACAGAAGAAGCGACTCAGCAGGTCTCTGCAGAGAGAGAACAGTCTGGAGTCTGCTGCAGCCAGAGAGAAAGAGACAGCTAGGAGCATTGCCGACGCTCTAGAGAGCGGCAGAAGAGGCAGCCAGCTAACTGCCAGTGTGTATAGCCTAGTGAGGGCCCAGAGTAGGCCGAAGGCTAGTGGAACAGTAGCATTGGGGACAGAGGAGCTTCATAAGCTCACCCCAGAAATATACCGGACACCGGCTCCGAGTCTGCAGAGCTGTATACCCTCTGTGGAAAACAGCCGGATCTTTCCTGGAAGACTTCAGGTCTCAGGATAGCCCAGGAGCTGACACGTAGCAGGACCAGGAGGCACGGAGGCTCCGCCATACCAGGAGCGTGCTCTTCAGCAAAAGGCCCTAACACCAAGTCAGCCGACGCATCACAAGGACTAAGTTAGGCCTAGTTTCAGACAGGCCATAAACTACACGAGCGGCAAGGATACAGGAGGCCCTATACCTGCTCCCTGGGGAGAGACCTGCAGTGCACCCCTCACCCTACAGTGCTCCGGGCGGTACCGCAACTCCACCAGTAAAAAGGTACTGAAGCCAAACGTGAGTGTGTCTCCCATTTTTCCTGTAACCCGGCTGGGCCACCGCCATATCGTGCACCTTACCAAACACTGCTGCCCTGAGGCCTAGCTCCACCTGTGGGGAGCTGCACCATCATAGCTGCCGTAACACCGGCCTCAGTGGACTGCCGCAGCGCTGGTGGTCCTCACCAGACACCACAGGTGGCGTCACGAACTTTGACATTTTCCTTTCCCCTTTTTTAAGAGAGACCCCAGGGTACGGGCCCGGGAGCCGACCACCGCGACATCCCCCAAGACCAGACATTAAGGCCCGGGCGCCGAGTAGTCCCCATCCCCTGGGCGCCACATCCTCTCTAACTGGCGTCAGAAACAGGATTGCATGCCCGCGGCAACGGAAGGAGTTGTGCCCGTTGCCACCGGGTACTGTGCGCCTTAAGAAACTGTAAAACTCACAGTGGTGAAGCTTTTCCCGCCATTTTCTTGAGTTTCCCGCCACTGGCCGCCATCTTTCCGGTCACCGCGCGAGAAGAAGGGCGTAACCGCGGGAAAACTAGGGGGCGTAACCGCTGAAAGCGCGCGAAGTCGAGGACACGCCCCACGCACCGACGCAGCGTCAGGTCCTGGCAGGAAAACCCAGTGAACGCGCTGACGTGGAGCGTAAGCGATGCAAGGTCCTATCAGCAGACCGTCACCTGCGGAGCTGTGGCCTACTGAAGGAAGGTAGGCCACGGTTCACTAGGGGGGCGCCAAGATGTTGCAGCAACAGCCCAACGTCGCTGCCCAGGCTGACAGCCCCGATGATGTACCCACAGCCGCCGCCGCGCAGGACGGAGCAGCCGCCCCATTACCAGGGCCTGTAGCCCCTATCGTATCATTGACTTTACCGTACATGCCTGGAGCAAAGTGGCTCCCCCAGTACAACGGCAAGCCGGACACCCTGTCTGGATTCAAGCGCAAAATATGCAGCATCCTGGACATGTATTCTATGACGGGCAAACAAAGAGCTGCAATAGTTGTGGGACAATTGACTGGTACTGCGGAGAGGGAAGTAGAGACTTGGTCAGCCGCAGACCAGGAATCAGTGTCCGTAATTTTCGAAAAGTTACAGACTGCCTTTGAGGACCGCACTGAAGCAGACCTCCGGATGAGGTTCTACCAATGCTCTCAGAAACCGGAGGACAGCGTTCGGGACTATGCCTGCCGCTTACAAGGGGCCCTGCGGGCTCTAAAACTGGTTAGTCCAATTAGCATAACTAATGAGAGTAAAATGCTAAAGGAACAATTTGTCCGGGGGCTGAGGTCCCAAGCGGAGAGCAGGACTGTGCGTTGGTGGTCCTTGGACCATCCTGATGCTACCTTTGACACCCTTAAGGACATGGCTATCAAGGGACTGCAACCCCTGGAGACAGCAGATACGTCTATCCAGCGTTACCAGGGTGGGGCCACTCCAACGCCAGCAGCACCCACCTTTTCCCCGCTGGCTGCTGAAGCCAAAGTCCAGGCACCGCCCCCTACTGAGCTGGACTGTCTGCGCTCAGAAGTGCGCCAGCTGACCAAAAACCTGGCCACTGTGATGAGTGCCCTGCAACTACGGACGGAGCCAGAGACGGAGGGAAAGATCCTGCTAGCCGACTGCCCTGAGGATGTCCCCTGGATGAACCGGAGGAGAAGGAGGACGTCGCCACCCCGGAGGAAGACATCGCCACCCCGGAGGAGGACAACGCCACCCCCAGGAAGGACCAACAACCAGCATCATCCTCGCCAAGAGTTCGTCTGCCACCGCTGCCAGAAGGCAGGTCACACAGTGCACCAGTGTCCTTTAAACGAGCAAACCCTGGGTCCGAGGGCCAGCACCCAGGAATAGACTCAGCAGGCCCCTCAGATTGGCACCGCAGGTTCGTGGGAGGAAGACCTTTCCTATCCATCATACTGGACGGCATTGCGATACCTGCCCTGCTGGACATGGGATCCCAGGTAACAATCATACCTGATATCCTCTATAGCAAATACTGGTCCATGGACAGTCTCCAACCCCCAAACCCAGACTTTTCAGTATACGCCTCTAACGGCCTCCCTCTTGACCTACTCGGGGTTAAGAATGTAGCAGTAAAAGTGGGGAGAGTGGAGTTAAAGGACCAGGGACTCATTGTAGTGAAGACTGCCCATGAGGAAAATGGACTGAATATGGTACTAGGCACTAACATTGTTGGTAACTGTTTGGAGGAGGTTGTGTTTTTACTCCAACAGCTCGCTGACGTTGCCAGACCAGGGCAGAAGAGAGCGATCCAGAAGGAGATCCGAGCCCTGATGTACCAGCAGCAAGTGAAGCTGACCGGTGGTGAGATTGGTAGTGTGCGGGTTACAGACCCGATACCCATTGTGATTCCCCCAATGAGTGAAATGCTTATCTGGTGTAGAGCAGCAATAGGTCTTAAAGGACAGAGCTACCAGGCGGTAGTAGAACCCCTTAGCTCAGAGCACAGACCTACACTCTTAACTGCCAGGGGGGTAGTAGATGTACGCAATGGGAGGGTGCCCTTCCGTCTTCTTAACTATGGGGAAGATGAGGTCAGACTACCACGTTATGCCACTGTTGCCAAACTCTACACTGTAAATAATAACTCTATTCACACGGCGGAGTCCTTAACCTCCCCAGACCAAGTGGAGGATAATGACCCTACAACACAGGAGGAGAATTGGTGTCAACAGCTCCACGTTGGGACAGACACCACTCCTGCCCATCAGAAACAGGGAGTACACTGGGTGGTTCAGGAATACGCGCAGGAATTCAGCAAACACCCACTTGACTTTGGGAGGATTAAGGGGGTACAACATCACATCCCCACAGGCAACCATCCCCCCATCAAGGAACGGTACAGGCCCATACCTCCAGCACACTATCAGAAAGCCAAGGAGATGTTGCATGACATGAAGAAGGCAGGGGTAGTAAGGGATAGTTGCAGTCCCTGGGCAGCTCCCCTAGTTCTAGTCAGGAAGAAGGATGGAAGCATGAGAATGTGTGTAGATTACCGTCAAGTAAATCACATTACACATAAAGATGCATACCCTTTACCACGTATTGAGGAATCCCTGGCTGCCTTGAAGTCTGCAAATTACTTTTCTACCCTTGACCTCACTAGTGGGTACTGGCAAGTAGCTGTGGCTGAGGAGGATCGGGAGAAGACGGCCTTCACCACCCCGATGGGACTCTGCGAGTTCAACAGTATGCCGTTTGGACTCTGCAATGCCCGCGGAACGTTCCAGAGATTGATGGAGTGCTGCCTGGGACACCGCAACTTCGAGACTGTTTTACTATACCTGGATGACTTGATTGTGTACTCCAATACGTATGAGGACCACTTGAAGCACCTGGCGGAGGTATTTGAGTCACTGTCCCAGTATGGGATGAAGTTGAAGCCCTCCAAGTGCCACCTGCTCAAGAAGAAGGTACAGTACCTGGGACACATTGTCAGTCCAGAAGGGGTAGCACCAGACCCGGAGAAGGTCACTGCCATCCAGAAATGGCCGGAGCTGAAGAACCTCAAGGAGGTGCGTCAGTTTCTGGGACTGATAGGATACTACCGGAGGTTTGTAAAAGATTACACCAAGAGAGCAGCGCCTCTGCAAGACCTCCTGGTAGGACAGTCCTCCAAGGGCAGAAGTCCCCCATTCCACTGGGGTAAAGAACAGGCTGAATCATTTCAAGAAATGAAGGAGATCCTGACAGGTGATGAGATCCTAGCCTACCCTGACTACAGCCAACCATTCCTGCTGTATACTGATGCCAGCAATGAAGGATTGGGAGCTGTCCTAAGTCAGAAGCCGAATGGCCAGGAGAAAGTCATTGCATATGCAAGCAGGAAGCTCCGCTCGACCGAGAGGAACCCAGAGAACTATAGCAGCTTCAAGTTGGAGTTCCTGGCCTTGGTCTGGGCCATCACAGAAAGGTTCAAGCACTACCTAGCCTCCAGTAAGTTTACTGCCTACACTGACAATAACCCCTTAACTTATCTTGAAACAGCCAAGCTGGGAGCCATGGAACAATGATGGATGGCTCGGCTGTCAAACTACCAATTCACCATAAAGTACCGGGCGGGCCGCAAGAACGCCAACGCCGATGCCCTGTCCAGGATGCCTCACCAGTCAGACACAGAAGAAGTGGATGACCTGGAAGAGGTTGAACTACCTGCCTTCCATTGGAATGGGATGACCCACGAGCTGCGAGCCTCCAGGAGGCAACGCGGTAAGACGTTAAACTCCTTGCCTCACCACAGCTGGAAAGAGACCCAGGACAGCGACCCGGTTGTCAGCCGTATCAAGGAGCTGATAACCCAAGAAGGTTCCTCCCTGGAGAAGGATGCGTCTCTACAAGCCAAGCAGCTGTGGAATGAGAGAAGCCGGCTGTTTATCTACCGTGAGAAGTTGTGCCGGAGGTACGTCAATCCCAAAACCCACGAGATGGTGTGGCAGATAGTGGTCCCCAAGACGGACATCCAGATGGTGTTGGAGGCCTACCACGATCAGGCGGGGCACTTTGGCTGGAAAAAGCTAGAGACCCTGTTGAAGTGTCGATTCTACTGGGTGGGGATGCGCAGCTCCATTGAGAGGTGGTGCAGAGACTGTGGACCCTGTAGCCTCAGAAGAAAAGACTACAGCAGCCAGAAGGCACCCGTGCAACCCATCAAGACGACTCGACCCCTGGAGATCGTGGCCCTGGACCATGTCAAGTTGTCACCCAGCCGGTCAGGATACTCCTATGCCCTGACAATGGTGGATCACTACTCTAGGTTCCTGGTGGTCGCCCCTGTCAAAGACCTGACAGCAGAGACAGCAGCTAAGACGTTCCAAGCGTACTTTTGCAGACCCCATGGATACCCTGAGCAGGTACTGACTGACCAAGGCCCGGCCTTTGAGGCTGAATTGTTCAAAGAGTTCTGCCATCTGTACGGGTGTACAAAGATCAGGACTACACCGTACCACCCCCAAACTAACGGTCTCTGTGAAAAGATGAATAACATCATCATCGATCTACTGAAGACCATACCACTAGAAGAGAGAAACCAGTGGCCAGACCTACTACCTGACCTAGTGGATCTGTATAATCACATACCAGTAAGTTCCACCAATTGCACTCCGGCATATCTCATGCGGGCAAGACCAGGGAAGTTGCCCATGGACCTGGAGCTTGGTGTGGTAGAACCTGAAGCTGATGTGACCACTGAGGACTGGGACACGGCCAGACAGGAGCAGTACAGAAGAGTACAAGCCTGTGTCGAAGACAGTCTCACTCGGATGAGGGATAAACAGGAAGCACAATACAACAGAAGTGCACCAGCAGAACCCTTTACACCAGGAGAAGTGGTATTGAAAAGGAAGCGGAGGAACCACAAGCTTGATGACCAGTGGGAGAGAGAACCCTACACTGTGTTGAATTCAAGGTTTGACAACAGGAAGACGTGTTTGATCAGCAAAGATGGAGGGAGAACCACTGCAACAGTATCTCGGGACCACCTGAAGTTGTGTCCGGATCTGCTCAAACTCCTAGAAGAAGTGCCTCTCATCATCCAGGAGGAACCTGAAGAGGCGGTAATCCATACTGACTTAGGCGACTTCCCGGCAGATTGGACTCAAATAGGAGGAGCGGTAATCGTCCCAGTACTCCACTTCTTCCAACAACCAGAAAACTCTCCACAGCAAGTTGAACCTGCTAATGCTGAAGAAGAGCCTGTTCAAGAAGGATCACCGGTGGGAGCAGAGCAGGAAGGCCCAGCAAACGGTACGCTTGCCAGTCGATTAGGGAGGTCAAAACACACCAGCAGTCCATCTATATCTAGTATTGACCACATGGGAAATAGTGCAAACACTAGTGTCCCACGCATCCCATTCCTGCGCAGATCAACATGCACCACACAAGGTCAAACCCCTGCTAGATATAGAATCTAAAATAGAAGCAATGATTCATGTAGATAGTTACCCCTGAGGTATTATGTATTATACTGCATATTGTATTCATGTGTGTATTTAACTTATATTTCTTCCCTTTAATTTGACAATCTAAGTGAAATGGACACTTTAACCCTAACCTGTTTATTCCTCATATATGAACTCTGTGGCTGAGGACTATGTGCAGCCCAAAGACTTTTATTTGTACATATTTGCACTCCCTGAGTGCCCCTTTGAGCAACCTCTCCGGAAGAGACTTGGACTTTCTAGTTGCTCATTGCCAATTATTTATTGCATTATATATATGTATTCATTACTAACTTGTTATGCAACGTTCAAGTGTCCTAACCTCACATAAAGGGAAGCTTGTTATTTTTGTAATTACAAAATGTGCTTCAGCCCGGGAGTGCTGAGTTCTACTAGGGGGGCATGTGACGCCCTCCTGTGCATGGAGTCACAGATCCAAGGGGGGGGTGCATTTCAGGTTTTCTCCACAAAAGGCCCTCAGAGCATACACACACCTCCACCCTACCTCAGAACCACCAGAGGGAGCCCTTTAGGGAATATATAAAGGAGGGTGGAGGCAGGAAGAGAGGAGTTTCTGCTGAGACACAGAACACAGAAGGAGCGACTCAGCAGGTCTCTGCAGAGAGAGAACAGTCTGGAGTCTGCTGCAGCCAGAGAGAAAGAGACAGCTAGGGGCGTTGCCGACGCTCTAGAGAGCGGCAGAAGAGGCAGCCAGCTAACTGCCAGTGTGTATAGCCTAGTGAGGGCCCAGAGTAGGCCGAAGGCTAGTGGAACAGTAGCATTGGGGACAGAGGAGCTTCATAAGCTCACCCCAGAAATATACCGGACACCGGCTCCGAGTCTGCAGAGCAGTATACCCTCTGTGGAAAACAGCCGGATCTTTCCTGGAAGACTTCAGGTCTCAGAATAGCCCAGGAGCTGACGCATAGCAGCACCAGGAGGCACGGAGGCTCCGCCATACCAGGAGCGTGCTCTTCAGCAAAAGGCCCTAACACCAAGTCAGCCGGCGCATCACAAGGACTAAGTTAGGCCTAGTTTCAGACAGGCCATAAACTACACGAGCAGCAAGGATACAGGAGGCCCTATACCTGCTCCCTGGGGAGAGACCTGCAGTGCACCCCTCACCCTACAGTGCTCCGGGCGGTACCACAACTCCACCAGTAAAAAGGTACTGAAGCCAAACGTGAGTGTGTCTCCCATTTTTCCTGTAACCCGGCTGCGCCACTGCCATATCGTGCACCTTACCAAACACCGCTGCCCTGAGTCCTAGCTCCACCTGTGGGGAGCTACACCATCATAGCTGCCGTAACACCGACCTCAGTGGACTGCCGCAGCGCTGGTGGTCCTCACCAGACACCACAGGTGGCGTCACGAACTTTGACATTTTCCTTTCCCCTTTTTTAAGAGAGACCCTAGGGTACGGGCCCGGGAGCCGACCACCGCGACATCCCCCAAGACCAGACTTTAAGGCCCGGGCGCCGAGTAGTCCCCATCCCCTGGGCGCCACACCCGCACTGCACATGGAGGACAGGTAGAGAGTGACAGACCCCACACTACACATGGAGGACAGGTAGAGAGTGACAGACCCCACACTACACATGGAGGACAGGTAGAGAGTGACAGACCCTGCACTACACATGGAGGACAGGTAGAGAGTGACAGACCCTGCACTACACATGGAGGACAGGTAGAGAGTGACAGATCCCTCAATACACATAGAGGACAGGTAGAGAGTGACAGAGCCCGCACTACACATGGAGGACAGGTAGAGAATGACAGACGCCGCACTACACATGGAGGACAGGTAGAGAGTGACAGACCCCGCACTACACATGGGGGGCAGGTAGAGAGTGACATACCCCGCACTACACATGGAGGACAAGTAGAGAGTGAGAGACCCCGCATTACACATGGAGGACAGGTAGAAAGTGACAGATCCCGCAATACACATAAGGACAGGTAGAGAGTGACAGACCCCGAACTACACATGGAGGACAAGTAGAAAGTGAAAGACCCTGCACTATGCATGGAGGGCAGGTAGAGAGTGACAGACCCCGCACTACACATGGAGGACAGGTAGAGAGTGAAAGACCCTGCACTACACATGGAGGACAGGTAGAGAGTGACAGATCACGCACTACACATGGAGGACAGGTAGAGAGTGAAAGACCCCACACAGCACATGGAGTTGAGGTAGAGAGTGACAGACCCCGCACTACACATGGAGGACAGGTATAGAGTGACAGACCCCGCACTACACATGGGGGGCAGGTAGAGAGTGACATACCCCGCACTACACATGGAGGACAAGTAGAGAGTGAAAGACCCCGCACTATACATGGAGGACAGGTAGAGAGTGACAGATCCCGCAATACACATGGATGACAGGTAGAGAGTGACAGACCCCGAACTACACATGGAGGACAAGTAGAAAGTGAAAGACCCCACACTATGCATGGAGGGCAGGTAGAGAGTGACAGACCCTGCACTACACATGGAGGACAGGTAGAGAGTGAAAGACCCTGCACTGCACATCGCGCTCCCCGCTCTGCGTTCTCCAGCTCTCCTCTTCCTGCTGCCGGCGCGCGCAGCTCCCCGGGCACTGTGCTTAGGGCGCGCGCGCTCCCTCCCTCTTAAAGGGGCCGCGCGCGCCATCCTAAGGAGTTCCCGGCCAATGGCCGAGGATCCTGCCATATATAAGGCACCTCCTCCAAAATGGAGGTGCCCAAGCAAAAGTTGTTGCACACTGTTTCTGACCTCTGCTTCGGCCCTCAGGTCCTGCTGCTAGCCTGACTACCAGTCTTGCCCGCCAGCCTGTTACCTGCCTGTTACCTGCCGTGCCTGCCAGCCCGCTCACCTGGGAGCACTTGCCTGTTTCCTGCCTGTTACCTGCTGTGCCTGCCAGCCCGCCCACCTGGGAGCACTTGCCTGTTACCTGCCTGTTACTTTCCGTGCCAGCCAGTCCGCTCACCTGGGAGCACTTGCCTGTTGCCTGCCTGTTACCTGCTGTGCCTGCCAGCCCGCTCACCTGGGAGCACTTGCCGTGACCACCTACAGACTCCTGCCGTCACTTGCCGTGACCACCTAGAGACTCCTGCCGTCACTTGCCGTGACCACCTGCCAGCCCACCTAGAGACTCCTGCCATCATTTGCCGTGTCTACCTGATAGCCTACCTGGAGGCTTCCGTTCGCCAGCCTGCTTGCTGTGCCTACCTGCTATTCCGGTCAGTCCCTGCCATCTGTACCATGGGAGTCACCTGCTCCCTTACAAGGTCGTCCCCAGAGTAGCACGTGGTCCTTCGACTCGGTCCCTCCCTGGTCACAGAGTCGTTACCCGCCGTACGACCAGGGTCGGTCCGGGTTGATGCTTAGTTACGCCCCTCTGGGTCCCTCCTTGCACCGTAGCACAGAGGTTCCACCCCCCGGACCCCTAACAGTTTGCTCGGGCCATGGAACCCAGTGGCCCCCAAGCCCCCTCGCTTACGGACCTGTACCAGGAGGTTTCTCATCAGAGATCCCAACAGGAAACCATTCTGAACTACCTGCGGAATGTCAACTCCCATCTGGACACGCTGTCTGTCCCACCTGTATCCACCTCGAGTCATGTGACTTCCGCTCCGGCAGCACCGCTGCCCACCAATACCACGGCATCCAGCCCAGGTCCCCGGCTTTCTGCGCCTCCCCGTTTTGGAGGTGACCCCGTCTCATGTCGGGGCTTTCTGAACCAGTGCACGCTACACTTTGAACTCTTGGCACATCAGTTCATCTCCGACCGGGCCAAGGTGGCATTCATCATGTCCCATCTCACTGGGGAAGCATTGGCATGGCTAAATCCTCTGTGGGAGAGGGGATTCCCTGGTGTCCGACTTATCGTCTTTCCTCACTGCTTTCCGGAGAGTCTTCGATGAACCAGGACGAAAATCCTCTTCAGCCTCCTCTCTGCTACGTCTCCGCCAAGAGAGTCTCACCGTGGGCCAATATGCCATACGGTTCCGTACCCTCGCTTCTGAGCTTGCCTGGGACAACGAGGCTCTGGTGTCGGTCTTCTGGGAGGGTCTTTCCGGTCGGATTAAGGACGAGTTAGCCGGTGGGGACATTCCTACCACCCTGGATGACCTGGTGTCACTAGCTACCCGGATTGACATCCGTTTCCAAGAACGTACCAAACAGACTACCCGGGAGAGAAAGTTTCCTCGCCTTGCTCCTACTTTCCAAAGACCTGCCTCTCAACCAGACACTCCCTGGGCGCACTCGCCCGAACCTATGCTGATAGACCAGATCAAAATGGTCAAATCTCGCCAAGAGTCACGCCGAGCCAAGGGGAGCTGTTTCTATTGTGGCAGTAAGGAGCACTTCATCCGTTCCTGCCCGGAGAAGCCGGGAAACTCCAGTGTCTAGGACCACTCGGAGAGGTCGTCCTAGGCAAAAGTAAGCCCTCTCCATCCCTGACTTTGTCGGTCTCTATCTCCTGGGGAGAGAACCATCACTTTGAAATTGCTCATCTGGATTCTGGAGCTGCTGGAAACCTCATTTCCAAGTCCCTGGTAGAGATACCGGATTCCCACCAAACCTCTGGCTGAACCATTGTCAGTCGCCTCCGTGGATGGAAGACTCCTTCCGGTGACCATCCTGCTCGTCACTGAACCCATAACCCTGCAGGTGGGAATGCTGCACTCTGAGAGGATCTCCTTCCATGTGCTCTCCACACTCTCTCACTCCCTATTGGTAGGTCTACCCTGGCTCCAGACACATGAACCCGTGCTGAACTGGCAATCCGGTGAAGTACTCCGGTGGGGGCAGGATTGCCATAGGACCTGCCTGGTTCCGGTTCGCCCGGCTCGTCCTCCACCTACCCCGGCTAATTTACCCGGTCTACCGGCACCTTACAGGTCCTATGCAGATGTCTTCGGTAAAAAGGAAGCAGAGACACTGCCGCCTCATAGGCCATATGACTGTCCGATCGACCTGGTACCCGGCGCCACTCCACCCCGTGGGCGTATTTACCCGTTGTCGTCGGCCGAAACCCGGGCCATGTCGGAGTACATCGGGGAGAATCTGGCCAGGGGATTCATCCAGAAATCTACCTCCCCGGCTGGAGCCGGATTCTTCTTCGTTTAGAAGAAAGATGGTTCATTATGCCCCTGTTTTGACTATAGAGGTCTCAACCAAATCACGGTAAAAAACAAATACCCCCTGCCGCTCATCTCCGAGTTGTTTGACCGTCTTAAGGGAGCTAGGATCTTTACCAAGCTAGATCTACGTGGGGCGTATAATCTGGTCCGAATCCGTCAAGGAGACGAGTGGAAGACGGCATTCAATACCCGGGACGGTCACTATGAATACCGTGTGATGCCCTTCGGTCTCTGCAATGCTCCCGCCGTCTTCCAAGAATTGGTCAACGACATCTTCCGTGATCTTCTTTACTCTAGCTTGGTGGTGTACCTGGACGATATCTTGGTCTTCTCTCCGGATCTTCCCACACACCGGAGGGATGTTCGTCAGGTCCTGCTTAGGCTCAGGCAGAATCACCTCTATGCAAAATTTGAGAAGTGCCTCTTTGAGCAGACCTCTCTTCTATTCCTTGGCTATGTTGTCTCCCACACAGGCCTACGGATGGATCCTGAGAAGCTCTCTGCTGTCCTAAAGTGGCCCCGTCCGGAAGGGTTGAAGGCGATTCAGCGATTCCTGGGCTTCGCCAACTACTATCGTTTCTTCATCTCGCACTTCTCAACCCGGACTGCTCCCATATCTGCACTCACCCGTAAGGGAACAAACCCCAAGGAATGGTCGCCCGAAGCTGAGGAGGCCTTCCTTTCCTTAAAGCAAGCCTTCTCCTCTGCCCCGGTTCTGCACCGTCCGGATTGCAACAAACAGTTCTACCTGGAGGTTGATGCTTCCTCCTCCGGAGCCGGAGCAGTGCTCACCCAAAAGTCTTCATCCAGGAGAATGGTAACCTGCGGCTTCTTCTCCAAACTCTTCTCCTCGTCTGAGAGCAACTACTCCATAGGAGACCGAGAACTGTTAGCCGTTAAATTGGCACTGGAGGAGTGGCATTACCTGCTTGAAGGGGCTCTATACCCGGTGATCATCTATACGGATCACAAAAACCTGGCTTATCTCCAGAATTCCCAAATACTCAATCCGTGTCAGGCCCGGTGGTCTTTGTTCTTCGCCCGCTTTGACTTCGTCCTAGATTTCCGCTCGGCGGACAAGAATGTCAAAGCCGACGCCTTATCCCTGTCCTCCGATCAAGAGGAGGAGCCTATGCACATCATCGACCCCTTGAGGGGGTGAAGGTGGCCCCCTTGGATCTGACTCGTCTTCCACCCGGTAAGACGTTTGTAGCGGTACCAGATCGTGAGAGGGTTCTTCACTGGGGTCATTCATCTAAACTAGCCGGCCATGCTGGCCAAAAGAAGACCTTCCTACTCATTACCCGGCATTACTGGTGGCCTACCCTGCGCAAGGATGTGGTAGACTTCGTCTCGGCCTGTTCGTCCTGTGCCCACAACAAAGTTCCCAGACATCTTCCAGCTGGTCGCCTCCTACCTCTTCCCGTACCTGCTGCCCCATGGCAGCACATTGCCATGGACTTTATTACTGATCTCCCTGTTTCTGCCGGTTGTACAGTCATTTGGGTGGTCGCCGACCGCTTCTCTAAGATGGCCCACTTCATCCCTCTGCCTGGTCTCCCGTCTGCATCGGAGCTGGCCAAGGATTTCTTCCGTCATATCTTCCGTCTCCATGGCCTACCCCTCCACATTGTGTCTGATCGAGGGGTTCAGTTCACCTCACGTTTCTGGAAAGCTGTCTGTAAGCTACTGGATGTCACCCTGAATTTCTCCTCCGCCTACCATCCACAGTCCAACGGCCGAGTGGAGCGTATCAACCAAATCCTTACCAGCTACCTCCGGAACTTTGTTAACGCTCACCATACCGATTGGGTGGAGCTCCTACCATGGGCCGAATTCTCCTACAACAACCATGAGAGCGAATCTACTTCTAAATCCCCGTTCTTCGTGGTCTATGGTCAACTCCCTCGGATTCCGTTTCCCATCTCCGCCTCGGTGGACAACCCTGCCGTGGAGGCTCTTGTCAGCGAATTCTCCACCATTTGGGAAAATACTAGGTCCGCACTTCTTCAGTCCTCCGAGCGGATGAAGAAACATGCTGACAAGAGACGTCTGGATCCGCCTCAATTCCGCCCGGGAGATAAAGTCTGGCTCTCTTCCAAGCATGTCCGACTCAAAATACCCTCCTATAAGTTGGGTCCTCGGTTCATCGGTCCATTTGAAGTTCTCAAACAAATCAACCCAGTGGCCTACAAGTTAAAACTCCCGGACACCTTACGGATTCCCAACTCCTTCCATGTATCTCTCCTCAAACCAGTTGTGTTTAACTCTTTCTCCAACAATCCAGGTACTCCCCCTGCTCCGGTTTCCGCTGAGGACTTTTTTGAGGTAGAGAACATTCTGGCCACTAAGAGGGTAAGAGGAAAAACCTTTTTTCTGGTGGATTGGAAGGGGTTTGGCCCAGAGGAGAGAACTTGGGAACCCAGGGAGAACATTCATGCCCCACTTCTCCTTGAAAAATTCCTTTCTGGCCTAAAAAAGAGGGGGCATAAAGGGGGGGGGGTACTGTAGCATCGGCGTCTCTGCCCCCTGCTAGGCAGAGACGCTGTCCCACTCACTTCCTCGCTCCCCGCTCTGCGTTCCCCAGCGCTCCTCTTCCTGCTGCTGGCACGCGCAGCTCCCCGGGCACTGTGTTTAGGGCGCGCGCGCGCTCCCTCCCTCTTAAAGGGGCCGCACGCGCCGTCCTAAGGAGTCCCCGGCCAAAGGCCGAAGATCCTCCCATATATAAGGCACCTCCTCCAAAATGGAGGTGCCCGAGCAAAAGTTGTTGCACAGTGTTTCTGACCTCTGCTTCAGCCCTCAGGTCCCGCTGCTAGCCTGACTACCCGTCTTGCCCGCCAGCCTGTTACCTGCCTGTTACCTGCCGTGCCTGCCAGCCCGCTCACCTGGGAGCACTTGCCTGTTTCCTGCCTGTTACCTGCCGTGCCTGCCAGCCCGCTCACCTGGGAGCACTTGCCTGTTACCTGCCTGTTACCGGCCGTGCCTGCCAGTCCGCTCACCTGGGTGCACTTGCCTGTTGCCTGCCTGTTACCTGCTGTGCCTGCCAGCCCGCTCACCTGGGAGTACTTGCCGTGACCACCTGCAGACTCCTGCCATCACTTGCCGTGACCACCTAGAGACTCCTGCCGTCACTTGCCGTGACCACCTGCCAGCCCACCTAGAGACTCCTGCCGTCATTTGCCGTGTCTACCTGATAGCCTACCTGGAGGCTTCCGTTCGCCAGCCTGCCTGCTGTGCCTACCAGCTATTCCGGTCAGTCCCTGCCATCTGTACAGTGGGAGTTACCTGCTCCCTTACAAGGTCGTTCCCAGAGTAGCACCTGGTCCCTCGGCTCGGTCCCTCCCTGGTCACGGAGTCGTTAGCCGCCGTACGACCAGGGTGGGTCCGGGTTTAATACTTAGTTACGCCCCTCTGGGTCGCTCCTTGCACCGTAGCACAGAGGTTCCACCCCCCGGACCCGTAACACACATGGAGGACAGGTAGAGAGTGACAGATCACACACTGCACATGGAGGACAGGTAGAGAGTGAAAGACCCCACACAACACATGGAGTTGAGGTAGAGAGTGACAGACCCCGCGCTATACATGGAGGACAGGTAGAGAGTGACAGACCCAGCACTACACATGGAGGACAGTTAAAGAGTGACAGACCCTGCACTACACATGGAGGACAGGTAGAGAGTGACAGACTCCGCACTACACATGGAGGGCAGGTAGAGAGTGACAGACTCCGCACTACACATGTAGGACAGGTAGAGAGTGAAAGACCTCACACTAGACATGGAGGACAGGTATAGAGTGACAGACCCCGCACTACACATGGAGGGCAGGTAGAGAGAGACAGACTCCGTACTACACATGTAGGACAGGTAGAGTGTGAAAGACCCCACACTACACATGGAGGAGAGGTAGAGAGTAACAGACCCTGCACTACACATGGAGGACAGGTAGAAAGTGACAGACCCTGCACTACACATGGAGGGCAGGTAGAGAGTGACAGATCCCTCAATACACATGGAGGAAAGGTAGAGAGTGACAGACCCCACACTACACATGGAGGACAGTTAGAGAGTGACAGACCCCACACTACACATGGAGGACAGGTAGAGAGTGAAAGACCCCGCACTACACATGGAGGACAGGTAGAGAGTGACAGACCCTGCACTACACATGGAGGACAGATAGAGAGTAACAGACCCTGCACTACACATGGAGGACAGGTAGAGAGTGAAAGATCCCTCAATACACATGGAGGAAAGGTAGAGAGTGACAGACCCCGCACTACACATGGAGGACAGGTAGAGAGTGACAGACCTCGCACTACACATGGAGGACAAATAGAGAGTGACAGACCCCGCACTACACATGTAGGACAGGTAGAGAGTGACAGATCCCTCAAAACACATGGAGGACAGGTAGAGAGTGACAGACCCCGCACTACACATGGAGGGCAGGTAGAGAGTGACATACCCTGCACTACACATGGAGGACAAGTAGAGTGAAAGACCCCACACTACACATGGAGGGCAGGTAGAGAGTGACAGACTCCGCACTACACATGGAGGACAGGTAGAGAGTGACAGACCCCACACTACACATGGAGGACAGGTAGAGAGTGACAGACCCAGCACCACACATGGAGGGCAGGTAGAGAGTGACAGACCCCGTACTACACATGGAGGGCAAGTAGAGAGTGAACGACCCCACACTACACATGGAGGGCAGGTAGAGAGTGACAGACCCCGCACTACACATGGAGGACAGGTAGAGAGTGAAAGACCCCACACTACACATGGGGGAGAGGTAGAGAGTAACAGACCCTGCACTACACATGGAGGACAGGTAGAAAGTGACAGACCCCACACTACACATGGAGGACAGGTAGAGAGTGACAGACCCCGCACTACACATGGAGGACAGGTAGAGAGTGACAGACCCCGCACTACACATGGAGGACAGGTAGAGAGTGACAGACCCTGCACTACACATGGAGGACAGGTAGAAAGTGACAGACCCTGCACTGCACATGGAGGACAGGTAGAGAGTGAAAGACCCTACACTCCACATGGAGGACAAGTAGAAAGTAACAGACCCCGTACTACAAATGGAGTTGAGGTAGAAATTAACACACCCTGCACTATACATGGAGGACAGTTAGAGAGTGACAGATGCCGCACTACACATGGAGGACAGGTAGAGAGTGACAGACCCAGCACTACACATGGAGGACAGGTAGAGAGTGACAGATCCCGCACTACACATGGAGGACAGGTAGAGAGTGAAAGACCCCACACTACACATTGAGTTGAGGTAGAGAGTAACAGACTCTGCACTACACATGGAGGACAGGTAGAGAGTGAAAGACCCCACACTCAGGGGTGGATTAAGAGTAGCCAGGGCCCCGGACAGTTTAGAAGGTGTGGGTCCCCCCACAGGTACCCGATGTATCACGTGACATGTCACATGATCCCCTTTGATAGATCATGTGATAGGTCATGTGACTAACACAGATGCTTTGGTGACATCTGTAGACGGAAAATTATGGAAATTTTTTTCCATTATGTACACAGCACTATACATAACATAGCGCTATATATAGTAGAGCAGTGGTGGGAGATTCATTTCCTTGAGGGGCCACATGAGAGACCATGACTGTTGTGGAAGGTGAATCAATAGGCTGAAATTAATTCTGCTCAATATTAATAATATTAACAAAATAATAAAAAAATATATTAATTGTATGACTCAGGCTATGTGCCCACGATGCAGAAATTCTCTGGATTTTTCCTGAGCGTTTCTGCATCTCCCTTGCAGAAAAAACGCATGCGGATTGTACATGTGGATTGTACATGCGGATTGTACATGAGTTTTTCCTGCCAGGGACATGCGGAAGTGAAGCGTTCTTCACATGCATTTCCGCATGCGGGTTGACAAGCGCTTTCCAAGCGACGGACAAGAATGTCAAAGCCGACGCCTTGTTCCTATCCTTCCTGTCCTCCGATCAAGAGGAGGAGCCTATGCACATCATCGACCCCTCCAAGGTGATGAAGGTGGCCCCCTTGGATCTGACTCGTCTTCCACCCGGTAAGACGTTTGTAGCGGTACCAGATCGTGAGAGGGTTCTTCACTGGGGTCATTCATCTAAACTAGCCGGCCATGCTGGCCAAAAGAAGACCTTCCTACTCATTACCCGGCATTACTGGTGGCCTACCCTGCGCAAGGATGTGGTAGACTTCGTCTCGGCCTGTTCGTCCTGTGCCCACAACAAAGTTCCCAGACATCTTCCAGCTGGTCGCCTCCTGCCTCTTCCCGTACCTGCTGCCCCGTGGCAGCACATTGCCATGGACTTTATTACTGATCTCCCTGTTTCTGCCGGTTGTACAGTCATTTGGGTGGTCGCCGACCGCTTCTCTAAGATGGCCCACTTCAACCCTCTGCCTGGTCTCCCGTCTGCATCGGAGCTGGTCAAGGATTTCTTCCGTCATATCTTTCGTCTCCATGGCCTACCCCTCCACATTGTGTCTGATCGAGGGGTTAAGTTCACCTCACGTTTCTGGAAAGCTATCTGTAAGCTACTGGATGTCACCCTGGATTTCTCCTTCGCCTACCATCCACAGTCCAACGGCCGAGTGGAGCGTATCAACCAAATCCTTACCAGCTACCTCCGGCACTTTGTTAACGCTCACCATACCGATTGGGTGGAGCTCCTACCATGGGCCGAATTCTCCTACAACAACCATGAGTGCGAATCTACTTCTAAATCCCAGTTCTTCGTGGTCTACGGTCAACTCCCTCGGATTCTGTTTCCCATCTCCGCCTCGGTGGACAACCCTGCCGCGGAGGCTCTTGTCAGCGAATTCTCCACCATTTGGGAAAATACTAGGTCCGCACTTCTTCAGTCCTCCGAGCGGATGAAGAAACATGCTGACAAGAGACGTCTGGATCCGCCTCAATTCCGCCCGGGAGATAAAGTCTGGCTCTCTTCCAAGCATGTCCGACTCAAAATACCCTCCTATAAGTTGGGTCCTCGGTTCATCGGTCCATTTGAAGTTCTCAAACAAATCAACCCAGTGGCCTACAAGTTAAAACTCCCGGCCACCTTACGGATTCCCAACTCCTTCCATGTATCTCTCCTCAAACCAGTTGTGTTTAACTCTTTCTCCAACAATCCAGGTACTCCCCCTGCTCCGGTTTCCGCTGAGGACTTTTTTGAGGTAGAGAACATTCTGGCCACTAAGAGGGTAAGAGGAAAAACCTTTTTTCTGGTGGATTGGAAGGGGTTTGGCCCAGAGGAGAGAACTTGGGAACCCAGGGAGAACATTCATGCCCCACTTCTCCTTGAAAAATTCCTTTCTGGCCTAAAAAAGAGGGGGCATAAAGGGGGGGGGGTACTGTAGCATCGGCGTCTCTGCCCCCTGCTAGGCAGAGACGCTGTCCCACTCACTTCCTCGCTCCCCGCTCTGCGTTCTCCAGCGCTCGTCTTCCTGCTGCTGGCATGCGCAGCTCCCCGGGCACTGTGCTTAGGGCGCGCGCGCGCGCTCCCTCCCTCTTAAAGGGGCCGCACGCGCCGTCCTAAGGAGTCCCCGGCCAAAGGCCGAGGATCCTCCCATATATAAGGCACCTCCTCCAAAATGTAGGTGCCCGAGCAAAAGTTGTTGCACAGTGTTTCTGACCTCTGCTTCAGCCCTCAGGTCCCGCTGCTAGCCTGACTACCAGTCTTGTCCGCCAGCCTGTTACCTGCCTGTTACCTGCCGTGCCTGCCAGCCCGCTCACCTGGGAGCACTTGCCTGTTTCCTGCCTGTTACCTGCCGTGCCTGCCAGCCCGCTCACCTGGGAGCACTTGCCTGTAACCTGCCTGTTACCGGCCGTGCCTCTCAGTCCGCTCACCTGGGTGCACTTGCCTGTTGCCTGCCTGTTACCTGCTGTGCCTGCCAGCCCGCTCACCTGGGAGTACTTGCCGTGACCACCTACAGACTCCTGCCATCACTTGCCGTGAGCACCTAGAGACTCCTGCAGTCACTTGCCGTGACCACCTGCCAGCCCATCTAGAGACTCCTGCCGTCATTTGCCGTGTCAACCTGATAGCCTACCTGGAGGCTTCCGTTCGCCAGCCTGCCTGCTGTGCCTACCTGCTATTCCGGTCAGTCCCTGCCATCTGTACAGTGGGAGTTACCTGCTCCCTTACAAGGTCGTTCCCAGAGTAGCACCTGGTCCCTCGGCTAGGTCCCTCCCTGGTCACGGAGTCGTTAGCCGCCGTACGACCAGGGTCGGTCCGGGTTTAATACTTAGTTACGCCCCTCTGGCTCCCTCCTTGCACCGTAGCACAGAGGTTCCACCCCCCGGACCCGTAACACACATGGAGGACAGGTAGAGAGTGACAGATCACACACTGCACATGGAGGACAGGTAGAGAGTGAAAGACCCCACACAACACATGGAGTTGAGGTAGAGAGTGACAGACCCCGCGCTATACATGGAGGACAGGTAGAGAGTGACAGACCCAGCACTACACATGGAGGACAGTTAAAGAGTGACAGACCCTGCACTACACATGGAGGACAGGTAGAGAGTGACAGACTCCGCACTACACATGGAGGGCAGGTAGAGAGTGACAGACTCCGCACTACACATGTAGGACAGGTAGAGAGTGAAAGACCTCACACTAGACATGGAGGACAGGTATAGAGTGACAGACCCCGCACTACACATGGAGGGCAGGTAGAGAGAGACAGACTCCGCACTACACATGTAGGACAGGTAGAGTGTGAAAGACCCCACACTACACATGGAGGAGAGGTAGAGAGTAACAGACCCTGCACTACACATGGAGGACAGGTAGAAAGTGACAGACCCTGCACTACACATGGAGGGCAGGTAGAGAGTGACAGATCCCTCAATACACATGGAGGACAGGTAGAGAGTGACAGACCCCCACTACACATGGAGGACAGGTAGAGAGTGAAAGACCCCGCACTACACATGGAGGACAGGTAGAGAGTGACAGACCCTGCACTACACATGGAGGATAGGTAGAGAGTAACAGACCCTGCACTACACATGGAGGACAGGTAGAAAGTGACAGACCCCGCACTACACATGGAGGACAGGTAGAGAGTGACAGACCCCGCACTACACATGGAGGGCAGGTAGAGAGTGACATACCCAGCACTACACATGGAGGACAAGTAGAGTGAAAGACCCCACACTACACATGGAGGGCAGGTAGAGAGTGACAGACTCCGCACTACACATGGAGGACAGGTAGAGCGTGACAGACCCCACACTACACATGGAGGACAGGTAGAGAGTGACAGACCCAGCACCACAAATGGAGGGCAGGTAGAGAGTGACAGACCCCGCACTACACATGGAGGGCAAGTAGAGAGTGAACGACCCCACACTACACATGGAGGGCAGGTAGAGAGTGACAGACCCCGCACTACACATGGAGGACAGGTAGAAAGTGACAGACCCCACACTACACATGGGGGACAGGTAGAGAGTGACAGACCCCGCACTACACATGGAGGACAGGTAGAGAGTGACAGACCCCGCACTACACATGGAGGACAGGTAGAGAGTGACAGACCCTGCACAACACATGAAGGACAGGTAGAGAGTGACAGACCCCACACTACACATGGAGGACAGGTAGAGAGTGACTGACCCCACACTACACATGGAGGACAGGTAGAGAGTGACAGACCCTGCACTACACATGAAGGACAGGTAGAGAGTGAAAGACCCTACACTACACATGGAGGACAAGTAGAAAGTAACAGACCCCGTACTACAAATGGAGTTGAGGTAGAAAGTAACAGACCCTGCACTATACATGGAGGACAGTTAGAGAGTGACAGATGCCGCACTACACATGGAGGACAGGTAGAGAGTGACAGACCCAGCACTACACATGGAGGACAGGTAGAGAATGACAGATCCCGCACTACACATGGAGGACAGGTAGAGAGTGAAAGACCCCACACTATACATGGAGGACAGGTAGAGAGTGACAGACCCCACACTCAGGGGTGGATTAAGAGTAGCCAGCGCCCCGGACAGTTTAGAAGGTGTGGGCCCCCCCACAGGTACCTGATGTATGACGTGACATGTCACATGATCCCCTTTGATAGATCATGTGATAGGTCATGTGACTAACACAGATGCTTTGGTGACATCTGTAGACGGAAAATTATGTAAATTTTTTTCCATTATGTACACAGCCCTATACATAACATAGCGCTATATATAGTAGAGCAGTGGTGGGAGATTAATTTCCTTGAGGGGCCACATGAGAGACCATGACTGTTGTGGAAGGTGAATCAATAGGCTGAAATTAATTCTGCTCAATATTAATAATATTAACAAAATAATAAAAAAATATATTAATTGTATGACTCGGGCTATGTGCCCACGATGCAGAAATGCTCTGGATTTTTGCTGAGCGTTTCTGCATCTTCCATGCAGAAAAAACGCATGCGGATTGTACATGTGGATTGTACATGCGGATTGTACATGAGTTTTTCCTGCCAGGGACATGCGGAAGTGAAGCGTTCTTCACATGCATTTTCGCATGCGGGTTGACAAGCGCTTTCCAAGCGATTTTAGCATCACTTGGAAAGTGCTTATCAACTTGGTCACACTATATAAATCCATGCAACCGGCATGGATTTATATACTTTGACGAAAAGAATGTTTAAAAATTAAAAATAAATCTATACTTACCTTCTGATGGCCCCTGAAGTCTTGCTTCTCTCCATTCTCCCTTGTCGGGAGATCGCGGTACACTGAAGGACCTGCCGACGTCAGCGTTGCGTGACCGGTCACATGACTATGACATCAGCGCAGGTCCTTCAGTCCATCGCGATCTGCCGGCATGAGAGGAAGAGCGCACCGGGGGCCATCAGAAGGTAAATATAACATTTATTTTTTATTTTATTTTTTTTTTCACAGTTTCTATGGTACCCGGGTTCGGAGGAGAGTCTCCTGTCCTCTAGACCTCGGTACCATCCGCACATTGAAACGCGTGGATTCCGCATCTACATATGCAGTGATGCGTAATCCATGCGTTCCAATGCAAGTCAATGGCGGCGAAAACGCAGCACTTCCGCAAAATAATTGGTAGTGCGGCGTTTTTTTCCACAATGATAATCCGCAGCAGAAATTTCCGCAGCATGTGCACAGCACATGCGGATTATCATTGGGGAACATGGCAGGCCTTCTACCAAGCGTTTTTTAAGCGTTTCTGCAGCGTTTTTGCTGCTGCGGAAACGCTTAAACGCATCATGGGCACACAGCCTTAATATTGAGCAGAATTAAGTATGCTGACATCCCCCTATATACAGTTTGAGCCCCCACATAACTCCTTAGATACAGTATGAGTCCGCACATAGCTCTCTAGATACAGTATGAGCCCTCACATAGCTCCCTAGATACAGTATGAGCCCCCACATAGCTCCCTAGATACAGTATGAGCCCGAACATAGCTCCCTAGATACAGTATGAGCCCGTACATAGCTCCCTAGATTCAGTATGAGCCTGCACATAGCTCCCTAGATACAGTATGAGCCCGCACATAGCTCCCTACAGTAGATACAGTATGAGATCCTGTATAGCCCCTATATACAATATTAACCCGCACATAGCCTGCTATATATAGTATGAGCCCCCACATAGCTCCCTATATACAGTATGAGCCCGTACATAGCTCCCTATATACAGTATGAGCCCCACATATCTCCCTATATACAGTATGAGCACCCACATAGCTCCCTACATACAATATGAGCCCGTACATAGCTCCCTTCTCTGATCGATTGTCGGTTTCACAGCCAGCTCAGAGAATGGTCAAATGCAAAATGCAGCTACCTGGGAGACATCTCTGACCACCGCATGAGGTGGCCCGAAGGCAACCCCCTGACGGCTGTACCCAGGTCACATGCCCCCCCTGATTCCCCTAGGTATGGCCCTGTATAGTTTATATGACAATACATGACTGGTATCTATAGTATAATCAGGGATGTGTCCTTCTGCCAGAAGCCTCTATAGATTGTGCAAGCGCAATACCTGCGCAGTCTGGCCACAGACAGAAAGACACATCCACATCCCAGACAGGGATGAGGAGTGTGGCGCCGGAGATCGCGGTATGCATAAGCACTGAGCGCCTACCACGATCTCCGGCACCATAAACACATACGTGTTCGGTCCTGTCATCTCTGGAGAGGCCAGGGGAGGAGTGTGGCACAGGCGCCGATTTCCGGCGCTATTTTAGTGAAGACAAATATGAACAGTGTCTTCGACAAAATGGACAGCGTGGTATGCGCATGTGCATACTTTGGCGCCATTTTGTTGAATACACTCTGCACATTTGTATTCATTCAAATGAAACCAGATATCGCGCTATGCGGACATGTGGAGCATGGACCAGAGTGAGGGGTGAGCATATACCAGGATTGGGGGGAAGCATGGACCAGGATGGGGGAGCATATACCAGGATGGGGGAGCTTATACCAAGATGGGGGAGCATATACCAGGATACGGGGCCAGGATGGGGGAGCATATACCAGGATGGGGGAGCACATACCAGGATATGGGGCCAGGATGGGAGAGCATATACCAATAAAAAAGCTCGCCACCCGGGCGTAGAACAGGTTCAAAAGCTAGTATGATATACTGTGATACAGACATTAGATGTTATATGCTATACACATTGTTATATCCCATCTGATGTCTGTGCCACAGTATACCATACAGTAATCGATATACTGGATGACATTTTTGTACATGGGTATACACTGTACTGATCACACTTGGACCTGCACACAGGACCTCACATATTATATATGGAGCAGTATAGTATGTGACGTCCTGTAGGGTCAGGGTTGATCAGTCAGTGCAGGATCCGCTCTGCTGATGTCTGTGGTCGCTCTGCTGGGGCTCAGTGTGATTTATTGCAGGACTCTGAATTTTCCTGCAGATCTGGTGACTCTGGAGCCGATGACCCAGAGTGACCTGATCTGCAGCAAAGGTCAGACTCCGGCCATAAGTCATACAGGGCCCCAGCAGAGCGGCCGCCGACCTGACACTAAGGGATCCGTGTGAACTCATCAGGAGGGGAGCAGCGTCCAGCAGCCCCCTCCTCACTCCAGACATCCTGCCCAGGGCCCGACCTCGACCTCGTATTTACCGCCATCCACTGATGCGCGAGCTCCTCTCCGGCAGGATGAAGTGAAGAAGCTCCAGGCGCTGCTGTGTCACAGCAGTCCTGGAGACACAGCCACAGCATGCAGGGGGCGTGTCTGTCTCCCTGATGCGGCCGGCCGGCATCTAATGGTAATGTGCGGTCCCCCTGCCCCTGCCTCTCCAGAAAACATTATAATGAGGGCGATCTGGCCGTGGGCCCTGCCGGAGTCTCGGGCCCCAGGCGGTAGCCCAGATCGTCCTCATTATAATCCGCCTATGCCCGCACTACACATGGAGGACAGGTAGAGAGTGACAGACCCCGCACTACACATGGAGGACAGGTAGAGAGTGAAAGACCCCACACTACACATGGAGGGCGGGTAGAGAGTGACAGACTCCGCACTACACATGTAGGACAGGTAGAGAGTGAAAGACCCCACACTACACATGGAGGAGAGGTAGAAAATGACAGATGACGCACTACACATGGAGGACAAGTAGAGAGTGACAGACCCCACACTACACATGGAGGGCAGGTAGAGAGTGACAGACCCTGCACTATACATGGAGGGCAGGGAGAGAGTGACAGACCCTGCACTACACATGGAGGACAGGTAGAGAGTGACAGACCCCGCACTCCACATGGAGGACAGGTAGAGAGTGACAGACCCCGCACTATACATGGAGGACAGGTAGAGAGTGACAGACCCTGCACTACACATGAAGGACAGGTAGAGAGTGAAAGACCCCACACTACAAATGGACTTGAGGTAGAGGGTAACAGTCCCTGCACTACACAAGGAGGACAGGTAGAGAGTGACAGACCCCACACTACAAATGGAGGACAGGTAGAGAGTGACAGACCCCGCACTACACATAGAGGACAGGTAGAGAGTGAAAGACCCCACAATACACATGGAGGAGAGGTAGAGAGTAACAGACCCTGAACTACACATGGAGGACAGGTAGAGAGTGACAGATGCCGCACAACACATGAAGTTGAGGTAGAGAGTAAAAGACCCTGCACTACACATGGAGGACAGGTAGAGAGTGACAGACCCCACATTACACATGAAGTTGAAGTAGAGAGTAAAAGACCCTGCACTACACATGGAGGACAGGTAGAGAGTGACAGATCCCTCAATACACATGGAGGACAGGTAGAGAGTGACAAATCCCTCAATACACATGGAGGGCAGGTAGAGAGTGACAGATCCCTCAATACACATGGAGGACCGGTAGAGAGTAACAGACCCTGCACTACACATGGAGGACAGGTAGAGAGTGACAGATGCCGCACAACACATGAAGTTGAGGTAGAGAGTAAAAGACCCTGCACTACACATGGAGGACAGGTAGATAGTGACAGATCCCTCAATACACATGGAGGACAGGTAGAGAGTGACAGACCCTGCACTACACATGGAGGACAGGTAGAGAGTGACAGACCTCGCACTACACATGGTGGACAGGTAGAGAGTGACAGCCCCCACACTACACATGGAGGGCAGGTAGAGAGTGACAGACCCCACACTACACATGGAGGGCAGGTAGAGAGTGACAGACCCTGCACTCCACATGGAGGACAGGTAGAGGGTGACAGACACCGCACTCCACATGGAGGACAGGTAGAGAGTGACAGACCCGGCACTACACATGGAGGACAGGTAGAGAGTGACAGACCCCGCACTACAAAAGGAAGACAGGTAGAGAGTGACAATCCCCACACTACACATGGAGGACAGGTAGAGAGTGACAGACTCCACACTACACATGGAGGAGAGGTAGAGAGTGACAGACCCCACACTACACATGGAGGACAGGGAGAGAGTGACAGACCCCACACTCCACATGGAGGACAGGTAGAGAGTGACAGACCCGGCACTACACATGGAGGACAGGTAGAGAGGGACAGACCCCACACTACACATGGAAGACAGGTAGAGAGTGACAGACCCCACACTACACATGGAGGGCAGGTAGAGAGTGACAGACCCCGCACTACACATGGAGGACTAGTAGAGAGTAAAAGACCCCACACTACACATAGAGGGCAGGTAGAGAGTGACAGACCCCGCACTACACATGGAGGACAGGTAGAGAGTGACACACCCTGCACTACACATGGAGGACAGGTAGAGATTGACAGACCCCACAGTACACATGGAGGACAGGTAGAGAGTGACAGACCCCACACTACACATGGAGGACAGGTAGAGAGTGACAGACCCTGCACTACACATGGAGGACAGGTAGAGAGTGACAGACCCCGCACTACACATGGAGGATAGGTAGAGAGTAACAGACCCTGCACTACACATGGAGGACAGGTAGAGAGTGACAGACCCTGCACTACACATGGAGGACAGGTAGAGAATGACAGATCCCGCAATACACATGGAGGACAGGTAGAGAGTGTAACGGGTCTGGGAGGCGGAACCTCTGAGCAACTTATACAAGGGGGCGGTCCTTGTAAGGAAGCGGGTGGCGACCAGGGAAGACAGGCAAGCAGTCACAGCAGGTGACCGGGACAGTCTCTGGGAAAACGGGCAGGAAGTCACGGCAAGTGACCGGGACAGCCTCTGGGTAAACGGGCAGGAGGTCACAGCAAGTGACCGGGACAGTCTCTGGGTAAACGGGCAGGAGGTCACGGCAAGTGACCGGGACAGTCTCTGGGTAAACGGGCAGAAGGTCACAGCAAGTGACCGGGACAGTCTCTGGGTAAACGGGCAGGAGGTCACGGCAAGTGACCGGGACAGTCTCTGGGTAAACGGGCAGGGGGTCACAGCAAGTGACCGGGACAGTCTCTGGGTAAATGGGCAGGTAAGGAGGTCACGGCAAGTGACCGAGACAGTCTCTGGGTAAACGGGCAGGGGGTCACAGCAAGTGACCGGGACAGTCTCTGGGTAAACGGGCAGGTACGACCTGTGACGGCTGAGCCTCCAGGTAGGCTAGCAGGCAGATGGCAGATGAGTGCTCCCAGGTGAGCAGGCGAGAGTCTCTGGATAAGCAGGTGGTCACAGCATGTGACGGCAGAGCCTCCAGGTAGGCTAACAGGCAGGTAGCAGATGAGCGCTCCCAGGTGAGTGGGCAAGAGTCTCTAGACTGGCAGGTGGTCACAGCACGTGACGGCGGAGCCTCCAGGTAGGCTAACAGGCAGGTAGCAGATGAGCGCTCCCAGGTGAGCGGGCAAGAGTCTCTGGACTGGCAGGTGGTCACAGCACGTGACGGCGGAGCCTCTAGGTAGGCTATCAGGCAGGTAGCAGGTGAGCGCTCCCAGGTGAGCGGGCAAGCTGGTCCATAGACAGACTGACAGGTGTCGAAAGGCAGACCGTCGGACCTCAGGCTAGCAAGCAGGAAAGCGGATGACAGGCAGGAATCAGGTAGCAAACTGGCAGGAGACTGGCAGGTAACTGGCAGGTAACTGGCAGGTAACAGGCAGGTAACTGGCAGGTAACAGGCAGGTAACAGGCAGGTAACAGGCAACGGGACCTGAGGGCTGAAGCAGAGTAGTGAACAGTGCAACAACATTGCTCGGGCACCTCCATTTTGGAGGAGGTGCCTTATATATGGAGGGATCCTCCGGCCATTGGCCGGGGACTCCTTAGGGCGACGCGCGCGGCCCCTTTAAGAGAGGGGGAGCGCGCGCGCGCCCTAAGCACAGTGACCGGGGGAGAGCGGGCGCTGCAAGCAGAGCGGGAGGAAGCCGCCGGGCACGGAGCAGAGAGGTGAGGGGAACAGCGTCCCTGCCTAGCAGGAGGCAGGGACGCCGACGCTACAGTACCCCCCCCTTTAGGCCCCCCCTTTTTTAGGCCAGACAGAAATTTAGCAAGAATGAGAGGGGCATGGATGTTCTCCCGGGGCTCCCATGTTCTCTCCTCAGGACCAAACCCCTTCCAATCCACTAGAAAAAAGGTCTTTCCTCTTACCCTTTTGGTGGCCAGAATGTTTTCTACCTCAAACTCGTCTTCAGCAGAAACCGGAGCAGGAGGCGTACCTGTAGACTTGGAAAAGGAGTTAAGTACCACGGGTTTGAGAAGAGATACATGGAAGGAGTTAGGGATCCGTAAGTTGGCCGGGAGTTTCAATTTATAGGCCACCGGGTTGATCTGTTTGATAACCTCCAGTGGGCCGATGAACCGAGGCCCTAACTTATAGGAAGGAATCTTGAGCCGAACATATTTGGATGAGAGCCAGACTTTATCTCCGGGACGAAATTGTGGGGAATCCAGGCGTTTTTTGTCGGCGTGTCTCTTCATCCACTCGGATGACTGAAGGAGTGCGGATCGGGTACTCTCCCAAATGGAGGAAAATTTGCTAACGAGAGATTCCGCGGCCGGGTTGTCCACAGAGGTGGAGACAGGGAAAGGGATCCGAGGATGCTGACCGAAGACTACAAAAAATGGGGATTTAGAAGAAGATTCGCTCTCGTGATTGTTGTAAGAGAACTCGGCCCATGGTAGGAGATCCACCCAGTCTGAATGGTGGGCATTAACGAAGTGCCGGAGGTAACTGGTCAAATTCTGATTGATCCGCTCCACTTGACCATTGGACTGTGGGTGGTAAGCGGAGGAGAAGTCCAGGGTGACGTCGAGCAGTTTACATATGGCTCTCCAGAAGCGTGAGGTGAACTGAACCCCACGATCCGACACAATGTGGAGAGGCAGACCATGGAGACAGAAGATGTGGCGGATAAAGTCTTTAGCTAGCTCGGGAGCAGACGGGAGGCCTGGCAGGGGAATAAAATGAGCCATTTTGGAAAAGCGGTCAGCGACCACCCAAATGACCGTACAACCGGCAAAGACGGGGAGATCTGTTATGAAGTCCATAGCTATATGTTGCCACGGGGCAGCAGGCACAGGCAGAGGAAGAAGGCGGCCGGCAGGCAGGTGTCTCGGAACTTTGTTGCGGGCGCATGACACACAGGCAGAAACAAAGTCAATTACATCCTTGTGCAGGGTAGGCCACCAGTAGTGCCGGGTAATAAGCTGGAGGGTCTTTTTCTGACCGGCGTGCCCAGCTAGCTTAGACGAGTGACCCCAGTGTAGAATCTTCTCCCGATCGGACTCCGTTACGAACGTCTTACCGGGAGGGAGACGATTTAGGCCCACGGGGGCTACCTGCATTACTCTGGCGGGATCGATGATGTGTTTAGGCTCCTCCTCAAGATCAGACACCAGAAAGGATCGGGACAGGGCGTCAGCTTTGATGTTTTTGTCAGCCGGACGAAAATGAAGAATGAAATCAAAGCGGGCAAAAAACAAAGACCACCGGGCTTGGCGCGGGTTAAGTCTCTGGGCGCTCTGGAGATATGCCAAGTTCTTGTGGTCAGTGTAAATTATTACCAGGTGGAGAGCCCCCTCGAGCAGGTAACGCCACTCCTCCAGTGCCATCTTAATGGCCAACAATTCTCGGTCTCCTATAGAATAATTGCGCTCAGAAGAGGAGAAAAGTTTGGAGAAAAAGCCGCAGGTTACCTTTCTTCCGGAAGAAGATTTTTGGGTAAGTACCACTCCAGCTCCGGAGGAGGAGGTGTCAACTTCTAGGAAGAATTGTTTGTTGCCGTCCGGACGATGCAGCACCGAGGCGGAGAGGAAGGCCTGTTTTAAGGAAAGAAATGCCTCCTCTGCTTTGGGCGGCCATTCTCTGGGGTTCGTACCTTTACGGGTGAGAGCAGAGATAGGGGCGGTCCGGGAAGAGAAGTGCGGTATGAACAGGCGGTAATAGTTGTCGAAGCCCAGGAACCGCTGAATAGCCTTCAACCCCTCTGGTCGGGGCCACTTCTGGATGGCAGACAGTTTCTCAGGATCCATTTGTAGACCTGTCTGAGAGATTATGTAGCCCAGAAATGGAAGAGAGGTCTGCTCAAAGATGCACTTCTCATATTTAGCGTAGAGGTGGTTCTGCCTGAGCCTGAGCAGGACCTGACGAACGTCCCTCCGGTGAGTAGGAAGATCCGGAGAGAAGACCAAGATATCGTCCAGGTACACCACCACGCAGGAGTAGAGAAGATCACGGAAGATGTCATTGACCAACTCTTGAAAGACGGCAGGAGCGTTACAGAGACCGAAGGGCATCACAAGGTACTCATAGTGGCCGTCCCGGGTATTGAATGCCGTCTTCCACTCATCCCCCTGACGGATACGGACCAGGTTATACGCCCCACGGAGATCCAGTTTGGTGAAGATTCTAGCCCCCCTCAGACGGTCAAATAATTCAGGAATAAGCGGAAGGGGGTATTTATTCTTCACAGTAATCTGGTTTAGGCCTCTATAGTCTATACATGGACGGAGTGAGCCATCCTTCTTTTTGACAAAGAAGAAGCCTGCTCCCGCCGGGGAGGTAGATTTCTGGATAAATCCCCGGGCCAGGTTCTCCTCAATATATTCAGACATGGACCGGGTTTCAGCAGCGGACAAAGGGTAGATTCGCCCACGGGGAGGAGTAGAGCTGGGCATCAGGTCGATTGGGCAGTCGTATGGTCTATGAGGAGGTAAAGTCTCTGCCTCTTTTTTATTGAAGACATCCGCATAAGACCAATAGGGAACCGGAAGACCGGGCAGATTGGCTGGGGTAGGAGAAGGACGGGCAGGACGAACGGAAACTAGACAAGTCTTATGGCAGTCCTGTCCCCAGCGAAGGAGGACCTCTCCGGTCTGCCAGTCAAGCACGGGTTCATGTTTCTGGAGCCAAGGCAGGCCAAGCAATAGTGCGTGAGAGAGTCCAGGCAGAACATGAAAGGAGATGCTCTCAGAATGCAGCATTCCCACCTGTAGAGTCAGAGATTCGGTGATGAGTTGGATGGGATGTGGTAAGAGGCCCCCATCCACGGCGGCGACAGATAAAGGTACGGCCAGAGGTTTGGTGGGAATGTGGTATTTTTCTACCAGGGATTGAGAGATGAGATTTCCAGCAGCTCCAGAGTCAAGGTGAGCCAGTTCAAAATAGCGGTTCTCTCCGCAGAAGATAGAAACAGACAGCATCAGGGATGGAGAGGGTTTACTTTTGTCTAGGGCGACCTCTCTGAGCAATCCTAGACACAGGCGTTTCCCGACCTCTCAGGGCAGGAACGGATCCGGTGCTCCTTACTGCCACAGTAGAAACAGCTCCCCTCGGCACGACGTAAGTCTTGACGGGTCTTGACCATCTTGGTCTGGTCGACCTGCATAGGCTCAGGTGAGTGTGCCTGGGGAGTAACAGAGGGAGTGACGGGTCTCTGGAAGGTAGGGACTAGACGTGGAATCCTCCTCTCACGGGTGACCTCCCTAGCGCGCTCCTGGAACCGGATGTCAATCCGGATGGCAAGTGTAATCAAGTCGTCGAGAGTGGTAGGAATGTCCCGACCGGCGAGTTCATCTTTAATACGGCCGGACAGACCCTCCCAGAAGACGGACACCAGGGCGTCGTTATCCCAGGCCAGCTCCGAAGCAAGGGTACGGAACAGTATGGCATATTGGCCCACGGTGAGACTTTCTTGACGGAGGCGTAGCAGACATGAGGCGGATGAGGTCCTCCGTCCGGGTTCGTCGAAGACCTTCCGGAAAGCCGTGAGTAAGGCTGGCAGGTCGGACACCAGAGGGTCTCCTCTCTCCCATAGAGGATTTAGCCAAGCCAGTGCCTCTCCCGTGAGATGGGACATGATGAAGGCTACTTTGGCCTGGTCGGAATTAAACTGGTGGGACTGGTGTTCAAAGTGCAGGGTGCACTGGTTAATGAAGCCCCGAGCTTGAGCGGAGTCGCCTCCGAAGCGAGGAGGTGCAGAAAGCCGGATTCCAGAGCAGGATACTATGGTATTGGTGGGCAGCGGAGCAGCCGGGCTGCGAGTCATGACACTAGCGGTGGTTGCTGGTGGGGCAGTCAAAGTGTCCAGGCGAGTATTGACATTCCGCAGGTGACCCAGGATGGACTCCTGTTGGGACCTCTGTCGGGACAGTTCATGACAAAGGCCCGAGAGCGAGGGAGCTTGGGTGCCACCGGGTTCCATGGCCCGAGCAAACTGTAACGGGTCTGGGAGGCGGAACCTCTGAGCAACTTATACAAGGGGGCGGTCCTTGTAAGGAAGCGGGTGGCGACCAGGGAAGACAGGCAGGCAGTCACAGCAGGTGACGGGACAGTCTCTGGGAAAATGGGCAGAAGGTCACGGCAAGTGACCGGGACAGCCTCTGGGTAAGCGGGCAGGAGGTCACAGCAAGTGACCGGGACAGTCTCTGGGTAAACGGGCAGGAGGTCACGGCAAGTGACCGGGACAGTCTCTGGGTAAACGGGCAGGAGGTCACAGCAAGTGACCGGGACAGTCTCTGGGTAAACGGGCAGGAGGTCACGGCAAGTGACCGGGACAGTCTCTGGGTAAACGGGCAGGGGGTCACAGCAAGTGACCGGGACAGTCTCTGGGTAAACGGGCAGGTAAGGAGGTCACGGCAAGTGACCGGAACAGTCTCTGGGTAAACGGGCAGGGGGTCACAGCAAGTGACCGGGACAGTCTCTGGGTAAACGGGCAGGTACGACCTGTGACGGCTGAGCCTCCAGGTAGGCTAGCAGGCAGATGGCAGATGAGTGCTCCCAGGTGAGCAGGCGAGAGTCTCTGGATAAGCAGGTGGTCACAGCATGTGACGGCGGAGCCTCCAGGTAGGCTAACAGGCAGGTAGCAGATGAGTGCTCCCAGGTGAGCGGGCAAGAGTCTCTGGACTGGCAGGTGGTCACAGCACGTGACGGCGGAGCCTCCAGGTAGGCTAACAGGCAGGTAGCAGATGAGCACTCCCAGGTGAGCGGGCAAGAGTCTCTGGACTGGCAGGTGGTCACAGCACGTGACGGCGGAGCCTCTAGGTAGGCTATCAGGCAGGTAGCAGGTGAGCGCTCCCAGGTGAGCGGGCAAGCTGGTCCATAGACAGACTGACAGGTGTCGGAAGGCAGACCGTCGGACCTCAGGCTAGCAAGCAGGAAAGCGGATGACAGGCAGGAATCAGGCAGCAAACTGGCAGGAGACTGGCAGGTAACTGGCAGGTAACAGGCAGGTAACTGGCAGGTAACAGGCAGGTAACAAGCAGGTAACAGGCAACGGGACCTGAGGGCTGAAGCAGAGTAGTGAACAGTGCAACAACATTGCTCGGGCACCTCCATTTTGGAGGAGGTGCCTTATATATGGAGGGATCCTCCGGCCATTGGCCGGGGACTCCTTAGGGCGACGCGCGCGGCCCCTTTAAGAGAGGGGGAGTGCGCGCGCGCGCGCCCTAAGCACAGTGGCCGGGGGAGAGCGGGCGCTGCAAGCAGAGCGGGAGGAAGCCGCCGGGCACGGAGCAGAGAGGTGAGGGGAACAGCGTCCCTGCCTAGCAGGAGGCAGGGACGCCAACGCTACAGAGAGTAACAGACCCTGCACTACACATGGAGGACAGGTAGAGAGTGACAGACTCTGCACTACACATGGAGGACAGGTAGAGAGTGAAAGACCCCACACTAATCATGAAGTTGAGGTAGAGAATAACAGACCCTGCACTACACATGGAGGACAGGTAGAGAGTGACTGATCCCTTAATACACATGGAAGACAGGTAAAGAGTGACAGACCCCGCACTACACATGGAGGACAGTTAGAGAGTGACAGACCCCGCATTACACATGAAGGGCAGGTAGAGAGTGACAGACCCCGCACTACACATGGAGGACAAGTAGAGAGTGACAGATCCCGCACTACACATGGAGGACAGGTAGAGAGTGACAGACCCTGCACTACACTTGGAGGACAGGTAGAGAGTGACAGACCCCGCACTACACATGAAGGACAGGTAGAGAGTGACAGATCCCTCAATACACATGTAGGACAGGTAGAGAGTGAGAGACTCCACACTACGCATGGAGGAGAGGTAGACAGTAACAGACTCTGCAATACACATGGAGGACAGGTAGAGAGTGACAGATGCCGCACTACACATGGAGGACAGGTAGAAAGTGACAAATGCCGCACTACACAAGGAGGACAGGTAGAGAGTGACAGACCCTGCACTACACATGGAGGACAGGTAGAGAGTGACAGATCCCTCAATACACATGGAGGACAGGTAGAGAGTGACAGACCCCACACTACACATGGAGGACAGGTAGAGAGTGACAGATCCCTCAATACACATGGAGGACAGGTAGAGAGTGACAGACCCCGCACTACACATGGAGGACAGGTAGAGAGTGACAGACCTCGCACTACACATGGAGGACAGGTAGAGAGTAACAGATCCCACACTACACATGGAGGACAGGTAGAGAGTGCCAGACCCCACACTACACATGGTGAACAGGTAGAGAGTGACAGACCCCACACTACACATGGAGGGCAGGTAGAGAGTGACAGACCCCACTCTACACATGGAGCGGAGGTAGAGAGTGACAGACCCTGCTCTCCACATGGAGGACAGGTAGAGAGTGAAAGACCCCACACTATTCATGGAGTTGAGGTAGAGAATAACAGACCCTGCACTACACATGGAGGACAGGTAGAGAGTGACAGACTCCGCACTACACATGGAGGACAGGTAGAGAGTGGCAGACCCCACACTACACATGGAGGACAGGTAGAGAGTGACAGACCCCGCACTACACATGGAGCACAGGTAGAGAGTGACAGAACCTACACTTCACATGGAGGACATGAAGAGAGTTACAGATCCTGCAAATAGAGAGTAAAAGATCCAACACTACACATGGGGGGCACAGAAAGACAGACATTTCCCCCACGAAATATGAAGGGTAGTAAGAGAGTTATAGACCCCACACTACACATGGAGGATAGGTAGAGAGTGACAGACCCCGCACTACACATGGAGGACAGGTAGAGAGTGACAGACCCGACACTACACATGGAGGACAGGTAGAGAGTGACAGACCCCACACTACACATGGAAGACAGGTAGAGAGTGACAGACCTCGCACTGCACATGGAGGACAGGTAGAGAGTAACAGATCCCACACTACACATAGAGGACAGGTAGAGAGTGCCAGACCCCACACTACACATGGTGAACAGGTAGAGAGTGACAGACCCCACACTACACATGGAGGGCAGGTAGAGAGTGACAGACCCTGCTCTCCACATGGAGGACAGGTAGGGAGTGAAAGACCCCACACTATTCATGGAGTTGAGGTAGAGAATAACAGACCCTGCACTACACATAGAGGAGAGCTAGAGAGTGGCAGACCCCACACTACACATGGAGGACAGGTAGAGAGTGACAGACCCCGCACTACACATTGAGGACAGGTAGAGAGTGACAGAACCTACACTTCACATGGAGGACATGAAGAGAGTTACAGATCCTGCAAATAGAGAGTAAAAGATCCAACACTACACATGGGGGGCACAGAAAGACAGACATTTCCCCCATGAAATATGAAGGGTAGTAAGAGAGTTATAGACCCCACACTACACATGAAGGACAGGTAGAGAGTGACAGGCGCCTCACTACTGATGGAGGACAGGTAGAGAGTGACAGACCCCACACTACACATGGAGGACAGGTAGAGAGTGACAGACCCCGCACTACACATGGAGGACAAGTAGAGAGTGAAAGACCCCACGCTACACATGGAGGACAGGTAGAGAGTGACAGACTCCGCACTACACATGGAGGACAGCTAGAGAGTGACAGACCCCGCACTACACATGGAGGACAGGTAGAGAGTGAAAGACCCCACACTACACATGAAGGGCAGGTAGAGAGTGACAGCCCCGCACTACACATGGAGGACAGGTAGAGAGTGACAGACCCCACACTACACATGGAGGACAGGTAGAGAGTGAAAGACCCCACACTATACATGGAGGAGAGGTAGAGAGTAACAGACCCTGCACTACATATGGAGGATAGGTAGAGAGTGACAGATGCCGCACTACACATGGAGGACAGGTAGAGAGTGACAGACCCCACACTACACATGGAGGATAGGTAGAGAGTGACAGACCCCGCACTACACATGGAGGACAGGTAGAGAGTGACAGACCCGACACTACACATGGAGGACAGGTAGAGAGTGACAGACCCCACACTACACATGGAGGACAGGTAGAGAGTGAAAGACCCCACACTATTCATGGAGTTGAGGTAGAGAATAACAGACCCTGCACTACACATGGAGGACAGGTAGAGAGTGGCAGACCCCACTCTACACATGGAGGACAGGTAGAGAGTGACAGACCCCGCACTACACATGGAGGACAGGTAGAGAGTGACAGAACCTACACTTCACATGGAGGACATGAAGAGAGTTACAGATCCTGCAAATAGAGAGTAAAAGATCCAACACTACACATGGGGGGCACAGAAATACAGACATTTCCCCCATTAAATATGAAGGGTAGTAAGAGAGTCATAGACCCCACACTACACATGAAGAACAGGTAGAGAGTGACAGGCGCCTCACTACTGATGGAGGACAGGTAGAGAGTGACAGACCCCACACTACACATGGAGGACAGGTAGAGAGTGACAGACCCCGCACTACACATGGAGGACAAGTAGAGAGTGAAAGACCCCACGCTACACATGGAGGACAGGTAGAGAGTGACAGACTCCACACTACACATGGAGGACAGGTAGAGAGTGACAGACCCCGCACTACACATGGAGGACAGGTAGAGAGTGAAAGACCCCACACTACACATGAAGGGCAGGTAGAGAGTGACAGACCCCGCACTACACATGGAGGACAGGTAGAGAGTGACAGACCCCACACTACACATGGAGGACAGGTAGAGAGTGAAAGACCCCACACTATACATGGAGGAGAGGTAGAGAGTAACAGACCCTGCACTACATATGGAGGACAGGTAGAGAGTGACAGATGCCGCACTACACATGGAGGACAGGTAGAGAGTGACAGACCCCACACTACACATGGAGGATAGGTAGAGAGTGACAGACCCCGCACTACACATGGAGGACAGGTAGAGAGTGACAGACCCAACACTACACATGGAGGACAGGTAGAGAGTGACAGACCCCACACTACACATGGAGGACATTTAGAGAGTGACAGACCTCGCACTACACATGGAGGACAGGTAGAGAGTAACAGATCCCACACTACACATGGAGGACAGGTAGAGAGTGCCAGACCCCACACTACACATGGTGAACAGGTAGAGAGTGACAGACCCCACACTACACATGGAGGGCAGGTAGAGAGTGACAGACCCCACACTACACATGGAGCGGAGGTAGAGAGTGACAGACCCTGCTCTCCACATGGAGGACAGGTAGGGAGTGAAAGACCCCACACTATTCATGGAGTTGAGGTAGAGAATAACAGACCCTGCACTACACATGGAGGACAGGTAGAGAGTGACAGACTCCGCACTACACATGGAGGACAGGTAGAGAGTGGCAGACCCCACACTACACATGGAGGACAGGTAGAGAGTGAAAGACCCCACACTACACATGGAGGACAGGTAGATAGTGACAGATCCAGCACTACACATGGAGGACAAGTAGAGAGTGACAGACCCCACACTACACATGGAGCACAGGTAGAGAGTGACAGACCCCACACTACACATGGAGGACAGGTAGAGAGTGACAGACCCACACTACACATGGAGGACAGGTAGAGAGTGACAGACCCCACACTACACATAGAGGACAGGTAGAAAGTGACAAACCCCAAACTACACATGGAGGACAGGTAGAGAGTGACAGACCCCGCACTACACATGAAGGACAGATAGAGAGTTAGAGATCCTGCAAATAGAGAGTAAAAAATCCAGCACTACACATGGGGGGCACAGAAAAACTGACATTTCCCACACGAAACATTGAGGGTAGTAAGAGAGTTATAGACCCTGCACTACACATAGAGGACGGGTATAGAGCGACAGACCCCTCACTACTGATGGAGGACAGGTAGAGAGTGAAAGACCTTGCTCTACACATAGAGGACAGGTAGAGTAGTGAGGGACATACCCCTGGATGTTCGGTTCTGGCAGGTTCGGCCGAACGCTGAACAGTTTATTAAAAGTTTGGGCTCGGGTACCAGAACAGTACCTGAACCTGGACCTTATTCACATGAATGGGGGGCCCAAACATCCAGTGTTTGCCACGCTGTCATGTGCATGACAGCTCGGCAAACACTGCCACTGGTTGGTGGTAAGATTACTACCACCGGTCAGAGCTCTGCGGTTCCCACGCTGTCAGATGACAGCACGAACCTGCAGCTGTGACCGGAGGTAAAAAGTTTTCCTCCAATCACAGTTGTCGGCAGATGAGACGACTACACTTATCATCCTACGCCTGCTGTCGCAGATAACAGTGAGAGCAAGCGCCGCTTATGGGAGTAATTCCTCTGCAGCAGGGGCGTACATAGAAATCATGGGGCCCCATAGCAGAAGCTCTAATTGGGCCCTTCCCCAAAAAATAAATAAATAAATATTTGTCTGTGTCACAGAAGAGCAGATCTCACAACTTTCCAGCCTTTACATAGTCATTTTCCTCCTGCTGAAGTCCTAGATTCCTCTTTCATTGCCCCCATAAAGTATGATGCCAATAAAAGTATCTCCCAAACACAGTATGATACCCGCATGGTGCATTCCTCCACATTAGCCTCCACATGCACAGTATAATGACCCTATTGTACCCCACTTCAACTCCGAAGGCAAAGTATGGTGACCCCAACACAGTATGATCCCCCAACTGTGACTCCCACACAGCCCTCCAAACAGTATAATGGACCCACACAGCCCTCCAAACAGTATGATGGATCCCACACAAACCTTCACACTGTATAATTCCTTTCATACAATATAATGGCCCCCCACATAGCCCTCAAAATATTATAATGGCCCCCACATAGCCTTCCATATAGTATAATACGCCCCCATAATCCTCGATATAGTATAATGAACTTCCCATGGTCCTCATAGAATATAATGCACTCCCCATAGTCCTCCATACAGTATATTACACACCCCATAGGGTAAAATGCAGCCCCCATATAGTATAATGCACCCCACAGTCCTGTAGTATTATGGGCACCATGTACTCAATGATTTTAAAATACCATATATTTTTAATAAACTGACCCGTGTATAAGCCGAGGCTCCTAATTTTACCACAAAAAACTGGGAAAACTTATTGACTCGAGTATAAGCCTCGGGTGGGAAATGCAGTATTTACTGGTAAATTTCCCTATCCTAGTACGCATTGCTCCCTCATCCTCAATCCTGGTATGTATGGCACCCCTCATCCCCCAATCCTAGTACGTATGGCACCCCTCATCCCCCAATCCTAGTACGTATGGCACCCGTCATCCCCCAATCCTAGTACGTATGGCACCCCTCATCCCCCAATCCTGGTATGTATGGCACTCCTCATCCCCTAATCCTGGTACGCATTGCTCCCTCATCCCCATTCCTGGTATGCATGGCCCGCTCATCCCCTAATCCTGGTATGCATGGCCCCCTCATCCCTCAATCCTGGTATGCATGGTACCCCTCACCACCAATCCTGGTATGCAAGGTACCCCTCATCCCCAATCCTGGTATGCATGGCCTTCTCATCCCCCAATATTGGTATGTATGTGTGGTGCCCCTGCGGGTCCAGCCGCAACACAGAGGTACTGCATCTCAGCCAGAGGTGTGGTACCCTACTCTCGGGTAAGGAGAGAGCAGTCCCCGGGACCCACACACCCACATCCAACACCGCATCACTCCAGTAGGGAAGGGTGAGATTGCTCCTGAGGGAGAGCACAGTCCCTGTCCCTGTCTGGAGGAGGGAACTAGGTAGAGGAGGTGGGTGGAGGAAGTAGTTTAGGGGAGCACATAAGTAAGGACTGAAGTAGAGGGTGTAAAGGACATATTGATACTCATGCTAGAGCAACTCCATTTTGTCTACTCGCTTTAAAATCATGTTATTATCACTCCTTGCATAACATACATTCTTTCTTTCTCTTCCCATAGAACTTATCTCACACTAACCTTTTCTCAAGAGAACATTTTGTCAGACACTGTTATCTAACTTGTTTAGGCCAGGTTTGACCTTGTAAAATTTCCATAGTGCTTCAAACTAACAATGATAATATGACCATATATGTGTTTTCCGTAATAATTATAGTAACATCAGTTAGCCTATAGTATTGTAGTATGGCTGTAGAGTTGATTGGCTATTTGATATACTCAAAACAATATAAAATGCTAAGCAAAATAAACGGGATCAGAGATTCTTTGAATCCTCCCAATACAGAACATTGTTTCTGTTTGGTTTTCTGTGGATTGCAATCAACATAATAATTTAATAATTTGACACTCACTTGGTCAACCGTGAAGGGTTATTGCCCTCCCTTAACAAGGGGACCACGTAGAGTGACAGTTAGTGACGTGGGTCACATGACAGACAGTATAAAAAGACAGGTAGAAACATCTAGAAAGGCAGAGTGAGTGAGGACCGTTGAGGAGTAGGGTCCAAACAGAGTGAGGGCCCAGTCAGAGGGGCCCAGTAGGAGAGAGAACGAGAGGAGTGAGGGAGTCAGAGAAGGGCTCCAGAGACAGAGAAGGGATCTTAGTGGCACGGGAAGTGCGGAGGCCACCCGTGCGCCCGAATTCACTCTAATCATAGTCGGGAAAAGGGATAAGGTCGCAATAGGGGACCGGCCCCAGACTAGTGGAGGGCTGCAAGACTCAGCTAGCAAACCGGAGGCTGCGGTATCCCTAAGTGCCGTAGCCAAAACCACACATTCGCTGAAAAGGTGGCCATATAGGACCAAGGGGACAGAGAGGACGTTGCCCGACAAGGCCAGCGGCCACTGTCTCGGGACACTGTGTGTGAGGCGCAGGGCAGGAGGGCGAGAGCCAGCGCAGAGAGAGACGACCCGGGAAAGGTACACAAGAAGGGGGTCCCGATCAAGTGCAACCAAGTTATCTGAGAGATGGCTGGATCACTGCCCTGAAGGACACAGGACTCGGTGGGCTGTTATAACCTGCTGCCAGTTGTAACCTGGAACATCATAAGAACTGTGAGTAAAAACTTGAAGACTGCAGCCCGCTGTGTCCTTGACTTAATTGCTGCGTCACCTGCCTTGCACTACACCAACAACAAAGCTACCTCTTTAACTGCCCTGGGGCCTAGCTCTACCCATGAAGAGCTGAACCATCTCTGCTGCGTCACCAACGGCCTTAGTGGATCTGAATAGCAGCGGCTGCCACCTACAGCCGCATACCATGGGTGGCGTCACGAAACTTTATCCCCAAAACTTTATTCCCCTCTGTTATTGACCGCCCAGGGCTACGGACCGGGTTACGCCACCGTGACTATCCCAAAAGAACCGACCAGCCCGGCGCCGATTATTCCATGGCCCCAGGGGGTGCGTCATATGACCCCCTCATCCCCCAATGCTGGTATGCATGGCCACCTCATCCCCAATCCTGGTATCCACGGCCTCCTCATTCCCCAATCCTGGTATGCATGGCACCCTTCACCCCCAATCCTGGTATGCATGGCCTCCTCAGCCCCCAATCCTGGTATGTATGGGCCCTCTTCCCACAATCCTGGTATGTATGGCACCCTCATCTTCACTCCTGGTATGCATGGCCTCCTCAGCCCCCAATCCTGTTATGTATGGGCCCTTAACCCCAATCCTGGTACGCATGGACTCCTCATCCTCCAATCCTGGTATGTATGGACTCCTCATACTCCAATCCTGGTATGCATGGCCCCCCTCATCCCCAATCCTAGTATGCATGGCCCCCCTCATCCCCCAGTCCTGGTATGCATGCCCCCCCTCATCCCCAATCCTGGTATGCATGGCTCCACTTGTCCCCAATCCTGGTATACATGGCCCCCCTCATCCCCCAATCCTGGTATGTATGGCACCCGTCATCCCCCAATCCTGGTATATGTGGCCCCCTCATCCCCTTATCCTTGTATGTGTGGCCCCCTCATCCCCCAATCCTGGTATGCATGGCCCCCCTCATCCCCCAATCCTGGTATGTGTGGCACCCGTCATCCCCCAATCCTGGTATGTTTGGCCCCCTCATCCCCCAATCCTTGTATGTGTGGCCCCCTCATCTCCCAATCCTGGTATACCTGGCCCCCCTCATCCCCCAATCCTGGTATGTTTGGCCCCCTCATCCCCCATTCCTGTTATGCATGGCCCCATCACTGCATACACAAAAAAAATAAACACTTATACTCACCTTTCTTTCTCACCTCTGCTCCAGTGCTGCGTCCTGTCTGCCAGCAGCTCATGTCAGCATCTGAGCAGTGCATGCTCTCAGACGCCGAGGTGAGCTGCAGACATATTCACTCCTCTCCACGCCGGGACTATGGGCGTGGAGAAGAGTGAATATGCATTCTCTTTAGTAGCGGGCACTGTCAGCAGGAGCTGCGGCTCAGCGCTCCTCTGTGCCTGCTGCTAAAGAGAATGAATATTTATTCTTCTCCATGCCCATGGGAGTGGAGAAGAGGGAATATTCATGTCCCTTTAGCAGCAGCAGCTACTGTATGTGCCCTCTCCTCCGCTGCCGAAACCTCCCTCCCCCCAATACTCACCTATCCTCCTTGTTTCCCCACGGCTTCGGGCCCCCCCGGCTCACTGCCCCCCCCCCCCGGCTCATGGGCCCCAGTGGTAAGCCACTGATCTGCAGGTGCCTGCACTATAAATAAATAAATTTACAAAAAAATGGCATGTGTTCCCTTGTATTTTTGATAACCAGCCAGGCAAAATTGACAGCTGCGTGTTGCAACCCTCAGCTATCAGCTTTAGCAAGGCTGGTTATCAAGAATAGAGTGGCCCCCACACCGTTTTTTTAATTATTTAAATAATTAATAAAAACGGCGTGGGTTCCCTCCCATTTTTGACAGCAAGCCAAGCTAAAGCAGACAGCTTGGGGCTGGCATTCTGAGGCTGGTAAGGGGCTATGGATATTGCCCACCCCCAGCCTAAAAATAGCAGCCTGCAGCTGCCCCTCAAAGTGGCGCATATTTGTGGGATTGATGTCACCTTTGTATTGTCCGGTGACATCAAGCCAACAGGTTAGTAATGGAGAGGTATCCATAAGATGCCTCTCCATTACTAAGCCTATTGTTATATTGTAAATAAACACAGTCAGAATAAAGTCTTTTATTTAAAATGAAACAAACACACTTTTACTTTTTTATTTAAAAATAACAAACACAGTTATACTCACCTAACACCCATTCCATTGAAGCCCTTGTCTCTGGTCACTGAGGCAATGTTTAGAACAAGGAGACAGGAGGCACAGCTAGGTGTAAGAGGGGTGCTACAGACAACCTGTGAAATGTATATAATATGAAAGAAGGAGAAAGCCACAGGTACAAGGAGCCAGGCACACCCACATGCTTATGTTGCAAAATATAACAATTTTATTTAGACAATAGTGACCACACATGTTTTTAATCTTTCTATGCGACCACACCTAGAAAGATTAAAAACATTTAAAACATATAGACCCATGCAAGGGTATAATCATCCCAAACATGCAACAGCAGGTATCAATGAAATGCACCACAGTATAGATTATAATATTAAATTCAATTAAAGCTTGGATTAAGGGTAATACTGACCATAGAGTTAAGAATTAACAACGCAATGTGCAGATTAGTAGAAATTTAAGGTGCAATGGTATATAGAACATAGACAAGAAAAAATGCATATAAGCACCATTGAGAGGTCAGTATGATATACCTGCTGTAGTCACCCAACGCGTGTCGCTGCGCACTGGTAGCTTTGTCAGGGGTAATCCATGAGTGTGATAACACTGTCAATAAATAGGCAGGTCAGGGAGGGAAAGCCAGCTGTAGGAGGTTAATTAATGTGCGTCTCTAGATTAGTTAAACGGATCCAGGCATAGACCGCCATTGTAAGTGGCAGCTATTGCTTGTATCCTAAGAGAAGACTGCGTGCGTCTCACCGCAGCAGCTGTGGAGCGCAGCGGGCACAGTTTCCGGCTGGATGTGCATGTGTGACGTTATAGACGTCACTTCCGGTCCAGCTTCACTGCATGCGTTCCACCGAAGGGTAGCAGTGGAACGCAATGTACAGTACAGACCAAAAGTTTGGACACACCTTCTCATTTAAAGATTTTTCTGTATTTTCATGACTATGAAAATTGTGCATTCACACTGAAGGCATCAAAACCATGAATTAACACATGTGGAATTATATACTTAACAAAAAAGTGTGAAACAACTGAAAATATGTCTTATATTCTAGGTTCTTCAAAGTAGCCACCTTTTGCTTTGAAGACTGCTTTGCACACTCTTGGCATTCTCTTGATGAGCTTCAAGAGGTAGTCACCGGAAATGGTTTTCACTTCACAGGTGTGCCCTGTCAGGTTTAATAAGTGGGATTTCTTGCCTTATAAATGGGGTTGGGACCATCAGATGTGTTGTGCAGAAGTCTGGTGGATGCACAGCTGATAGTCCGACTGAATAGACTGTTAGAATTTGTATTATGGCAAGAAAAAAGCAGCTAAGTAAAGAAAAACAAGGGGCCATCATTACTTTAAGAAATGAAGGTCAGTCAGTCCGAAAAATTGGGAAAACTTTGAAAGTGTACCCAAGTGCAGTTGCAAAAACCATCAAGCGCTACAAAGAAACTGGCTCACATGAGGACCGCCCCAGGAAAGGAAGACCAAGAGTCAACCCTGCTTCTGAGGATAAGTTTATCCGAGTCACCAGCCTCAGAAATCGCAGGCTAACAGCAGCTCATATTAGAGACCAGGTCAATGCCTCACAGAGTTCTAGCAGCAGACACATCTCTACAACAACTGTTAAGAGGAGACTTTGTGCAGCAGGCCTTCATGGTAAAATAGCTGCTGGGAAACCACTGCTAAGGACAGGCAACAAGCAGAAGAGACTTGTTTGGGCTAAAGAACACAAGGAGTGGACATTAGACCAGTGGAAATCTGTGCTTTGGTCTGATGAGTCCAAATTTGAGATCTTTGGTTCCAACCACTGTGTCTTTGTGCGACGCAGAAAAGGTGAACGGATGGACTCTACATGCCTGGTTCCCACTGTGAAGCATGGAGGAGGAGGTGTGATGGTGTGGGGGTGCTTTGCTGGTGACACTGTTGGGGATTTATTCAAAATTGAAGGCATACTGAGCCAGCATGGCTACCACAGCATCTTGCAGCGGCATGCTATTCCATCTGGTTTGTGTTTAGTGGGACTGTCATTTATTTTTCAGCAGGACAATGACCCCAAACACACCTCCAGGCTGTGTAAGGGCTATTTGACCAAGAAGGAGAGTGATGGGGTGCTACGCCAGATGACTTGGCCTCCACAGTCACCAGACCTGAACCCAATCGAGATGGTTTGGGGTGAGCTGGACCACAGAGTGAAGGCAAAAGGGCCAACAAGTGCTAAGCATCTCTGGGAACTCCTTCAAGATTGTTGGAAGACCATTTCCGGTGACTACCTCTTGAAGCTCATCAAGAGAATGCCAAGAGTGTGCAAAGCAGTCATCAAAGCAAAAGGTGGCTACTTTGAAGAACCTAGAATATAAGACATATTTTCAGTTGTTTCACACTTTTTTGTTAAGTATATAATTCCACATGTGGTAATTCATAGTTTTGATGCCTTCAGTGTGAATGTACAATTTTCATAGTCATGAAAATACAGAAAAATCTTTAATTGAGAAGGTGTGTCCAAACTTTTGGTCTGTACTGTACGTCACCTCCAGCCAGAAGTGACGTAACACTGTGGCAGGGTAATGTATGTGTCCCAATAATGTGGAACGCAAGATTCCCATAAGGACCCATAAAGGTAAGTATAAAGTGCGCTGCGCTAGAAAGGAAGCACTAATATGCAAGTATGTAGAATGAATGAGAGCATACATGTACACACAAGGGTAGGGAATAAATATATAAGGAGACAATGAATGCATAAGAATACCCAAAAGGGGCCCCAAAAAGGCATATATGGGCTAACACTTAACCTGGTGGATAACAGGGAGACAAGTAAACCAACTCCAATAATAGAGAAATCTAACAACACGGCAGCCAAAAAGACCAGTTATATAGTACAAGAGAGCCAATGGGCCAATGACAGGGGTCCAATAAGGGGAGCAAGCTACAAATTAAAAGGATACAGCCGAGGATCAAAATGGCCTCTAATGCTCCCCACCTGACCCAACCAAGAGGAAGTCCAACCACACTGTATGCATCTATAACGGATAGTTAGTAAAAAAAACGTGCACGAATGAAACCCCAAGACCACAGAAAACCAAAAGAGGAGGTAAGGCTGCAGGGTCCCCAATCCCTATCCAGGGTCCTCATTGATGCCATTAGGCGGTATAGAGTTCAGAGTGTAAATCCACCTCGACTCCAATTTTAGAAGTTGGTTGGAATAATCCAAACACCGTGGGTTGGGCTGGACCTTCTGAAGTCCAACCACACGTAATCCACGGGGTGTACCACCATGCATATTGAGAAAATGCGATGCCACTGTGGAGATCTTTTTTCCTTTTAGTAGGTCCTGATTAGCTAGATTGATATTAGAAATATGTTTTTGAATTCGTTTGCGTAATTCCTGACCCGTTTGCCCAACATAGACCATGGGACAAGGACATATTAATGCATAAACTACATTTTGGGTTTTACAGTTTATGAAGTTTTTGAGATGCGTGTTTATTTGATCAGTGGGATTGGTAAACATTTTGGTTGGTTGCATGAGAGGACAGATCGAGCAGACGGTGATCAGTAGTAAGTATGCTCCAGTGTCGCTGGAGCACTTGATTGATTCGAGACCATTGATTATTGAATGTGGTAATAAATCTTACATGATTATCACTATCACGTACAACAGGATTTAACAAAGAGTCATGTGGTCTGGTAAAGACCTTACGTCGAGCCTTAGTAATGACCGATTGTGGGTATCCACGTTGTCTGAACCGGGTGATCAGGTTTAGAGATGAGCGGTGTTCGACTCGAACTGTTCGCCAATCTCAAATTCGAGCTGTTTTGGGTGGTGTTCGAGTCGTTCGACGAACTCGAACGATTTGCAAAAAATTTGGCTGTTCGAGGATATGTTCGATAACTGTTCGTGCATCAAAAGCGTAACTGGATTTTTTCACAGTAATACTGTTAATTAGTGATGAGCAAGCATGCTCGCCACTGCTCGGTACTCACCCGAGCATCTCAGTACTCGAGAATTCTCCCACGCTGTCAGTGACGTGCATGAGGTGAGCTGAGTTCATTGGACATGAACTCGGCTCATCTGGATGCCGTCACAGGCAGACACTGAGGAGCTTCACTGAGGAGCTTCTCAGTGTCTGCGGCATGGCAAGCTGGATGGCAGCGTTCTGCTGCGCTCCAGCCTGTCATGTCAATGTAGCAGAGCTGAAGCTGTCTTGGGAACCATGGAAAGGTAAGGATGAGGTTGGTTTATTATTTTATTTTTATTGCAGGAGATCGTTGGCTTCAGCTGCAATGGGCGATACGGTAAGTAGGGTTTAATTTAGAACAATAAAGAATTGTGTCTTTATTTCAATTAAAGGACTTTATTCTGGGTGTTTGTGTTTTTTTTTAACTTTGACTATGGGGTTAGTAATGGGGGTGTCTTATAGACGCCTCTCCATTACTAACCTGGGCTTGATGTCAGCTGGCATTATAAGCTGACATCAACCCCAACTCTATTACCCCACTGCCACCGCTACAGGGCAGTGGGAAGAGCAAGGCTAAGTGCCAGAATTGGCACATCCTATGGATGCGCCATTTCTGGGGCAGCTGACGGATGGTGTTTCTAGCCTGGGAGGGGACCAATATTCATGGCACCCTTCCTGGGCTATTAATATCAGCCCCCAGCTGTCTGCCTAGCCTTTGCTAGCTATTAAAATAGGGGGGACCCCACGTCATGTTTTTTTGGGTCCCCCATTTTAATAGCTAGTAAAGGCTAGTTAATCAGCTGTGGGCTGATTTTAGTAGCCTTGGAAGCTCCTTGGGTATTACCCCCTCCCTAGGCTTCAAACATCTGCCCCAGCCGTCTGCTTAACCTCCGCTAGAGACTAAAATTACGGAGAACCCCACGCCAATTTTTTTTTTAATAAATCCTTTATTTTAACACTAAATGACAAGTACAGTAACCAACACTGTCACTGTACTTATTATATATGTGACTGACATGTTTCTATCTATCTAATCTATGTGTGATGCTCTATTCTTTCTGTTCTAAATTGTTGGTACCGGTGTATGCCGCTGCTGAATTGCCGGCTTTTCATGTTTCACTGTGAGCACTGTTCCCATCGATTTGGGCAACCACTGTAATGCCACAACCACCATGTCTGTGACATTACAGTGAGTGGCAGACAATCCCTCCATGATTGGTGCTCTAAATAGCGCCAGACATGCAGGACGGGGACCCGAGCTCCCGCCCGAGCATCTCGAAAGTACTCGGCGAGCTCCGAGCATCTCGAGTACTGAGATGCTCGGGCGAGTACCGAGCAGTGGCGAGCATGCTTGCTCATCACTAATTAACAGTATTACTGTGAAAAAATCCAGTTACGCTTTTGATGCACGAACAGTTATCGAACATAACCTCGAACAGCCAAATTTTTTGCAAATCGTTCAGCTCGAACACCGCCCAAAACAGCTCGAATTTGAGATTGGCGAACAGTTCGAGTCGAACACCAATCATCTCTAGTAGTAAGTAACCGGAACGACCCTCAATGTCTGTTTTGGCCATTAGGGTGCCCCTTCCCAACTTCTTGACCCGCATGATTGCCTTGTCAAAGGAGGTACAGTATATACTACTGTACTTGGTTCCGCGTCGATTTTGTCGTTTACTGACCTGCCCCTTGGATATGACAAATGGTGGATTAGTCCGAATGTATTGGGTTCCATTTTTGGCACGACTCCCAAAGGGGATACCACTACGTCTTGTAAGGAAAGTGTTCTGAATGGAACCGCCATTCTACCTAAAGATATTTATTTTTTTAATTTTCTTGTCACGACGTCTGGGTGTTGGTAGGCTGATTTTAGATTTTTACTCCAGCCTTTCTTGATTTTAGAAGGGCATGACATGCCTATATCTGTGTCTCCTCCTCCTTTTACTCCTCCACCTCTTTTCTTTTCGCATGACTATATGTACTTGTCACTTTTCCATGTGTTAGTTGTGTCTTCTGAGCAGTTTGTCAGCTTTTGGACACCTTTGAAGGTGTTTTCTATGTGTTTTCTATGTTTCTATGTGTTTTTGTTTGCCTGCCATTGGTTTTAACGGTGTTCGACGGTGTTCGACGAACCGTTCGGCGAACATGCCGGTGTTCGACGAACCGAACCCGAACACTACGGGGGTGGCTCAACACTAATCAGGTTATTCTCCTCCACCTTAAAGGAGTCCAGACATGAGCAATTCCTCTTAGCCCTTGTGAATTGACCAACCGGAATTCCATCTTTCAGAGACTTAGCGTGGAAGCTCTGTAGTGTAACAGGCTATTGGTTGCTGTTTTCTTCCTGTAGAGCTCGGTGGTAATAAAACCATCAGCCATGACAATTTTAAGATCCAGAAAATTGACTGAAATAGATGAAATTTCAAAAGTTAGGTGGATATTAAAGGAATTGTTGTTAAGCTCCTCAATAAAGAGTAGAACCTCCTGTTTGGTCCCTGTCCATACAATAAAAATATCATCTATAAAGCGTAGGCAATGCTCAGAACAAGGAGACAGGAGGCACAGCTAGGTGTAAGAGGGGTGCTACAGGCAACCTGTGAAATGTATATAATATGAAAAAAGGTCACTGAGGCTGCGCTCCCAGCCGGGCTGCTAGCGGTGATCTCATTGAGGTCACTGCAGTTCATTGCCCGGCTGGGTACGCAGACTCAGTGACCGGCGGTGTACTCTATGACGTTACTGCTAGTCACTGAGGCTGAGCTCGCAGCAGCGACAGCAGCTCATTCCCCAGTGGTTTTCAGCCAAGGACGGTCACATCTTGGCACCGTCCAGGTTGAAAACTATTATAGACAAAGATTACGGCATGGGACAGAACTTTGGACAGGTGAGGGATATGGTTGTTTTTTATTTTTGTTTTCTTACAGGAGATGATGGCTTCAATGGAATGGGCATTAGGTAAGTATAATTGTTTTTGGTAAATTGAGAATTATCAATAAAGGAGCCTGTGTTTTTATTTAAAAAATAAAGGACTTTATTCTAGGTATTTTTTTTTTTTAATTTGACTATGGGGTTAGTAATGACACCTCTCCATTACTAATCTGGGCTTCATATCAGCTGCCAATACAAGGCTGACATGAACCCCAACCTTATTACCCCAATTGCCACCGCATCAGGGCAAGTGGGAAGAGTGAAGCTAAGCGCCAGATTTGGCGCATCTTATTGATTCCCCATTTCTGGGTCTGTTGAGGGCTGATATTATTAGCCTCGGAGGAGGCCAGCATATGACTCGCCCCCTGGGCCGTGGGGCACTCGGAACCGGGCAGTAGGGAGACAATGGGGGTAGTAGTGGCGACCCGGTCCCGTGGCTCAGGGTGGTCAGACCAATGGCAGTCTTTTAGATGTTTTAAGTGATGTCCGACTACGCCACCCGTGGATTGCGGTTATTAGGAACCGCCGCTGCAAGGCAGACCGCTGGGGCTGATGATGTATGCAGCTGGGATGGTGTGACTCCCCACGGGAAGAGTGCGGCCCCAGGGCAGTGTAGTGAATGGTGGGAGTGATGGTGGTGAGAGTCCCAGTACCGGTAGTGCTGGAGGCGCGAAGGAGCACACAGACAACAAGTTACAGTCCAGGGTCTTTACTCACAGTTCATTTGTTCCGGGTCACTTCTTCCAGCAGTGACCGCCCGAGCCGTGCTGCGTCCACCAGGTGTGGGGCTCGGTCAACTCCCAGGCTGCTCAGAAGTATGGCTCAGGACCCCCTTCAATCCTTCCTCTGGCCTGCCTCACCAGTGACCCACTTTTGTCCGGCTGCCGCGGATCTACGCGGGTAAACGTGGGCCCCGTTCCCCGCTGTCCTTTATGGTGCCTTCCTAGCAGGTTTGATGAGGTGCTGCACCAATAAATGGTCACCGCCTCCGGTCTTTGGCTGAGGGTTGTTTCTTCTCCACCAACTTGGGATCCGGTACCCTTAATCTGCCTGACCCTTCACCCGGTATTCTCGTGGGTTCTTAGGGTCCCTTCCACCTTCTTGTTCCTGAGCCCCTCTGTTCCTCTGTCTCTTCTTCTCCTCTTTTCTGTTCCTCCTTCTTCTCCTTTCTCGTGGAGCTGGGCTGAGAAGGAACCACAGCTCCCCTTCACCTCCTCTCTCTCTCCACTCTCCTCCTCGGCCTTTCTCTAGGCCCACTCTGGAGTAGAGCTCCTACAGAGCCTCTACTCCCTGTCTTCTCCTCTCTCTGCACAGACTGACTCTGCTCAACCCAGAGCTAAGATGGTGCCCACCTTTTATACCTCCCTTTAGCCACGAGCCCAGGTGACCAGCAACCAATGGGCTCCTATCTACGCTCAGGAACCAACCTCTATCTGCTCCTACATCACTGGGTGTTCCTCCCCCCTCCCCACTCCAGCCAGGGACATGGTCTGTCGTACCTGCATTTCTGTCTAATGGGAGTACCGTTGAGCTGTCCCTCGGAAATGGGGTGAGTGTGCTGTATGCAGCTAACTGAGCCCTGGTCCATACTCCATCCTTACCTGGGAGTGGAATACCACACCTCTGGCAGAGGTGCAATACCCCTGTAGCGGCCGAACCCTCGGGGCGCTACACATCCAAGGCCCCTTCCCTGGCAATAATATCAGCTCAAAGCTGTCTGCCTAGCCTTTGCTGGTTAGATTTTATAGGGGGGCCCCATTTAATTTTTTTTCTGGGGTCCCTCTGTAATCTAGCCAGTAATTTTCAGCTAATGGCCCCTTCCCTGACTAGTAATATCAGCCTCCAGTGGTTGACTTTCCCTCTGCTGGTTATGAAAATGACGGGGGAGCCCACGCAGTTTTTTTTTTTATTCTTCATTTTACACCCAATGTACATTGTGTGTGCTGACTACAACTCCCATCATTTTCGCCTGGTCACTCTGATCTCAGAGAGAGCAGGCGACAATGATGTGAGCTGCACACAGTACCCGGCACTCCGGCATTTAATAGTCCGGCACTAGAGCTACCGTGAGACCCAGTAGCTTGAACTCAGGTAACCTCGGAGTTCAAAGCCACTGGATGTCCCAGCAGTTCAGAGGCCCGGAAAAAGCATGGGAAACTTTGAGGGACTTTTAAAGTTCACTGGAGTTTCCAGCTGCTGGAACACCTGGAGGCTGTAAACTAAGGTTACCTTGGGTGTGTATTATACTGTACTTCTTAATAAATAAAAGAATAAATGAAAAAAAGTGACAGATGCTTTATAGTCATTGGGAGTGCCTGAGAAAGTAGACCGTTCTTCTCAGCATTTGCTCCTTTGCCCCATTCAAGACGGAGGGTTTTTAGGGTTTTAGAGCCACCATCTGGAGATCCCAGCAATTGGACCACCGTGAGCAGAAAATTATCCCCTGCATAATAGATAAGGGATAATGAGTTCATTTTTTGAATAACCCTTTAAGCCCCGGGGGTGTAAGCAAGAAGAAAGAAAGCGAGCAGAGATCTAGATATTGGTAATGCATTGAGGCACAAAGTAAATGGGATAAGAGTTTATAATAAAATGATCAGCTGTAATATAGTAATATTATTAGATTGCTCTAGATATTGCAGAAAGCAGGGACTGCTGAGTGCCCTATCCGTTACCCATGTCATCACTGTCCTCCAGTATCTAATCGATCATTAAACCGTAATAACCATTCTCATTTCTAACCTTTCAATTTATTTCTAGCCTCAATCAATATCGGCACATTCACAGGTTCTAGCGCGGATATTCTTCTTCTCCCGCACCGTGGACGGAATGTTCATTTCTTACAATGGAAAAACCAATGAAATCAATTTTTTGAATTTCACTAACTTTAAAGCCTCATTGTCCTTCTCTTACTGCCTGTCACTTCTCCCCAATATAAATATATATATCTTCCAGGAACCTGCCGTGGCCAGCAGGGCAATGAAAGATAGATCTGTTTTAAAATGTAATGATAGGAGTGTTACATACAGCAAATTGATATCTTCTACTGTATCTAAAGAGACTCCATAGATGTTCTTGTCTATATGCCCTGCCGGCGTCAAGGATCCATAAGTGATGTGAGAAGTAATGGACGACACTAGCAGTGATTGATTTCTGTGTTGATCAAATAAAACTCGCCATAAATGATAGTTCCAGGAGGATGAGCTGGAAGCGCACGTGTCGCAGACAAGCCATAAATGCAGTCCGGGGCCTCAATTTACCCTGCACATTGTATCCAACCGTAATGACTTATAGCAAATCAATAAGGTCATTCTGCCATCCGGAGTGGGGAAGAATGGGACAACAGGACAATATCATCCTACATTCATTTCTTCTTGTATTCAAGAGTAGGAAATGGGCAACCATGCCTAAAGCCATCAACGTACAATTAAAAGTCTCCCACCACCCACTCGCCAGGGCACGCCAGCGTACACACTAATGACCCCAATTTATTAGCATCATTGCTCCTTGCTAGGCAAGTTCCTCATGTTTCCAATAAGTGTTGCTGTGGTTCTGATAATATCATTTTCATGCATCATAAATGAACTCGCAGGCTCAGGATGAACAATTTCCATCCAGATATAGAAGTGATCTATCTACTCATCTATAGTGGGGAAAATAAGTATTTGATACACTGCCGATTTTGCAAGTTTTCCCATCTACAAAGAATGGAGAGGTCTGTAATTTTGTATCGTAGATACAATTCAACTGTGAGAGAAAGAATCTTGAAAATAAACCCAGTAAATCACATTGTATGATTTTTAGATAATTCATTTTCATTTTATTGCATGAAATAATTTGATACAATAGACAAACGGAACTTATTATTTGATACAGAAACCTTTGCTTGCAATTACAGAGGTCAGATGTTTCCTGTAGATCTTGACCAGGTTTGCACGCACTGCAGCAGGGATTTTGGCCCAATCCTCCATACAGATCTTCTCCAGATCTCTCAGGTTTTGGGACTGTCGCTGGGCAAGGTTGAGTTTCAGCTCCCTCCAAAGAATTTCTATTGCGTTCAGGTCTGGAGACTGGCTAGGCTTGAAATGCTTCTTACGGAGCCACTCCTTAGTTGCCCTGGCTGTGTGTTTCGGGTCCTTGTCATGCCGGAAGACCCAGCCACTACCCATTTTCAATGCTCCTACTGAGAGAAGGGTGTTGTTGGCCAAAATGTCACGATACATAACCCCACCCATCCTCCCTTCAATATGGTGCAGTTGTCCTGTCACCTTTGCAGAAAAGCACCCCCAAAGTATAATGTTTCCCCCACCATGCTTCATTGTTGGGACAGTGCTGTTAGGGTTGTAATCATCCTTCTTCTTCCTGCAAACACGGCGAGTGGAGTTGATACCAAAAAGTTCTATTTTGGTCTCATCTGACCACATAACCTTCTCCCATGCCTCCTCTGGATCCTCCAGATGGTCATTGGTGAACTTCAAATGGGCCTGGATATGTGTTGGTGTGAGCAGGGGGGGATCTTGCATGCCCTGCAGGATTTTAATCCATGATGGCGTAGTGTGTTACTGACACACCCGCAGGGCTGTGGGGTACTCGGTGCCGGGCCTATCGATGCTGGGGGAGGGATATGTCACAGTGGCGGCGGCCCGGTCCGTGGCCAAGAGTGGTCAACAAAAAGGGGAAAGGAAAATATTTATATGGGATTTGTAGTTCTTAGGAAGTGTTCGTGACGCCACCTGTGGTTTCTGGTAATAGGTACCAGCGCTGCTTCAGACCTCTGGGGCGGTTGATAGGGCAGCTGAGTTGGAACGGCTCCCCACAGGTGGAGCGGGCCCCAGGGCAGTGTAGTATAGATGATGGTGATGCTGGGGCTTGTGGTGCAGGAGAGAAGGCGCAGCAGAAATAACTGACGGAGGCAGTGCGGTGCAGTCATCTGAGTTTTACTCACAGTTCTTGTTCAAGTTTCTCAGGTACACTGTACGGGTGTCAGCCTCCGTGTCGCACTGTGTCCACCAGACTAGGGGTTCAGCACTTCCTCAGATATGTCAGTAGCGCTTGACGGAACCCCGCTTTCTTTATGTTCCTTACTAGACCGACTTCTCACGCTGGGTCTTCTCCCTCCTGCCCTGCGCTTCCCCACACACAGTCCCAATCGGGTGCTCTGAAGTCCCTCTGTGCAACCTGGAGTTCCCGGACCTACTTGATGCTCTTCACGGTGACTAGGGTGAGACTGTGGCAACTGCACCATGGAAGTGCAGAAGCCTCCAGTTTTTCCAGCCGAGACCTGGAGTACACGGCTGGTCCAGGGGCCCGTCCCCTTCTTGCGGCCTGGTCCCTCTGACACCTGGCAGATTCTGGCGTACGGGTGCCGTCCTGCACTCACCGTACCCCCTGGGATCCCTTCTGTTACCGGAGCCTTTCTCCTCTGCTCCCCTCCTGGGCCTCTAGCACTAGGCCCCACTTGTGGAGCAGAGCTCCTGAAGAGACTCTGCTCCCCTCCTTACTGCTCACTGACTTCTCTGTCTCACCTGCCACCCTAAGATGGCTTCCCTTTATATACCTCCTATCATGGTGCTCCCCAATTCTACATCCTCCACCCACACCCACTACTGGTTCCCCCTCTCTTTAGTTCCCCCCACTCCAGCCAGGGACAGGGCTCAGCAGAAACTCAGTGCATCTTGCCCTTCCAGCCGGACTGGAGCAGTGTAGTGTTGGATGAAGGTGTTGGGGTTCCGGGCAGCACTCCCTCCTTACCTGAGAGAAGGAGACACCACACCTCTGGGTGAGGTGCAGTACCTCTGTGGCGACTGAACCCTCAGGGGCGTCACATTACGGTAATGTTTGAGACTGTGGTCTTACCTCTCTTCAGGTAATTGACCAGGTCCTCCTGTGTAGTTCTGGGCTGATTCCTGACCTTTCTCAGAATCATCCTTACCCCACGAGGTGAGATCTTGCATGGACTCCCAGACCAAGGAAGATTAACAGTCATCTTGTGTTTCTCCCATTATCTAATAATTGCGCCAACAGTTGTTGATTTCTCACCAAGCTGCTTGCCTATTGTCCTGAAGCCCATCCTAGCCTTTTGCAGGTCTACAAATTTCTCCCTGGTGTCCTTTGACTGCTCTTTGGTCTTGGCCATGGTGGAGAGGTTGGAGTGGGATTGACTGAGTGTGTGGACAGGTGTCTTTTATACAGGTAACAAGTTCAAACAGGTGCCATTAATAGAGGTAATGAGTGCAGAGTAGGAGGGCTTCCTAAAGAAAACTAACAGGTCTGTGGGAGCCAGAATTCTTGCTGGTTGGTAGGTGATCAAATACTTATTTCATGCTATAAAATGCAATTTAATTATTTAAAAATCATACAATGTGATTTTCTGGATTTTTTTCAAGATTCCATCTCTCACAGGTGAAGTGTACCTACGATAAAAATTACAGACCTCTCCATTCTTTGTAGGTGGGAAAACTTGCAAAATCGGCAGAGTATCAAATACTTATTTTCCCCACTGTATCCATCTATCTATCTATCTATCTATCTATCTATCTATCTATCTATTCATCTTGATATTATCTATCTATCTATCTATCTATGAAAACATCTGAGGCCGCGTTCAGACGTCCATGCAAATTAGTCCCAGATCAGACTACAATGGATGGACTGGCCATGGGTCTCTCAACCCCCGCGTGACCGCTTCTTAGAAATACATGAAGCCATCACGCTCAGGTCAGGAGACCCGCGTCTAGTCTGTACATTGCAATCCGATCTTGGACCAATCCGAATGTGCCCTAAAAACATACAAATGGAGGCAGCATTCCAAAAAGAATAAAGTGGAAATTACTGCGCTTTATTGGCCCATTTGGTGATGTTTCGGTTCATAGTATGAACCTTTCACAAACCCTTTCACAACTGCATATATCATATGGTGCATCAATCACAGACTTAATTATACATAATTAATATGAAAAGTCATAATAATGGAAAAAAAGTTACATAAATACATAAGTGAATGATCATTTGATATAGTAAAACATAGATAATTTCACAGACCATAAACAAGTGATCCCAAACATATAAAGAGCATAAATTGATAAAAATGATATACATGTGCATACATAATTAAGATAGAAAACTCATTTAATCATCACTGCCTCTAACAGCTCCACCCTCGACTCTTAACCTATTAAATGCCACTGTCAATCTCTGACAGAGGCATTTAACGTGCACTGTCAGGTGGACGCGTTGTTCCACAGACCCATCGACGCACCCGTGGCGTGGTCACGGGGCGTTGATTTCTTGCCATGATAGCCGGGGATCTGCTTAAGACCTCTGTGCTTGTCATGACGATTCTCCTGTGAAAGCCAGCGTTTATCTAGCATTCATAAGAGGCCGTGATTTTCGTTATATATGTATAGTACAAGCGATCAGATCGCAGGTTCAAGTCCCCTACAGGGACTATTAAATACAATAAAAAGTAAAAAAAAAAAAGTTTTTAAAAATGTGAAAAAAATACAAAAGTTCAAATCACCCCCTTTTGCCCCATTAAAAATAAAACAAGTAAAAAAAAAAAAAAAACATACATATTTGCTATCGCTGCATTCGTATAAGTCCGATCTATCAAAATATAAAATAAATTAATCCAAATGGTAAACGGCAAAATAAGAACAAAATTAAAACTTTAGAATTACGTCATTTTGGTTGCCTCAACATTGCAATAAAATGCAATAAGAGGCGATCAAAACATCGTATCTACCCAAAAATGGTATATAAAACCCGTCAGTTCAGGGCCCAAAAAATGAGCTTTCACATAGCCCCATATCCCGAAAATGTAAAACATTACAGAAGATGGCGACACAAGCAAAATCTTTTTTTTTTTTTTTTACAAATTTTCAATGTTTTTTTCACCACTTAAATAAAAAAAATATATACACATGTTTGGTATCTGCGTACTCGTACTGACCTGGAGAATCAAATTGGCCGGTTAGTTTTTCCGTATAGTGAACATGGCAAATAAAAAAAACAAAAAAACAATTGTGGAATTGCACTTTTTTTGCAATTTCAACATACTTGGATTTTTTTTCCTGCTTTCCAGCGCATCACTTGATAAAATGAATAATGTCGTTCAAAAGTAAAACTTGTCCCACAAAAAAACAAGCTCTTGTACGGCTATGGGGAAGGAAAAATACAAAAGTTATGGTTTATGGAAGAAGGGGAGGAAAAAAATATGGAAAATGGCCCGATCATGAAGGGGTTAATGTCAGTTTTAAGAATATAATATTACAATAATATGATAATGATAATAATAATAATAATAATATTAATGATGTAGTTAACTTTACTGACCTAAAGAAAAAACAGTTAAAAAATTGGAGTTAATGTCCTGTTACCCAAAAGAAACAGCAGAGCCCCCGGTGACACGGTGACAATGCACTGGCCATTATTCTTTGTTTGTAGCCTTTTCCAGCTATAATAGAAAATTCCTTTCCACGTGGATGAATATAACCCAGTTGTAAATATATGTATTTATGTATATACAGTTGTCAGGATGAGGAATGATCATATTGATTTGCCGTGAATCATCGTTCATGCCTTACGTGCTTGAGTGAAATGGGGAAGACGTGAAAATAAAAAGGTATCATGACCTTCAAAAGGGACAAGTCGTAACAAACAGAGTGACTCACACACACACAGCAGATCAGGCCAGCGCAAACCTAGTGTCGAATGTACAGTTTTGTGCTTCTGCACTAAAGAGAACAAGGTGAACAAGAGGCTTTCATTCATGGGGCTCCCGTAATGCTCGGCTGAGTGAGCCGGGACAGACAGGGCTTTCATAGGCACAGATCGCAGCTGAGCAACTGACTACCGGTACTAGTGTTCTGAACTTTTCATCAGCCCTATGTGTGAGCTGCCAGAGCAATACTTAACCACTCTCTGTTCCCTGCAGTTTCATGGGGACCGGGTGGAACAAAGGCAAAGGGAACCGGATCCCTGAGCAGGTTGGAAGCTTTGTGTGTCCTCGTTGAGTAGAAGGAGCTCCAGCCTCTAGTCGTGTCATGAAAAAGTGCTCAGCAATTTGTTTCTGTTAAACAGGACCTTTCTCTAGAGGAAGCATTTGGCTTTTCATCCCTACCTGCGTCTGGCTGCCAATCTGTCCCTGAGTCAGGGCATTTTGTAATACTAAGAGGCCTAAGAGTTTCATACAAGTCATGGTAACGTCTTTGAGTAGCAGGATTGGAAGTGTTTCTGCGCTCTCCGGAATATGACACAATTAGTGGTATGATAAAATTGTAGATTTATTGTCAACGCGTTTCAAAGTCCACCGACTCCTTCTTCAGGACAACCATACATAAATAAGCCTTTAGGTAAAGTCTTTAGGATTGGCATGGTGACAGTCACTCGTCACTGAAGATGGTTTACCCCAACTTCAAATGATGGGGAAGAGAAGGATGAGGCGGCTGAATTTTAACATGCCCAATACATTTATTTTCCGGAGAAATAAGTCACTATCAGAGGAGCTTGGCAGCTTCCTTCCCACTTTCCCCTCTACCATGTAAATGTCTGATTTCAAAGGGACAGGTTGATCATCTAGCATATACTGGGGCTATTGGTCTTTCTAAAGGCACCACACACATTAGACTAATATCAGCGGAAGTTGCCGATATCCACTGGTTCGGCCAACTGACTAATGTACAGTACAGACCAAAAGTTTGGACACACCTTCTCATTTAAAGAATTTTCTGTATTTTCATGGCTATGAAAATTGTACATTCACACTGAAGGCATCAAAACTGTGAATTAACACATGTGGAATTATATACTTAACAAAAAAGTGTGAAACAACTGAAAATATGTCTTATATTCTAGGTTCTTCAAAGTAGCCACCTTTTGCTTTGATGACTGCTTTGCACTCTCTTGGCATTCTCTTGATGAGCTTCAAGAGGTAGTCACCATAAATGGTTTTCACTTCACAGGTGTGCCCTGTCAGGTTTAATAAGTGGGATTTCTTGCCTTATAAATGGGGTTGGGACCATCAGTTGTGTTGTGCAGAAGTCATGTGGATACACAGCTGATAGTCCTACTGAATAGACTGTTAGAATTTGTATTATGGCAAGAAAAAAGCAGCTAAGTAAAGAAAAATGAGTGGCCATCATTACTTTAAGAAATGAAGGTCAGTCAGTCCGAAAAATTGGGCAAACTTTGAAAGTGTCCCCAAATGCAGTTGTAAAAGCCATCAAGCGCTACAAAGAAACTAGCTCACATGAGGACCGCCCCAGGAAAGGAAGACCAAGAGTCACCTCTGCTTCTGAGGATAAGTTTATCCGAGTCACCAGCCTCAGAAATCGCAGGTTAACAGCAGCTCAGATTAGAGACCAGGTCAATGCCACACAGAGTTCTAGCAGCAGACACATCTCTACAACAACTGTTAAGAGGAGACTTTGTGCAGCAGGCCTTCATGGTAAAATAGCTGCTAGGAAACCACTGCTAAGGACAGGCAACAAGCAGAAGAGACTTGTTTGGGCTAAAGAACACAAGGAATGAACATTAGACCAGTGGAAATCTGTGCTTTGGTCTGATGAGTCCAAATTTGAGATCTTTGGTTCCAACCACCATGTCTTTGTGCGACGCAGAATAGGTGAACAGATGGACTCTACATGCTTGGTTCCCACCGTGAAACATGGAGGAGGAGGTGTGATGGTGTGGGGTGCTTTGCTGGTGACACTGTTGGGGATTTATTCAAAATTGAAGGCATACTGAACCAGCATGGCTACCACAGAATCTTTCAGCGGCATGCTATTCCATCCGGTTTGCGTTTAGTTGGACCATCATTTATTTTTGAACAGGACAATGACCCCAAACACACCTCCAGGCTGTGTAAGGGCTATTTGACCAAGAAGGAGAGCGATGGGGTGCTATGCCAGATGGCCTGGCCTTCGCAGACACCAGACCTGAACCCAATCGAGATGGTTTGGGGTGAGCTGGACCGCAGAGTAAAGGCAAAAGGGCCAACTAGTGCTAAGCATCTCTGGGAACTCCTTCAAGATTGTTGGAAGACAATTTCCGGTGACTACTTCTTGAAGCTCATCAAGAGAATACCAAGAGTGTGAAAAGCAGTCATCAAAGCAAAAGGTGGCTACTTTGAAGAACCTAGAATATAAGACATATTTTCAGTTGTTTCACACTTTTTTGTTAAGTATATAATTCCACATGTGTTAATTCACAGTTTTGATGCCTTCAGTGTAAATGTACAATTTTCATAGCCATGAAAATACAGAAAATTCTTTAAATGAGAAGGTGTGTCCAAACTTTTGGTCTGTACTGTACATGGGGGCACAGTCATGGGAAATGTTGACCGTGCATGTCCGATATCGGACTGCTGATCTCATTATATCCTAGAGTTAAGCCACCGGTCAACATGTATGTCGACAGCTTTCTCATAGGGGACACTGGAGCGCTCTGCCAAACTAGTGCTACTGTGTATCAGAGCATTAGCTAAGATGGCTGTTGGCCGAACAATCGGCCAAAGCTTCGTCCGGCAGTCAGCCATGGACATGGTGGCACAGTATATCACAAGGGCACCAATTGAAGGTATTACTGGACAGCATTGCATCAATGGATTGGTCATACATTTGTCCTGCACAACTACACAACTTAATTTCATTATTTAAGAAGCAATGTAGGTTTTGGAGACCAAGAAAACTGATCTTGGCACTTGCACACGTAAAAAAAAGCAACACATTTTTGGGTTGGGACTTCAGACTTAGGTTGGTTGGATTTGAGTTGTAGCAGTATGGAATACTTTTCTATACAGTCGCAGAATCATTTTAAAATGGATCTTTCATCTGATTTACAATACAGGCTGCATATATCATTATATTGAGTTCTTAGACTTGATTAAACTTGTGTACTTACTATAAAATGCCATGTGGAATGGCTGTATATTTCTTTTTTGAAAGTTTAGGCTTAATTTCAGCCCTGCTAACCTGGTTGACAGCCTTCCTCCCTGTTGCTGCTGAGAACTCACACTGTACAATATGCTAAAATGTGCAGCCGTCAGTCAGGCGGGGTGGGTGGGTGTAGATTGAATACACTTGTGACGCGCCCCCTGGGGCCGTGGAGTACTCGGTAGCTGGGCTGGTAGGTTCTATTGGGGTAGCCACGGCTGCAGTGACCCGGTCCGTGGCCCAGGGCAGTCAATCAATGAAAAGTCAATTGGGGGAAATAAAGTTTTGGGGATAATGTTCGTGACGCCACTCGTGGTATGCGGCTATAGGGGCCGCCTCTGCGGTGCAGATCCACTGGAGCAGATGGTGACGCAGCAGAGATAGTGCAACTCTCCACGGGCAGAGATAAGCTCCAGGGCAGTATATGGTGGATTTTAGAGGTAGATATTGCTGGTGTAGTGCAGGGTCGGGCGACGCAGCAATTAAGTCAAGGACACAGTGGGGTGCAGTCTTCAGGTTTTACTCACAGTTTTTAAGTTCTCCAGGTTACAGTTACCGGTTTGTAACCGCCCACGTCGTCCTGTGTCCTCCGGGAAAGTGATCCAGCCAACTCTCAGATAACTTAGAAGCACTTGCACGGGACCCCTTTCTGTGTTCCTCTCCAGGTTGTCTCCCTCTGCGCTGGCTCTCTCCCTCCTGCCCTGCGCCTCACACACAATGTCCCGAGCCAGTGGACCTGGGCCTTGTTGGTTCTATATGGCCACCTATTCAGTGATTATGTGTGGATTTTGGCTACGGCACATAAAGGTGCTGCAACCTCCGGTTTGCTAGCTGAGCCTTAAAGTACTCCACTAGCCTGGGGCCGGTCCCCTACTGCGGCCTTGATCCCTCTACGTCAGCGTGAACTCGGGCGGACGGGTCGCCTCCCCACTCGCCGTGCCCCTGGGATCCCTTCTCTCTCCAGAGCCCTCCTCACTGCTCCTGCCTTCTCACCTCACTCGCTGACTGAGCTCCTGCTCTAAGCACTGGAGCGAGGAAAATGGACCCTGCTCTCCTGAGCAGAACTCTCCACAGAACTCCTTCTAGATGTTTCCACCTTCCTAATATAAAGCTCTGGCAATGCTCCCCTGAACTACTTCCTCCACCCACCTCCTCCACTTAGTTCCACCCTCCAGACAGGGACCAGGGACTGTGCTCTCCATCAGGAGTAATCTCGCCCTTCCCTAATGAAGTGATGTTTTGTTGGATGTGGGTGTGTGGGTCCCGTGTAGTGCTCCCTCCTTACCTGAGAGTGGGGTACCACACCTCTGGGTGAGATGCAGTACTTCTGTGGCAACTGGACCCGCAGGGGCGCCACACTTGGACTCATGAAATCTCTCCCTCTATGGCTAGACTTATATAATGCTCTTTTTATTATCAGGATTATACAACCATTCTGACGTGGATTTTCAAAGTAAATACACCAGCCCCATCATGTCTAAGAGCTCTATTTAATGCAGCTTGTATTGTGAAATATGACGGCATATCTGATTTAACGAGGAAGGTGAGCAGTTTGTGGTGACATTTACCATTTTGTCCAAAAAGATGCTCCATTTTTTCAAAACGTCCCAGCCAATATGTAAGCTTGACTTTTCTTGCAGCTGCACCTTATAAAGACACTACAACAACATTTAATCAATACTGAGATATATTGTCAAGGCTTCAATATCCATTCATTGTGAATCAGCTGATACTCTTTAGTTGACAAGATGAATCCAAAATATTGAATAAAGCAGAACCTTCAAGTACCATGTATCATAATAGTAACCAATGATGGAGAGCAAGAAGACGCCTCAAAGCTTGGTAAGGGGTCTTTACTCTTCTTCACTATCAATACATTGACCAAGTCATAAAAACAAAGTTGGCCAAACTCCCAAATGTTGAAGAGACCGGACGCTATCTTATTTGTCTGACTCTCCTCTGACTGATGATTGTAGAGGAAAGAAGGATTGGGTATGTTGAATTTTAATGTCCAATCCTTTTGTTCTCTGGAGAGAAAAGTCACCACTAGACAAGTCCGGCAGTGGCTAGATGTCCTGAACTCTGCATGCATGCGTATGGCGGCATCCTGACATCATCAGGCATGGAATACAAGGATCGTTCATGTTGAATTTCAGCTCCTAACCTTTTTTTCCTCAGGGGCTAAAAACGTTACATGATGTGTCTGGCAGCGCTTCATCCCTGTTTCCCACCGTTGGCCGAACCAATCTTGCATGTATATGACTCGCCCAGGGGGGGATATGTGGAAAACTCGGCACCCGGGCCTTGACTTTCTGTGGATGTCACAGCAGTCGGCTCCTGGGCCCGTACCCTGGGGTCACTCTTTAAAAGGGGTTTGTTACTTGATGGGATGAATAACAGTTTTGTCTCGTGACGCCACCTGTGGTCCCCGGTAATGGGTACCAGCGCTGCTGCAGACCTCTGGGGCAGATGTTAGTTGGTGCAGCTCTCCACAGGCAGAGCACAGCTCCAGGGCAGTGTAGGTGCAGATGGTGATGCTGGGCATTGTAGTGCAGGAGCGATAGCGTGGTAGAAATAACTGACAAACAGTGGGGTGCAGTCATCCGAGTTTACTCACAGTTATTCAGGTTCCTCAGGTAGCACTATACAGCTGACAGTCTCCCACGTCGCGCTGCATTCACCAGCCAGGCGTTCAGCACTCCCTCAAGTATCTCAAGAGCACTTAACGGGACCCCTCTCTGTATGTTCCTTTCTTAGACGACTTCCCACCCTGGGTCTCTCCCTCCTGCCCTGCGCCCCGCCACACAAAGTCCCGATCGGGTACCTTGAGATCCCTCTGGGCAACTTGAAGTTCCCGGACCTTGCTTGGTGCCCTTTTTGGCGGCTTAGGTGCGGATGTGGCAACTGCACCCTGAAAGTGCAGAAGCCTCCGGTTTTCTAGCTGAGACCTAAAGTAACTCGGCTAGTCCAGGGACCGGTTCCCTTCTTGCGGCCCGATATATATATATCTTCTTTAAGTGCTCCCCTGTTCTACATCCTCCACCCACACCCACTACTTGGTTCCCCCTCACTTTTGGTTCCCCCCACTCCAGCCAGGGACAGGGCAGCAGAAGCCCTTCCAGACGGCCTGGAGTAGTGTAGTGTTGAATGCAGGTGTTGGGGTCCCGGCAGCACTCCATCCTTACCTGAGGGAAGGAGATGCCACACCTCTGGGTGAGGTGCAGTACCTCTGTGGTGACTGAACCCTCAGGGGCGCCACATATACAGAAGGGTTAGGAGAAAGATGGCTCATCTGACTGACAACTAATGGAGGTGTATGGAGATTAGAATATTGACTTTATATATCAAAGAATTTGTCAATATTATCTCATCACATCCATTCCATCCAAGTCCAATAAATACTGCAATCCTTCTGGCACTGGGAGAGTCGTACAATGATTGGTCATAGCACTGGAATGACGGTGAGGAATTCTTCTGAATCCTATATACTTGGTTATACCTCCCCCTCACCTGGCACAAGGTAACAATGAGAACACAAAGCCTCCCGTAGGGAACAGTAAAGAGAGAGCCAGACACTGCATTCTCAGAGCTTGCACAAAGAGCGTACACTTGACTCTGATATTGAGACAGGTATAGATGCACCTGTGGCTGATCCTTCTCTTACCCCCATTTCCCCTCCTTCTGCTTCCCTGCATAGGTCAGGAAGGGTTCAGCACTTGTCCAATGTGACCCCCCTTCTGTCCCTTTGGCCAGGAGAGCTCCTCTGTTTTCAGTTCACAGTGAGATAAAATCTACAGTGTTTGACCGAACTCATTTATTTGTGTGTGACGGTGCGGGTGGATGTCTGAGGGACATAGACAGGGATTTCCGGTTACACCCTAAAACACATTCCAGAGCCATTCACAAATTAAGAGAATTTACACATGCACGCACCCCTCTCCCTCCCTTCATCAGCACACACTTTCTTTTAATGTCTTTATCCAGCTTGACTTTAAAGTAAACCTGTGCCCATTTTTTTAGGCAGGACTTAATTCCAAGTATTTATGAGGGTTCGTGCAGATGACCATATAACTTGGACGAGTGCTATCCGTGGTTTTGACGGATAACACTCGTACCCATGTTATTCTATGGGACTGTGCAACATGCACAATTTGCCTCCAAGAGTCAGATGGAATTCACCCATTAAATTCTGTCAGCCCGTGGAAAAAATCGGATCGCACTCGGATGACATCCAAGTACGGTCAAATTTTCTCGGATTGACATAGAGAAGGTGGAGAAACTTTTTTTTTCTCTCCACCTCTGAATAAAACAGATCACACTCTGATCAGAGTGTGATTAGTGTAATCGGACTAATTTTCTCAGATGTGGAGAAAACGGTCATCTACAACTGCCCTAATTGTGAGACAAGATGGTGCAGCTGAAACTCTGCCCCTATGGATGTATCCCTCCTGAAGTTGTTATGAAACCCAGCATATGTGGCGACCTGCTACGCCTAGGTGCCACAGAACCCAGTAGGGTGCATGGATGGACTTCTCCACAAGAGGCCCTCACACATTCACACACCTCCACCTACCACCTCAGACCACTAGAGGGAGCCCCATTAGGGATATACATAATGGAGGGTCGAGCCAGGCAGTTCAGTTAGTTGTTAGTAGTCAGACTGTGAGGGAGTCTGAGAGTGTGCTGGCACTTAGACCAGTGAAGATGCAGCACACTGGCTGCTGTGCTTAGGCGAGCCAAGGCCTACAGCACGAGTTGAAGCCTAGTGAGGGCCCTGAGTGTGGCCGAAGGCGAGAGGAGAGAAGAAGTAACGAGGGGACAGAGGAGCGTATCAGGCTCACCCCAAACTATACACCGGACACCGGGTCCGCGCCTACAGGGTCCCTTTATACCCAGTAGGGACCACCGGATACCTGGAGGACTACAAGTTCCAGGTCGACCAATGCTGACTACAGCACCAGGGTTAGGAGTCACGGAGGCCCCAGCATCCAGGGAGAGTGATCCCCAAGAGAAAGTCCTACCACCAGGTCAGCAGGTGTAAGAGAGAGACAGTAATCAAGCCAGGCCTAGCTCCAGGCAGGTCAGAAGCTTAGCAAGTGAAAGCAACGGATCAGGAGGCCCTATACCCGCTCACTGGGGAGAGTCCAGAAGTGCACCCTTCCTACCGAGTACCCTGGACCATACCTGCATCTACACCAGTAAAGGTACCGAAGCGAACCCCTGTGTGAGTGTCCTTCATTTATCCCTGAACTGTCCTGGCCGTCTCTCACCTGTTCCACCATCCATTTCCCCACACTGCCCTGAGGCCTGCTCCACCTGTGGGGAGCCGTTCCATCATAAGCTGCCCTAACATCAGCCTCAGAGAACTGTCGCAGCGCTGGTAATCCTTACCAGGCACCACAGGTGGCGTCACGAATACTTCCCAAACCCCATACAAATAACAATCCCCTTTTTGTTGACCGCCCTGGGCCACGGACCGGGCCAGCCACTGTGATATCACCTACCAGCATCCATAGGCCAGGCTGCCGAGTACCCCACGGCCCTGGGGGCGTGTCACATATCCCCTGGTGTGTGGTGCAAGATTTTTAATATTTTCTGCAATTCAAGATTCTGGTTTGGCTTGTAGCCTAAGTCATATTGCAAGACTCGTTAAAGGGTTGATATTAACTTTTAGGATGGCTACTTCCAATACGTGGCACTAGCGTTCTAGTTCTCTTCCTCTCTGATGAGGCAATTTGCATATTTAATTTTCAAGAGGAGCATGCATGGCTTATAAGTCTCCTCACTCTGACATGCCAGGGTTGGCTTGTCACTCTCCACAAGGAGAAACGTTACCCCTTAGATTCCAGTCTTAAGCCTCTCATCTAACCAAATCAGATCTCATACTTTGCACTGATGAGAGGCAACACCTTGAAACACCCGGTCTGAAAATTCAGATTCTGGTTTGGCTTTTATCCTAAGTCATATGGCAAGGCTCGTTAAAAGGTTGATATTGACTTTTAGGGTTGTTACTTCCTATAGGTGGCACAAGAGTTCTACTCCTCTTCCTTCTCTCTGACGAAACAATTTACATATTTAATTTCCCAGAGGGGCATGTATGGCTTATAAGTCTCCTCACTCTGACATGCAAGGCCTGGCTTGTCACTCTCCACAAGGAGAAACATTACCCCTTAGATCCTCCCCAAAAATATGTGCATCCAACATATACTATTTGCTAGCCATCAATCGTCCATAGGCTCCTGTGTTTAAAAAAAACTTCTATACATTAACATATACAGTAGGATTCCGCTGATGAATGCCTTTAGTAACCTATAGGTTAGCATGCTATTTCATTGGATGGAAAGAAATTGTACTGAACTGGTATCATGACAAATTATATAACTTAATGCAATGGAAAAAAAAATATGAAAGGCTGGTGTACTACTTTTTATTTTAAAAACTGGCGCATGGTGGTCTTAAAATAAAATAGCCACCTACTGAACCCTCGCTGCTCCTCTCTAGTGCCACCTGTGTTATTGCTTCCTCCTCCAGTGGGGAGGTGACTACCTGATTAGCTGCAGTGGTCATATGCTGGCTGAACAGGAAGAAGCAATTACTGGCTGCTGATTATCTTATAAATTTAGTGAAAATCCAGCACTTGTTTTCCAGCGTGAATAAAAGCAAAAACTTTTATTGAAACATTAAAGTTGAAATTGTTTAACCCTAGAACGCATACCTGTGGCCTCGCAGGCCCGCCCTGTTAATTGTTTTCTATTTTCTGCAAGATTACTTTAGTTAGAATTTTGAAACTCTAGGTATTCTTCAGGTATATAGTTGTTTGTCATTTTTGTTTGAGTTATTCCATGTTATTTGCACATGGGCCTAAAAGGCCCCAGGTATATGAAAGTGTAGATTTTTATGGTCATGCGTTCTAGGGTTAAACATTAAAAAAAAACAGGACATCCTGGGGATAGTAACACAAAAAAAACGTGTTTCGACACAGAATAAATAAGAAATAAGATCAGGAATAAGAGCCGCCGGTTTAAAAAGCAAAGTTTTTTGCTACTATCCCCAGAATGTTGTGTTTTTTAATGTGTCAACTATTTTAATTTGGATGTTTCAGTAAAAGTTTTTGTTTTTATTCACACTGGAAAACAAGTGTTGGATTGTCACTAAATTTCACATCCATTTCTTCCCAACTGGAATTTTTCATCCAAGCACTTCCCGTGGATCTAACCAAGCATTTGAAAGGTGATCTGAAAGCACACATTTTTTATACCACTGATTGTCTGCAGCAATCTCTTGACCTCCACCACCAGAAGAGGATGTGAGAAGACTGGTAAAGCACCAAGACAGCAGTTTTGAGGAAAGTTGGGGATCAAGTAGATGAGTCTATATTTTTTATTAAATTTTAGGACCAAACTTGGGTGGTCTTAGATTTTTTATGAATCCTGATATGCAGTGGGCAAAATAATTATTTGATACGCTGCCGATTTTCCAAGTATTCCCACCTACAAAGAATGGAGAGGTCTGTAATTTATAACATAGGTACACTTTGACTGTGAGAGAAATAATCCATAAAAAATCCATAAAATCACATTGTATAATTTTTACTAGTGATGAGCGAGCATACTCACAAGTACTCGATACTCGCCCGAGCATCTCAGTACTCTAGATTAGAGATGAGCGTTGTTCTACTCGAACTGTTCGCCAATCTCAAATTCGAGCTGTTTTGGGCGGTGTTCGAGCCGGTCGGCGAACACGAACAATTTGAGAAAAATTCGGCTGTTCGAGGTTATGTTCGATAACTGTTCGTGCACCAAAATCATAACTGGATTTTTTCTCAGTAATGATGAAAATTAATGTTAATACGCAGTTTGAGTGTACAGCGGGGCGGGGGGAGGGGCAGGGGATGGATCTCTGCAGGAACAATGAAGATCTCCATTTTTTTTTCTCTTTCCCGCATTTGCAGTGGGGAGGTGCAGTCTGTGAGCCTATCAGCAGCGCACACACGGAGCGAAGTGCTTTTTTTCACACAAGCAAGGGCATGTGTGATTGGCAGTGTATGTCACATGTCCTTGCCCTATAAGACCAAGCCATTTTCCCCGTCGCCACCATTTTCTCACTGCTGCAGCTGCGTGTTAGACGGCACCGCTGTTGCTGTGTGTGCTATACCTTGTTAATTTCAAGCCAATTTTCGCACAAATATACAGATAGCTTGGGAGTAGGGAATAGTTGTGATTGCAGTCCTTTTAAGGACTAGGTTACAGCATTTCCTACGACTTTTATCAGGGAGGTCTGTGCTCTTAAATAGATAGATTGTGGGAGTAAAGACTAATTGTAATTGGAGTCCTTTTCAGGACTAGGTTACATGAGTTCCTATCAGTTTTTGCCAGGCAGGTCTGTGCCAGTGCTGTGCAAGTTTTTTTCACAGCATTTGGCTGAATCTAGCAAAGCTAATCCTTTTTGGCCTATTGCAGAGTGTGTTAGTCAGTGGAGTAGCCTATCTCTGTTGCAAGATATAACATCTGTGTATAGAATACCAATTTTTTTACTGCACCTAGTGAAGTAAAATCTTTTGGGCATAGCATCATTCTATTAGTCCATCTATACTGACCTCCATCAGGTTGCAAACTGAATATAATTTTTTTCTGCATCTAGCTCTGAAAAAATATTTGGGCTTCTAGCGGTGTGTGGGACTTGGTCTATTAGTCCTTCTATACTGACCTCCATCAGGTTGCAAATTAAAAATAATTTTTTTCTGCATCTAGCTCTGAAAAAATATTTGGGCTTCTAGCAGTGTGTGGGACTTGGTCTATTAGTCCATCTATACTGACCTCCATCAGGTTGCAAATTAAAAATAATTTTTTTCTGCATCTAGCTCTGAAAAAATATTTGGGCTTCTAGCAGTGTGTGGGACTTGGTCTATTAGTCCATCTATACTGACCTACATCAGGTTGCAAATTAAAAATAATTTTTTTCTGCATCTAGCTCTGAAAAAATATTTGGGCTTCTAGCGGTGTGTGGGACTTGGTCTATTAGTCCATTTATACTGACCTCCATCAGGTTGCAAATTAAAAATAATTTTTTTCTGCATCTAGCTCTGAAAAAATATTTGGGCTTCTAGCAGTGTGTGGGACTTGGTCTATTAGTCCATCTATACTGACCTCCATCAGGTTGCAAATTAAAAATAATTTTTTTCTGCATCTAGCTCTGAAAAAATATTTGGGCTTCTAGCGGTGTGTGGGACTTGGTCTATTAGTCCATCTATACTGACCTCCATCAGGTTGCAAATTAAAAATAATTTTTTTCTGCATCTAGCTCTGAAAAAATATTTGGGCTTCTAGCAGTGTGTGGGACTTGGTCTATTAGTCCATCTATACTGACCTACATCAGGTTGCAAATTAAAAATAATTTTTTTCTGCATCTAGCTCTGAAAAAATATTTGGGCTTCTAGCGGTGTGTGGGACTTGGTCTATTAGTCCATCTATACTGACCTCCATCAGGTTGCAAATTAAAAATAATTTTTTTCTGCATCTAGCTCTGAAAAAATATTTGGGCTTCTAGCAGTGTGTGGGACTTGGTCTATTAGTCCATCTATACTGACCTACATCAGGTTGCAAATTAAAAATAATTTTTTTCTGCATCTAGCTCTGAAAAAATATTTGGGCTTCTAGCAGTGTGTGGGACTTGGTCTATTAGTCCATCTATACTGACCTCCATCAGGTTGCAAATTAAAAATAATTTTTTTCTGCATCTAGCTCTGAAAAAATATTTGGGCTTCTAGCAGTGTGTGGGACTTGGTCTATTAGTCCATCTATACTGACCTACATCAGGTTGCAAATTAAAAATAATTTTTTTCTGCATCTAGCTCTGAAAAAATATTTGGGCTTCTAGCGGTGTGTGGGACTTGGTCTATTAGTCCATCTATACTGACCTCCATCAGGTTGCAAATTAAAAATAATTTTTTTCTGCATCTAGCTCTGAAAAAATATTTGGGCTTCTAGCAGTGTGTGGGACTTGGTCTATTAGTCCATCTATACTGACCTACATCAGGTTGCAAATTAAAAATAATTTTTTTCTGCATCTAGCTCTGAAAAAATATTTGGGCTTCTAGCAGTGTGTGGGACTTGGTCTATTAGTCCATCTATACTGACCTCCATCAGGTTGCAAATTAAAAATAATTTTTTTCTGCATCTAGCTCTGAAAAAATATTTGGGCTTCTAGCAGTGTGTGGGACTTGGTCTATTAGTCCATCTATACTGACCTCCATCAGGTTGCAAATTGAATAAAAAAATTTTCTGCATCTAGCTCTGAAAAAATATTTGGGCTTCTAGCGGTGTGTGGGACTTGGTCTATTAGTCCATCTATACTGACCTCCATTAGGTTGCAAATTAAAAATAATTTTTTTCTGCATCTAGCTCTGAAAAAATATTTGGGCTTCTAGCAGTGTGTGGGACTTGGTCTATTAGTCCATCTATACTGACCTACATCAGGTTGCAAATTAAAAATAATTTTTTTCTGCATCTAGCTCTGAAAAAATATTTGGGCTTCTAGCAGTGTGTGGGACTTGGTCTATTAGTCCATCTATACTGACCTCCATCAGGTTGCAAATTAAAAATATTTTTTTTCTGCATCTAGCTCTGAAAAAATATTTGGGCTTCTAGCAGTGTGTGGGACTTGGTCTATTAGTCCATCTATACTGACCTCCATCAGGTTGCAAATTGAATAAAAAAATTTTCTGCATCTAGCTCTGAAAAAATATTTGGGCTTCTAGCGGTGTGTGGGACTTGGTCTATTAGTCCATCTATACTGACCTCCATCAGGTTGCAAATTAAAAATAATTTTTTTCTGCATCTAACCCAGCCAATAGTTTTGGCCTAATACCACAGTTTGGCCACTCAGCTCTGCTCGGTTACCATCCATTGTTTTTTTGTGCAAACAACTCCAGAGTTGTGAATTAGTTAACCACCAAAATGAGTGGAAAAAGGCCTGCTGCTGGTGGAAAGGGGAATAGGCGTGTTGGGAAGGGGAAAAAAGGTTGTGTCCGTGGGGTAGGTGCAGAAGAAAGACCATCTTCCAGCCAAACTAAAATGTCTACTTCTTTTAGCGGACAATGTGATAAGATCCCTTTCTTACGGCCACGCCAATCGCTACAAATTCCAGATGAGGCACAAAAACAGCAGGTGCTTCAACGGATATCAAGTGCTCCTTTAAGTGGGCTCTCCTCCACATCAACTTCAACATCACAAATACTCCAGTCCTCAAAGGTGTCACCCAAATCGCACTTGCTTCCTCACAGCTCCCAAATCTCCAGCTGCCCGTCTGAGTGTGAGGTAGAACAGATGGTTGAGTCTGCAGAGCTGTTTACTCATACTGTAGCCTGGGAATCAGAGGTCGACTCCAGCGCTTCTGTGAATCCAGACGAGGAAATGATCTGCACTGATGCCCAGAATCTTTATGAGTCGGATCCAGGACTAGACGCAGAAGGTTCTGACCATAATGTAGACCCTCATTCCCAAACTGTAACTCCTGTTGGTGGAGACAATGAGGAAGACGATGATAAGACTCAAATACCTGATTGGAGCGACAACTTTAGTTTTTTGTCAGGGCAGGAACAGGTTGGCTCTGAGGACGACGGGTGTGATAACGCACAGGGTGATGATGATGAGGTCGGAGATCCCACTTACTGTCAACCCACAGTCAGCCAAGAGATGAGGTCAGCAGAGGAGGTGGAGGAAGATGCTAGTGACGACGAGGTCAGGTTGCGCCTTCCTGGACAGAGACGTAGTACTGGAAGCACGTCAACAACTGCATCCTCAAACACAACTCTGCCTCTCACCACAAGTCGTGGTGGCTCTTCAGGTCGCATGGGTGCTAAGCCTTGCATAGCCTGGGCATTTTTTCAGATCGATAAAGATGACCCAACTCGTGTTATCTGTAACATTTGTCAGCAAAAGCTAAGTAGAGGCCAAAAAATACATAGTTTGAGTACTTCATGCATGAACCGGCACATGGACATGAAGCATAAGTTGCAGTGGGAAGCTCAGTGTGCTACAATGCGGCCTAGCCGGCCGGGCCAATCACCGTCTGCCATATCTTGTGCATCCGCGGCCTCTTCATCCTCTGTGACTGGGGGGACAGCAGTCACACCTGTTTTGGGGCGCAGACCTGCCACCTCTTTACCCGCAACAGCCAGCGTGATTGGCAGGTCATCATTTTCTTTGGAGGTGGTAACACCAGCTGGTGTTGAGCGCTGTCCGACATCGATAGCACCACCTTTGGATCAAGGCAACCTAACATGTCCGCCTGCATCTTCCTCACAGACCGGCAGTTTGCCGGGGACACCCTTATCAACCCCGTCTAAGCACAATAGCCAGCCCTCGGTCCCTCAGATGTGGACAAGTAAAAGACCATTTCCTCCTAGCCATGAGAAAGCTAAGAGGTTGAATTTCACCATCTGCAAGCTCTTGGCTACAGAAATGCTGCCTTTCCGCCTGGTGGACACAGAGGATTTTCGAGACCTTATGTCCGTCGCAGTGCCCCAGTACCAGATGCCCAGTCGGCACTACTTCTCAAAGAAAGGTGTGCCTGCGCTCCACCAGCATGTCGCACACAACATCACCGCTTCTTTGAGAAACTCTGTGTGTGACAGGGTGCATTTCACCACAGACACTTGGACGAGTAGGCATGGACAGGGGCGTTACATGTCGCTGACTGGGCACTGGGTAACTATGGTGACAGCAGGACAAGGGGCTACTGTCCAAGTCTTGCCGTCCCCACGAGTTGTGCGTCAATCCTCTTTATGTCAAAGTTCCTCCACTGCTTCTGCCTCCTCAACCTCCTCTCGGTCTTCCACCTGCACCCAAAGCCTGTCTGGTCATGCCACAAGCTTTCTAACTGCGCAGAAGGGATCCTGCACACCTCCTTACTATGCTGGCAGTAGGGCTCAACGTCATCAGGCGGTTTTTACATTGAAATGTCTGGGAAATGTGAGTCACACAGCTGAGGAGTTGTGGTCAGCTCTGGAGAACCAATTTCATGAATGGTTGTCTCCACTGGACCTGAAACCAGGGAAGGCCGTGTGCGACAATGCTGCAAACCTGGGTGCGGCCCTTCGCCGGGGCAATGTCACACACGTGCCTTGTATGGCTCACGTGTTGAACCTGGTTGTCCAGCAATTTTTAGCCCACTATCCCAGACTAGATGGCCTTCTGCAGAGGGCACGGTCGCTGTGTGCTCACTTCCGCCGTTCGCATCCCGCAGCTCAGCGACTTACATCTCTACAGAAGTCGTTGGGCCTGCCACTTCACCGGCTAAAATGCGATGTGCCTACCCGGTGGAATTCAACTCTGCACATGTTGCAGCGACTGTGGCAGCACCGACAAGCCCTGGTGCAATACGTTCTGACGTATAGCCTGGGCCAACGAGATTCAGAGGTGGGGCAAATCACGCTGGAGGAGTGGTCTCAGATCAGGGACCTATGCACCCTTCTGCACAGTTTTGAAATGGCGACGAAGATGTTTAGTGCTGACGATGCCATTATCAGCATGACTATTCCGGTGATTTACATGCTGGAGCACATGTTAAACAGAATTCGGAGTCAGGTGGTGGCACAAGAGGAGGTGGAGGAAGTAGAGGAGGAGGAGTTGTATGCGGAAGGGCTAACATCTGCAAGGTCCAGACGGTCGGCAGCACCAAGGCGGCAGGCATGTGAGGGTGGGGGAGATGGTTTTACCAGGGCGCATGGTAGCAGCCAAACTAGTGAGGAAGGTGCAGGAGCCCAGGAAGAAGTGGAGGACGAACTGATGGAAGACTCATCAGATGAGGGAGACCTTGATCACATTTCTGTTGTGCGAGGTTGGGGGGAGAGGACAGAGGAAGGAAGCATGATTGTTACCTCGCCACCAACACAACAGGGACTTGGTGCTCCTGGATGCGCAACACACATGAGTGCCTTCTTGCTGCACTACCTGCAACATGACCCTCGAATTGTGAGAATTAGAAATAATCCTGACTACTGGGTTGCCACACTGTTAGATCCCCGGTACAAAAGTAAATTTGCAGAAATTATTCCTGCCATAGAAAGGGATGCACGCATGCAGGAGTATCAGCAGAGACTGTTGCAGAATCTTACATGTGCTTTTCCACAAAATACCAGTGGTGCACGTAGTGAATCTCACAGTTCCAACTTGCCAACCGTGGGACCGTCAAGTGTTCAGCACTCAAACCGTAACAGAACCACAGTATCTGCTGGTAACATCAATTTTGCGGAATCATTTCACCACTTTTTTAGCCCATCCTTTGCAAGGCCACAGGAGACAAGAAGTCTGACACATAGTCAACGCCTAGAGACGATGGTACATGAGTATCTCCAAGTAAACATTGAAGCCACGACTGTGTCACTGGACCCTTGCTCTTTTTGGGCTTCCAATCTGGATAAATGGCCGGAGCTAGCCACTTACGCCTTGGAGATCTTGTCATGCCCCGCAGCCAGCGTTCTGTCTGAACGTGTGTTCAGCGCTGCTGGTGGTGTGCTGACAGATAAGCGCACGCGGCTCTCCACTGATAATGTAGACAGACTCACGTTCATAAAGATGAACAAATCATGGATCCGAAACGACTTTTCTACCCCTGTGTCATCCTGGGGAGAGTAAAAGCTTGATGATTGGTTAAAATCACCCTACCAACCGTTTTAAGCTTTCAAATTACTAATCATGTTTATCTGTATCTTGACTGGAAAATAATTTGGGCTTTGTAGCAGTGTGCAGCACTGATCCTATTAGGCCATCTATACTAAAGCTTCACCAGATTTAAAATTAAAAATAATTTTTAGCTGCATCTAGCCCGGAAAATAATTTTGGGGCTCCGAGATGCGCAAGGCACATAAGTGCCTTCTTGCTGCACTACCTGCAGCATGACCCTCATATTGTCAGAATTCGAAGTAATCATGACTACTGGGTTGCCACACTCTTAGATCCCCCAAACTTTTCGATCAACCTTTTCATTTTAATAAAGACCAAAAAAATGGTCATTTTTGAAATTATAAGCATTAGCAGGTTGTTAGAAACTGAAATCAAACAGTTTTCAACTCAAAACTTTATTCTAGGTGATGTTACATTTTCACATAGGACCCCTTGTTCGAAAGGAGCTTCTGAACTCTCTCGTCCATTGAATTTGTCAGGTTTTGGATGGTTTCTGCTTCAATTGTTTTGCATGAGGACAGAATACCCTCCCAGAGCTGTTGCTTAGATGTGAACTGCCTCCCGCCATCATAGACACTCCTTTTAATGATGCTCCAAAGGTTCTGAATGGGGTAGAGGTCAGGGGAGCATGGGGGTCACACCATAAGTTTGTCCCCTTTTATGCCCATATCAGCCAGAGATGCAGATGTTTTATGTGCAGCATGAGATGGTGCATTATCATGCAGAAAAATGATCTTGCTGTGAAATACACGGTTCTTCTTCTTGAACCATGGCAGGAAGTGCTGTTTGAGAAAATCCACATACATTATGGAGTTCATCTTTAGCGCCTTCAGGGATCCTAAAGGGGCCGACAATCTCTCTCCCCATGATTCCAGCCCAAAACATTACTCCACCTCCTCCTTGTTGGCGCTGTAGCCGTGTTTGCGTGGGGTGTCCATCAACCAGCCATCCTCCACTCCATCCATCTGGACCATTGAGCGCTGCACGGCACTCATCCGTGAACAAAACAGTTTTGAAATCAGTCTTCATGTAATGTTTGGCCCACTGGAGCCGTTTCTGCTTGTGTGAAGTGGATAGAGGAGGTCGACAGGATGGCGCATGCACAGCTGCAAACCTCTGAAGGACCCTGCATCTTGTTGTTCGGGGGACGTTGGAGGCACAAGCAGCTTCAAAAACTTGTCTGCTGCTATGACAAGGCTTTTTTGCCGCTGCTCTTTCAACCTGACGTAATTGCCTGTAGGAAAGAGTCCTCAATTTGCCCTTATCAGCACGCACACGTGTGTACTGTGAATCAGCTACATACTTCTTGATTGCCAGGACACTTCATCCTGATCATCGCACAATGTTGATTGTAGTCATGCCTTGACCTAAACACTCCACAATTTGTTGCTTCTCAGCAGCCGACACATCCTTTTTCTTTCCCATTTTGGCAGAAAATGTAGGCTGCTTAATAATGTGAGAGAGCCTTCTTAAGTAGTCTTGCCTTTCATTGGACACACCTGCCAAACTAATTAGCACAGGTGTCTGCAATTGCTTACAGTGATATAAAGAGCCCTGACACACATCACCATCAATGAGTTTAACTGACAAACAAACAAATTCTTCCCTTATCACTCCTAAACACTTTTTGTATAATAATTTGGAACGAAGTGTACATGTGCTTTTCCACAAAACACCAGTGGTTCACGTAGTGAATCTTACAGTTCTAACTTGCCAACCGTGGTCTGTATGGAGTTGTTCAATAAAGGGCCCAAAATTAAGATAACATAGATGGGAGAGGTCTCTATGAATAGGAATTCCTAAGTATTTGATACCCTGTGAGGGCCAGGCAAAGGGAAAGTTGGACTGGATGGAATCCTATATGGATTTGGGGAGGGAGACATCGAGGGCCTCAGACTTCGCTGCATTGATTTTAAAATTTGACCATGTAACAAAGTGATCTATTTCAGCCATAACAGCATGGATGGATATATGTGATTGAGTGATATATACTAGGACATCATCAGCAAATAGAGAGCACTTGTACTCGGTGCCTCCCACCTCAATCCACCTAATATTGGGGTTATGGCGAATTGATGAGAGCAGGTGCTCCGTCACTAGGATGTATAAGAGAGGGGACAGAGGACATCACTGCCTTGTCCCATTGGTGATTGTGAAAGGTGATGAAAATGTTCTGACGCACCCCCTGGGCCTTGGGACACCCGGAGCCGGACCCTTTTTGGTGGATGCTGGTGGTTGTAGTCTTCGTGGCGGCGACCCAGTTCCGTGGCTCAGGGCGGTCAAACCAGTGGCGGAACTATTTATGTGGTTTTCATGTTTAAATGTCCGACTACGCCACCCGTGGATTGCGGTCAGAGTGAACCGCCGCTACAGGGCAGACCACTGAGGCTGGTGTTGTGGGTGCAGCAGAGCGTAGCATAACTCCCCACGGGAGGAGTATAGCCTCAGGGCAGTGTATGCGGAGGATGGGGGTGATGGTGCAGGGCAGCAGCAGTAACGACACGGAGTCAGTGATGCAGTTCAGGGCCTTTACTCACAGTTCTTATTATCCAGACCACGTCTGCAGGTAACGGCTGCCCACGTCGTACTGTGCTCACCAGGTGAGGGGCTCAGACAACTCCCAGATAACTTTGGAGCACTTCACAGGACCCCCTTTGTGTGTCCTTTGTCTGGCCTTTCTTACCAACACTTCTGTCCGGCTGCCTCGGGCCTCCTCTTGGTAAACTTGGCACCAGTTTCCCTGACCCTATGTGGTGCCTTCCTAGCGGGTGTAGCGAGGGGCTGCGCCACATAAAATGTCAGAGCCTCCGGTTTCTAGCTGAGGGTCGTTTCCTGCCTCCACTAGTTCGGGGACCGGTCTCCCCCTTTGGCCTGACCCCTCCACGCAGGTGGATTCGGGCGTGCGGTGGCGACTCGCCCGTCCGCACCCCTGGGATCCCTTCATTCCTCGTTCCTGGAGCCTTCTCCGCTCCTCTTCCTTCCTTCTCCCTCTTCCAGGCCTGGGCCTCTGTTACTAGGCCCGCCTCCGGAGCAGAGCTCATGCAGAGCCCCTGCTCCCTGCCACTTCTGCTCAGACTTCTCTGCACTGAACTAAGATGGTGCCCACCTTTTATACTCCCTTCTCAATGCACCCAGGAACTGCTTCCTCCCTGCTCCTGCACTACAGGGTTCCCCTTCCTCAGTGTTCCCTCCCCCCACTCCAGCCAGGGACAGGGACTGTCGTGCCCATCTCAGGGGCATATTGGTCGCCCTGCCCCACGGCAATGTGGTGTAATGCATGCAGGTGTCGGGTCCTGATCCACACTCCATCCTTACCTGAGAGTGAGATATCACACCTCTGGGTGAGGTGCAATACGTCTTTAGCAACCGAGCCCTCAGGGTGCTACAGTTCCATTTATCTTCAGCCTAGGTGACGTATTGCGATACAGGGCCGTGATTTTGGCTATAAAAGGGTCCCCTAGACCCCTACCCCAAGCTTTTTAAGAGAATCATATATGGCGTGCCAGGAGACTCTATGGAATGCTTTCTCAGCATCCAACGAGAGTATCTAATTACAAATTTTTAACTGCATCTAGCCCAGGAAATACTTTGTGCCTAGTAGCAGTGTCTGCTAGTAAGCGGATTATCCCGGCTGTTAAGCAAGCTGCACCACCTGTAGTTTAGACACTTAATTTTTTCAAAGGAAATGCTTCAGGACCATGGGATACTTAGTGAAGAGCATCAGGAGGCACCCCAAGGCATAGGGGCTGGGACTGGCAGTAGGATGCCTTGCGGTGGACAGCCGAGCTCGATCCTTATAAAAGCTTTTTAACTGCAGCAGCTTTAGTGGACGCTACTGGAGCTGGAATTACCGCGGCTGCTGGCATGAGACTTGCCCTCCAATAGATCCTTGTAAATGGATTTAAAGTGTATTCATTCAAATTAGAGAGACAATTTAAATTAAAAAGCTTAGAGCTGCCTCCACCACAGGGGGGCTCGCTCGACCCACCAGCGGACAGGCACCAGTATTGGGAGAGGGGGGCTGGCCGTCAGGGTTCACCGCGGCTCTGGCACAAACCCGGCGACACGGAGGTGGCACGGGCAGGAGCGGACTGGCCGTGTCGGCTTCTCACTTTTTGGATTTTAGAAGGGCATGACATGCCTATATCTGTGTCTCCCCCTCCTTTTACTCCTCCACCTCTTTTATTTTCGCATGACTATATGTACTTGTCACTTTTCCATGTGTTAGTTATGTCTTCTGAGCAGTTTGTCAGCTTTTGGACACCTTTGAAGGTGTTTTCTATGTGTTTCTATGTGTTTTTGTTTGCCTGCCATTGGTTTTAACGGTGTTCGAAGGTGTTCGACGAACAGTTCGACGAACAGTTCGGCGAACACACGGGTTCGACGAACCGAACCGAACTCGAACACTACGGGGGTGGCTCAACACTACTCTAGATGCTCGGAGATCGCTGAGTACTTGTGAGATGCTCGGGCAGATGCTCGGGTCCCCTCCCTGCATGTTTGGCGCTCTTTAGAGCGCCAATCAACATGCAGGGATTGCCTGCCACTCATTGTAATGACGCAGCCATGTTGGTTGTGGCATTACAGTGATTGGCTGCCCGCACAGCGTCATCAGATCTATATCAGACCTGGCGCCGCCATGCTCGTCACAGTCACTCTGGATCAGACAGTGTAGGGAGAGGTGCTGCTGAGCTAGGGAGAGATTCGCTTGCTTCTAGTTAGTGTAGGTATACCAAACTATATTACAGACACACATCCATCTCAACAAACAGTCCTTCTGAGAACTAATCCATCTGCAGAGATATCAGGCAGGCAGTGTATATAGGCAGACAGGGTATATAGCAGACTGCAGTGAACATAGCACAAGAGGCTCCATTCCAATTCAGCCTTCTGCTGCTGTTAGATATTTCTAGACAAAGGCCCAGGTCCCAGGGGCCAGGAATAATTTTTTTGGATCTTAATTCTCATTATTTGCTTAAAAAGCAATCCAGAGAACACAGTTTTCCTGCGCCATTTGCTTGTTGGCACTGCAGAATACAACAAGGTCCTTTCCATATTACAGCACTAAAAATCCAGCTATTTAAAACTGTGGTTTGTCCGTCACACGGATCACATATAATTGCGCTGAAAATACTGCCATTTTTGGCCTCCATTCAAATTTTTTTTCAGTGTGTCAGCAAAGTTTTTGACACCGGTTTGCTGTTCAAAATAGTTACCTACAGGCCAGGTATTTAAAACTGTGGTTTCTCCATCACACGGATTACATATAACTTTGCTCCAAATTCAGCCATTTGTAGTGAGCGTGGAAGATATTGTCCTCCATTTAATATGGGCAAGGCGCATGGCAAGGGACGGGGAACTGGACGTGATGGTGATGGTGCATGCAGAGGTCGAGGCCGTGGGCAAGCTGAAATTGTGCCACAACAAACACCCACATCTTCTCGCCTAACTTTACTGTCCCAATTCCTAGGGGACCGCAGCACACCACTATTGAACCCAGAGCAGTGTCAAAAGGTTGTTGATTGGATAGCGGATAATGCTTCCGGTCACTTAGCCACCACCACCACCCTGTCTTCCACAGGGTCAAGTCTCAGTAGCCGTGAGTCTGGACCGCATATTCCTCACCCTGATCCTCCTTCTTCCCACCATGCCGAGTGCCCGGAGACAACTGATCTCACACTTGGACACTCTGAAGAGCTGTTCACTTTTCCATTTATAGATTCAGGCCTCTCGCCCGGTCCACTTGAAGCGGGGCAAGAGGAGATCACATGTAGCGATGCCCAAATATTTGAGCAGCCACGGTCACACGAAGGCGACGGTGGGAAAGTGTCACAAGAGGTGGACGATGATGAAACACAATTGCCAGAAAGTCAGGAGGAGGACCAGGGTGTGGAAATGGAAGACGAGGTGGTGGATGATATAGTAACTGACCCAACCTGGCAGGAGGACATGCAGAGCGAGGACAGCAGAACACAGGGGGAGGGAGGCAGAGCACCCCAATAGGCAGGAAGAAGCAATGTGGTGGCCGCAGACAGAAGGCAGGCAACCGTTCCCCGTAACACCAACACGAAGGAAGTTGCCAGTACAATTGTTAGGTCTTCACGAGTCTGGTTGTTTTTTAAAGACTCTGCAGATAATCCCAAAAAGGCCATTTGCACCACCTGCCAGGCCAGCATCAGCAGAGGTGGCAAAACTAGCAGCCTGACCACCACCATCATGATCAGGCACATGGCAGCAAAGCACCCGACTTTGTGGGCCGAAACCCAGGGTCCAGGAACAGAGTCTGTGGGTGGCACCATTGCTTCTTCCGCTGTTGTGCATGCAAGCCAATGGTGCATGCGAAGATGCCTCCTGCCCTGCACCTGTCGTTGCACACTCTCAAGTAGCAGCATCAGGAAGCATGTCCACATCCTTGTCCCAGCGCAGCGTTCAGTTGTCCATACCCCAGTCCTTGGAATGCTAGAGCAAATACGCAGCCAACGCCCCACAGGCCACACTACTAAATTCTCACATTTCACGAATACTTGCGCTCGAAATGTTGCCTTTTAGGCTCATGGAGACGGAAGCATTCCGCAACGTGATGGCAGTGGCCGTCCCTCGGTACTCGGTCCCCAGCCGCCACTATTTCTCCCGGTGTGCCGTCCCCGCATTACACAAGCACGTGTCCCAAAACATTAGCCGTGCCCTCAACAATGCAGTTACCGGGAAAGTCCACCTAACCACGGACACGTGGACAAGTGCTTGTGGGCAGGGACGGTAGATCTCGCTGACAGCACACTGGGTTAACATAGTGGAAGCTGGGACCCAGTCGGACCTTGGGACGGAACACGTACTCCCGACGCCAAGGATTGCAGGCCCAAGGTCAATCAGGGTTGCCCCCACAGTCTACAGCTCCTGCACCTCATCCTCCTCAGCCTCCTCCTCCTCTTCAGCCTCCATCTCCGAAATGACCAAAACAGTCACAAGCTGGAAGCACTGCAGCACTGCCTTGGCCAAGCGGCAACAGGCTGTGCTGAAGCTAATATGCTTAGGTGACAAAACGCACAATGCTGAAGAGTTGTGGACAGCTCTGAAAGAGCAGGCAGATCTGTGGCTCACACCGCTGAACCTACAGCTAGGCAGCTAGGCATGGTCGTGTGTGACAATGGCCGGAACCTGGTGGCAGCTCTGAGGCCAGGCAAGCTCACACACGTACCATGCCTGGCCCGTGTGCTTAACCTCGTGGTTCAGCGGTTTCTCAAATCCTACCCAGAGCTGCCAGATCTGCTTGTTAAAGTACGCCGCCTGTGTGCCCATTTTAGAAAGTCATCTACATCTTCCACCGCCCTTGCCGTGTTTCAGCAGCGTTTGCAGCTTCCGGCTCACAGACTGGTGTGTGATGTCCTCACGCGTTGGAACTCTACAATGCAGATGTTGGGAAGGATTTGTGAGCAGAAGAGGGCAGTTGTTGAATACTAGCATCAACAAGGCAGTCGGTATTCAGTTCATCCTCCAAATCTTTGAGGACTCCACCAAGATGGTGAGCGGCGATGATGCCATAATTATCGTCACCATCCCGCTTCTGTGTCTTCTGAAATGCTCTCTGCTCACAATCAAAGAGGATGCATTGCAGGCGGAGCGCGATGAGATGGAGCAAGGAACCATACAGGGTGATTACACACAGCCCAGCCTCATCTCATCCCAATGTGGATTGGGTGACAATGAGGAAGAGGAGGAGGAAGTGGAAGAACAGGAGCTAGTTTCATGCGCTATAGACGGTACTACCTGCACAGCCGTCATACCGTCTGTTCAGCGTGGATGGCCAGAGGACAGAGAAGAGGAGGAGAAGGAGGAAAGCATGGTCAGTCATCCTCTTGGTGAGGACACGGAAGTCTTGCCTGTTAGCAGTCTGGCACGCATGGCTGAGTTTACGTTACGCTGCCTTTCCCATGACCCTCGCGTTCTCAAAATTTAAGAGAGAAGGAGCGCGCGCGCGCCCTAAGCACAGTGCCCGGGAAGCTGCGCGCATCGGCAGCAGCAGGAAGAGGAGCGCGGGAGGACGCCACGCGGGGAGTGGGGAGGTGAGAGGGATGGCGTCTCTGCCTGGCAGGGGGCAGAGACACCGATGCTACAGTACCCCCCTCCTTTATGCCCCCTCTTTTTTAGGCTAGTCAAAAAATTTTCTAGGAGAAGCGGGGCATGGATGTTCTCCCTGGGTTCCCAAGTTCTCTCCTCTGGACCAAACCCCTTCCAATCCACCAGAAAAAAGGTTTTCCCCCTTACCCTTTTGGTGGCCAGAATATTCTCTACCTCAAAAATGTCCTCAGCGGAAACCGGAGCAGGGGAGGAACCTGAATTTTAGGAAAATGAATTAAAGACAACAGGTTTGAGGAGAGATATGTGGAAGGAGTTGGGAATCCGTAAGGTGGCTGGAAGTTTTAGCTTGTAGGCCACTGGATTGATCTGTTTGAGGACTTCAAAAGGACCGATGAACCGAGGGCCCAACTTGTAGGAAGGTATTTTGAGCCGAACGTGTTTGGAGGAGAGCCAAACCTTGTCTCCCGGACGGAATTGAGGCGGATCCAGACGTCTCTTGTCAGCATGTCTCTTCATCCGCTCGGAGGACCGAAGAAGTGCGGACCTAGCACTCTCCCAAATGGTGGAAAACTCGCTGACCAGAGACTCCGCGGCACGGTTGTCCACAGAAGTGGAGACGGGAAACGGAATCCAGGGATGTTGACCATAGACTATAAAGAATGGAGACTTAGAAGATGATTCGCTCTCATGGTTATTGTAGGAGAACTCGGCCCATGGCAAGAGATCCACCCAATCAGTATGGTGAGCATTAACAAAGTGCCGGAGGTAGCAGGTAAGGATCTGGTTGATCTGCTCCACTTGACCGTTGGACTGTGGATGGTAAGCGGAGGAGAAATCCAGGGTGACATCCAGCAGCTTACACGTAGCTCTCCAGAAACGTGAGGTGTACTAAACCCCTCGATCCGACACGATGTGGAGGGGTAGGCCATGGAGACGGAATATGTGAAGGAAGAAGTCCTTAGCTAGCTCTGATGCAGACGGGAGACCAGGCAGAGGGATGAAGTGGGCCATTTTAGAGAAGCGGTCGGCGACCACCCAAATGACTGTACAACTGGCAGAGACAGTGAGGTCTGTGATAAAGTCCATAGCAATGTGTTTCCACGGGGCATCAGGTACAGGAAGAGGCAGGAGATGACCGGCTGGTAGATGTCTGGGATCTTCGCTGCGGGCACAGGCCGAACAGTCTGAGACAAAGTCTACCACATCCTTGCGCAGGGTAGGCCACCAGTAATGCCGGGTGATGAGCAGGAAGGTCTTCTTTTGGCCAGCATGGCCGGCTAGTTTAGATGAATGACCCCAGCAAAGAACCTTCTCACGATCAGGTACTGCTACAAACGTCTTACCGGGTGGAAGACGAGTTAGATCCAAGGGGGCCACCTTCATCACCTTGGAGGGGTCGATGATGTGCATAGGCTCCTCCTCTTGATTGGAGGACAGGAACGATCGGGACAAGGCGTCGGCTTTGACATTCTTGTCCGCCGGGCGGAAATGTAGGACGAAGTCGAAGCAGGCGAAGAACAAAGACCACCGTGCCTGACGCGGATTGAGTCTATGGGCATTTTGGAGATATGCTAGATTTTTGTGATCCGTATAGATGATCACCGGGTATAGAGCCCCTTCAAGCAGGTAGCGCCACTCCTCCAGCGCCAATTTAACAGCTAACAATTCTCGGTCTCCAATGAAGTAGTTGCGCTCAGACGAGGAGAAGAGTTTGGAGAAGAAGCCGCAGGTTACCATTCTCCCGGAAGAAGACTTTTGGGTGAGCACCGCTCTGGCTCCAGAGGAGGAAGCATCAACCGCCAGGTAGAATTGTTTGTTGCAGTCCGGACGGTGCAGTACCGGGACAGAGGAGATGTTATGATCTGCTACAAGCACTAAGGAAAGACAGGAGATCTGTCCCTGCAATAGAACTAAGCTGGATCCCTACGATGTAACGGGGAACCTGATCCAGCGATCAGACCCGCTAAAGTCCTTGGCTAGTCTGAATGAAGAGCTATAGATGTGAGGAAGGGATCCCTACAAGAACTAGGGACTGGGAGAAAGATGGACACCTCCTAGCAGAAATTGTAGAAGAAATAAGACAAACAAACAACATAGAACATAGAGGTCCGAAGACCTAGCAAAACTGACTGAGAAAGGTAACTGAGCACCAAGCTTGCTCAAGAGTAGAAATTACAATGAAGTCCAGCAAGGACAGGAGGGCGAAGCAGGATTAAATAGGTAAAAAAGGTCATGTGACCAGCAAACTAGAAAAAACCTAACAGGAGAGTTCTAACAGGAGAAGGCTTGCTTTAAGGAGAGGAAGGCCTCATCAGCTTCGGGCGGCCATACCTTAGGATTTGCTCCTTTACGGGTGAGCGCAGATATGGGAGCAGTCCGGGAAGAGAAGTGGGGAATGAAGAGACGATAGTAGTTGGCGAAGCCCAGGAATCGCTGAATCGCCTTCAACCCCTCCGGATGGGGCCACTTTAGGACAGCAGAGAGCTTCTCGGGATACATTCGTAAGCCTGTCTGGGAGATAACTTAGCCCAGGAATGGAATAGAGGTCTGCTCGAAGAGGCACTTCTCGTATTTTGCATAGAGCTGGTTCTGCCTGAGCCTAAGCAGGACCTGACGAACATCCCTCTGGTGTGTAGGAAGATCCGGAGATCAGACCAAGATATCGTCCAGGTATACCACCACGCAGGAGTAAAGAAGATCACGGAAGATGTCGTTGACCAATTCTTGGAAGACAGCGGGAGCATTGCAGAGACCGAAGGGCATCTCACGGCATTCATAGTGACCGTCCCGGGTATTGAATGCCGTCTTCCACTCGTCTCCTTGACGGATTCGGACCAGGTTATACGCTCCACATAGATCTAGCTTGGAGAAGATCCTGGCGCCCTTAAGATAATCAAACAACTCGGAGAAGAGCGGCAGGGGACATTTGTTTTTTACCGTGATCTGATTGAGTCCTCTATAATCAATACAGGGGCGTAGCGAGCCATCCTTCTTCTTGACAAAGAAGAATCCGGCTCCAGCCGGGGAGGTAGATTTCCGGATGATTCTCCTAGCCAGATTCTCCTCTATGTACTCAGACATGGCCCGGGTTCCGGCCGCCGACAATGGGTGAATACGCCCACGGGGTGGAGTGGCGCCTGGTACCAGGTCGATCGGGCAATCATATGGCCTATGAGGTGGCAGTGTCTCTGCTTCCTTTTTACCGAAGACTTCCGCATAGGACCAGTAAGGAGCCGGTAGACCGGGTAAATTAGCTGGAGTAGGTGGTGGACCAGTCGGGCGAACCGGAACCAGGCAGGTCCTATGGCAGTCCTGCCCCCACCGGAGTACTTCACCGGATTGCCAGTTCAGCACGGGTTCATGTATCTGGAGCCAGGGTAGACCTAGCAATAGGGAGTGAGAGAGTCCGGACAGCACATGGAAGGAGATTTTCTCCAAGTGCAGCATTCCCACCTGCAGGGTTAAGGGCTCAGTGACGAGCAGGATGGTCACCGGAAGGAGTCCTCCATCCACGGAGGCGACGGACAATGGTTCCGCCAGAGGTTTGGTGGGAATTCGGTATCTCTCTACCAGGGACTGGGAAATGAGGTTTCCAGCAGCTCCAGAATCCAGATGAGCAATTTCAAAGAGATGGTTCTCTCCCCAGGAGATGGAGACAGACAAAGTCAGGGGCAGAGAGGGCTTACTTTTGCCTAGGACGACCTCTCCGAGCGGTCCTAGACACTGAAGTTTCCCTACCTCTCCGGGCAGGAACGGATCAGGTGCTCTTTACTGCCACAATAGAAACAGCTCCCCTCAGCTCGACGTGACTCTTGGCGAGATTTGACCATCTTGGTCTGGTCGATCTGCATAGGTTCGGGCGAGTGCACCCGGGGAGTGACTGGTTGAGAGGCAGGTCTCTGGAAAGTAGGAGCAAGGTGGGGGAACTTTCTCTCCCGGGTGGTCTCTTTGGTGCGCTCTTGGAACCGGATATCAATCCGGGTAGCGAGTGACACCAGGTCATCCAGGGTGGTAGGAATGTCCCGACTGGCTAACTCATCCTTAATCCGACCGGAAAGACCCTCCCAGAAGACAGACAGGGAAGCTCAGAAGCGAGGGTACGGAACCGTATGGCATATTGGCCCACGGTGAGACTCCCTTGGCGGAGATGTAGCAGAGAGGAGGCTGAAGAGGCTTTCGCCCTGGTTCATCGAAGACTTTCCGGAAAGCAGCGAGGAAAGACGACAGGTCAGACACCAGGGGATCCCCTCTCTCCCACAGAGGGTTTTGCCATGCCAGTGCTTCCCCAGTGAGATGGGACATGATGAATGCCACTTTGGCCCAGTCAGAGGTGAACTGATGTGCCAAGAGTTCAAAGTGCAGGGTGCACTGATTTATGAAACCCCGAGCTAGAGCGTGGTCGCCTCCGAAACGAGGAGGTGCAGAAAGCCGGGGTCCGGGGCTGGATGCCATTGTATTGGTGGGCAGCGGCGCTGCTGAAGCGGGAGTCGTATGACTCGCGGCGGACGCAAGTGGAACATTCAGAGTGTCCAGGCGGGAGTTGACACCTCGCAGGTAGTTCAGGATGGTTTCCTGTTGGGATCTCTGATGGGACACCTCCTGGTATAGGTCAGAGAGCGAGGGAGCTTGGGTGCCACCGGGTTCCATGGCCCGAGCAAACTGTTACGGGTCAGGGTGGTGGAACCTCTGTGCCACAGTGCAAGGAGGGACCCAGAGGGGCGTAACTAAGTATCAACTCAGACCGACCCTGGTCGTACGGCGGCTAACGACTCTGTGACCAGGGAGGGACCGAGCAGAGAGACCAGGTGCTACTCTGGGGATGACCTTGTAAGAGAGCAGGTGGCTCCCACGAGTCAGATGACTGGGACTGACCGGTATAGCGGATGGGCACAACAAGCAGGCGGAAGTCTCTGGGTTAGTAGACGGGTGGTCACGGCACGTGACGGCTGAGCAGGCTGAAGTCTCTAGGTTAGCAGAAGGGTGGTCAAGTCAAGTGACAGCAGGAGCCTCCAGGTAGGCTATCAGGTGGTCACGGCAAGTGACGGCCAAGCAGGCTGAAGTCTTTAGGTAGCAGGCAGGTGGTCACGGCAAGTGACAGCAGAGCCTCCAGGTAGGCTGGCAGGTAACAGGCAGATAACAGGTGGGTAACAGGCGAGTGCTCCCAGGTGAGCGGGTTAGCAGGCACGGCAGGTAGCAGGCAGGTAACTGGCAGGTGCTTCCTGGTAAGCAGGCGAACTTGCCCATAGACAGACTGGCGGGTAGAATGGAAGACAGACTGTCGGGCTGGAGAGTAGTCAGACTGGCGGACTGGAACCGTAGGCAGGCTGGCAACTGGACCTGAGGGCTGAAGCAGAGATCAGTATACTGTGCATCAACTATTGCTTGGGCACCTCCATTTTGGAGGAGGTGCCTTATATATGGGAGGTCCTCCGGCTATTGGCCGGGGACTCCTTAGGACGGTGCGCGCGGCCCCTTTAAGAGAGAGAGAGCGCACGCGCCCTAAGCCCAGTGCTCGGGAAGCTGCGCGCGCCGGCAGCAGCAGGAAGAGGAGCGCGGGAGGACACCGCGCGGGGAGCGGGGAGGTGAGAGGGACGGCGTCTCTGCCTGGCAGGGGGCAGAGACACCGATGCTACAGAGACCCACTCTTTAGTAATGGGAACAATAAAATATAGCTGGCTGATGGCTCTCTAAGAATAGTGAGGGCCGACTGCTGGCCCTTTAAGAATAGTAAAGGTTGCCTGATGGCCCTATAAAAATAGGCTTTGTGACTTTCAGAGTCCCTCCTTCATAATTGAAACACGATGTGTCTGATGATATCTCACACACCACATGTCCAGATAAGGTTGTAAAATGTTAAAATGATGAATGCATTTGTCACGGTTGAAAGCAATGCAAAAGTGAAAAAACGCATCAAAAACGCTACGTGCGAACATAGCCCAAAGTGTGGAGGAGTATTTTTTTGGGGGGTTATTTATTTTGCTTTATGTACAAGTCATTACCCTGGAATGGATGTTCCTTAACATATTTCCCAGGAAAATCCATTTTAGTTTCATTTTTGTATGTTTTATCGTGAGTCTGTAAAAGTGGCGTAATACCTCTGACAACGTTGTTGACAGCAGTGACCTGGGAGTCAGAAAATGCTTCTAGGGGTCTTCCCCATGCTGTTCCCATGTCATTTGGGCATTTTCCCATCGATTTGGACAATTTTTAGGCCCTCTGCAGACTGTCGGGGGAGCCATCTGAAAAATGCTCAAGTTTCCCATAGACTTACATTGGGTTCGTTGCTTGGGTCGAGCACCCGAGTATTACAATGTGCTCGACCTGAGCATTGAGCACCCGAGCATTTTAGTGCTCGCCCATCACTAATTTTTACATAATTAATTAGCATTTTATTGCATGAAATAAGTATTTGATACAATAGAAAAATAGAACTTTGTTTGCAATTACAGAGGTCAGACGTTTCCTGTAGTTCTTTTTTAAATCAAATGTTTTTTATTGATTTTTATAAAGAGTTTCCTGTAGTTCTTGACCAAGTTTGCACACACTGCAGCAGGGATTTTGACCCACTCCTCCATATAGATCTTCTCCAGATCTTTCATGTTTCGAGGCTGACGCTGGGCAATATTGAGTTTCAGCTCCCTCCAAAGGTTTTCTGTTGGGTTCAGGTCTGGAGACTGGCTAGGCCACTCCAGGACCTTGAAATTCTTCTTATGGAGCCACTCCTTAGTTGCCCTGGCTGTGTGTTTCAGGTCCTTGTCATGCTGGAAGACCCAGTCACGACCCATCTTCAATGCTCTTACTGTGGGAAGGAGGTTTTTGGCCAAAATCTCGCCCATCCATCCTCCCTTCAAAATGGTGCAGTTGTCCTGTCCCTTTTGCAGAAAATCACCCCCAAAGTATGATGTTTCACCCACCATGCTTCACAGTTGGGACAGTGTTCTTGGGGTTGTACTCATCCTTCTTCTTCCTCCAAACACGGCGAGTGAAGTTGATACCAAAAAGTTCTATTTTGGTCTCATCTGACCACATGACCTTCTCCCATGCCTCTTCTGGATCATCCAGATGGTCATTGGCGAACTTCAAACGGGCCTGGACATGTGCTGGTATGAGCAGGGGGACCTTGCATGCCCTGTAGGATTTTAATCCATGATGATGAAGTGTGTTACTAAGGGTATTGTTTGAGACTGTGGTCCCAGCTCTCTTCAGGTGATTGACCAGGTCCTCCCGTATAGTTTTTGGCTGATTCTTGAGCTTTCTCAGAATCATCCTTACCCCATGAAGTGATATCTTGCATGGATCCCCAGACCGAGGAAGATTGACAGTCATCATGTGTTTCTTCCATTTTCTAATAATTGCGCCAACAGTTGTTGCCTTCTATCCAAGCTGCTTGCCTATTGTCCTGTAGCCAATCCCAGCCTTGTGCAGGTCTACAGTTTTCTCCCTGGTGTCCTTAGACAGCTCTTTTGGCCTTGGCCATGGTGGAGAGGTTGGAGTGTGATTGAGTGTGTGGACAGGTGTCTTTTATACAGGTAACGAGTTCACACAGGTGCAATTAATACAGGTAATGAGCGCAGAGTAGGAGGGCTTCTTAAAGAAAAACTAATAGGTCTGTGAGAGACAGAATTATTGCTGGTTGGTAGGTGATCAAATACTTATTTCATGCAATAAAATGCAATTTAATTATTTAAAAATCATACAATGCGATTTTCTGTTTTTTATTTTTAGATTCTGTCTCTCACAGTTGAATTATACTTACGATAAAAATTACAGACCTCTCCATTCTTTGTAGGTGGGAAAACTTGCAAAACTGGCAGTGTATCAAATACTTATTTTCCCCACTGTATGAAGATTCATTTGGTGATCTTCATAATATTATAAAGAAAATATTTAAGCTATAAATGATGGACATTTTGATTTAAAATTATGTGTTAAGAACTTAAGACCACCATGGGCCAATTTTTAAAGTAATAAAAAGTAGTGGACAACCCATATAGTCGTGGACACATTTGTTGTATTTGTTCCCATCTCCCCTGTCACTATGCTTTTTTCATGCCTATAATTAGGAATGCAAGGGCGAGAACCTTATATATGTCTAATGGTTATCCTGGGCCTGGCTATGTACACAAAACACATTGTGTGGATTACCAAGTGGCGAGAAACCTGATTTTCATGTTCCAGAAGAGCTATAAGTATAGCACAAGAATATAGTGAACCAGAGGCTGTAACAGAGAAGTTGTTGTATAGATAATAGAGAGGCAAGTTATAGTCCGTGGCATTAAAAACTCCAAACAAAGCCAAAGCCCCGTGCAGGGCCCAAGACAGAGGTTTTCTCTTGTATTCTTTGACTCCTAACCTCTAGTCCACTGTTCGGCCAAACACAGTGCATTTCCCACTAAATACATTCAGAATCTCTGTGATAAATGTCTGATTGTTAGGACCCCCACTGATGCCAGGAACCGATGTCTAGTAGCACCCCATATATCTTTTTTTAAGCTATAGGCTTGCCGAGGTTAAAAATACCAAGCAGAGCATTATTACCCATCCCAGCTCCAGCACTGGCTTATCTTCTCTGCCCCCATTCTTTATTGAGAGGCTGCAGCAGTGACGTGGACATGACCACTGCAGTCAATCAATGGGTTGAGGTAATCACAGCACTGAAACAGGGATGGTTGAGTAAGGATCACTTTGCTATTTGTTATCTTGACAAGCCTTATCAGTAAGATAATTATCAGAAAATAATTTTCTTCTGGAAAATAAATAATTTAAATAAAGAATTATTTTACATAGATGAACTAAAATACTAACGATGGACAAAAAGATTTGCACTTTCTTGGTCCAGCGTCCATTGCATCCAGACCAGGGGGGTGCAAACTTCCTGAGCCTGCACTCAAATGACCCCACCTGATGAAGACGGCTTAGACCGTTGAAACGCGTTGTGGCAGTGGTATTGGAGGAAGAATAAAAGTCGGTTGACATCTACTAAATTGTCCAGTATTCCTTTGGCGCTCCCTGAGACCGCTGCACCATTGTTTACTTGTGAGATATCTCCATGCGGAGCTAAAGCGGCAGGAGCGGCCTGGTCTATTTGGATGTTTGAGGACCTGCGGTATCCAACCACCGGGTTAAACTACTGAGGACCTGCGGTGACGTGGTATCTGGTCCAGCAGGATCGTGTGACCACTTGAGGAGCACGGAGTTGCGAGGCAAACACCGACAGGACGGTACTACAAATAGAGGTGACCCGGAGCCTCATTAATTACACGCTTAATCTTGGTTGTGTAGACGTACACAACCTTCACAGGTGAGTGTACTGGCACTTTTTAAATTCAGCAAATAGCCCTGTGAGTCTACACATGCGCCCTTTCTTTTCTTTTCACATGCACTCAAATGATGGCTTACTGGTTGTCTTTTGTGATTACTAGGCCCCCACGACATCATGCGTTGCGATGTCCTAGTGATTTCAGTGGCAGATGAAGAATTTTGCATTGCCCTCGTCCGGATGCCATGGAGTTAAGAAGTGGATGCCAGACCAGGATCCTGTGAATGATTTTGCTTAACTTGAAAAAATACCCTACGATGAAAAGTAATGCAGCAAATAGCAGAGAGGTATCAGGGAAATGGTGGGACATATGTATGAGCGGGTGCATTGGCCAGGGCACTTAGACAGAGAGCAGGGCTGCAAATGGAAGGGAGGATTTACGAAGATCGGAATTTAATCTATATCAAAATATAATACATTTATTAGCACTAGGGATAAGCGGACCCATGGAAGTTCGGGTTCTGGTACCCTATCTGAACTTTAGTCCAAAGTTCGGTTCAGGTACCAGAACTGCACCTGAACTTGAATCAGAACCCGATCCCAATTAAAAACAATGGAGACCCGAACTTTGGATCTGGAAAAAAATTCTCTCTCTCTAACAGACTTACCCCGGAACTCCGAACATTGCAACAGAGTTTCGGTAGAAGTCTGTGTTAGGCGTTTAGCACAGACACTCACTATCTTGTATGAACCCTGAACTTTTAAGTTTGGGTTCGCTCATCTCTTATTAGAAGTCATTGGCCTTTAAATATATTTTTCGCATCTTTGCATGTCTGTGCCATAGAAAAGCAAATATAAGCATAATTGCCATAAGCGAGAATAAACTAGTGCTATATTTTTCACACATTTCTGCCGTAAATTATATTACGTCTATTGACTGGATGTAGACTCCGTGGGGCTATTTTTCTCAAAATTAAACTAAAAAACAAATGCACCAAAATTTGCATCTTTTTTTCCTGCCAGGAAGAAGGCTCAAGTCTATCCCTAAATCTTTACCCCTTGATAAGAATGCCTAGCCATAGCTCTGCTCTCAGGGCTCATATTTTATCATATTTCTTGACATAAATTAATTTTTATGGATTTAGGAAAAACAACAACAACAAAAAAAAAAGCTACAGAATTCAAGGCACGTGCGACAGGTACAGTATTATGGCCCAAAACAAAGATGTGGTGGAAGTATGCAAAATTACACAATCCAATCTGGTTACAACCAGATATCACAGAGACCGGTCATACAAACCTCTTACAACTGTAATGATACATATGCATACAAACACACAGTATACATATACACATGTGCACACATACAAACGTCTATAGTCTAAACACAAACGTAACTTTGTTCCTTTACAAGTTGTCACAACAAAATAAGAGATCAGTCTCCTGACGAAGAGAAGAACAGTTTGCGCCAGTCCATGCTGTGCACAAGTTAACGTATGTACAGGAAGCTAAGTCACATATATGTACTTTAGCATTTTGAATATTCAATAGATAAAACCTTAGAAATATAAGAATACTTACCCTAAACTAGGGTGTAAATAGTGATTCCACCTACATCGGAGCTTGAACGCTTGCAAACTCTTCAGAATCTTTCATATCTCTACATCAATTTGACCTAAAATGACATCAGGTTTTAACACAAGTTTTAAAAGTAGATAAAGAACCAAATCAAACAAACAATTCAAAAATATTAAACTTTGGCATTATTTTATTGAGTAAAATGATCCAACATCGCATGTCACTTTTTTAAAATATGTTTTAAATATTGCTGATTTGTCGATGTCTAGGACCTAAGATACCCACCGATTGCTTAGACAAAGGACAAGCTTGGCCAGTCCTCAAGAGCGAGTAGAGTGGTGTGCAGGCTTGTTAGAAAGTATATAGAGTCACACATTGCTCAACTCTTACCATGCGGGTAAGCTAAGTATATAGACTATAGTGACAATAGGCAAGTTGTGTTCAAACTCTCACTCTCTCGCTATATATATTTATATATACAGAATATAAAAAGTGTACACACCCCTGTTAAAATTACAGTTTTTCTCATCTAAAACAATAATTCGATTTTTAATGTCACCTTTAATCTGTACAAATCCACTGGAAAAAAAGTGAAATCATTTCTGGTAAACAAAAGAAAAAAAAAAGAACTAACAATGTGGTTGCATAATTATGCACACCCTTAAACTAATACTTTATCGAAGTACTCTTTGAATTTGGCAACATGGCACATCTAGAATTGGCAAGCTTTGACCACTCCTCCTTGCAGTAGCTCCAAATCTGTCAGATTGTGAGGGCATCTCTTGTGTACAGCGCCCCCTTTAGGTCTCACACAGATTTTCTATTGGATTCAGGTCTGGGCTCTGACTGAGCGATTCCAAATAGTTAATCTTCCTCTGGTGAAGCCATTCTTTTGTTGATTTGCAAAAATGCTAGGGGTCATAGTTGTGCTGAAAGGTAAAATTCCTCCTAATCTTCAGCTTTTTAGCAGACGCCTGAAAGTTTTGATGCAAAATTGACTGATATTTGGAACTGTTCCTAACTCCCTCCACTTTTACTAACGCCCCAGTTTCAGCTGACAAAAAACAGTCCAAAAGCATAATGCTGCCTCCACCATGCTTCACTGTGGGTATGATGTTCTTTTAGTTATGTGCAGTGGTGACTTAATGACAAATATATCTTTTGAAATTATAGCCAAAAAGTTCAACCTTTGTCTCATCAGACCATAACATGTTTTCCCACATGATTTTAGCAGACCTTTTGAACCTGGGCTTGGATGTTTTTCTTTGTAAGCCAAACACGCCATCAGCATCACTAGATGGGATGTTGCCTCACTCAATACAAGTGTATGGAGAGCGAGGCCGCGCCCACTGACCTTGGGGTATGTATAACTCATACATACCCTCTGGTCCCGGGTCTGAAACCGGTGAATCCCTGCAGCACACAGTGCATGCGCTGGGGGAATTCATAAGTCTGCAGTCACAGAGAGTGACTGCAGACTTATCACTTTTGACTGGACAGCCCCTTTAAGTCACTTCTTGATGACATCTTCACAGTGTTCTATAGTATATCTAATGCCTTGGAAAATGTTCAGTACCCATCTCCTGACTGATAACTTTCAACAATGAGATCCCTTTGTTGTGTTGTAAGCTGTTTACGGACCATGACTTTTGCTGTAAAATACAACTAAGAAAATGTCAAGAAAATCCTACTAGAATAGCTAAAGTTTATATGGGGTTGATCAAAATCACTTGAAATGAGGGCAGCTGTGTATTAACTACTATGTAACATCAATTTAAATGTGATTGGTTCATTTTGAACACAAACACATCCCCAATTATAAGAGGGTGTTCAGTTTATTTTTCAATGGATTCATACAGATTATTGGTGACATTAAAGGAGGAAAAAGTTCTGAAATTATGGTTGTCTGAGGAATCTTCTGCCATGCTGAATGCCCTTGGGTAAATCTCCAAAATCCGCTACTGGTAGAAGCTTTTGAAATTTCTGACCTATGATGTTCCAGATCTGCTCAATGTGAGACAAATCCGGAGACGCTGCATGTCACAGTAGCACGTTTAGGCCATGCAGGCTGCTTATAGTAACACGAGCAACATGCGGCCTGATGTTGTGTTAAAAAATGGCTCCTGGGACACTTTGTAGAAATGGCCATACCACTGGTTCCACCACCAAAACAACACCAGGAGCCGATCTTGATGATTTCCTTGCCCAAGTGCATTCAGCATGGTAGAACATTCCTCAGAGATGAAAGAATCAGTTTACAGGACCACATCACTTGTCTTTGCCTGCCAAACAGGAGTCCTGCAAACCAACTCCTACTTTCCGGAATCTTGTCATCTGTTTTGATTTGGAGACTAGTCATGATGTCATTCTTGCAGTATGTCACACGCATGACATCATGCCGGGACTACTAATCAGAAGAGTCTTCAGGAACACCAGCAGGTTGGAGAAGTCAGGAGGTGGCTGCTTCTCCAGGGTGCTGCAAATTGATAGATAGATCTATCTATCTATCTATCTATCTATCTATCTATCTATCTATCTATCTATCTATCTATCTATCTATTATCTATCTAATATCTATCTATCTATTATCTATCTATCTATTATCTATCTATCCATCTATTATCTATCTATTATCTATCATCTATATATCCATCTGTCTATCTATCTATCTATCTATCTATCTATCTATCTATCTATCTATCTATCTATCTATCTATCTATCTATCTATCTATCTATCTATCTATCTATCTCTCATCCGTTGCAGTTCTTGTGCTGGCTCACCCTTAACGGTAAGGGAAATTTCCAAATTGTGCATGATGCATGGTGCGCAGAGACTCCTCAGCTGCAGAACTGAAAATGTTCATAATGTCAGAATATAAAAGAACACAACAATATAAACTTTAAAGTATATTTTGCATTTAAATGCCCTCTGTAGAACATATATTCCAGCTCCGGTATATCACCTCCAAACAGTTTTGCTGCCAGGCAGCTGTTAAATATTATTCTCCTTTCACTTTGGCAATAATAATAATAATAAACACATTTCCAATTGTAACTTTGCATTACTGTGTTTGTACGACACAAAGAAGAATGGTCGCAAGCAGGAAATAAAGATTGAGCACCCAGGAGGGTGGTTGTGTAGGGTAATAGAGTGGGGGGAGGGCAGAATGTTATGGTAAAATTCACTGATGCTGTGATCTCTGCCATAAATCTGTAATAACACATTGTGCTGCCTGTCAAGCACAGAATCCCAGCTGGGGAACGCAGAGGGGTGAAATGCCTCATTAGCTCATAATAACCTGCCCTCTAATCACCTCCCCGTCTTGGGACCACCTCCCTTGACACCAAGCCATAAGCACCATTTACAGTTACACAATGGGCACTGAATGAACAACATTCACAACAGACACACACATGCACATCACACAACCACTGCAAACATCCACTCTTACAATTGCCCTTATTGGACTTTTGGAAACGGACTACGGTCATTGGTCATAATTTACTCCGTGTTTTATGGGTTTAAATTAAGAAAAGCTAAAGTTATAGATATAACATGAAACGATAAAGAAAGGTACAACTAAAATATAAAAGCTAAGCTAGCAAACAAAAAATAAAAATATATATACAAAATATATACATATATATCATATATATATATATATACATACACATATATATGCAAACAAGAAAAACACTGAGATTACGGTTAAAATGCAATGAAATATAAATTTTATTAGAAAAAATTACCAATATACGTTCAGTGGATATGCAACAAAAGCAAAAAGGAGGCTCATATCACATATATATTGATAGAGAATATCTTGAGTAAAGGGTAAGGTAGATGCTGTTGGATGGTATGCATATGTGTACACTCAGTCTAATATACTATCAATACATATAATGTTGTTACATGCAAATGAATCACCGACATCAATATACAGGGTGGGCCATTTATATGGATACACCTAAATTAAATGGGAATGGTTGGTGATATCAACTTCCTGTTTGTGGCACATTAGTATACGAGAGGGGGAAACTTTTCCAGATGGGTGGTGACCATGGCGGCCATTTTGAAGTTGGCCATTTTGGATCCAACTTTATTTTTTTCAGTGGGAAGAGGGTCATGTGACACATCAATCTTATTGAGAATTTCATAAGAAAAACAATGGTGTGCTTGTTTTTAACATAAATTTATTCTTTCATGAGTTGTTTTACAAGTTTATGACCACTTATAAAATGTGTTCAAAGTGCTGCCCATTGTGTTGGATTGTCAATGCAACCCTCTTCTCCCGCTCTTGACACACTGATAGCAACACCGCAGAAGAAATGCTAGCACAGTCTTCCAGTATCCGTTGTTTCAGATGCTGCACATCTCGTATCTTCACAGCATAGACAATTGCCTTCAGATGACCCCAAAGATAAATGTCTAAGGGGGTCAGATCGGGAGACCTTGGTGGCCATTCAACTGGCCCACGACGACCTGTCCACTTTCCAGGAAGCTGTTTATGTAGGAATGTTCGGACCTGACACCCATAATGTGGTGGAGCACCATCTTGTTGGAAAAACTCAGGGAACGTGCCATCTTCAGTGCATAAAGAGGGCAACACATCATCATGTAGCAATTTCAGATATCCAGTGACATTGAGGTTTCCATTGATGAAGAATGGCCCCACTATCTTTGTACCCCAAATACCACACCATATCATCAAGATACGAGATGTGCAGCATCTGAAACAACGGACACTGGAAGCCTGTGCTAGCATTTCTTCTGTGGTGTTGCTATCAGTGTGTCAAGAGTGGGACAAGAGGGCTGCATTGACAATCCAACACAATGGGCAGCACTTTGAATACATTTTATAAGTGGTCATAAACTTGTAAAAAACTCATGAAAGAATAAAGTTACGTTAAAACCAAGCACACCATTGTTTTTCTTATGAAATTCTCAATAAGTTTGATGTCACATGACCCTCTTCCCACTGAAAAAAATAAAGTTGGATCCAAAATGACCGACTTCAAAATGGCCGCCATGGTCACCACCCACCTGGAAAAGTTTTCCCCCTCCCATATACTAATGTGCCACAAACAGGAAGTTGATATCACCAATCATTCCCATTTAATTTAGGTGTATCCATATAAATGGCCCACCCTGTATCTACATATGTGTATATGTATCCTTAATATATATATATATATATATATATATATATATATGATATACTGTATATTGTATATTTTTTTTATAAAATATTTTATTTCTATTTTAAATTTATTCTTATCTATAGAATATTTATTTTTATTTTGTGTTTTCTTTGCGTAGCTTTTGTATTTTGCTTTAAATTTTGCTTTTTTAATATATATATACATTTTTTGATGTATATATATATATATATATATATATATATATATATATATATGTGTGTGTATATATATGTATATGCAAAAATGAAATAATGAATTGTTATGGATCACATATTGGAAACAGGGAAATTGTTACATTTAGATATTTCAGATACATTAAAATTCCCCAATCATAAATATAAAAGTCAGATATTGAAATGCATTTTTTTAAATAACTTTGCAAATAATAAGATATAAATGTGCATGTCGAAGGAGTATAATAAAAAAAAGTAAACAGTAAGACAATCGATATTATTGATAAAATTATTAAAATAAATAACATTTTTATATTCGACTTTGATTTTTGTTTTTGTTTTCACTTTTTCCTGAATATATTTTTGAAATTTTTAACTAAAAATGTTAAATTAAAAATCAAATCTAAAAAAGATAAATACAATTTCTAGTGGTTGATCCTTTTTTTTTGCTGTTCATTTGATTGGTCTACAAGGTGTTATATTTATTTCTACCTTTTACAGTTGATTTATTTGAAGATGCTCTACAATGCTTAGACCTCATGCGCATGGCAGAGCTGTGGATAGTCCAAAGTTATGAGAAGAACCTTAGGTTCTGTTGTTAGTAACCTCTGCCACTTTATGTGCTACCACATGGATCCTCTGCAGGCTGCCATATAATGGGGGGAATATCTCCCATATCTGAAATAAACTTGGTTATGCTATACATTTTTTAGAATATCTTATGTATCTGCTTTTAGAGGTAAATACCTGAAGAAGGAGCTGGATCGGCTGCGAAACGTGTAGTTCTATTAAAGAAGTTAATTTTACCTATTGGCATCTCCATTAATTGGCTTTTTGGAGCCCTGGGACTTTTTTTAATCTGTGCCAATGCTTTTACAGTTCAACATTTAACATATAGACAAATAGGGCTTGGTTCACATCTGAATTGTGTTTTCCGCTGTCTTATTCTGGCAGAGGAGGAGAAAAAAAGGAAAACTAATACTTCTGATAAATCAGTTTTTAATTTCATTGGGTATTTATTAATATCAGTATGCCTTCGTTCCATCAGGTTTGCATATTTTTGTTTTTCTCCTACAAAAAATTAATAAACTATTTTTCGTCACGACACAGAAACTTTTGTTTTTCTTTGGATCTGTTGGTGTTCTTATTTGATGACTTTCAATTAAATAAAGATCTGTTGAAAATTCCAAACCCAACGCAGATGTGGACCTAGCCTAAACTGAGTCCAGGAGAACGCTCTAGATCTCGAGTGAAGAAATCCTTCCAGCTCCTAATTATTGAATTCTGCCTTTACATATCCAGGAATAAACCATCGTTAGTTACATTTCCCCTAGTTGGATTATACAGTCAGGCTGGACGGGTTTAGGATTCTTAAGAAGGGTCTTCCACACATTTAAATGGCCTTGATAAATGACACCACTCATGAAGTCCTTATTCTTCTCGGTGACTTCATCATTAGCTCATCATGAGGATTGAACGATTGGGGGCTTTATGTCTTTTCTAATAGACCCCTGGGACGCTGCAGGGTCATTTTCATGTGAAGCTTTAAGGCTGAAGATAGCAAATCCACCTCTTCATGACAATCAATACTGCAAAGGGCCCAGTGCACGGGTTAGAGATAAATTCATAAATATGGATTGCGTTGTCACAATCTGAATAACCATATATTTTAGCTAATTGTAGAGTTGCTGCATTTTGTCAAGCACCTAAAAAGGTCATTGTTTCAGAATCTGGGAATTTGCACAAGTTTTATAGGCTTTATGTGGGAAATGTGGATGCATGACCACAATGGAAACTCTGTAATCGAGTCTTCATGGCCTTCCATGTACTATGTAAAAATATGGGTGTTTTCTTATGTGGCAGAGTGGACTACGACTGCTCCCCATGCTCCCCCCATAAATACCCGCTCAGTAAAATCATTAATTCTGACAATCAAATTATTAAAATAAAGGTAGCAACAAAACACTTTATCAGGGTTTAATCAAGGTCTGTGCTTTGTTGACCTACGAATGGGTTAATAACTTTATAGGAGAGTCGTTTGAATTTTTGGATAAGGGATATACAATAGCTAAGAAAAAGCAATTTAAATTTAAAAACTTGTTTTTATGGTGTCTGTGTAGAAAAAAATATAAAAATACCACGACTAAGAATGTGGAGCCGCCAGCAGAGCAAAAGAACCACCACGACCAGCAATCCGGGCGGTAGTACCAGGCACAGGCAACTATTAGTCTCCTTTGCCTTTGGCAAGCATTTCAGATGGGAAGAAGCTAATGGCCTTATAGAATGTATGGTGCATCACTTGTTACCTCTGACAGCGACACCATCAGTATGAGTCAGTGTTCTGCGCAGAACCGTCCATCAGATTACAAATGAGGGAATAATATATTAACCCTTTTTTTAATTAAAAAGAAAACAAGAAAAGCCTGTCATTGCAGTGTGCACTATTAAATGGATTGTTGGTTACTACAAGGTATAATTCTGTGTCTATGGTGAGGTCACTTTTACATAACTAAGGATATGTTGTGTTAATGAGCTTGAAAGAGCTTGTTATTAAAGAGCTTGGATACAGTCCTAGGAGACTTCAGAGTGTTGCATGCATCTTTTAAAGGCAATTCAAAGCCCGACGGGCCAACTTCAAAGCCCGACGTGGAGAACCAGAAAGTTCAACAGACCAGTGCAGATGGAGCAGAGCCCAGACCAGGGACAGGTGAGTAACAGGGGATAACTTGCTAATCACTGGGGAGCTGACCATTGGGATCCCCAGCAATCCCAAGATTGGGGCTCTGGAATCGTTAGAAAGGGGCTCTGCAATGAAATAGAGGTGCATATATATTGGACCTGTGCTGTATTCATTGGCTATGGGACTCCACAATTTCGACCTCTTGATGGCTAGGGGTCACAGCAGTTGGACCCCAGCAATCAGCAAGTTATCCCTTATACTGTGGATAGGGGATAATTTGTGATTTTGGGAATAACTCTTTAAGCTGAAAGAATTTAGATATTGTTTTCGAACATAGAAATATTGACAATAAACTTATCCCAAAATGTCCATCTTTTAAGACCCCTAGCAATCAAGTGCAATCTGTAGGGAGACCTGGTAAAAGGTGTTAAGCATTGTGTGACGCCCAGCTGCGCTTGGTATCACAGATCCTGGAAGAGTGCATTGATGGATTCCTCCACAAGAGGCCCCCATAAACATTCACACAGCTCCACCTTCCACCTCAGACCAGCAGAGGGAGCCCGTTAGGGATATAAATAGGGAAGGTGGATCTAGGCAGTTTTAGTCTAGCCAGAACAGAGTTCCTGCTTAAAGCCAGAGAGGGACAGAGTTCTCAGTTCGGTTCTTGCAGAAGTTTGTCTGCAGAGGTAAGCCCAGTCTAGACTCAGTTGTAGCTCAGAATAGGGAGCTTTAGGTGTGCCGGCGCCATAAGATTGGTGAAGCACGGCAAGCTGCCGTTAGTGTGTATAGCCTAGTGAGGGCCCGAGTAGGCCGAAGGCGAGTGTAGAGTTAAAACATAGGGGGCAGAGGAGCTTAACCAGCTCACCCCGAAGCATTTACCGGACACCGGGACTGAAGCTTACTGGGATCTCTATGACCCGGTAAGGCATAACCGGAATCCCTGGAGAACTACAAGCCCCAGGATCGCTAAAGTGCTGATACGTAACAGAGCCGGGAGACACATAGGCCCCGCAAGCTGAGGAGCGTGTACTCCAAGGAAAGGCCCTACCACAAGGTCAGCCTGCGCAGGACAGAGACAAAGTTAGGCCTAGCTCCAGGCAGGTCAGAAACTTACTACGCAGAGGCAAGTAACAGGAGGCCCTACACCCACTCATTGGGGAGGATCCTGACATGCACCCTTCACCCTACAGTGCTCCAGGACGTACCTGAATTTCCATCAGTAAAAGGTACTGAAGTGACTATCGTGTCTGTCCCTGCTCTTGCTCTGACCCGGCTGGGTCCCCTCTGTCCTGCATCTCCCTCTCCGTACGCTGCCCTGAGGCCCAGCTCCACCTGTGGGGAGCTATACCATCGAGCTGCCTTATCATCAGCCTCAGTGGACTGCGCAGCGCTGGTGATTCTCACCAGAAGCCACAGGTGGCGTCACGAACTTTCATAAAACTAAGTCATCTATTAGCCCCTTTTTAAAGCGAGACTCCAGGGTACGGGCCCGGGAGCCGACCACCGCGACATCCCCAAGGCCAGGCAAAGGCCTGGTACCGAGTCATCCCCATCCCCTGGGCTGGTCAATTGCACTGTGACCATCCAAATGAATGAGTTTCCTTGGGTTTCAAGACACATATTGTTACTATTCTCAGATCTGACCAAGAGATGAGGATCCTGAACCAAAATGCTGTTTGAAAATTGGTCTTCTAAGGCCACGGCCCCACTGTCAGTATTCGGTCAGTATTTTTTCTCAGGAGTGGAAGCCAAAATCAAGAGTGGGTGATAATTGCAGAATTGGTGACTTGTTTCTATTATACCTTTTCTCTGATTGTTCTTCACCTGGTTTTGGTGGAGCCGTGGCCTAAAGTAGATAATCCTCTTAAATAACATTACATTAGAACTATACTATGTAAACCCAACCTTGAAGACCTAGTATTATCATGGAAATAATAATTCATTGCATATTTTCAGTTTTTGAACCAGCTCCACGTCCAAAATGTAGAAATGTTGCATTTCTAGTTACAGAACCAAATCATATCCCCACAGAATAGTCTTCCTTGTCTGAACTGTAAATATAATGCATCCAAATAAAGAAAATCCCATCTCGTTACGAGAATCACAAAAGGATTGCCACTGGGAATAGAAGCCGCAGGCATTACAGGTTAAGTAAACACACATGTTGCATTGCATTCAGCCAGTTGCTACAATTCTTTCTTGCAAAGGAAAAGCTGTTTCTTGGCTGCTCCAGTCCTATCTTTCCTATCTTGTCTGCTTCTTTATCATGGTAAATAGCACCTGAAAAAGTGAAAGGCAAGCAAATATTTGTTTCTTCCCCCTTATTGGCCAGGGAGAGAGACATTTTACTGAGGGTCACATATACTTCTCCATGCAAAGTACACAGCGATCTAGATGCAAGCTTATTTCCCTGTGTCATTTTACTTTTAAATTTGGAACAAAGAAGCATTGTGTGGCCCGGCCCGCCTGACTCATATCAGCCATAAAGCGGCTATTCTCTGCCCAGTGTTAAGTGTGTCAGTTAACAGACCTCATTCTGCATAGAAAGACATTTGTGCTGGTTCTAAAAATGATAACAGAGAAATTTGTTTGGTCATTTGATATCTAATTGTTGCAAAATGGCCAAAGTCTCAGACCCAGGGTAGAGAAAAGGAACAATGTCAGAGGTAATGTGTCATCAGCTCTGTCTCTCTTATAAGGCTATGTTCACACTGAGTTTTTTCAGGAGTTTAAAAACAACAAATTTTCAAGCTAAAAAAAACGTTTTAAAAAACTCTCCTTTTTTTGGCATGTTTTTGGAGTATTTCTTTTCCTGGAACATTTCCTGGAGCTGTTTTGAAGAGGTTTTAGAATAGTTTTTTTTTCCTGCAAGCTTTTGATTGGACAGGGACTAGTGGAGAGGTTCCTTAAAGGGGTTGACAGACAACCACTTCTCAATTACTGCTCAATGGAAAATAGTAACAGTCTATACTCTCCTCCCTGTCTTCGTCGTTTCAGCAATGTTGGTGCCGGGTCTCCCAGGGCTTGTGTGACATTGTTATGTCACTTGAGCCCTGCAGCCATTCAGTGGCCGCTGCACTCTCACTTCCTTTGAACTAAACTGACATCTGGAAGAAGTGAAAACTGCTGCCGCTCTGACTTCTTCCTGTAGGCCTAGCGCCGACATCACTGGCATGGCGCAGGCACGGGAGGTGTGTACAAGTTGTTATTATTTTCCATGGGGGAGTATAGTAGTTGAAAAGGGGTTGTCCACCTAGTGGACTAACCCTTTAAGGATCTGCTTCAAAGAATGACATGGACTTTCTTTTTCCCTCCAGTTTTTCAAAATCTGTCTAGAAAAAAAAAAACTCAAAAATTTCTCATATGAATTTTGTGACTTATCTGTTTTATGCAAAAAAAAACTGGTGAAACAAAACTCTAATAATTCACCCCATGACTCTTTTTTCTGCATTTATAGGAGTCTCATGCCTACTGTGCTTTTGTTGCTTAAACTGGCCTAAGGTGCGTTTTGGATATTTAGTCTAGGGTCACACGTTCAGTATTTGGTCAGTATTTTACATCAGTATTTGTAAGCAAAAACCAGGAGTGGGTGATAAATGCAGAAGTGGTGACGTGTTTCTATCATACTTTTCCTCTGATTGTTCCACTCCTGATTTTGGCTTACAAATACTGATGTAAAATACTGACCAAATACTGAACATGTGAACGCGGGCTTAGGTATTGGTTCAGAGTCAAAGGCAAGTGCATCTAAAGGCCCCCATGCACACTGGAAGAAAGTTAGCCCAGAGTCATCTCACTAGTCTCCACCATGCACATGCACAATTAGCCCAGCAAACTTATCTTCCAGGGAAAATATAAGAATCAGGCATTATAATTCAACCAGTCCCTTCCTTCTCTTCTCCAACAGATGAGTTGGCGAGACCCAAATACACTTTAAATGGTTGAATAGACCTGTCAAAATTGGTACGTTTTGCCAACTTTCTTCCAGTGTATATGGGGGCCTTTAGATGCATTTGAGACTATGCTATAGCATCTTCTGGCCTTTGACACTGACCCAACACCTAATCATTAGTCTACCCTGCACACAACACTACAGGAGATAAATACAGTACTATGACCCCTTGTTCCTTTAGGCTATGTTTGCACGATGCATGTTTTTAATAGAGAGTGGTGAATAACATGTAGCCAGACACCTCCTGCTTTGGCTTTTTAACACTGAGGGAAAAAATCTCCGGAGATGAAATTCATCATGTTGATCTTTCTTCCTCCTGAAGATTTGGTCTGCCCACGACACATAAGATAGTCAACTGGTCCCACCAAAATCGACAGATTGAGGCTACTTTCCTCTAATGTGTATGGGCACTGCACCAGCACAAAGACATAAAAACCATACAGGTAGCCCATGTAGCTTCCATTGTAGGGCAGTCAGGATAGTCCAGACCCATTTCCTTTTACTTTAAATTATGTGAACCTCAACAACCCGGCTTCCTCCATAATGGCAGCGTTATAACATATAGATTAAAAAGAGGACTATTCTGCATTTTTTTCCTAGAATGCATGGAAAAGGAGCTAAGCTCCTCTGTACCTGGGTAGAGGGACTTGATGGCATGAACTAGCCTTGAAAAGGGTCTTATTTTGACTTCCACTTTGGGATCTTCTCTGCTCCATGTAGTCTACTAAATTACCCAGGAACTTAATTACTGGCTATGGAGGACTCACAATAATGCTTCAGTTTGGAACATTGAACTGCTTACCATGATCGCAAGAACAATAATTGGTCTACCATGGACGGTCAATACGTTCCTCCAGCAGATAAATGAAAATTGGCCACATAGCTTAAGGCCTCTTTCACATCACCATATTATGGCTTCCTTTTGTCCAGAGCCGTAATAGGGCACCTATAATGGAATTGGCTTTATTATAAGTCTTGCGGAGGTCGTAAATAATATTTTTCTTATCCTATTTAGAAAGAAAAGAAAAATCATGACAAAGTCTATCAGATGTCACTTTACGGGGCTGCTCTAGTAGATTAATATATCTTCAACATACAGTATGTTTTTTTTTTCTTTTGCACTTGATATGATCCTGTTTGCATGTTTCAAGCCCACTCTGAAACTATTACTGCAAATTGGAGCTATTAGCACTTGGCCCATTTGAAATGATTGCCGAACGGCTTTTCTTGAACGACCTTCACTGACCTTCTGTTGCCGTAAACAATCGACTGCATTACGATCCTCCTTTCTTTTTTTTTTGTGCACCGAGAGCAAGCACAATAAACAAGCAGTGGGCCCTGATAAGCAATTACACGGGTATTATAAGTCGCGTAGCATACAGTGGTCGCTGGGTGGGACATCAGCAGAAGATGAGTGCGCTCGCGGGCCTGAAACTCTTGTTGCCGATTGTGTCCTCAACAAGGGCGGCACAATGGAGGGTGTGCTCAGCGCGGTTGTGTCTGTTAATAGTGTAATTAAATGTCTCTGCGGCTTCTCTTCTTTGAAAGATTTATTTAATTTCCCCCCAATAAAGAGGCCGCACTTTTCTCCTTTCAGGCGAGAGATAATTTCCTTTTTCAGGAACGCTTTGGGCTTGGAAGAGGCTACCACTCACAAGGAGCAGGAATGCCAAACAACTTTGTCTGAGAGGATTGTCCTATTGTTCGGTGCCAATACACAATGTGGTTCTGAGGCCGGCACATGGTAACGAGTACCTGGAGCGGGACTAGGCCAAGGCAGACACATTCAGGATCCCTAATGCTTAATTAACCCGGAAAATCATTGTATATTGTCAGCAAGGGCCTGGGTTAATAAGAGTGCACACAACAAGATGCACACATCCAGACAAATATCCCCAGAGCCAGCGGCAGCCTAATAAGCAGGCACGGACCATTTAATAAACAGATTTACTGTTCAGCCTTTATAAAGATAGCCCATGAATAAATGAGGCCATTAAGTAAGTCTTCATTCAAGGCAGACATGGCCTCTCCGGCAGACGTGCAATCCTTCTATTAAGCACAAAGTAATGGCTTTACATGTGATTTGCAAGTCTAGCACAATTCAGCACAGATATTTCCTGAGGCTGGAGATGAAACGTGGTCACTTCTACACACAGAGAACTATGGAGGAGCGATTATTACGGGTTTCTTGGTGAAACACAAGGGAACGCAGTAGGAGTTATGTATCCTTCCTGTTTAAATGGCCTTTTTAGCTCCAATGTTGCACTGGACTAACTTGAACTTATCAGAAGCAATGATTCTGAGGGTCTTTTTAGCAATAATGTAGTGAAATGCATATCTGATGGGTTTGATGGGTTTGGTTGTTCTCAAGAGGTGCCCTGAGCCCTTCTTGGCCAAGTGGCCATACCACCCTCAGGTCTTCTCAATCCAAAGCAGACAACTCCTCTTCTCAGATCCTCATAGACTTCTCCTCTCCTGAAGTCGGGTCCAACACCACCAGAGCGACAGTCTTTAAGACTACTCATCTTGGCTCAGACGTACAAGTTTGTTCTTCCATGATATTTCTAAGGGAGGACATGATTAACTTGTACATGTTCATAAATGTACATAAATGGCCCATACAATAAAAATGAATGGTCAAAAACTGTTCCAGGTCAAACCACCAGAAAACAAGAGGGCACCATCTCCATCTGGAGAAAAATAGGTTAAATCTCCAGAACAGACAAAAGACAAAACTTATATTACCATGAGAACTTTTAATCTGTGGAATACTCTACCTTATTCGTCAACACATCTTCGAAACGCTTTGACGAATAAACCACTTACAATTAGATTGGCATCCATCATTCTTCTTACTATGGCAGCGAAGAATTAACCCACTTGTTTTTTCCATCACTTATACCTCAGGAGGTTGTTCCAGCTCCTGAGGGTTAAAATAATGCTCTTTATTGATATAATGAAAACTTCATGGAGAAGGTGAGCTGGATGCCATTTTTCTTTTTTTATTTCTATAAATTAACCTCGACCTTGTACTATATACATCATTTATTGTCTTAATGTATGTATAAGTAGAAATAAAATAATTGTGCAAATAGGCTTTCCATGGCCCACATGTCAAACTCTGGCCTGTGGGGTGCATTATACTGTATGGAGGACTATGTGGGGTGCATTATACTGTATGGAGGACTATGTGGGCCCATTATACTGTATGGAGGACTATGTGGGGTGCATTACACTGTATGGAGGACTATGTGGGGTGCATTATACTGTAAGGAGGGCTATGTGGGGTGCATTATACTGTATGGAGGGCTATGCTGGGCCATTATACTGTATGGAGGGCTATGTGGGGTTCATTATACTGTATGGAGGACTATGTGAGGCCATTATTCTGTATGGAGGACTATGTGGGGCCATTATTCTGTATGGAGGACTATGTGAGGCCATTATTCTGTATGGAGGACTATGTGGGGTTCATTATACTGTATGGAGGATTATGTGGGGCCCATTATACTGTATGGAGGACTATGTGGGCCCATTATACTGTATGGAGGACTATGTGGTGCAGATTATTCTGTATGAAGGACTATGTGGGCCCATTATTCTGTATGGAGGACTATGTGGGGCCCATTATTCTGTATGGAGGATAAGGTGGGGCCCATTATACTGTATGGAGGGCTATGTGGGGCCCATTATACTGTATGGAGGACTATGTGAGACCCATTATACTGTATGGAGGACTATGTGGGCCCATTATACTGTATGGAGGACTATGTGGGGCCCATTATATTGTATGGAGGACTATGTGGGGCCCACTATACTGTAAGGAGGACTATGTGGGGTGCATTATACTGTATGGAGGGCTATGTGGGGTGCATTATACTGTATGGAGGGCTATGCTGGGCCATTATACTGTATGGAGGGCTATGTGGGGTTCATTATACTGTATGGAGGACTATGTGAGGCCATTATTCTGTATGGAGGACTATGTGGGACCATTATTCTGTATGGAGGACTATGTGAGGCCATTATTCTGTATGGTGGACTATGTGGGGCAATTATTCTGTATGGAGGACTATGTGGGGTTCATTATACTGTATGTAGGATTATGTGGGGCCCATTATACTGTATGGAAGACTATGTGGGCCCATTATTCTGTATGGAGGACTATGTGGGGCCCATTATTCTGTATAGAGGACTAAGTGGGGCCCATTATTCTGTATGGAGGACTATGTGGGGTGCATTATACTGTAAGGAGGGCTATGTGGGGTGCATTATACTGTAAGGAGGGCTTTGTGGGGTGCATTATACTGTATGGAGGGCTATGCTGGGCCATTATACTGTATGGAGGACTATGTGGGGCCATTATTCTGTATGGAGGACTATGTGAGGCCATTATTCTGTATGGTGGACTATGTGAGGCCATTATTCTGTATGGAGGACTATGTGGGGTTCATTATACTGTATGGAGGATTATGTGGGGCCCATTATACTGTATGGAGGACTATGTGGGCCCATTATTTTGTATGGAGGACTATGTGGGGCCCATTATTCTGTATGGAGGACTATGTGGGGCCCATTATTCTGTATGGAGGACTATGTGGGGTGCATTATACTGTAAGGAGGGCTATGTGGGGTGCATTATACTGTAAGGAGGGCTATGTGGGGTGCATTATACTGTATGGAGGGCTATGCTGGGCCATTATACTGTATGGAGGGCTATGTGGGGTTCATTATACTGTATGGAGGACTATGTGAGGCCATTATTCTGTATGGAGGACTATGTGGGGCCATTATTCTGTATGGAGGACTATGTGAGGCCATTATTCTGTATGGTCGACTATGTGAGGCCATTATTCTGTATAGAGGACTATGTGGGGTTCATTATACTGTATGGAGGATTATGTGGGGCCCATTATACTGTATGGAGGACTATGTGGGCCCATTATACTGTATGGAGGACTATGTGGTGCAGATTATTCTGTATGGAGGACTATATGGGGCCCATTATTCTGTATGGAGGACTATGTGGGGCCCATTATTCTGTATGGAGGACTATGTGGGGCCCATTATACTGTATGGAGGACTATGTGGGGCCCATTATACTGTATGGAGGACTATGTGGGGCCCATTATACTGTATGGAGGACTATGTGGGGCCCATTATACTGTAAGGAGGACTATGTGGGGTGAATTATACTGTATGGAGGGCTATGTGGGGTGCATTATACTGTATGGAGGGCTATGCTGGGCCATTATACTGTATGGAGGGCTATGTGGGGTTCATTATGCTGTATGGAGGACAATGTGAGGCCATTATTCTGTATGGAGGACTATGTGGGGCCATTATTCTGTATGGAGGACTATGTGAGGACATTATTCTGTATGGTGGACTATGTGGGGCCATTATTCTGTATGGAGGACTATGTGGGGTTCATTATACTGTATGTAGGATTATGTGGGGCCCATTATACTGTATGGAGGACTATGTGGGTCCATTATACTGTATGGAGGACTATGTGGTGCAGATTATTCTGTATGGAGGACTTTGTGGGGCCTATTGTTCTGTATGGAGGACTATGTGGGGCCCATTATTCTGTATGGAGGACTATGTGGGGCCCATTATACTGTATGGAGGACTATGTGGGGCCCAGTAAACTGTATACTAGTTGGCCCACAACTATGTCCAAGTTTTTCATTTTGGCCCTCTGCGTGTTTGAGTTTGACATCCCTGCTCCATAGTTACAGACAACAAACAAACCCGATGTAGTCTGATGTTGCAGTTCTCTCTTCCTTTTTGCTGGATAATAAGGGGAAGACAACAAGCTCAATAGAGTCTTATCCGGTAGGCAACTGTGTTACTGGTTGCTGTGGTTCTCCTAATGAAGAAGTTAATCGAACTTCAAAACGCGTTGAGAATAAACGACTTTGTTATTCTTACATCATGGCTTCTGGCTCCTTATTGGAAATATATCCTCAGCAGTGCAGATCACCACCCCTATCCTTCAAACAAACGTCTTCCTTTTTGCTAATATACATAAGATAGTGGTGAGGGATGGATAAAAAAAGAGCTTGACTGATCGGACGACACAATGTTTGATTGTAGTCTATAACCATTGGATGGCATCACATATGGCACACTGGTATGCATTATCTTACTTTGAGGGAGTACATTGTCTGGATTGCCTCCAACACATGTTGAATGGTACTGATTTTTAGTCCGCAGGTGTCACTGCTGCAATTGCAGCCCATAAAAGTGGTATTGTATGGCTTTTGTGCTTTGTCCAGGAAGTAATGTATAAAAGAGGAAGTACAGGATAATAAAGTGATACATGCAAAACTACACAAGTGACCACAATGCAATAAATAATAGTGTACAGCAAAATTTTCATCCTGTTCTGCCAAACTTTAATTAGATCGTTCTTTCCAAATAACTAGGACAATAGAGTTATGTTATTTTAGACCTCCCTCAGATAATGACAGATTTTACTACTGAAAGTGGCTGCAAAAAATAGAATCTTTCTATTTTTAGTTTCAAGTGACTTTCACAATAAGCTTTTCTGTGTGTATGAGGAAAACACTTTTTTTCTGGTTATTATATGACTTGCATACTACAGTTTTACCTGTTTTCCCCTCTGCAAGCTCTATATCTATTTTCTCAGTTGTCTCTGACCTAGTGGGTAGAAACTAGCTACAATGATGTCTTCCATACACTGCACACAAAGACAAGAGAGGTCCCTGCTCTCTGGTCTCTATGTAGCACGTGTTGAAGTTGCAAGCATGGAGGTCCCTATACAGCAATACTGAGCAGTGTAGCTATAAATCCAGCACTGGGTGAGATAAAACACTTATTAGAAAGCAGCAGCAGGGGTTTATGTATGCCGTTGCTGCTCATTTTGCTCCTTCCTTTTCTGCATTGCAAAAATACATACACTGCCCTATACTTGGCTTGACAGAGGCAAAAAACACACTTAGTAATACATACTTTCATATATCAGATTTCTATACCATCGATGTTTGATCGGTAAAGGGTGCAAGCAAACACCCCCTACTAATTCCAATAACAAGGTTGCGTGGTGCCCCATACCTGACAGAGGCCTGGTTGTGTATGCACAGGCACTGTCCAGCTTAGTTCTCCACAATATAAAGCACTTTGATTCTTGAGACTAGTGAGACCCTTATCGATCAGGCATACTGTATATCAGAGTGCCATGCTTCTGGATTCGAACCCTTGATTCTGTCTTCTGTGGTTGGCGTCTCTTTCCCCTGAGCCACAACAGATACACCTTTTCTTTGGATGTTTTAGTTCTGTTATCTTTGTTTATGTAAGTTTTGGGTACAGGTGTTTTTCATTTACTCTGTGTGTCTGTCCTATCACCTTTCAGGTGCAGCTCTAAATACCTTTCCTACTGGTGTTTCCTGCTGGTGGTAGACTTTGTTGGATTCATTCTCTTTGCTGTAGTTTGTGTTGGTTGGAGTTGTTTTGTGTGTAACTCATTTATTCTTTAGGAAACTGCTACTCTAGCGATCGTAGGAGCTGCTAAGGACATTCAGAGTAAGCCGCCATCGAGTTTGGCCCCATTACCTTATCTTAGGGTGCCAACCTCCGCGGCCAAGCAGGGACAGACCAGGGTTAAAGAAGAGCTTTTTCCTAGTCTGAACAGGGACCTGTCAGGCTCAGTATTTGTCTTCCTGGTTTGTACTTTACCTGTATGAATGTGCTTTGGCAGTCATAACACGTAGGTAAAATGGACACTATGGGAAAACTCCTGTAATGACTAAGAAACAGTAAAAGCAAGTTTAGCTTGTATCTGTCCCATCTGCCACGAGCCGCACTGTCATGCGATACATTTTTCACAAGTACCCTGAAATAACCTATAGTGCTATGAACACAAACATGGATGTAGACACAATAAATAGGGCATGCAGCCGTAAGACCTGCTGACACCAGGTGATAAAGAATGTCATTCATGACTGCATGGTGCTGAAGCGGGAAATGGCAAAACATTCTTGCAGTTTGTATAATCATGTGTTCTTACAGCAAAAACTATTGTCCGACCTGTAGTCCATAGACCGTTTAGTAGGCTCCAAACTGGCACTCAAGAACCATATACGTGACACTAACTTTTCTTATATCTGAACACTAGAGGGCAGTGATGTATACCAGTTGTAACTTTACTTATTTCCAGTGCTTATGTGGATACCTAGTTTTGTGATCACTGTTCTGTGTTCTAGTCGTATTTGCTACATTGTAATAACTTGTTATATACAGGGTGTGTACATACATTAAGTACAGGCGCATCTCACTAAATTAGAATATCATCAAAAAGTTAATTTATTTCAGTTCTTCAATACAAAAAGTGAAACTCATATATTATATAGAGTCATTACAAACAGAGTGATCTATTTCAAGTGTTTATTTCTGTTAATGTTGATTCTCAGTAAATTAGAATACGTAACAAAAAACACCTGCAAAGGCTTCGTAATCGCTTAAAAAGGTCTAAGTCTATTTCAGTAGGCTCCACAATCATGGGGAAGACTGCTGACTTGACAGATGTCCAGAAGGCAGTCACTGACACACTCCACAAGGTGCCAGAGTGTCAATTTTTATTTGGAAGTCAAGGTCCCAGAATCTAGAGGAAGAGTGGAGAGGCCACAATCCAAGCTGCTTGAGGTGTATTGTGAAGTGTCCACAATCAGTGATGGTTTGGGGAGCCATGTCATCTGCTGGTGTAGGTCCACTGTGTTTTATCAAGACCAAAGTCAGCGCAGCCGTCTACCAGGACATTTTAGAGCACTTCATGCTTCCCTCTGCCGACAAGCTTTTTGGAGATGGAAATGTCATTCTCCAGCAGGACTTGGCCCCTGTCCACACTGACAAAAGTACCAATACCTGGTTTACACACAACAGTATCACTGTGCTTGATTGGCCAGAAAACTCGCCTGACCTTAACCCTATAGAGAATCTATTATAGAGAATCTATGGGGTATTGTCAAGAGGAAGATGAGAGACACCAGACCCAACAATGCAGACGGGCTGAAGGCTGCTATCAAAGCCACCTGGGCTTCCATAACACCTCAGCAGTGCCACGGGCTGATCGCCTCCATGCCACGCCGCATTGATGCAGTAATTGATGCGAAAGGAGCCCGACCAAGTATTGAGGGCATTTACTGAACATACATTTCAGTAGGACAACATTTAAGATTTTAAAAACATTTTTCAAGCTGTTATAAAGTATTCTAATTTACCGAGATAATGACTTTTGTGTTTTCATTGGCTGTAAGCCATAATCATCAACATTAACAGAAATAAACACTTGAAATAGATCACTCTGTAATGACTCTATATAATATATGAGTTTCACTTTTTGTATTGAAGAACTGAAATAAATTTAATTTTTGATGATATTCTAATTTAGTGAGATGCACCTGTATTTGTAACAGAATTTCTGCATCTTGTGGCAACAAAAACGCTGTGTAATTAGGAGCATTTATGATGCATTTTTACCTTGCTTTTGATGCATTTTTTTCTTGCGTTTTTGATGCAGATTTCCCCCACTCATTAGTAAGGGTGAAATCTGCTGCAAAAAATCTGAAAGAATTGACATATTGCAGATTTAATTCTGCACCAAATCTTCAAGTCAAAAATAAGCAGCGTGTTCATGAGACTTCAGGATTCTCATTCACTTTGCTGGCATCAGGAAACACTTTAGGTTTTGTGACAAATCTGCACAAAAAAAATGCGTCAAAAGGCGACAAATCTGCAAAGTATGCACAGGCCCTTATTGTATCTTTTTCTATCCTGCACTATACAATATTTATAATAATAAAAAATACACAAAAGATATGACAACAGATAAACACGAGGGACATTAAGAATGTATTTAGACCCTTACATTGTATAACTTTATTCCAGTCGCAATAATGTGCAGTATTCACTTTTAGCTAAAAATCCCCATCACACAATTAACAAAACTAAATGTCAAACAGAAAAAACACAACTTGCATGTTTTACTTTAGCCACTTTATACTCTGTCTTTACAGCTTACTATAGATATTATACACAGCTCAAAAAAATAAAGGGAACACTTAAACAACAGAATATAACTCCAAGTAAATCAAACTTCTGTGAAATCAAACTGTCCATTTAGGAAGCAACACTGATTGACAATCAATTTCACATGCTGTTGTGCAAATGGAATAGACAATAGATGGAAATTATTGGCAATTATCAAGACACCCTCAATAAAGGAGAGGTTCTGCAGGTGGGGACCACAGACCACATCTCAGTACCAATGCTTTCTGGCTGGTGTTTTGGTCACTTTTGAATGTTGGTTGTGCTTTCACACTCGTGGTAGCATGAGACGGACTCTACAACCCACAGAAGTTGCTCAGGTAGTGCAGCTCATCCAGGATAGCACATCAATGCGAGCTGTGGCAAGAAGGTTTGCTGTGTCTGTCAGCGTAGTGTCCAGAGGCTGGAGGCGCTACCAGGAGACAGGCCAGTACACCAGGAGACGTGGAGGGGACCGTAGGAGGGCAACAACCCAGCAGCAGGACCGCTACCTCCTCCTTTGTGCAAGGAGGAACAGGAGGAGCACTGCCAGAGCCCTGCAAAATGACCTCCAGCAGGCCACAAATGTGCATGTGTCTGCGCAAACGGTTAGAAACCAACTCCATGAGGGTGGTATTAGGGCCCAATGTCCACAGATGGGGGTTGTGCTCACAGCCCAACACCGTGCAGGACGCTTGCCATTTGCCACAGAACACCAGGATTGGCAAAGTCGCCACTGGCGCCCTGTGCTCTTCACAGATGAAAGCAGGTTCACACTGAGCACATGTGACAGACGTGACAAAGTCTGGAGACGCCGTGGAGAGCGATCTGCTGCCTGCAACATCCTTCAGCATAACCTACAAAAGACAAAAATATATCTCATACCCTACCATCATTATATATAAATGTAAAGCAAAGTTGCATAATAAATATAGGGTACTTAGTGAACTATTTTTGATCAAAAAAAGTATACAAGCCGTCCCACCAGCGGCAAGGTGACCCTAAATTGGGACGGTACCTATACTGCCTATATTAAAAACCTTACTGTATATCAAAGTTGAAGTAATGCATATAAAAGGGTAGACAAATAGGACCGGGTCCCAACTCCAGACCACCTAGGCCTGTGGTAAGCTACATATATACTAATCAGCTCAACAAAGGGGATGCCACACCCTTAAATTGCACAGAATGCAAACAAGACAAAAAACCAAGCAATGTGAACTGAGGTCTAAGATGGCAGACATGCAAGAAATAGGGGCATGTTCACACTAGCAAAAAGAAGCAAAACCTACAAAAGACAAAAATATATCTCATACCCTACCATCATTATATATAAATGTAAAGCAAAGTTGCATAATAAATATAGGGTACTTAGTGAACTATTTTTGATCAAAAAAAGTATACAAGCCGTCCCACCAGCGGCAAGGTGACCCTAAATTGGGACGGTACCTATACTGCCTATATTAAAAACCTTACTGTATATCAAAGTTGAAGTAATGCATATAAAAGGGTAGACAAATAGGACCGGGTCCCAACTCCAGACCACCTAGGCCCGTGGTAAGCTACATATATACTAATCAGCTCAACAAAGGGTATGCCACACCCTTAAATTGCACAGAATGCAAACAAGACAAAAAACCAAGCAATGTGAACTGAGGTCTAAGATGGCAGACATGCAAGAAATAGGGGCATGTTCACACTAGCAAAAAGAAGCAAAACCTACAAAAGACAAAAATATATCTCATACCCTACCATCATTATATATAAATGTAAAGCAAAGTTGCATAATAAATATAGGGTACTTAGTGAACTATTTCCTTCAGCATGACCGGTTTGGCAGTGGGTCAGTAATGGTGTGGGGTGGCATTTCATTGGAGGGCCACACAGCCCTCCATGTGCTCGCCAGAGGTAGCCTGACTGCCATTAGGTACCGAGATGAGATCCTCAGACCCCTTGTGAGACCATATGCTGGTGCGGTTGGCCCTGGGTTCCTCCTAATGCAGGACAATGCCAGACCTCATGTGGCTGGAGTGTGTCAGCAGTTCCTGCAAGATGAAGGCATTGAAGCTATGGACTGGCCCGCCCGTTCCCCCAGACCTGAATCCGATTGAGCACATCTGGGACATCATGTCTCGCTCCATCCACCAACGTCACGTTGCACCACAGACTGTCCAGGAGTTGGCGGATGCTTTAGTCCAGGTCTGGGAGGAGATCCCACAGGAGACCATCCGCAACCGCAACCTCATCAGGAGCATGCCCAGGCGCTGTAGGGAGGTCATACAGGCACGTGGAGGCCACACACAATACTGAGCCACATTTTGACTTGTTTTAAGGACATTACATCAAAGTTGGATCAGCCTGTAGTGTGTTTTTCCACTTTAATTTTGGGGGTGACTCCAAATCCAGGCCTCCATTGGTTAATAAGTTTGATTTCCTTTGATGCTTTTTGTGTGATTTTGTTGTCAGCTCATTCAACTTTGTACAGAACAAAGTATTCAATGAGAAGATTTCATTCATTCAGATCTAGGATGTGTTATATGAGGGTTCCCTTTATTTTTTTGAGCAGAGTACAAACTCTCATTGAAAGAAATCTGTGCATCTGTCACCAGATTTCACAATGTAAACTGCATACTAAATAGATCTGATGAGGCGTGTGTACTTATTGTAAATATGACAGTATGACTGTAAAATTCATTTTGAAAGTTTAAACTTATTCTTCGTTCACCTAGCCTTATTGATATCTCCTCAGTGTCCCTTCTCTCTGCTGCTGCTTAATTTTACACTGCTCAGTACAAGCTGCAGCAGTCAGTCAGGCTCAATGAGCAGAGCTTGAATACATCGGACTCATGTGCTCTCACTCTTTTACTGGTCTCATAAAATGCCATTTTTAAAATCAGTATTACATAGCCATTCTGATATGGATTTTCAAAGTAAGCACACCAGCCTCATGAAGTCTAAGAGATCTAAGCAATAATGTATGCAGTTTGAATTGTGAAATCTGGTGACAGATCCACTTTAAGCATCAATATGCATAGTATACCTCTTGAAGCTCATCAAGAGAATGCCAAGAGTGTGCAAAGCAGTCATCAAAGCAGAAGGTGGCTACTTTGAAGAACCTAGAATATAAGACATATTTTCAGTTGTTTCACACTTTTTTGTTAAGTATATAATTCCACATGTGTTAATTCATAGTTTTGATGCCTTCAGTGTGAATGTACAATTTTCATAGTCATGAAAATACAGAAAAATCTTTAAATGAGAAGGTGTGTCCAAACTTTTGGTCTGTACTGTATATGGTTCGCTCTCACACCTCAGTCCCATATAATTGTGGTGCCACAGAGTTCATGTGTCAGCATGGCCTGTGGGTATTGGAGTCCAGTTGCTAATCTCTTAGCTCACAGCTACACTATTGTCTAGAGCAGGGGTCTCAAACTCGGCTGGGTATATGGGCCGCACATGGAAAAAATTTGAATTTGGGGGGCCGCATTCTTTGTTCAATGTGACATTTTTAGTGATACCATTTTTTTTGTATACACCTGTTGAACATTTTTGCCGTGTTTATTTTTTTATGGCTTGGGTCGTTATGGATGTGGCGATAATAAACGTGCACTTTTTTGTGTTTACTTTAGTTTACATATAAAACAGCATTTTTAGTGCCCAATATTTTTTCATGCTTTATTTTATTTTTTATTTTTTTTACAATTTTATTTCCCCCAATTGGCCACATACAGTAATATTGTCTTACAATTAGCATCATATAGTAATAATGGAAAACATCTTGTAGTAATGTTCCCCATCCAAGTTCCCATCTTGTACTAATGTGCCCCATCCAGGTCCCCATCCTGTGGCTATTTGCCCCATCCAGGTCCCCATCCTGTGGCAACGTTCCCCATCCTGGCGCCCATCTTGTACTAATGTGCCTCATCCAGGTCCCCATCTTGGGGCTATGTTCCCCATCCAGGTCCCCATCTTGTGGCTCTGGTCCCCATCTTGTGGCTCTGTGCCCCATCCAGGTCCCCATCTTGTGGCTCTGTGCCCCATCCAGGTCCCCATCCTGTGGCAACATTCCCCATCCTGGCGCCCATCTTGTACTAATGTGCCTCATCCAGGTCCCCATCTTGGGGCTATGTGCCCCATCCAGGTCCCCATCCTGTGGCAATGTTCCCCATCCAGGTCCCCATCTTGTGGCTCTGGTCCCCACCTTGTGGCTCTGGTCCCCATCTTGTGGCTCTGTGCCCCATCCAGGTCCCCATCTTGTGGCTCTGTGCCCCATCCAGGTCCCCATCTTGTGGCTCTGTGCCCCATCCAGGTCCCCATCTTGTGGCTATGTGCCCCATCCAGGTCCGCATCCTGTGGCAACGTTCCCCATCCTGGCGCCCATCTTGTACTAATGTGCCTCATCCAGGTCCCCATCTTGGGGCTATGTGCCCCATCCAGGTCCCCATCCTGTGGCAACGTTCCCCATCCTGGCGCCCATCTTGTACTAATGTGCCTCATCCAGGTCCCCATCCTGTGGCTATGTGCCCCATCCAGGTCCCCATCCTGTGGCAATGTTCCCCATCCAGGTCCCCATTTTGTGGCTCTGGTCCCCATCTTGTGGCTCTGTGCCCCATCCAGGTCCCCATCTTGTGGCTCTGTGCCCCATCCAGGTCCCTATCTTGTGGCTATGTGCCCCATCCAGGTCCCCATCCTGTGGCAACGTTCCCCATCCTGGCGCCCATCTTGTACTAATGTGCCTCATCCAGGTCCCCATCTTGGGGCTATGTGCCCCATCCAGGTCCCCATCCTGTGGCTATGTGCCCCATCCAGGTCCCCTCTTGTGGCTATGTGCCCCATCCAGGTCCCCTCTTGTGGCTCTGTGCCCCACCCCGGTCCCCATGTTGTGGCTCTGTGCCCCCTGTGCTGTTCTTCACACACATAAAATAGAAAAAAAAAAAGATGATTCTCACCTGTCCTCCGTTCCCTCGGCGGCCTTCCTGCAGATGTGGCCCGCAGGCACCACAGAGTCCGACCCCTTGACGATCCCGACCTGGTCCAGGAGGAGCCGCCGACAGCAGCGCTGCATTGCCGCACAGAGACTGTCTCCCAGCACAGCATTTTCAATGTCAGCCGCCGGCCAATCAGAGGCCAGCAGCTGACATCTGCATATGGCAATGACGTCATACTCGCTGCGCCGACACGCAGATATCAGCTGCTGGCCTCTGATTGGCCAGCGGCTGGCATTGGAAATGCTGTGCTGGGAGACAGTCTCTGTGCGGCAATTCAGCGCTGCTGTCGGTGGCTCCTCCTGGACCAGGTCGGGATCGTCAAGGGGTCTGTGCCTGCGGGCCACATAAAGCAGCCTCAGGGGCCGCATGCGGCCCGCGGGCCGCGTGTTTGAGACCCCTGGTCTAGAGTATACTGAACAGTGTTGAGACAATTTCTAGAAATTCAATTTGTGTGAATTCACAAAATTCAGGTAGGATTGATGGGAAATAATACATTTGATGTGAAATTAATCTCTTCAGAAAGGGTTAAAAATACCCTCTTATACTCATCGACCCGTCACATATCTGTCCCAACACCACTCAGTCTTCTGATCCGCTCTTCGGCATTCTTGCCCTTCCCGCTCCTTCTGTGTCTTCTCTACTCTGATGCTGCCGTTGACTATTCCCCATGCAGTCACGTGGGGTGTCATACACATACAGTGGGTACGGAAAATATTCAGATCCCTTTAAAATTTTCACTCTGTTTTATTGCAGCTATTTCGTAAATTCTAAAAAGTTCATTTTTTCTCATTAAAGTACACTCTGCACCCCATCTTGACTGAAAAAAAAACAGAAATGTAGAAATTTTTGCAAATTTATTAAAAAAGAAAAACTGAAATATCACATGGTCATAAGTATTCAGACCCTTTGCTCAGTATTGAGTAGAATCCCCCTTTTGAGCTAGTACAGCCATGAGTCTTCTTGGGAATGATGCAACAAGTTTTTCACACCTGGATTTGGGGATCCTCTGCCATTCTTCCTTGCAGATCTTCTCCAGTTCCATCAGGTTGGATGGTGAACGTTGGTGGACAGCCATTTTCAGGTCTCTCCAGAGATTATCAATTGGGTTTAGGTCAGGGCTCTGGCTGGGCCAGTCAAGAATGGTCACAGATTTGTTCTGAAGCCACTCCTTTGTTATTTTAGCTGTGTGCTTAAGGTCATTGTCTTGTTGAAAGGTGATCCTTCGGCCAAGTCTGAGGTCCAGAGCACTCTGGAAGAGGTTTTCATCCAGGATATCTCTGTACTTCGCCGCATTCATGTTTCCTTCAATTGCAACCAGTCGTCCTATCACTGCAGCTGAAAAACACCCCCATATCATGATGCTGCCACAACCATGTTTGACTTTTGGGATTGTATTGGGCAGGTGATGAGCAGTGCCTGGTTTTCTCCACACATACCACTTAGAATTATCACCAAAAAGTACTATCTTCGTCTCATCAGACCAGAGAATTTTATTTCTCATAGTCTGGGAGTCCTTCATGTGTTTTTGAGCAAACTCTATGCGGGCTTTCATATGTCTTGCACTGAGGAGAGGCTTCTGTCGGGCTACTCTGCCATAAAGGCCCGACTGGTGGAGGGCTGCAGTGATAGCTGACTTTATGGAACTTTCTCCCATCTCCCTACTGCATCTCTGAAGCTCAGCCACAGTGATCTTGGGGTTCTTCTTTATCTCTCTCACCAAGGCTCTTCTCCCACGATTGCTCAGTGTGGCTGGACGGCCAGGTCTAGGAAGACTTCTGGTGGTCCCAAACTTCTTCCATTTAAGGATTATGGGGGCCACTGTGCTCTTAGGAACCTTGAGTAATGCAGAAATTCTTATGTAACCTTGGCCAGATCTGTGCCTTGCCACAATTCTGTCTCTGAACTTCTTGGGCAGTTTGTTTGAGCTCATGATTCTCATTTGGTCTGACATGCACTGTGAGCTGTGAGGTCTTATATAGACAGGTGTGTGCCTTTCCAAATCAAGTTCTATCAGTTTAATTAAACACAGCTGGACTCCAATGAAGGAGTAGAACCATCTCAAGGAGGATCACAAGGAAATGAACAGCATGTGACTTAAATATGAGTGTCTGAGCAAAGGGTCTGAATACTTATGATCATGTGATATTTCAGTTTTTATTTTTTAAGAAATTTGCAAACATTTCTACATTTCTGTTTTTTTCAGTGAAGATGGGGTGCAGAGTGTACTTTAATGAGAAAAAAAATGAACTTTTTAGAATTTACCAAATGGCTGCAATGAAACAAAGAGTGAAAAATTTAAAGAGGTCTGAAAACTTTCCGTACCCACTGTAAATGGTGTTATCGACAAAGTACTGAGCAAAAGGTTTATGCAAGTGTAGAAAAAAATTATGCAAAGTAGAACTGCTTTCAAGAATAGAAGTTTTAATAGTTTATTTTTACCAATTAACAAAATGGAAAGGCAATGAACAAAAGAGAAATCTAAGCCAAACCAATATTTGGTGTGACTACTCCATGCCTTCAAAACATCATCAAATCTTCAAAGCTCACTTACACAAAGTCAGGAATTTTGTGGGATTATAGTCATGTGTATGAATAATCAAATATACCAAACAGGTGAGAATGATCATCATCTTTATATACACATTTAAACACAGACATTTACTTAAACAGAAACAGCTGTGTATGAGGTATAAAACTGAACAGCCTAACCCTTCTACAAAGTTGAAGAAAACATTTTCATGTCTCAGGTCGTACACCCTGGCAAGACTAATCAAAACAACAAAGACACCGGGTAGTTATACTGCATCAGCAAGGTCTCTCCCAAGCAAAGACTTCAAAGCAGACTGAGTTTTCAAGATGTTGTTCAAACTCTTGAAGAAGCACCAAGAAGTGGGCAACGATGAGGACCATAGATATAATGGTTGACCAAGGAATCTTAGTACAGGAGATGAAAGACACATCATGCTTATTTCCCTTAGAAATCAGATGATGTTCAGCAGTGCCATCAGCTCAGAACTGTCAGCAACCAGTGGGACCCAGTTACATTCATCTACTATTCAGAGAAGTATGACCAAAAGTGATCATCATGGAAAAGTTAAGACCATAAAGCAATATGTCCGACATGGAAATGAAGCCAAGAGACTCAACTATTCATGAAAACTTAGGAATTGAAGTGCAGAAAAATAGAAACAGGTGCTCTGGACTGAGGAGTCAAAATGTGAAATATTTGGCTGTAACAGAAGGTAGTTTGTTCGCTGAAAGGTTGGAGAGAGGCACAATAATGTGTGTCTGCAGGCAGCAGTGAGGCATGGTGGAGGGTCTTGGTAGGTTTGTAGCTGCATTTCAGAAAATGGAGTTGGATATTTCGTCTGGATTAGTGGTGTCCTCAATGCAGAGAAATACAGGCAAATACTTAATGTCGTCAAGGAGACATCTGATTGACTCCAAATCTATACTGCTGCAAGACAACAACCCTAAATATACAGCCATTGTAACTAAGAACTATCTTTAGCATAAACAAGAACAAAGAATCCTGGAAATGATGGCTTGGCTCCCCACAGAGCCGTAATCTCAACATCATCGAGTTTGTCTGGGATTACATGAAGAGACAGAAGGATTTGCACAAGCGACATCCACAGAAGATATGTGGTTAGTTCGCCAAGATGTTTGGAACAACCTCCCTGTGAAGTTCCTTCAAAAATTATGTACAAGTACCTACAAGAATTGATGTTGATTTGAAGACAAACACCGGCCACACCAAATATTGATTTGATTTAGTTTTCTCTTTTGTTCATTCACTTTCCATTTCGATAATTGAGAAAAATAAACAATTAACACTTCTATTTTTTAAAACATTCTTACTTTGCAGATAAAGCTTCCACACAGTACTATAGATCAAACCCCAGACATGGCCACCATTTGCTGAATTTGTACAGCTCGACCATCCCCCCAAAATTGGATTTATTAGAGTCTGAACTTTGATAAAATTCATAGCAAAATTGATTATTATCGATCTTTAATTAATTAGAATATTTCACATTGTTACATTGTAGAGTAGGTTTTTACATCTACCTTCTGAAATTAAAAGCAAACTAATTAACAATTTAAATAAAATGAGCAGATAATAGATAAAATAGTATATAGAACTACATTATCAAAGAGTCATGGGCCCCAGGATAAACAATTACCATTAATAGTTTGGGGTGTTGGTTAATATAAAGCACTTAAGTTATCAACTGAGCGTCTAAGACTGGTCATACACATAAGACATTAACTTGCTCCACTAATATCTTCACGACTATACTGACTCAATAGAGCCACCCTGTGCCTCTGAGATATTTTTCCCCTTTTTTATTATCCCAATACATCTTTTAGGAAAAATTCTGCAACTTTTGCAAATAGTCTTTAGTAAATAGGAATATAGCTCCTAAGTAGTGTTGATCCACCCCCGTAGTGTTCGAGTTCGGTTCGGTTCGTCGAACACCCGTGTGTTCGCCGAACTGTTCGTCGAACTGTTCGTCGAACACCTTCGAACACCGTTAAAACCAATGGCAGGCAAACAAAAACACATAGAAACACATAGAAAACACCTTCAAAGGTGTCCAAAAGCTGACAAACTGCTCAGAAGACATAACTAACACATGGAAAAGTGACAAGTACATATAGTCATGCGAAAATAAAAGAGGTGGAGGAGTAAAAGGAGGGGGAGACACAGATATAGGCATGTCATGACCTTCTAAAATCCAAAAAGTGAGAAGCCGACACGGCCAGTCCGCTCCTGCCCGTGCCACCTCCGTGTCGCCGGGTTTGTGCCAGAGCCGCGGTGAACCCTGACGGCCAGCCCCCCTCTCCCAATACTGGTGCCTGTCCGCTGGTGGGTCGAGCGAGCCCCCCTGTGGTGGAGGCAGCTCTAAGCTTTTTAATTTAAATTGTCTCTCTAATTTGAATGAATACACTTTAAATCCATTTACAAGGATCTATTGGAGGGCAAGTCTCATGCCAGCAGCCGCGGTAATTCCAGCTCCAGTAGCGTCCACTAAAGCTGCTGCAGTTAAAAAGCTTTTATAAGGATCGAGCTCGGCTGTCCACCGCAAGGCATCCTACTGCCAGTCCCATCCCCTATGCCTTGGGGTGCCTCCTGATGCTCTTCACTAAGTATCCCATGGTCCCGAAGCATTTCCTTTGAAAAAATTAAGTGTCTAAACTACAGGTGGTGCAGCTTGCTTAACAGCCGGGATAATCCGCTCACTAGCAGACACTGCTACTAGGCACAAAGTATTTCCTGGGCTAGATGCAGTTAAAAATTTGTAATTAGATACTCTCGTTGGATGCTGAGAAAGCATTCCATAGAGTCTCCTGGCACGCCATATATGATTCTCTTAAAAAGCTTGGGGTAGGGGTCTAGGGGACCCTTTTATAGCCAAAATCACGGCCCTGTATCGCAATACGTCACCTAGGCTGAAGATAAATGGAACTGTAGCACCCTGAGGGCTCGGTTGCTACAGACGTATTGCACCTCACCCAGAGGTGTGATATCTCACTCTCAGGTAAGGATGGAGTGTGGATCAGGACCCGACACCTGCATGCATTACACCACATTGCCGTGGGGCAGGGCGACCAATATGCCCCTGAGATGGGCACGACAGTCCCTGTCCCTGGCTGGAGTGGGGGGAGGGAACACTGAGGAAGGGGAACCCTGTAGTGCAGGAGCAGGGAGGAAGCAGTTCCTGGGTGCATTGAGAAGGGAGTATAAAAGGTGGGCACCATCTTAGTTCAGTGCAGAGAAGTCTGAGCAGAAGTGGCAGGGAGCAGGGACTCTGCATGAGCTCTGCTCCGGAGGCGGGCCTAGTAACAGAGGCCCAGGCCTGGAAGAGGGAGAAGGAAGGAAGAGGAGCGGAGAAGGCTCCAGGAACGAGGAATGAAGGGATCCCAGGGGTGCGGACGGGCGAGTCGCCACCGCACGCCCGAATCCACCTGCGTGGAGGGGTCAGGCCAAAGGGGGAGACCGGTCCCCGAACTAGTGGAGGCAGGAAACGACCCTCAGCTAGAAACCGGAGGCTCTGACATTTTATGTGGCGCAGCCCCTCGCTACACCCGCTAGGAAGGCACCACATAGGGTCAGGGAAACTGGCGCCAAGTTTACCAAGAGGAGGCCCGAGGCAGCCGGACAGAAGTGTTGGTAAGAAAGGCCAAACAAAGGACACACAAAGGGGGTCCTGTGAAGTGCTCCAAAGTTATCTGGGAGTTGTCTGAGCCCCTCACCTGGTGAGCACAGTACGACGTGGGCAGCCGTTACCTGCAGACGTGGTCTGGATAATAAGAACTGTGAGTAAAGGCCCTGAACTGCATCACTGACTCCGTGTCGTTACTGCTGCTGCCCTGCACCATCACCCCCATCCTCCGCATACACTGCCCTGAGGCTATACTCCTCCCGTGGGGAGTTATGCTACGCTCTGCTGCACCCACAACACCAGCCTCAGTGGTCTGCCCTGTAGCGGCGGTTCACTCTGACCGCAATCCACGGGTGGCGTAGTCGGACATTTAAACATGAAAACCACATAAATAGTTCCGCCACTGGTTTGACCGCCCTGAGCCACGGAACTGGGTCGCCGCCACGAAGACTACAACCACCAGCATCCACCAAAAAGGGTCCGGCTCCGGGTGTCCCAAGGCCCAGGGGGTGCGTCAGAACATTTTCATCACCTTTCACAATCACCAATGGGACAAGGCAGTGATGTCCTCTGTCCCCTCTCTTATACATCCTAGTGACGGAGCACCTGCTCTCATCAATTCGCCATAACCCCAATATTAGGTGGATTGAGGTGGGAGGCACCGAGTACAAGTGCTCTCTATTTGCTGATGATGTCCTAGTATATATCACTCAATCACATATATCCATCCATGCTGTTATGGCTGAAATAGATCACTTTGTTACATGGTAAAATTTTAAAATCAATGCAGCGAAGTCTGAGGCCCTCGATGTCTCCCTCCCCAAATCCATATAGGATTCCATCCAGTCCAACTTTCCCTTTGCCTGGCCCTCACAGGGTATCAAATACTTAGGAATTCCTATTCATAGAGACCTCTCCCATCTATGTTATCTTAATTTTGGGCCCTTTATTGAACAACTCCATACAGACCACGGTTGGCAAGTTAGAACTGTAAGATTCACTACGTGAACCACTGGTGTTTTGTGGAAAAGCACATGTACACTGCGTTCCAAATTATTATACAAAAAGTGTTTAGGAGTGATAAGGGAAGAATTTGTTTGTTTGTCAGTTAAACTCATTGATGGTGATGTGTGTCAGGGCTCTTTATATCACTGTAAGCAATTGCAGACACCTGTGCTAATTAGTTTGGCAGGTGTGTCCAATGAAAGGCAAGACTACTTAAGAAGGCTCTCTCACATTATGAAGCAGCCTACATTTTCTGCCAAAATGGGAAAGAAAAAGGATGTGTCGGCTGCTGAGAAGCAACAAATTGTGGAGTGTTTAGGTCAAGGCATGACTACAATCAACATTGTGCGATGATCAGGATGAAGTGTCTTGGCAATCAAGAAGTATGTAGCTGATTCACAGTACACACGTGTGCGTGCTGATAAGGGCAAATTGAGGACTCTTTCCTACAGGCAATTACGTCAGGTTGAAAGAGCAGCGGCAAAAAAGCCTTGTCATAGCAGCAGACAAGTTTTTGAAGCTGCTTGTGCCTCCAACGTCCCCCGAACAACAAGATGCAGGGTCCTTCAGAGGTTTGCAGCTGTGCATGCGCCATCCTGTCGACCTCCTCTATCCACTTCACACAAGCAGAAACGGCTCCAGTGGGCCAAACATTACATGAAGACTGATTTCAAAACTGTTTTGTTCACGGATGAGTGCCGTGCAGCGCTCGATGGTCCAGATGGATGGAGTGGAGGATGGCTGGTTGATGGACACCCCACGCAAACACGGCTACAGCGCCAACAAGGAGGAGGTGGAGTAATGTTTTGGGCTGGAATCATGGGGAGAGAGATTGTCGGCCCCTTTAGGATCCCTGAAGGTGCTAAAGATGAACTCCATAATGTATGTGGATTTTCTCAAACAGCACTTCCTGCCATGGTTCAAGAAGAAGAACCGTGTATTTCACAGCAAGATCATTTTTCTGCATGAAAATGCACCATCTCATGCTGCACATAAAACATCTGCATCTCTGGCTGATATGGGCATAAAAGGGGACAAACTTATGGTGTGACCCCCATGCTCCCCTGACCTCTACCCCATTCAGAACCTTTGGAGCATCATTAAAAGGAGTGTCTATGATGGCGGGAGGCAGTTCACATCTAAGCAACAGCTCTGGGAGGGTATTCTGTCCTCATGCAAAACAATTGAAGCAGAAACCATCCAAAACCTGACAAATTCAATGGACGAGAGAGTTCAGAAGCTCCTTTCGAACAAGGGGTCCTATGTGAAAATGTAACATCACCTAGAATAAAGTTTTGAGTTGAAAACTGTTTGATTTCAGTTTCTAACAACCTGCTAATGCTTATAATTTCAAAAATGACCATTTTTTTGGTCTTTATTAAAATGAAAAGGTTGATCGAAAAGTTTGGGGGATCTAAGAGTGTGGCAACCCAGTAGTCATAATTACTTCGAATTCTGACAATATGAGGGTCATGCTGCAGGTAGTGCAGCAAGAAGGCACTTATGTGCCTTGCGCATCTCGGAGCCCCAAAATTATTTTCCGGGCTAGATGCAGCTAAAAATTATTTTTAATTTTAAATCTGGTGAAGCTTTAGTATAGATGGCCTAATAGGATCAGTGCTGCACACTGCTACAAAGCCCAAATTATTTTCCAGTCAAGATACAGATAAACATGATTAGTAATTTGAAAGCTTAAAACGGTTGGTAGGGTGATTTTAACCAATCATCAAGCTTTTACTCTCCCCAGGATGACACAGGGGTAGAAAAGTCGTTTCGGATCCATGATTTGTTCATCTTTATGAACGTGAGTCTGTCTACATTATCAGTGGAGAGCCGCGTGCGCTTATCTGTCAGCACACCACCAGCAGCGCTGAACACACGTTCAGACAGAACGCTGGCTGCGGGGCATGACAAGATCTCCAAGGCGTAAGTGGCTAGCTCCGGCCATTTATCCAGATTGGAAGCCCAAAAAGAGCAAGGGTCCAGTGACACAGTCGTGGCTTCAATGTTTACTTGGAGATACTCCTGTACCATCGTCTCTAGGCGTTGACTATGTGTCAGACTTCTTGTCTCCTGTGGCCTTGCAAAGGATGGGCTAAAAAAGTGGTGAAATGATTCCGCAAAATTGATGTTACCAGCAGATACTGTGGTTCTGTTACGGTTTGAGTGCTGAACACTTGACGGTCCCACGGTTGGCAAGTTGGAACTGTGAGATTCACTACATGCACCACTGGTATTTTGTGGAAAAGCACATGTAAGATTCTGCAACAGTCTCTGCTGATACTCCTGCATGCGTGCATCCCTTTCTATGGCAGGAATAATTTCTGCAAATTTACTTTTGTACCGGGGATCTAACAGTGTGGCAACCCAGTAGTCAGGATTATTTCTAATTCTCACAATTCGAGGGTCATGTTGCAGGTAGTGCAGCAAGAAGGCATTCATGTGTGTTGCGCATCCAGGAGCACCAAGTCCCTGTTGTGTTGGTGGCGAGGTAACAATCATGCTTCCTTCCTCTGTCCTCTCCCCCCAACCTCGCAAAACAGAAATGTGATCAAGGTCTCCCTCATCTGATGAGTCTTCCATCAGTTCGTCCTCCACTTCTTCCTGGGCTCCTGCACCTTCCTCACTAGTTTGGCTGCTACCATGCGCCCTGGTAAAACCATCTCCCCCACCCTCACATGCCTGCCGCCTTGGTGCTGCCGACCGTCTGGACCTTGCAGATGTTAGCCCTTCCGCATACAACTCCTCCTCCTCTACTTCCTCCACCTCCTCTTGTGCCACCACCTGACTCCGAATTCTGTTTAACATGTGCTCCAGCATGTAAATCACCGGAATAGTCATGCTGATAATGGCATCGTCAGCACTAAACATCTTCGTCGCCATTTCAAAACTGTGCAGAAGGGTGCATAGGTCCCTGATCTGAGACCACTCCTCCAGCGTGATTTGCCCCACCTCTGAATCTCGTTGGCCCAGGCTATACGTCAGAACGTATTGCACCAGGGCTTGTCGGTGCTGCCACAGTCGCTGCAACATGTGCAGAGTTGAATTCCACCGGGTAGGCACATCGCATTTTAGCCGGTGAAGTGGCAGGCCCAACGACTTCTGTAGAGATGTAAGTCGCTGAGCTGCGGGATGCGAATGGCGGAAGTGAGCACACAGCGACCGTGCCCTCTGCAGAAGGCCATCTAGTCTGGGATAGTGGGCTAAAAATTGCTGGACAACCAGGTTCAACACGTGAGCCATACAAGGCACGTGTGTGACATTGCCCTGGCGAAGGGCCGCACCCAGGATTGCAGCATTGTCGCACACGACCTTCCCTGGTTTCAGGTCCAGTGGAGACAACCATTCATGAAATTGGTTCTCCAGAGCTGACCACAACTCCTCAGCTGTGTGACTCACATTTCCCAGACATTTCAATGTAAAAACCGCCTGATGACGTTGAGCCCTACTGCCAGCATAGTAAGGAGGTGTGCAGGATCCCTTCTGCGCAGTTAGAAAGCTTGTGGCATGACCAGACAGGCTTTGGGTGCAGGTGGAAGACCGAGAGGAGGTTGAGGAGGCAGAAGCAGTGGAGGAACTTTGACATAAAGAGGATTGACGCACAACTCGTGGGGACGGCAAGACTTGGACAGCAGCCCCTTGTCCTGCTGTCACCATAGTTACCCAGTGCCCAGTCAGCGACATGTAACGCCCCTGTCCATGCCTACTCGTCCAAGTGTCTGTGGTGAAATGCACCCTGTCACACACAGAGTTTCTCAAAGAAGCGGTGATGTTGTGTGCGACATGCTGGTGGAGCGCAGGCACACCTTTCTTTGAGAAGTAGTGCCGACTGGGCATCTGGTACTGGGGCACTGCGACGGACATAAGGTCTCGAAAATCCTCTGTGTCCACCAGGCGGAAAGGCAGCATTTCTGTAGCCAAGAGCTTGCAGATGGTGAAATTCAACCTCTTAGCTTTCTCATGGCTAGGAGGAAATGGTCTTTTACTTGTCCACATCTGAGGGACCGAGGGCTGGCTATTGTGCTTAGACGGGGTTGATAAGGGTGTCCCCAGCAAACTGCCGGTCTGTGAGGAAGATGCAGGCGGACATGTTAGGTTGCCTTGATCCAAAGGTGGTGCTATCGATGTCGGACAGCGCTCAACACCAGCTGGTGTTACCACCTCCAAAGAAAATGATGACCTGCCAATCACGCTGGCTGTTGCGGGTAAAGAGGTGGCAGGTCTGCGCCCCAAAACAGGTGTGACTGCTGTCCCCCCAGTCACAGAGGATGAAGAGGCCGCGGATGCACAAGATATGGCAGACGGTGATTGGCCCGGCCGGCAAGGCCGCATTGTAGCACACTGAGCTTCCCACTGCAACTTATGCTTCATGTCCATGTGCCGGTTCATGCATGAAGTACTCAAACTATGTATTTTTTGGCCTCTACTTAGCTTTTGCTGACAAATGTTACAGATAACACGAGTTGGGTCATCTTTATCGATCTGAAAAAATGCCCAGGCTATGCAAGGCTTAGCACCCATACGACCTGAAGAGCCACCACGACTTGTGGTGAGAGGCAGAGTTGTGTTTGAGGATGCAGTTGTTGACGTGCTTCCAGTACTACGTCTCTGTCCAGGAAGGCGCAACCTGACCTCGTCGTCACTAGCATCTTCCTCCACCTCCTCTGCTGACCTCATCTCTTGGCTGACTGTGGGTTGACAGTAAGTGGGATCTCCGACCTCATCATCATCACCCTGTGCGTTATCACACCCGTCGTCCTCAGAGCCAACCTGTTCCTGCCCTGACAAAAAACTAAAGTTGTCGCTCCAATCAGGTATTTGAGTCTTATCATCGTCTTCCTCATTGTCTCCACCAACAGGAGTTACAGTTTGGGAATGAGGGTCTACATTATGGTCAGAACCTTCTGCGTCTGGTCCTGGATCCGACTCATAAAGATTCTGGGCATCAGTGCAGATCATTTCCTCGTCTGGATTCACAGAAGCGCTGGAGTCGACCTCTGATTCCCAGGCTATAGTATGAGTAAACAGCTCTGCAGACTCAACCATCTGTTCTACCTCATACTCAGACGGGCAGCTGGAGATTTGGGAGCTGTGAGGAAGCAAGTGCGATTTGGGTGACACCTTTGAGGACTGGAGTATTTGTGATGTTGAAGTTGATGTGGAGGAGAGCCCACTTAAAGGAGCACTTGATATCCGTTGAAGCACCTGCTGTTTTTGTGCCTCATCTGGAATTTGTAGCGATTGGCGTGGCCGTAAGAAAGGGATCTTATCACATTGTCCGCTAAAAGAAGTAGACATTTTAGTTTGGCTGGAAGATGGTCTTTCTTCTGCAGATGTTACTGTTGCTTTAACACCTACCCCACGGACACAACCTTTTTTCCCCTTCCCAACACGCCTATTCCCCTTTCCACCAGCAGCAGGCCTTTTTCCACTCATTTTGGTGGTTAACTAATTCACAACTCTGGAGTTGTTTGCACAAAAAAACAATGGATGGTAACCGAGCAGAGCTGAGTGGCCAAACTGTGGTATTAGGCCAAAACTATTGGCTGGGTTAGATGCAGAAAAAAATTATTTTGAATTTGCAACCTGATGGAGGTCAGTATAGATGGACTAATACAAATAGTCCCACACACTGCTAGAAGCCCAAATATTTTTTCAGAGGTACTGTAGATGCAGATAAAAATTATTTTTAATTTGCAACCTGATGGAGGTCAGTATAGATGGACTAATAGACCAAGTCCCACACACCGCTAGAAGCCCAACTATTTTTTCAGAGCTAGATGCAGAAAAAAATTATATTCAATTTGCAACCTGCTGGAGGTCAGTATAGAAGGACTAATAGAACAAGTTCCACACACTGCTAGAAGCCCAAATATTTTTTCAGAGCTAAATGAAGAAAAAAATTATTTTTAATTTGCAACCTGATGGAAGTCAGTATAGATGGACTAATAGACCAAGTCCCACACACTGCTAGAAGCCCAAATATTTTTTCAGAGCTAGATGCAGAAAAAAATTATTTTTAATTTGCAACCTGATGGAGGTCAGTATAGATGGACTAATAGACCAAGTCCCACACACTGCTAGAAGCCCAAATATTTTTTCAGAGCTAGATGCAGAAAAAAATTATTTTTAATTTGCAACCTGATGGAGGTCAGTATAGATGGACTAATAGACCAAGTCCCACACACCGCTAGAAGCCCAAATATTTTTTCAGAGCTAGATGCAGAAAAAAATTATTTTTAATTTGCAACCTGATGGAGGTCAGTATAGATGGACTAATAGACCAAGTCCCACACACTGCTAGAAGCCCAAATATTTTTTCAGAGCTAGATGCAGAAAAAAATTATTTTTAATTTGCAACCTGATGGAGGTCAGTATAGATGGACTAATAGACCAAGTCCCACACACCGCTAGAAGCCCAACTATTTTTTCAGAGCTAGATGCAGAAAAAAATTATATTCAATTTGCAACCTGCTGGAGGTCAGTATAGAAGGACTAATAGAACAAGTCCCACACACTGCTAGAAGCCCAAATATTTTTTCAGAGCTAAATGAAGAAAAAAATTATTTTTAATTTGCAACCTGATGGAGGTCAGTATAGATGGACTAATAGACCAAGTCCCACACACTGCTAGAAGCCCAAATATTTTTTCAGAGCTAGATGCAGAAAAAAAATATTTTTAATTTGCAACCTGATGGAGGTCAGTATAGATGGACTAATAGACCAAGTCCCACACGCTGCTAGAAGCCCAAATATTTTTTCAGAGCTAGATGCAGAAAAAAATTATTTTTAATTTGCAACCTGATGGAGGTCAGTATAGATGGACTAATAGACCAAGTCCCACACACTGCTAGAAGCCCAAATATTTTTTCAGAGCTAGATGCAGAAAAAAATTATTTTTAATTTGCAACCTGATGGAGGTCAGTATAGATGGACTAATAGACCAAGTCCCACACACCGCTAGAAGCCCAACTATTTTTTCAGAGCTAGATGCAGAAAAAAATTATATTCAATTTGCAACCTGCTGGAGGTCAGTATAGAAGGACTAATAGAACAAGTCCCACACACTGCTAGAAGCCCAAATATTTTTTCAGAGCTAAATGAAGAAAAAAATTATTTTTAATTTGCAACCTGATGGAGGTCAGTATAGATGGATTAATAGACCAAGTCCCACACACAGCTAGAAGCCCAAATATTTTTTCAGAGCTAGATGCAGAAAAAAATTATATTCAGTTTGCAACCTGATGGAGGTCAGTATAGATGGACTAATAGAATGATGCTATGCCGAAAAGATTTTACTTCACTAGGTGCAGTAAAAAAATTGGTATTCTATACACAGGTGTTATATCTTGCAACACAGATAGGCTACTCCACTGACTAACACACTCTGCAATAGGCCAAAAAGGATTAGCTTTGCTAGATTCAGCCAAATGCTGTGAAAAAAACTTGCACAGCACTGGCACAGAGCTGCCTGGCAAAAACTGATAGGAACTCATGTAACCTAGTCCTGAAAAGGACTCCAATTACAATTAGTCTTTACTCCCACAACCTATCTATTTAAGAGCACAGACCTCCCTGATAAAAGTCGTAGGAAATGCTGTAACCTAGTCCTTAAAAGGACTGCAATCACAACTATTCCCTACTCCCAAGCTATCTGTATATTTGTGCGAAAATTGACTTGAAATTAACAAGGTATAGCGCACACAGCAACAGCGGTGCCGTCTAACACGCAGCTGCAGCAGTGAGAAAATGGTGGCGACGGGGAAAATGGCTTGGTCTTATAGGGCAAGGACATGTGACATACACTGCCAATGACACATGCCCTTGCTTGTGTGAAAAAAAGCACTTCGCTCCGTGTGTGCGCTGCTGATAGGCTGACAGATTGCACCTCCCCACTGCAAATGCGGGAAAGAGAAAAAAAAATGGAGATCTTCATTGTTCCTGCAGAGATCCATCGCCTGCCCCTCCCCCCACCCCGCTGTACACTCAAACTGCGTATTAACATTAATTTTCATCATTACTGAGAAAAAATCCAGTTATGATTTTGGTGCACGAACAGTTATCGAACATAACCTCGAACAGCCGAATTTTTCTCAAATTGTTCGTGTTCGCCGAACGGCTCGAACACCGCCCAAAACAGCTCGAATTTGAGATTGGCGAACAGTTCGAGTAGAACAACGCTCATCTCTACTCCTAAGCCTCTCCAAGGTAAGAGACTACAAAGCAACCCCGAGTAGTCTGATCATACTCCATTCTAGCAGCCCACTAAAACATATGGGACAGATGAATTGGAGTTGGGCTTTAGGATCAGACTACAGAGTTTGCAGCTAGGAACTTTAAAGGAGCTGTGAACACAAACTGATAGTTGTATTTGTAAAGTTTATGTTTCATTACACTTGTACTGCAACAATAAAAACTGATTCAAACTGCACAAAAACTGTAAATGTATCACATCATTCCACCTGTTAGGCCATGTTCACACTAGCCGTTTTTTTCAGCATTTTTTTTAGCGTTTTTTTAATGCAAATTTTCAACTGCGTTTTACAGTACCAACAAAGTCTATAATATTTCAGAAATCTCATGCACAGAGCTTGGTTTTTGTGTCATCAGTATTTTGTGCTTTGCATGTTTTTTTTGCACAATAGAGCATGTCACTTCTTTCAGCATTTTTTTTCTGCGTTTTTCACCCATTGAAAGTAATGGGTACTGAAAAAACGCTGAAAAAATGCCGAGTGTGAACATAGATATCAGGTTTTGCTGCATTTTTAGTGAAATAAAGCACGTACAGCAGTATGTGAAACCCATTTATTTTTGTGATTTTACCATCTTGTCTTGGTCATCTGAGATGGCAGTTTGGATTAGGACAGTTTAATTAAATTAGTGATCTGTAAATGTAAACATTGGCTGAACTAGGTATGAGATTGAACAATACCTATGGCCCAAGGAGGTGTGAAATTGAACAATCTTTGAGCAACTCAATGGCAGACCATAGTGTGAAAATAAAGTGTCCTACAAACTCAATAAACTGCCAGTTTCTTAGGTAAACTATTCCTGATCAATTCACCTTCCCCCACTGTTACATTTGAAATTCTGGTTTTATGGTTTCACATATGTCTTGCATTGGTGACTTGTGTTCATGCTTCTGTGGTAGAAGCAAAGCTGAACTTTGGGATCCTGAAAAACACACCAAAAACGCAGCAAAAGACGCAGCAAAAAATGCAGTGTCTTTCCTGCCAAGAGATCAGGTTTTGCTGCAAAAAAAAAACTGAAAAAAAAAAAATTGTGAACATACCCCTATAAAGTATTAACAGAGCTTTAACAGGCCCCTTTCACTCTGCCTGCTTGCCCACATTTGTTGGTAACGTCGGGGCCTGCATCTGAACCCCCGCACCCGCAAAACATGATTTGGACATGTGCGCCAACGGAGTCATAGACTATAATGGCGCCAACACAGTCAACATGTGCTATGTTGTGCATCATTTTCAGGTGAATACGCCTACTGGAGGCCGACACCCAGACTCAGTCTACTACCTCTGAATGTCTGCCTCCACTAAGCGTACACGCCCAAAATTGATGCACATCAGAGCACATGTTGACTGATGGCACTATTATAGTCTATGGCACCTTCGGCGCCTGAATCACGAACAATGAATGTGGGCAAAAACACAATGTGAAAGGAGCCTCAGCCTCCTAATAACATTTCAAATCATCCCCTTGGTACAGCCAATTGTAGCAGTAATTATTCAAAAACTGAAAGTTACGTCTGGGGTGCACCATTTTTAAATTACCCTAGCCAGTTGAAAAGAACAAGAATCCAAGATGCTATTATCACATACAGGTTGCACGTGCTGGGATGTCAATCATGCTTCTTTGGGTATGGTACCAGCAGATTTGATGATGTTATTGCTGACTGGCTGTGATACGGATCTACAGGAGCACTTACAGAAGAAGTGAATCAGTAACAAGTGATCAAACAATCCCCCCATTGTATCAGTAACTTTTCAGTTTGCCATATCATCAGTATTATGCAAATATAGTTCTGTGCGATTATTGCTGAGCCTATTTACATGGAAGCGGTGGCCTGAAGCAGATTCACTTCTGCGTACTCTAGTAGCATATATATATATATATATATATATATATATATATATAATTTATTATTATAGCGCCATTTATTCCATGTAAAAAAGGGGTATACGTACAAGAAGAATTACAATAATCTTGAACAAAACATGACAGCGACTGGTACAGGATATATGAAGAAAGGCAGCACTTTTCCATACAAAGATGGGTGCTAAGCCCCCAAGGTTGTCACCCAAACTTCTTGCATACAAAAACTCAAAAAAATTAGGGAAGCACTCCGATGTTAGCTAATGAAAACACAAGATCTAATCCACCCGTGCATGAATGCACTGATTAAAATATAAATATTGCATATATGTATACACTGGTCTAGAGATGGATATTGATTTGGGTGAAATGATTATTACCAGATAGGAAAATAATATCACCAAGAATCTAAGAGTGGTGAAAGAAAGCAAACAAAATAATTAGTTGCTAAATGCACACTTTGAGCAGACCTTTACTAAAGAATCATAAAAAATGCATCAGTGAAGGCAGCACTGCTTCACATGCAGCCCTGTGCAATTTAATATTTTATAAGCATTCTGCATCTCAGGGAAAATAACACATTTCATCAAAATTGTATAAGGTGTATACAATTCTCTGCAAAAAAAAAATATATAAAAAGTTCTCCCATCACTGGGATCAGAGATTTAACAAGTAATTACAGGACCCATAATAAACCTTGGAATGAGGCTCCGCACATTGAGTAAAAGCAAAAAGGATTCCTATGCACCATTGGTATAGTTCTGTGCTTATCTTGCTTCGGCCACCCACTAAATCTATCCAACTAGTAATGTGTCTAGAAGAATCTTTTAAAAAATATATACTTTTTAGTCCATCCTTTAAAATATAGAGTGTGACATTTCACCCACAACCGGCCTTTTTCAAGCAAATAAAGAATCGGATAGATTCACTAATCTCAAACAAATACACACACATACATATTCACATAAGCATTCTGACCATGTGTGTATATATTATATATACAGTACAGACCAAAAGTTTGGACACACCTTCTCATTTAAAGATTTTTCTGTATTTTCATGACTGTGAAAATTGTACATTCACACTGAAGGCATCAAAACTATGAATTAACACATGTGGAATTATATATTTAACAAAAAGTGTGAAACAACTGAAAATATGTCTTATATTCTAGGTTCTTCAAAGTAGCCACCTTTTGCTTTGATGACTGCTTTGCACACTCTTGGCATTCTCTTGATGAGCTTCAAGAGGTAGTCACCGGAAATGGTTTTCACTTCACAGGTGTGCACTGTCAGTTTAATAAGTGGGATTTCTTGCCTTATAAATGGGGTTGGGACCATCAGTTGTGTTGTGCACAAGTCTGGTGGATACACAGCTGATAGTCCTACTGAATAGTATATACACACACACTGCTCAAAAAAATAAAGGGAACACTCAAATAACACATCCTAGATCTGAATGAATGAAATATTCTCATTGAATACTTTGTTCTGTACAAAGTTGAATGAGCTGACAACAAAATCACACAAATCATCAATGGAAATCAAATTTATTAACCAATGGAGGCTTGGATTTAGAGTCACCCCCAAAATTAAAGTGGAAAAACACATTACAGGCTGATCCAACTTTGATGTAATGTCCTTAAAACATGTCAAAATGAGGCTCAGTGTTGTGTGTGGCCTCCACGTGCCTGTATGACCTCCCTACAGCGCCTGGGCATGCTCCTGATGAGGTTGCGGATGGTCTCCTGTGGGATCTCCTCCCAGACCTGGACTAAAGCATCCGCCAACTCCTGGACAGTCTGTGGTGCAACGTGACGTTGGTGGATGTAGCGAGACATGATGTCCCAGATGTGGTCAATCGGATTCAGGTCTGGGGAACGGGCGGGCCAGTCCATAGCTTCAATGCCTTCATCTTGCAGGAACTGCTGACACACTCCAGCCACATGAGGTCTGGCATTGTCCTGCATTAGGAGGAACCCAGGGCCAACCGCACCAGCATATGGTCTCACAAGGGGTCTGAGGATCTCATCTTGGTACCTAATGGCAGTCAGGCTACCTCTGGCGAGCACATGGAGGGCTGAGTGGCCCGCCAAAGAAATGTCACCCCACACCATTACTGACCCACTGCCAAACCGGTCATGCTGAAGGATGTTGCAGGCAGCAGATCGCTCTCCACGGCATCTCCAGACTCTGTCACGTCTGTCACATGTGCTCAGTGTAAACCTGCTTTCATCTGTGAAGAGCACAGGACGCCAGTGGCGACTTTGCCAATCCTGGTGTTATGTGGCAAATGCCAAGCATCCTGCACAGTGTTGGGCTGTGAGCACAACCCCCATCTGTGGACGTCGGGCTCTCATACCACCCTCATGGAGTTGGTTTCAGACCGTTTCTGCAGACACATGCAAATTTGTGGCCTGCTGGAGGTCATTTTGCAGGGCTCTGGCAGTGCTCCTCCTCTTCCTCATTGCACAAAGGTGGAGGTAGCAGTCCTGCTGCTGGGTTGTTGCCCTCCTACGGCCCCCTCCACGTCTCCTGGTGTACTGGCCTGTCTCCTGGTAGCACCTCCAGCCTCTGGACACTACACTGACAGACACAGCAAACCTTCTTGCCACAGTTCACATTGATGTGCCATGCTGGATGAGCTTCACTACCTGAGCAACTTCTGTGGGTTGTAGAGTCCATCTCATGCTACCACGTGTGTGAAAGCACAACCAACATTCAAAAGTGACCAAAACATCAGCCAGAAAGCATTGGTACTGAGATGTGGTCTGTGGTCCCCACCTGCAGAACCGATCCTTTATTGAGGGTGTCTTGATAATTGCCAATAATTTCCATCTATTCCATTTGCACAACAGCATGTGAAATTGATTGTCAATCAGTGTTGCTTCCTAAGTGGACAGTTTGATTTCACAGAAGTTTGATTTACGTGGATTTATATTCTGTTGTTTAAGTGTTCCCTTTATTTTTTTGAGCAGTGTATATACAGTACAGACCAAAAGTTTGGACACACCTTCTCATTTAAAGATTTTTCTGTATTTTCATGACTATGAAAATTGTACATTCACACTGAAGGCATCAAAACTATGAATTAACACATGTGGAATTATATACTTAACAAAAAAGTGTGAAACAACTCAAAATATGTCTTATATTCTAGGTTCTTCAAAGTAGCCACCTTTTGCTTTGATGACTGCTTTGCACACTCTTGGCATTCTCTTGATGAGCTTCAAGAGGTAGTTACTGGAAATGGTTTTCACTTCACAGGTGTGCCCTGTCAGGTTTAATAAGTGGGATTTCTTGCCTTATAAATGGGGTTGGGACCATCAGTTGTGTTGTGCAGAAGTCTGGTGGATACACAGCTGATAGTCCTACTGAATAGACTGTTAGAATTTGTATTATGGCAAGAAAAAAGCAGCTAAGTAAAGAAAAATGAGTGGCCATCATTACTTTAAGCAATGAAGGTCAGTCAGTGTGAAAAATTGGGAAAACTTTGAAAGTGTCCCCAAGTGCAGTTGCAAAAACCATCAAGCGCTACAAAGAAACTGGCTCACATGAGGACCGCCCCAGGAAAGGAAGAGCAAGAGTCACTTCTGCTTCTGAGGATAAGTTTATTCAAGTCACCAGCCTCAGAAATTGCAGGTTAACAGCAGCTCAGATTAGAGACCAGGTCAATGCCACACAGAGTTCTAGCAGCAGACACATCTCTACAACAACTGTTAAGAGGAGACTTTGTGCAGCAGGCCTTCATGGTAAAATAGCTGCTAGGAAACCACTGCTAAGGACAGGCAACAAGCAGAAGAGACTTGTTTGGGCTAAAGAACACAAGGAATGGACATTAGACCAGTGGAAATCTGTGCTTTGGTCTGATGAGTCCAAATTTGAGATCTTTGGTTCCAACCACCGTGTCTTTGAGCGACGCAGAAAAGGTGAACGGATGGACTCTACATGCCTGGTTCCCACCGTGAAGCATGGAGGAGGAGGTCTTATGGTGTGGGGGTGCTTTGCTGGTGACACTGTTGGGGATTTAGTCAAAATTGAAGGCATACTGAACCAGCATGGCTACCACAGCATCTTGCAGCGGCATGCTATTCCATCCAGTTTGCGTTTAGTTGGACCATCATTTATTTTTCAACAGGACAATGACCCCAAACACACCTCCAGGCTGTGTAAGGGCTATTTGACCAAGAAGAAGAGTGATGAGGTGCTGCGCCAGATGACCTGGCCTCCACAGTCACCAGACCTGAACCCAATCGAGATGGTTTGGGGTGAGCGGGACCGCAGAGTGAAGGCAAAAGGGCCAACAAGTGCTAAGCATCTCTGGGAACTCCTTCAAGGTTGTTGGAAGACCATTTCCGGTGACTACCTCTTGAAGCTCATCAAGAGAATGCCAAGAGTGTGCAAAGCAGTCATCAAAGCAAAAGGTGGCTACTTTGAAGAATCTAGAATATAAGACATATTTTCAGTTGTTTCACACTTTTTTAAGTATATAATTCCACATGTGTTAATTCATAGTTTTGATGCCTTCAGTGTGAATGTACAATTTTCATAGTCATGAAAATACAGAAAAATCTTTAAATGAAAAGGTGTGTCCAAACTTTTGGTCTGTACTGTATATATATATATATGTATATATATATATATATATATATATATATATATATATATATATATACACTCACACACACGTGCACAATCATATCAAGATATGCACGAATACCTGCATTCATACTGACACACATACATTACATGCGCACACATGCAAAAATACAAAAGGTCCTAAAGAGTCTCAGAAAAAAGGAGGAAAATATGCTATTGGGTCACAGAAGCGATTCCTGAATGTTTTTGGTGTCTGGCGAGAGATGCTGCATCATCAGATTACAGTCTCATGCGTGAAAAAAAATAGATTTTCATCAGCGTACTACATCAGATTTTGGTCATTGTATCTCTGGTTCCCATCAGCGATTTTCACGTATGCAGAAAAGAAAAATTAGCAAAATTCAGATAACACATTCATTTGCTGTCAGTGATCTTCACGGACCCATAGACCTGATTTTGATCTGTGACTTAGCTAAAAAGAAACACTGTGTTTCTGCTATTTCTTTTTGCACACAGTCTGCAAAAAAACACAAATGTGTAAACAGGTCCATAGATTATAAATGTATTGATGTATGGGCTCCTTGTTACATTAAGGCCAATTTGTGGCTGTATTGCGATGGTAAATTGCAGCATTGTATGTTTTTACCGTGATCTCGGAAAAGTACAGCAACAAGATGCAGCTTTGCCGCTATTTTGGAAAACTATGGTAAAAAGTATGTTGCGGCTGCAATGGGTGACAAAAGCTGTAGCTTGATTGCGGGCAACTATTTCTTTTTTTTTTGATTAATCAGCACCAAATACCTAGAAAAGGGAAAACAACTGTATCCACTTTTAAGGACTCGCCCATATGAGCGTATAACACGGCTGAGCGCTATCTGATATGTTTTATCGGATAGCACTCGGACCAGTGTTATACTATGGGGTAGTGCAGTTCTGCAATTTTTTTCTCATGCCAATTCAGCATGTCTATGGGTGAGCGCGAAACATTGGACTGCACTCGGATGTCATCTGAGTGCAGTCTGACATCTGCGGACACAGAGACAATGGAGAAGATGGAGAAATTAAGTTCTCTGTATTCTCCACACCTCTGCTAAGATTTTTGCATGTGAGAGAATCGGATCACACTGAGGACACACTCGACTCAAACTCCAATCAGAGTTTGAGCTGAGTGTCATTAGAACAATAGGCCCCATTCTCTAGCATGAGAGAATCAACACTCATGTGATCTCGGCCTAAGTCTTATAATAAACAAGAAGCATCCCATTCACTGACAGCAAACAGATCTTGAAAAGTGAGTAACTGAAATACAAAGGAAGAATTTAATCACAACAGGGGTTTTATATACCAACCTTGAGCCATAGTCCTCATGCCTCTTAATGAATTTAGGGTATCTGTAGCGCCGCGAGGGCTCGGTCGCTACAGAGGTATTGCATCTCAACCAGATGTGCGATATCTCACTTCCAGGTAAGGATGGAGTGTGGATCAGGACTAGTGTTGAGCCACCCCCGTAGTGTTCGAGTTCGGTTCGGTTCGTCGAACACCCGTATGTTCGCCGAACTGTTCGTCGAACACCTTCGAACACCATTAAAACCAATGGCAGGCAAACAAAAACACATAGAAACACATAGAAAACACCTTCAAAAGGTGTCCAAAAGCTGACAAACTGCTCAGAAGACACAACTAACACATGGAAAAGTGACAAGTACATATAGTCATGCGAAAAGAAAAGAGGTGGAGGAGTAAAAGGAGGAAGAGACACAGATATAGGCATGTCATGCCCTTCTAAAATCCAAAAAGTGAGAAGCCGACACGGCCAGTCCGTTCCTGCCCGTGCCACCTCCGTGTCGCCGGGTTTGTGCCAGAGCCGCGGTGAACCCTGACGGCCAGCCCCCCTCTCCCAATACTGGTGCCTGTCCGCTGGTGGGTCGAGCCCCCCCGCGGTGGGGGGGGTAACATCTGCAGAAGAAAGACCATCTTCCAGCCAAACTAAGATGTCGACTTCTTGTCGACAATGTGATACGATCCCTTTCTTACGGACACGCCCATCGCTACAAATTCCAGATGAGGCACAAAAACAGCAGGTGCTTCAACGGATATCAAGTGCTCCTTCAACTGGGCTCTCCTCCACCTCAATTTCAACATCACAAATATTCCAGTCCTCAGAGGTGTCACCCCAATCGCACTTGCTTCCTCACAGCTCCCAAGTCTCCAGCTGCCCGTCTGAGTATGAGGTAGAACAGATGGTTGAGTCTGCAGAGCTGTTTACTCATACTATAGCCTGGGAATCAGAGGTCGGCTCCAGAGCTTCTGTGAATCCAGACGAGGAAATGATCTGCAGTGATGCCCAGAATCTTTATAAGTCGGATCCAGGACCAGATGAAGAAGGTTCTGACCATAATGTAGACTCTTGTTCCCAAACTGTAACTCCTGTTGGTGGAGACAATGATGAAGACGATGATGAGACTCAAATACCTGATTGGAGCGACAACTTGACTTTTCGGTCAGGGCAGGAAGAGGTTGGCTTTGAGGACGACGGGTGTGACAACACACAGGGTGATGATGACGAGGTTGGAGATCCCACTTACTGTCAACCCACAGTCAGCTAGTCGATGAGGTCAGCAGAGGAGGTGGAGGAGGATGTGACTAGCCCAGGGGATGGGGATGACTCGGTACCCGGGCCTTTGCCTGGCCTTGGGGATGTCGCGGTGGTCGGCTCCCTGGCCCGTACCCTGGGGTCACTCTTTAAAAGGGTGGATAATTGTTAATTTTATAAGAGTTCGTGATGCCACATGTGGTATCTGGTGAGAAGCACCAGCGCTGCAGCAGTCCACTGAGGCCCGTGATAAGGCAGCTCAATGGTATAGCTCCCCACATGTGGAGCTAGGTCTCAGGGCAGCGTATGCAGGGGGAATGCAGGACAGGCGAGACCCAGCTGGGTCAGAGCAAGAACGGGAATGGACACGGTAGTCACTTCAGTACCTTTTACTGGTGGAAATTCAGGCACATCCCGGAGCACTGTAGGGTGAAGGGTGCATATCAGGATCCTCCCCAATGAGCGGGTGTAGGGCCTCCTGTTTCTTGCCTCTGCGTAGTAAGTTTCTGACCTGCCTGGAGCTAGGCCTAACTTTGTCTCTGTACTGCGCTGGCTGACCTTGTGGTAGGGCCTTCTCTTGGAGTTCACGCTCCCAGTATGCGGGGCCTAAGCGTCTCCTGGCTCTGTTACGTATCAGCACCTTAGCGATCCTGGGACTTGTAGTTCTCCAGGGATTCCGGTTATGCCTTACTGGGTCATAGAGATCCCGGTAAGCTCGGATCCGGTGTCCGGTAAATGCTTCGGGGTGAGCTGGTTAAGCTCCTCTGCCCCTTATGTACTAACTCGCCACTCGCCTTCGGCCTACTCAGTGTTAGAACTCTCCTGTTAGTTTTTTTTATCTTGCTGGTCACATGACCTTTTTTGCCTATTTAATCCTGCTCCGCCCTCCTGGCCTTGCTGGACTTCATTGTAATTTCTACTCTTAAGTTAGCCTGGTGCTTAGTTTCCTTTCTCAGTCAGTTTAGCTAGGTCTTCGGACCTTTATGTTCTATGTTGTGTGTTTGTCTTTTACTGCTATAATTTCTGCTAGGAGGTGTCCAACTTTATCCCAGTCCCTAGTTCTTGTAGGGATCCCTCCCTTGCATCTATAGGTCTTCGTACAGACTAGCCGAGGACTTTAGCGGGTCTGATCGCAGGATCAGGTTCCCCGTTACATCGTAGGGATCTAGCTTAGTTATATTGTAGGGACAGATCTCCTTTCTTTCCTTAGTGCTTGTAGCAGATCATAACACTCGGGCCCTCACTAGGCTATACACACTAACGGCAGCTGGCCGCACTTCACCGATCTTATGGCGCCGGCACACCTTAAGCTCTAACTGGGCTCCCTGAATCTAGCTAGCAGGAGCCTCGTGCTCCACAGCTGAACTATTAACTGAGTTCTCTAGACTAGACTGAGCTCCACTGCAGACTGACCTCTCTTAGGCTTCTCTACTGCAGGAACTCTTCAGAGGAACTGAACTGCCTAGCTCCACCTTCCCTATTTATATCCCTAACGGGCTCCCTCTGCTGGTCTGAGGTGGAAGGTGGAGATGTGTGAATGTTTATGGGGGCCTCTTGTGGAGGGTTCCATCAATGCACTCTTCTAGGATCTGTGATACCAAGCGCAGTGGGGCGTCACAGATGCTATTGACGATGAGGTTAGGTTGCGCCTTCCTGGACAGAGACGGAGTACTGGAAGCACGTCAACAACTGCATTCTCAACCACAACTCTGCCTCTGACCACAAGTCGTAGTGGTTCTTCAGGTCGCATGGGCTCTAAGCCTTGCATAGCCTGGGCATTTTTTCAGATCGATAAGGATGACCCAACTCGTGTTATCTGTAATATTTGTCACCAAAAGCTAAGTAGAGGCCAAAAAATCCATAGTTTGAGTACTTCATGCATGTACCGTCACATGGATATGAAGCATAAGTAGCAGTGGGAAGCTCACTGTGCTACAATGCGGCCTAGCGGGCCGGGCCAACCACTGTCTGCCCCATCTTGTGCAACAGCAGCCTCTTCATCCTCTGTGACTGGGGGGACAGCAGTCACACATGTTTTTGGACACAGACCTGCCACCTCTTTACACGCAACAGCCAGTGTGATTGGCAGGTCGTAAGTACATTGGGAAGTGGAAACACCTGCTGGAGTTGAGTGCTCTCCGACATCGAGAGCACCACCTTTGGATCAAGGCAACCTAACGTGTCCGCCTGCATCTTCCTCACAGACTGGCAGTTTGCCGGGGACACCCTACTCAACCCCGTCTAAGCACAACAGCCAGCCCTCGGTCCCTCAGATGTGGAAAAGTAAAAGACCATTTCCTCCTAGCCATGACAAAGCTAAGAGGTTGAATTTCACCATCTGCAAGCTCTTGGCTACAGAAATGCTGCCTTTCCGCCTGGAGCACACAGAGGATTTTCGAGACCTTATGTCCGTCGCAGTGCCCCAGTACCAGATGCCCAGTCGGCACTACTTCTCAAAGAAAGGTGTGCCTGCGCTCCACCAGCATGTCGCACACAACATCACCGCTTCTTTGAGAAACTCTGTGTGTGACAGGGTGCATTTCACCACAGACACTTGGACGAGTAGGCATGGACAGGGGCGTTACATGTCGCTGACTGGGCACTGGGTAACTATGGTGACAGCAGGACAAGGGGCTGCTGTCCAAGTCTTGCCGTCCCCACGAGTTGTGCGTCAATCCTCTTTATCTCGAAGTTCCTCCACTGCTTCTGCCTCCTCAACCTCCTCTCGGTCCTCCACCTGCACCCAAAGCCTGTCTGGTAATGCCACCTGCTTTCTAACTGCGCAGAAAGAATCCTGCACACCTCCTTACTATGCTGGCAGCAGGGCTCAACGGCATCAGTGTTTACTTTGTAATGTCTGGGAAATGTGAGTCACACAGCTGAGGAGTTGTGGTCAGCTCTGGAGACCCAGTTTTATGAATGGTTGTCTCCACTGGACCTGCAACCAGGGAAGGCCGTGTGCGACAATGCTGCAAACTTGGGTGCGGCCCTTCGCCGGGGCAATGTCACACACGTGCCTTGTATGGCTCACGTGTTGAACCTGGTTGTCCATCAATTTTTAGCCCACTATCCCGGACTAGATGGCCTTCTGCCGACGGCACGGTCGCTGTGTGCTCACTTCCGCAGTTCGCATCCCGCAGCTCAACGACTTACATCTCTACAGAAGTCGTTGGGCCTGCCAGTTCACCGGCTGAAATGCGATGTGCCGACATGGTGGAATTCAACTCTGCATATGTTGCACGACTGTGGCAGCACCGACAAGCCCTGGTGCAATACGTTCTGACGTATAGCCTGGGCCAACGAGATCCAGAGGTGGGGCAAATCACGCTGCAGGAGTGGTCTCAGATCAGGGACCTATGAAGTTGTCACCCCCCCTGGGCCGTGGGGTACCCGGAGCCGGGCCGGTAGACGCTGGGGGTTGTAGTCACTGTGGCGGTGACCCGGTCCGTGACCCAGGGGGGGTCAATCCAAGGGTAATTTGTATATATGGGTTTTATAATGTCCGACTACGCCACCTCTGGAGTGCGGCAAAAAGGGTCGCCGCTGCGGAACAGTCCTCTGAAGCTGGTGGTTTTGCAGCAATGGTATTATTACTCCCCACAGGAAGAGTGTAGCTTCACGGCAGTGTGGGTGGATGATGGTGGTTGTAGTGCAGGGAGTCAGTAATGAACAGAGAGTCCGTGTGATGCAGTCCCAAGATCTTTACTCACAGTTGTTGCAGTCCAGATTACAGGTACCAGAGCAATCTCCCCCGTCGTGCTGTGCGTATGTAGCACCCTGAGGACTCGGCTGCTACAGGGGTATTGCACCTCAAGCCAGAGGTGTGGTATTCCACTCCCGGGTAAGGATGGAGTATGGAACTGAGCTCAGTAGGCTGCATGCACTACATACATCCCATTTCCGGGGGACAGATCAACGGTACTCCCACCAGTATATGTGCAGGTACGACAGCGTCTGTCCCTGGCTGGAGTGGGAGGGGGGTGGAACATCCCAGTAGTGTAGGGGCAGATAGGGGGAGTAGTCTGGGTAAATGTAGGAGCTCATTGGGTGCTGGTCACCTGAGCTCACACATAGAGGGAGTATATAAGGTGGGCACCATCTTAGGACAGGGTCAGTCAGTCAGTCAGAGAGTCAGCAGTAACTCCAGGAGAGGAGAAGGAAGAGGGACCCAGAGGAGCAGGACGAGAGGGGACCCCAAGATCCCAGAATAAGGACAAAAGGGTGAAGGGTCGGCAAAAGGGTACCGGATCCCAAGCTGGCGGAGGCCAAAGCAAACCTTAGCCAGGAACCGGAGGTCGTGGGCAGGATCTGCCACGACCCTCACCAAATCCACCAGAATGGCACACCGAGCATAGGGTCAGGGAAGCCAGGGAAGGTTCAACCAACAAGAGACCCGAGGGAGCCGGACACAGGTGGATCCCTGGTGGGAACGGCCAGAGAGAGAGAAGAAGGGAGCTCAGGACCATACTCAGGAATTGCCCGGGAGTTGACCGAGTCCCGCACCTGGTGGACGCAGCACGGCTTGGGTGGTCACTGCTGTACAGAGTGACCCGAGCAACACCAGTGAGTAAAAACCCTGAAACTGCATTTCATGCCTCTGAGTCTCCTTGCTGCACCTTCACAACCACCATCCTCCACGTCTGACCCCCTGAGGCTATACCCCTCCCGTTGGAGGTTATACTACCACAGCTGCACACACACCACCAGCCTCAGCGGACCATCCTGCAGCGGCGGCCTTTTGACCGCAAATCAACGGGTGGCGTAGTCGACACTAAGAACATCTGCAAGGACTGCCGCACACTGAGTTTGACACCCTGGGCACGGACCGGGTCACAGCCACTCGGAGACTACAACCCCCATCTGATCCGGCTCCGGGTATCCCTAACAACATGGCCCAGGGGGCGCGTCAACTTTGGCGTAGTCGGCAGGATCACGTGCCCGCAACAACCGGGTACTGCGTGCCTGAAGAAAAATTCGCATTTACCTCAAAACGAAGTCTCCCGCCAATTCCAGAGGGTCCCCGCCATTGGACGCCATCTCGGATCAGTTCCCGCCATTTGCCCGTCATCTGCAGTCTTTTCCCGCCATCTGCAGTGTTTCCCGCCACTGGGAAGCGGTTCCCGCCATCTGAGAAGATTTCCCGCCTTGGCAGAGCGGACGCCATTATGGGCGTGCCAGAGGATGGCAAGAGGCCACCTCCCATCGTGGGCCAGGATCGGAAATGGCGCCAAAAGTGGAAACCGCCCCCACCAGCAGAGACTGTGATGATTGATATGTCCATCAGCGTGAGGGAACTGCCCCTGGAACTGGCAATCACAAAGTTGCCCCAGGACGACCCCCAATGTGGGCGGAGACAGAACAAAAGGAAGAAGATGGGAGCAGCCTGGAGGAGTCTGGAGGAGCCGTACCCGGAGATGGAGGGAGAGGCAGGCAGCACCGACCCAGTGGTCAGGAGCCTGTTGCAAGCGACAACCCCAGAAGGCCTGGTGGAGATCCTGGCACAGCTCCCCCGAGACCGGGAGCGTGCACAGACCGCACTGGAGGGCTTGGCTCAGAGGATGGCCCGAGTGCAGCGGGACGTACTGGCCGCATGGACCCGAGAGATGGCCCTGCAGGCTGGAGCCTGCCAGCGAAGCATGCCACCCGCAGCGAGGAGCAAGTCCACCTTTGAGGACGGCGAAGGAGGGACGACGGCCGGAGACGACGCCGCGGAGGGAGCCGAAGAGATGAAGGCAGGTAATGGGGACGACAATATCCCGTGCTCAGAAGCCGTAAACCTGCCCCAGCTCCCCGTCGCAGAGCCCGAAGCCCCACTCACCGTTCCCGTAGCCGCTGCGTCATCGCTCCAAGCTAGGCCTCAAGCGGCCGGAGCCGCGGCCACGCCCCCTGTGACATCACACGCCTCGATCCAGAGCGCGGCCAAGCAGGAGACGCCACCGGCCTGGTCGCAAGGCCGAGTGCCCCCGGGCGCCGCAGTGCCAACAGCGCCCTCTACCTCCACTGAGCCACCGGCCTGGTCACTGGGCCAGGTAACCCCGGGCGCCGCCGTCTTCACGGTGCCCTTTACATTCAGGGTGCCCCAGGCCTGGTCGCAAGGCCTGGTGAACCCGGGCGCCGCCACCACAACAGCGCCCTCAACGTCCACAGCGCCACACCTGGGTGAAGACCTATTCGCCCAGCACACATGCCCGGATGGGCAGCCCTTTGTGTGGCCACCGGAGTATTACCATCCCCGACTCCGGAAGGAAAGACCCCTGGATGAGCCCCTGATCCCGGCTCCGGCGCCCGCCAAGATCACCCCACTCTCGTTGGAGGAAGCGCAGTTTGCGTGGGACCCCACCGGAGAAGACCTCATCGGGTTCACCGAGGAGACCCGGGCAGCCGCAGCCCAGCGTGCGGAGTGCTGCCAGCAACAATTGGAGGTTTTTGCTAGAGAGCGACGAGAGAGGCGGGTCCGCGAGGAGCGGCTCCAAGTGAAGAGCGCCGAGCAGAAGAGCCGAGCCCGCAGAAACCCCCGTGCTGCCCACGGTCCCCGAGCCAGCGGGACTGTAATAAAATTCCAGTTGGAGCACGGGTGGGGTTTCATCCGGGACCACAAGACCCCCGGCGACGTCTTTGTCACCCGCAGAGACGTTGAAAGTCATCTGCCGGAGGGACACAGAGGTCGTGACCTATACCTGGGTGATGAGGTCACCTTCACCCGGCATCAGTGCGCCAAGGGCCCGTATGCCCTGCACGTGCATAGACTTACTGAGAAGGAGCTACGGAGTGAGGAGGATCAAGAGGACCCGGACGGGTCTAAAGATTACCCTCAGCCAAGAGCACACCGCCACTGATGAACTGTAAATAGAATATGTAAATAGTTACCCGTGTGGGTACAAAAACTGTTGCTACCAAAGTGTAGTCCCCGTCGGGACCAACAAGTGAATACCCGTGTGTCCCTATCCCTTAACAGGCTGAGGACTGTGAACAGCCATTCCTTTTCCCCACTGGCCGAGGACTGAGAGCGGCCATACCTTCCCTTGTATATAGTTGCGCTTTCTAAGGCGCCCCCTACCGGTTTTATAGGAAACTGTGTTTTTTTCTACAGGAGACTGTTGCACTATACCCGGTCACAAGTTGCACCGTGGCCGGAGGAACAAGAATGTTTAATATGAAAAGTTTTATATGAAAAGTTTTATGATATATATAATGTTTTATATGTTTATGATGTTTTGAAAAAAATTGTATGTTTTTGGATGTTTGTATTCTTTTACAGCCCGAGGACGTGCTGTGATTTACCAGGGGGGAATGTAGCACCCTGAGGACTCGGCTGCTACAGGGGTATTGCACCTCAAGCCAGAGGTGTGGTATTCCACTCCCGGGTAAGGATGGAGTATGGAACTGAGCTCAGTAGGCTGCATGCACTACATACATCCCATTTCCGGGGGACAGATCAACGGTACTCCCACCAGTATATGTGCAGGTACGACAGCGTCTGTCCCTGGCTGGAGTGGGAGGGGGGTGGAACATCCCAGTAGTGTAGGGGCAGATAGGGGGAGTAGTCTGGGTAAATGTAGGAGCTCATTGGGTGCTGGTCACCTGAGCTCACACATAGAGGGAGTATATAAGGTGGGCACCATCTTAGGACAGGGTCAGTCAGTCAGTCAGAGAGTCAGCAGTAACTCCAGGAGAGGAGAAGGAAGAGGGACCCAGAGGAGCAGGACGAAAGGGGACCCCAAGATCCCAGAATAAGGACAAAAGGGTGAAGGGTCGGCAAAAGGGTACCAGATCCCAAGCTGGCGGAGGCCAAAGCAAACCTTAGCCAGGAACCGGAGGTCGTGGGCAGGATCTGCCACGACCCTCACCAAATCCACCAGAATGGCACACCGAGCATAGGGTCAGGGAAGCCAGGGAAGGTTCAACCAACAAGAGACCCGAGGGAGCCGGACACAGGTGGATCCCTGGTGGGAACGGCCAGAGAGAGAGAGAGAAGAAGGGAGCTCAGGACCATACTCAGGAATTGCCCGGGAGTTGACCGAGTCCCGCACCTGGTGGATGCAGCACGGCTTGGGTGGTCACTGCTGTACAGAGTGACCCGAGCAACACCAGTGAGTAAAAACCCTGAAACTGCATTTCATGCCTCTGAGTCTCCTTGCTGCACCTTCACAACCACCATCCTCCACGTCTGACCCCCTGAGGCTATACCCCTCCCGTTGGGGGTTATACTACCACAGCTGCACACACACCACCAGCCTCAGCGGACCATCCTGCAGCGGCGGCCTTTTGACCGCAAATCAACGGGTGGCGTAGTCGACACTAAGAACATCTGCAAGGACTGCCGCACACTGAGTTTGACACCCTGGGCACGGACCGGGTCACAGCCACTCGGAGACTACAACCCCCATCTGATCCGGCTCCGGGTATCCCTAACAACATGGCCCAGGGGGCGCGTCACGTACTCAGTGAGGGGCTCAGTCCACCCCCAGATAGCTCTGGAGTACTTAGCAGGACCCCCTTCTGTGTGTCCTTTCTCTGGCCTTCTCCCTGCACCTCACACCCAGTGACTCTTCTATCCGGTATCCTCGGGCCTTGGCGGGCGACGTGTGTTCCGTCCCCTGGGTCCTATGTGGCTACCTTCTTAGTGAGACTGGTGTGGACTTTGGCCTGCAGTACATGAAATGCTGCAGCCTTCGGTTTCTAGTTGAGCCTTGCTGTTTCTCCGTTAGTTGAGGGACTGGTTCCCCTCATCTGGCCTGACCCCTCTACCTCCTGGTAGCAGCGGGAGTACGGGTGGCCTTCTGCACGGCCCGTACCCCTAGGGTCCCTTTGGTTCCTGGAGCCTTCCTGCTCCCACTCCTCTCTTCTCTCCTTCAGTCCTGGGCCTCCCAGGCTAGGCCCGCCTCCGGAGCAGAGCTCATGCAGAGCCTCTGCTCCTGTCACTTTTCCTCCTCTGACTGGCTTGCTCTTTCTAAGATGGCTTCCTATTTATACTCTCCCTGTCATGTGCTCCCCTAAGCTGCTCCCCTAAGCACCCACTACATAGGACCCTCCCGCCAGCTAGGGACCTGGGACTGTGCTCTCCCTTAGGAGTAATCTCGCCCTACCCCCACTGCGGGTATGTGTTTGATGCAGGTGTTAGGGTCCCGAGCCATACGCCTTCCTGTGTGAGATACCACACCTCTGGGTGAGATGCAGTAACTCTGTGGCGACTGAACCCTCAGGGGCGCCACATAACCCTTCTGCACAGTTTTGAAATGGTGACGAAGATTTTTAGTGCTGATGACGATGCCATTATCAGCATGACTATTCCGGTGATTTACATGCTGGAGCACACATTAAACAGAATTCAGAGTCAGGTGGTGGGACAAGAGGAGGTGGAGGAAGTAGAGGAGGAGTCGTATGCGGAAGGGATAACATCTCCAAGGTCCAGACGGTCGGCAGCACCAAGGCGGCAGCCATGGGAGGGTGGGGGAGATGGTTTTACCAGGGCGCATGGTAGCAGCCAAACTAGTGAGGAAGGTGCAGGAGCCCAGGAAGAAGTGGAGGACGAACTGGCGATGGGCATGTAAGACTCATCAGATGAGGGAGACCTTGATCACATTTCTGTTGTGCGAGGTTGGGGGGAGAGGGCAGAGGAAGGAAGCATGGTTCTTACCTCGCTACCAACACAACAAGGACTTGGTCCTCCTGGATGCGCAAGACACATGAGTGCCTTCTTGCTGCACTACCTGCAACATGACCCTCGGATTGTCAGAATTCAAAGTAATCCCGACTACTGGGTTGCCACACTCTTAGATCCCCGATACAAAAGTAAATTTGTCGAAATAATTCCTGCCATAAAAAGGGATTTATGCATGCAGGAGTATCTGCAGACGCTGTTGCAGAATCTTACATGTGCTTTTCCACAAAACACACCAGTGGTGCACTTAGTGAATATCACAGTTCTAACTTGCCAACCGTGGGACTGTCGAGTCTTCATCACTCAAACCGTAACAGTAACACAGTATCTGCTGGTAACAGCAATTTTGTGGAATCGTTTCACCACTTTTTTAGACCATCCTTTGCAAGGCCACAGGAGACAAGAAGTCTGACACATAGTCAACGCCTAGAGAGGATGGTACAGGAGTATCTCCAAGTGAACATCGAAGCCATGACTGTGTCACTGGACCCTTGCTCATTTTGGGATTCCAATCTGGAAAAATGGCCGGAGCTCGCCACTCACGCCTTGGAGATCTTGTCATGCCCTGCAGCCAGTGTTCTCTCTGAACGTGTGTTCAGCGCTGCTGGTGGTGTGCTGACAGATAAGCGCACGCGTCTGTCCACTGAGAATGTAGACAGACTCACGTTCATAAAGATGAACAAATCATGGATTCGCAAGGACTTTTCTACCCCTGTGTCATCCTGGGGAGACTAAAAGCTTGAGGATTTCGTAAAAACACCTCACCAACCGTTTTAAGCAACTGTGGGGCAATTGATGCCACTTAACCCTAGAACGCATGACCATAAAAATCTACACTTTCACATACCTGGGACCTTTTAGGCCCGTGTGCAAATAACATGGAATAACTCAAACTCAAATGACAAACAACTATATACATGAAGAATACCTAGAGTTTCAAAATTCTAACTAAAGTAATCTTGCAGAAAATAGAAAACAATTAACAGGGCGGGCCTGCGAGGCCACAGGTATGCGTTCTAGGGTTAAGTGGTGTCTGTGCCACAATTTTGGGAAAAAATGGAGACTCTTTTTGGAGTCCCCTTGCTGTGTCTTACGTGACGTTGGCATCGTCAATTCCAGGTGGGTTGGGTCACTCCCCCCCCCCTTTTAACTGTAAGAAACTACATACACTATGGCTTGGGGTAACACAGATGGTTGAGTGTGAAGAGCTGTTTACTCAGAGGTCTGCTCCGAAGCTTCAGTGTCTGCTAGTCAGCGTAGAATTTTTAACTGCATCTAGCCTAGGCAATACTTTGGGCGTAGTAGCCCAGCTGCGAAGCAAGCTGCACCGCCTGTGTATCTAATAAGAATTTTTAAATGCATCTAGCCTAGGCAGACTGTGGGGACCCCCAACCAAACCCAGACGCTCAGCCCCCCTACCGCCCCCCTTTCCTTGACAATACAATAATGTAACTCTTACAACTGGATGGGTGAGGATCGGTCACAGCTTTATTAACTCTTTATACTCATTCCATTAGAAAGGCATTTTATTTCTAAAATAATTCAGCTTGTTGCAGCATGCCCTGGGTCTCCACTCCGGCAAGTTGGCCAACAAGTGTAACTCTCCAACATGTCCTTTCTATTTTCAGGCCACGGAGGATCCTGCGTACTCGAATGCAGGACTCTGACCCCCACCCATCACTCTTAACGCTTGTTCCACTCCGTCCTGGAGTCCTGACAGGAATATGTCCAGTTCAATATCCATTAAGTGAACACCGTTGGGCCGTATGAGGCCTGCTTTATCTCCTTCCAGTTGTCGGTGTCGTATCACTACACCGCCTCTGTCTCTTCTAAATTTTGCCATCCGAATATTTATTACCCGCCTTGTCCGTTCGATGGCCGTGATGTCTCGCGCACCTTGCCATACCGCTATCGGCACAATCTCTGACCATACTATGGCTAGTTTTGTGAAAAATTCTCTGAAGCGCTCAGTGTCTAGTTTCATTATTGCCATTAGTTATGCGCTCTTGTGATGACCTAGGTTGTTTCCCCCGGCCTGTATAACTAAGATGACCAGACCTCTTGCCTCTCTCCCTACCTTGATTACCTCCATTAGTACCTGTGGGCATATCAGGCCTTTAATACCTCTCCAGTTGAAATATGTGTTATGAAACTCTAATTTCCTCCCGCCTGGACGGACTTTCGCCCTTTTTTCTGGCCAATATATATACGAGTGGCCTATCACCCACACTGTTGGCTTAGCGTCACCTGTAAAAGAAACAAACCATGTTAGGATAACAAGTCCGGTCTTATGTATCTCGCCAAACACGTGGATCGCCATCTCCCTATCCTCTGAACTTCCGTTTCTGACAGTCCTGCTCTTGCTGCTTCCGTGGCCGCGCCTATGCGGAATAAGTGTGTCCAGTAATCTTTGGGGTGGTTCCCTGCCGATGTTATGCATTTATTAAATATAGCTTGGAACTGGTATCTTGATAATGGCGTTCCATCAATGTGTGATAGGAAGAAATTACTTTGTGATCTTATGGTTATATATATTTTTACTATTGTTACCCGACTCAGTGTACCGTTTGTGGGTTGTAGAAGTACCCAAGTGCCCCTGCCCGCTGGAACCGTTTTCGATTGGCGTATGCGTAGACGTATTGCATTATTGGCTATGACTACGTCCTGGTGTAATAAGCCTCCACTGGTGGTAATTTTGGATTGAGGGACTAATTCGCTTATGCATAGCGCCCCGAAGAAGGCGATCACAAATGCAGTAGACAGTAGTGTTGCTTCAAATTGTGAGTGTCATGTTATTGGTGTTAGGGATATGATGTGAGAAATCAGTTTTAGTGACACGGGACGGGACGTCTACACTCCTGACTTGGCTGACCCCTTTTCCACCCATTTATGGATTGTCTGATGATGAATCTTTATCACATCTCCCCAATTCAGTATTTGGAAGTGAAATGCTACTCCGGTCAGACACCGCTGCGCTGATGCCCCTGATATGCCCCTCATCATTAGCTGGTGGAGAAATTCTATGGTGACTTGTGATCTGGCTTGTTCGCATTGGTTAACCCGTCTGCCTGCTACTAGTCATGTCCACTCTTCCCATGCCTTACCGTATGCTTGCCACATCGACGGGGCAACTGACGCTCTGATTAATGGCATCAACTATTCGCCACTAGATCCCATAGGGAGGGTGGGCAACTGCTGCCCGATGGGTGGGCGTTGGGGAAGAGCTCTGTGAAAATCTGCCAATTGAATTGTTATAAAGCGTTAGCAGCAGCTTTAGACCCCTCAGCATCGTGGCTAGCCCATACATTGTGTTTTAGTCACAGGAATGCTAGCCGGCGTAGTAGGCCTAGCACTGGGAGAGACGATGATGCCATCTTATTAATGCAATGCGCTAGGCTGGTGTTTTTTGTTATGAAGCGTATATTTTTGTTAGCCCCATATTTCTATCGCTACCACTATTGGGAAGAAAAATTATTTTCAGGGCTAGATGCAGCTAAAAATTATTATTAATTTCAAAGCTGGTGGAGCTTGGTATAGATGGCCTAATACAATGAGTACCACACACTGCTAGAAGCCTAAATATTTTTTCAGAGCTAGATGCAGAAAAAAATTATATTGAATTTGCAACCTGATGGAGGTCAGTATAGATGGACTAATAGAACAAGTCCCAGACACTGCTAGAAGCCCAAATATTTTTTCAGAGCTAGATGCAGAAAAAAATTATATTGAATTTACAACCTGATGGAGGTCAGTATAGATGGACTAATAGACCAAGTCCCACACACTGCTTGAAGCCCAAATATTTTTTCAGAGCTAGATGCAGAAAAAAATTATATTGAATTTGCAACCTGATGGAGGTCAGTATAGATGGACTAATAGACCAAGTCCCACACACTGCTAGAAGCCCAAATATTTTTTCAGAGCTAGATGCAGATAAAAATTATTTTTAATTTGCAACCTGGTGGAGGTTAGTATAGATGGACTAATAGACCAAGTCCCACACACTGCTAGAAGCCCAAATATTTTTTCAGAGCTAGATGCAGATAAAAATTATTTTTAATTTGCAACCTGGTGGAGGTTAGTATAGATGGACTAATAGAACAAGTCCCACACACTGCTAGAAGCCCAAATATTTTTCAGAGGTAAATGCAGATAAAAATTATTTTTAATTTGCAACCTGGTGGAGGTTAGTATAGATGGACTAATAGACCAAGTCCCACACACTGCTAGAAGCCCAAATATTTTTTCAGAGCTAGATGCAGAAAAAAATTATATTGAATTTGCAACCTGATGAAGGTCAGTATAGATGGACGAATAGAACAAGTCCCACACACTGCTACAAGCCGAAACATTTTTTCAGAGCTCGATGCAGAAAAATATTATATTGAATTTGCAACCTGGTGGAGGTTAGTATAGATGGACTAATAGAATGATGCTATGCCCAAAAGGTTTTACTTCACTAGGTGCAGTAAAAAAATTGGTGTTCTATACACAGGTGGTGTAGCTTGCAACACAGATAGGCTACTCCACTGACTAACACACTCTGCAATAGGCCAAAAAGGATTTGCTTTGCTAGATTTAGCCAAATGCTGTGGAAAAAACTTGCACAGCACTGGCACAGACCTGCCTGGCAAAAACTGATAGGAACTGATGTAACTTAGTCCTGAAAAGGACTGCAATTACAATTAGTCTTTACTCCCAACCTATCTATTTAAGAGCACAGACCTGCCTGATAAAAGTCGTAGGAAATGCTGTAACCTAGTCCTTAAAAGGACTGCAATCACAACTCTTCCCTACTCCCAAGCTATCTGTAGATTTGTGCGAAAATTGGCTTGAAATTAACAAGGTATAGCGCACACAGCAACAGCAGTGCCGTCTAACACGCAGCTGCAGCAGTGAGAAAATGGTGGCGACGGGGAAAATGGCTGGGTCTTATAGGGCAAGGACATGTGACATACACTGCCAATGACACATGCCCTTGCTTCTGTGAAAAAAAGCACTTCGCTCCGTGTGTGCGCTGCTGATAGGCTGACAGACTGCACCTCCCCACTGTAAATGCGGGAAAGAGAAAAAAAAATGGAGATCTTCATTATTCCTGCAGAGATCCATCCCCTGCCCCTCCCCCCGCCCCGCTGTACACTCAAACTGCATATTAACATTAATTTTCATCATTACTGAGAAAAAATCCAGTTATGATTTTGGTGCACGAACAGTTATCGAACATAACCTCGAACAGCCGAATTTTTCTCAAATCGTTCGTGTTCGCCGAACGGCTCGAACACCGCCCAAAGCAGCTCGAATTTGAGATTGGCGAACAGTTCGAGTCGAACAACGCTCATCTCTAATCAGGACCCCGACACCTGCATGCATTACACCACATTTCCGGGGGGCAGGGCGACTGATATGCTCCAAGTAGAGCACGACAGTCCCTGTCCCTGGCTGGAGTGGGGGGAGGGAACACCGAGGAAGGGGGGACCCTGTAGTGCATAGGAGGGAGAGGGCAGTTCCTGGGTGCACTTAGAAGGAGGTATAAAAGGTGGGCACCATCTTGGTTCAGTTCAGTCTGAGAGAAGGAGTGACAGAGTAAGGGCCTCTGCATGGGGCTCTGCTCCGTAGGCGGGCCTAGCCTGTGAGGCCCAGCCAGCACTGAAAGAGCAAAGAGGGAGTTCAGTCAGAGGAGAAGACAGGGAGCAGAGGCTCAGACCGAGCTCTGCTCCGCAGGCAGGCAGGAGAGAGCGGCCGGAGCCTGGAGGAAGGAGAAGGAAGGAAGAGGAGCGGAGGAGGTTCCAGGAACAAGGAACGAAGGGACCCCAGGGGTGTGGACCGGCGAGTCGCCACCGCACGCCCGAATCTACCTGCGTAGGGGGGTCAGGCCAAAGGGGGAGACCAGTCCCCGAAGCTAGTGGAGGCGGGGAACTACCCTCAGCTAGAAACCAGAGGCTGTGACATTTTATGTGGCGCAGCCCCTCGCTACACCCGCTAGGAAGGCACCTCATAGGGTCAGGGAAACGGCACCAACATTCACCCGAGAAGGCCCGAGGCAGCCGGACAGAAGCGAGGTCACTGGTGGGGTATGACAGGCCAGAGAAAGGACACACAAAGGGGGTCCTGTGAAACGCTCCAAAGTTATCTGGGAGTAGGCCGAGCCCCTCACCTGGTGAGCACAGTGCGACGGGGGACGCTATGACCAGCTGGAGTAACGTGGATAAAGAACTGTGAGTAAAAATCCTGGACTGCATTACAGGACTCTGTGTCGTTACTGCTGCTCCCGCGCACCATCACCCCCAACATCCGCACTTGCTGCCCTGAGGCTATACTCCTCCCGTGAGGAGTTATACTACCCTCAACTGCACCCACAACACCAGCCTCAGCGGTCTGCCCTGCAGCGGCGGTTCACTCTGACTGCAATCCACGGGTGGCGTTGTCGGACATTCAGCATATAGACTGCCATTTGGTTTTACCGCCCTGGGCACGGACCGGGTCGCCGCCACGGAGACTACAACCCCCAGCATCCACAAAAGGTCCATTTCCGGGTATCCCCACACACACACGGCCCAGGGGGCACGTCATATCCCTCAGCTGTCATGGATTTGAGTGCATTTCTGCTTTGTTTGCATATTTTTTTTCCAATCATTTTCACTGGAGGTTGGCTTAAAATTACAGGCCTCTTTCACACATGTTCAAGCATGAAAAAACAATATAGTCTCCAAATAGTGTAGTCTCACTATCCAGATTCACCACAAAAGGGATACTGCATTCCCTGGCTTGGCTTTAGTACTGGCTATGATAGTCCCTCCTGATTGGCTGTGCTATACCATGTAATTTGATAGTTACAGAACATTATGAAGAAGCCCGCATTGCCGAGCATGAGGTTATGTGAGCCTTCTTTGGCTGATGCATTTTTTCTGATTTGTGGAAAATTGTGCCGAACATTATTTGGGTGATTTGCAAATTGTTTGAATTCGCCAGGTCCAACAATTTTCCTAAAATTCAACACGAATTTGATTTGCATAGAATTGATTCTTTCATCTCTGAACCTACCCATAGAGACTTTATGTGCCACCATACAGGTCTATTGTCATGGAGAAATTTTAGGATTTTTTTATTACTGATCTCTCCATCTCCTCGAAATTAACTTAGATTAATTTAGGGTTCTTTCGAGATTTAGGTTATGTTGAAAAAAATCCCCAGGAATTTCAGCCTCTATGGACTCTAAATAGCTACAAGTTACAGCCCCTCTTAAATTGAGGATAGGATTGGGGCGAAGTTACTGATCACTGGGGGTCTCAATGCAGGGATCCCCAGAGATACCAGAAACTTTGGCTTTGTCCGACACTCCTATAGAAAATGAATGGAGATGTGGTTGATCATGCGCCCCTTTGCTCTATTTAGGAGGTAGCTCTACGGAACCTGAGATCCAAAACCCATGCGCAAAATCTCTTGGGAATCCAGTGGTCAAACCTCCAGCAATCATCCCCAATTCCTCTTGTGACCAGTGGGTTTGGCATGGCACCATCATTGTGGCGTGATCCATGCATAATGTTGTGCCAGGCCAACTAATCAGAAGAGATACCAGAGATGCTGACAGCCAGGAGGAGATTTGCAGGGCTCTGGTCTAGCAACCACGGACTACTAATCATTTGGTAGCTGCCATGATGGTAATCCTTCTGCTCAACTCTAGTATCCAGTGCTGGTATAGCATTGCATCACCTGCCGTGCAGCAGTGCCCTTTACAGCCGTGCAACCAGGGACCACTATGCAGGGAAAAAGTATTGAAAGGGAAGCCCTGTATCTGCAGTATACAAGTCCCAAAGGTCAGACCCCCAACAATTTTAAAGTGATTCTACCAATACAACACCATTACATTATGAAATGCAAAAACTTAATTTTTCATTATATTGAACTTAGTTTAAAACAACTTTTGCTAACATTTGAAAGTTACAATTGACATTAAATCTTTGGATTTATTTTACCCATCTTCTGTAAAGTGGAATATTGAAAGCAGTGCATTGTGGGCGATCAGATATCTGGTACATTGTTACAGCTAATCTGTTACATTACAAAGAGTAGGGTCTGGTTAAACCTGGCTACTTCTGTACCTTAGCCGATAGAAATGGAAAATATCAAACTACTGCTGTTTATGGATCCATCATTCTTATTAATGTTTCCATCTAAGCTATCAAACTATCAATAAACTGCTATAATAATAATGGAATAGACTAGCTTGTAGCCAGTGTCCTTAGCATTATAAAGAGACCTTTCACCAGTCTGAGCATGGTAAACTTTCCATATCATGGAATAGTAGGTGCAGAGCTGAGTAAAATGTAAGTTTTAAAAAAAAAAGTCTCCTGTCTATTGCGGAGAAATTAGCTTGTAAAGTTAAGGTTAGAATTTATGTTATAGTTCAACTGGAAATACCAGAGATTTGTCTCTGGAGATGTGTACTTCTTCTACTGCTGCAAGTTGACCAAATATAAAAAGGCAGCAACAAACTGGAAAAAAACAACACACAAAGTTTTCCCAATTTTTCGGACTGACTGACCTTCATTTCTTAAAGTAATGATGGCCACTCGTTTTTCTTTACTTAGCTGCTTTTTTCTTGCCATAATACAAATTCTAACAGTCTATTCAGTAGGACTATCAGCTGTGTATCCACCAGACTTCTGCACAACACAACTGATGGTCCCAAACCCATTTCAGTTTTTAATTTGTTAAAAAAGTATAAAATATCCAATAAATTTCGTTCCACTTCACGATTGTGTCCCACTTGTTGTTGATTCTTCCCCAAAAAATTAGAATTTTATATCTTTATGTTTGAAGCCAGAAATGTGGCAAAAGGGAGAAAAGTTCAAGGGGGCCAGCCAAATACTTTCAAAATGCACTGTATTTGAAAGTTTATGGGCAGATATATACACTAGGAGAGTTTCCATGAGAAAATTACCTATTATTTAAATAAGGTTTTTGTGTTAAATGTATTTTATTTTTTTGTAAATTTTGGCAATGTTTTTTTTTTACAATCTGGATCAAAAATTAGAAACTATGAATGAATTTTTTCCATGGCAACTGGGGCTCTTGTAGACTCCCACTTCCTATTGTTTCAGGAAACAACACATGCACAAAGCCACAATGGACCTCAACCCTACTTTTTGTATTGAAGTTTGTAATGTGCCTGGTCATTGTGAAGGGAGTTGGAGCAGGGTCAGCTGTGACATCACCTTTTGTGATTGGTGAATCCTGTATCATCAGCTGTGTATAGAGGGGTTTCTTGTCATTCTTGTAATTGTAATCCTGCCTCTGCTGATAAGGAGCCTGCTGAAAACTCTTCTTCAAAGGATAGGAAATAGGAATCTAAAAGTGTCCTGTGTGAACATTTCAAGATTACTAATTTGCTTTAAAGTTTTGATACCGATTGTGATATGAAAAAATAAAAACATTACCTTTTTTTTAAAAAAAAAATACATGCAACACAAAAGCCAGTGATTTTATGATAATAGCTTTCCTTTATAGAAATTATCCAAGCTAAGATATTGATGACCTATCCTTCGGACTTGTGAGGGTCTGATACCTGGAACCATCACCAAACTACCAGATCCAATGGTTGCCAGAAACAGAGTGCAGAGCTGGAACTGCTCCACACATTATATAGTGGTCATTCTCGGGTACTGCAACTCAGCTTCAATTGAAGTGAAAGGGAACTGAGCTGCAGTATTGAAGTCCAGGCTGTTGAACGCCCACCGATCTGATATTGATTACCTTACTCCTGAACAACCACTTTAAGGCCAAGTTCATAGGAGCATGTGAATTCTCAAGCCAGTTACGTTCCTTGCAGAATCCATGTCCATGTGCTTATACAGATCGTCATTCAGTGCAAGTGAAAATATTACATCCCCAAAATAGAGAGAAATGGTGAATTCTGTGATTTTTTTTCCCACACAGTCCACTTATGTGAACTGGTCCTTTGACTGACATTTGTTCATGTACTTTTTATATGCAGTCTGAGCACTTGTAGGCTGGACTTGATGGACTTGAGTCATTTTTCAATCTTATCAGCTATGAAATTATGAACTAACCCTTAGGGCTCGCGGACACAACCATAAAAATCGGACAAGTGCTATCCATAGTTTTGATGGATAGCACTCATCACCATGTTATTCTATGTGGCTGTGCACATGGCCAATTTTTTCCTCAGATCGAGAATCGGATGGCACTCAGCAATTCAACTCTATGGGTCCGTGGGAAAAATCAGACTGCACTCAGACTGACAACATGGAGAAGGTGGAGAATTTTTTTCTCCACGTTCGAGAAAATCGGACCGATTTGCTTAGACGAGAGAAAAGCAGTTGTGTGACCCTACCCTTAAAGTAACCCTCCACCTTCGAACTTAAAAAGTTACTATATATTTTTTATTGTATAATCACTAGAGATAATCAAGCGTTAAAATGCTGGAGTGCTCTGTACACGAATCGACCAGGTTGGAGGCTCGACTCAAGTATCGAGTATAATTGGAGTCAATGGGAAACCCGAGCATTTTTCCGGAAGACCCTAACAGGAGGGCTGGGGGGGGTCAGGAAAATCGCTGAAATGGATGGAAACAGCATTCAAATGGAATGGGAGCAGCATGGGGAAGACGCCTGGATGCACCTGTGGCTCCCAGGTCACTGCTGGGAACAATGTTATCAGAGCATTTCTCCACTTTTTCAGACTGACAATAAAACATACAAAACCGAATATAAAATGGATTTGAGAGGAAAAAAATGTTAGGAAACAAGCACCGCTCCTTCTAGGCAGGAAACGTTAGGACCCACTAAGAGGTTTGCCGTGACGTGGCAGTCGACTTCATACAGTCTGACCAGAATGTTAAACTAAGAACCTCATGTTCTGTTTTAGATATTTTTGCAGAGAGTCTTTAGATCAATGTATGTTTCTGGAGGTGCTGTCCATTCTCTTTTTCAGCAGTCTTTCCTGTATAATGACTTGTAAATAAGGCAAAATTAAAAAACCCTGCCTCTTGCATCCCTTAATAGCCGGGCCATCTCTCATCGTATTTCCCCGTCACAAAAAATGACATACAGTAGTAAAGGGGGAAATAAAACTACACCCACAGGTAGTCACCATTAAATGTAATTTTAACATTTTACTACCTTATCTGGGCATGTGGTGTGTGACATGGTCAGACACATCCTGTTTAATTTATGAAGGAGGGACTCTGAAACTCACAAAGCCTAAGCAGACAATGCAAGTGACGCGCTCCTGGGCCTTCTGTGTCGTGCGGCATCGCGTGCACGGGGGCTTACCCGGAGCCGGATCAGATGGGGGTAGTAGTCTCGTGGCGGTGACCCGGTCCGTGCCCAGGGAGTCAAACTAAGTGGCGAGTCTATTAGCAGTAGATGTTGGATGACTACGCCACCCGTTGAATGCAGCTTTGGAGCTGCCGCTGCAGGGCAGACCGCTGAGGCCGGTGGAAGGATGGTGCAGCGGGGGTGGTATAACCCCCAACGGGAGGGGTATGGCCTCAGGGCAGCCGACGTGGATGATGGGGGTAGCAGGAACCACTCAGAGACGATGCGTGTAGTTCAGGGTCTTTACTGGTGACAAAGATAGACCCTCCCGGAGTACTTGCTAGCGATCGGGGCCTGGTCAGTCCTTGAGCAGATGGGATCTCCCCTGGCCAGGCGGAGTTGTAGGCCTTCCCAGCTAACTGTACTCTTCTGGCTACCTTGCTAGAGGCGGGTAAAAGTAGCCCACGTCCCTGAGTGTACCGTGTGGTGCTCACCCGTATGGCCGGTGACTCGGGGCCTTCTAATGGCTTCCGCTCCACGATGGCGGTGCTGGTCCCACGCGTGTGACCGTGCCTTCGGGTTTCTGGGCCAGAGGACCTTCAATCCCCTGCCGGTCGGTTTCTGCTGCTGGGTAAGGATTAGTCCCCACAGCCTCGGACTCCGGGTCCGGTGATAACTTCTCAGTCAGGGCGAGCTCTGCAGCTGCCAGCCCCTGACTCCTTGTAGCACTGCTCCCACAGAGCTCCTGTTGTTTCTTCCTATGCTGCTTCTCTTCTCTACTCTTGTTCTCTCTCTCTCTCAACCCTGCCTCAGCCCCAGGTTTATATAGGGGAAGTTCTTCCCCTCCCAGGACTGGGCAGGAGGTGTGGCATGCATAAGATCCCTGACCAAGAGACCTCCCACCTGCTCTCAGACATAATATTGCTATTATTGTGGAGACCAGACCCCTGGGGTGCCACACAAGAACTGTCAAAAATTTGAAAGAAGAGGGACTCAGATACACCCTGTATTAGACATAAAAAAGGGCCTCATACACATTCTGTTAAAATTGTTAGGTAGTGGGACTCCTAGACTCATAAAGCCTATGCACTAAGTGCAAGGGCTGTCAAACATTAGAAGGAGGGACTGTAATACACCCTGGAAGATACATTTTTTTTCTAAAAAACATTTACCCGTGGGGGGTATACATATATATATGTAAGAGAATTGTAGAGGTAGGCCTCATACTCATCCTGCAAAAATTATGAAGGAGGGCATCATACAGAACTTGGAAAAATTAAGAGTGAGGGTCGCATGATGACCCTCTAAAGATTGTGTGCGAGGGCTGTCTGTTTATCCTCTAAAAATTATGAGTGACAGCCGCATGATGACCCTCTAAAAATGTGAAGCGAGGGCTACCTGATGACCCTCTAAAAATTTAGAGTGAGAGCCGCATGATGACCCCCTAAAACTTTGAAATGAGGCCGCCTGTTTACCCTCTAAGAATTATTAGTGAGGGCCACATGATAACCCTCTAAAGATTGAGGAGTGAGGGCTGCCGGTTTACCCTCTAAAAATTTGGAGTGAGGGCTGCATGATGACCCTCTAAAACTTTGGAGCGAGGGTCACTTGTTTATCCTCTAAAAATTTGGAGCAAGGGCTGCATGATGACCTCTAAAAATTATAAACTCAAATATTTCAGCATCAATACACACGATCTCCTCATGTCCCTCTTGAAACATGCAGAGTGAGAGGCCAGAATCAATAAATGGAAATGTAATGCGCTCCTTGGAGTGTCCAAGTGTGGGATCACTTGTCTCCTGGGACTTGCCATAGTGGGAGGAAGAAGGATCACGTTGAGGATTATGTGGTCCAGACTCTTGGCTAGTGAGAATGGACCATGTGGAAGACAGGGTGGTGCTATGAAACATACTGGAAGCATTATCTGCCATTCAACCGACCACATGTTATCACTGTTCTGGCTTCAAGATTGGTGTCTCACGCCCTCCTGCAAAGTGGAACAGGAAGCTAGGTCTCATGGATGAGCGTGTTTGTTGTGCTCTCACAGCAAGCATAGTTTCAACTGGCTCATGGCCTCTGCGTGCACCATCAGCAGCACTTCCACATCCCTATCCCTTACAGTATGCCTTGTGCATTTTAAATATATAATATACAGTATGCCTGTAAACTTTACAGTATTAATAGGGAAAAGAAAATATGTAGCCCTGAATAGGACTTTTGTTTTTAGGTTGCAGCAACAGTATACCTATAGAAGGACTGTAAGGTAATAAACTCTGCCTATATGCCTCTAATCCAAAACCAGACCTCTTCCAACAGTTATTCCTACACTGAATGCAGGTAACAGCGGTTTTACTAGAGAAAGGACAGTATTTAGCCTTGAAAAGGACTTTTGTTTTAATGTATTGCAATAGCAATTAAACATCGCCTATATGCCTGCTCTAATCTAAGATCTCCCTCCTAGAACAACTCTCCCTGAACTAGTTCCATTGGAGAGTGTGCCGAGCATCGCATCACCAGGTTTTATATAACACCCGATGACGCGATGCGGCCGGCCAATCACAGTAATGCCAGTAGCAAACATGGCTATGGTATTACTGTGTATGGGAAGCAATCCCCGCATGTTTATTGGCTGTCTAACAGCTGTGAAACAAGCGGGGCGGAAAGTTGAGCATGTCGCTCGAGTACCTGCAATACTCAATCTAGTATCGAGTGAACCCGAGCACCCCGATACTCGATCGAGTATCAAGTAGTGTCAAGCACGCTCGCTCATCACTAATAATCACCATGTCTGGTGCCCTTCATTAAACCTCCATCTGTCTCCACTGCTCAGACCAACGCTCCATTCCCTCTTCTTCCAGTATGGCCGCCGCTGTGGAATGGGGAGTGCGGAGGTAAAGTCTAAACCTCACCTTCAATTTCTTGTAAAATAGGAAATGGATGGAAGATGTGGCTTAGACTTCCCCTCTGCCCTCCCCATGCCACTGCCGTGTACATATTTTAAGAAGGGAAAATGAAGGGTTGTTCTTAGCAGAGGAGGCTGCAGGAGGTAAACTAAGGACGGTAAGTAGGGTGACTATCCATGAGAAATGTATAGTCGCTATTCAGTCCCAGGGTGGACGTTCCCTTTAAATAGAGCCTAAACATAAACCTAGTTATCTACATGGAAATAAACTTTCCCAAAGTGAGGTGAATAATTGAATCAAAATTTCCTTTTTAATGTTGAATATAATTTTATACTAAAATAACAATAAAAAAAACAAAAAACAAATAATAATAAAGATAATAATAATATAAATTACAATCTCATTAATAGCACCATGATCATCTTAAGATAATTTTTTTTTTTACCAGGTTTCAACACATGTTGCTGTCTATTAAGGAACTTGTAAGTATGTGAACCCAATGTGATAATAAGTAAAAAAAGAGGAAACAATATTATTTACCTACAAGTATTTTTTTATTATTATTATTTAGTTCCACTTTAAGAATAGTTCAGTAGGGAAAAAAAATGATGTTGGCAGAAAGCACAAGGCTGATATATACCGACCTAATGGGGAGAACAACCAGCTTTAAGTTAACAGCTGTGTCCCTAATTACAAGCGCTGATTTATACTCTATTAAGTCAGTATATACGGAAGTAATTCCTGAGAATGCATTTAAACCTTTCCTAAGCCACCAAACACTGCAGTTTTATATGAAATAAATGTATCTGGTTCTTTGGGGAACATATGGCCCCGTTCTTTCTTATTAATAATTCAATTCAAGTGAGCAAAAATGAGTTGGTACACTTACTACCGGGCGCTGTCCTGAGAAAAGCTACATTCATTTTCAGCGTTTTGTAAATTGGGCTATTAAATAAAAGCATTATATAGGAATTACCCTTTAAATTTTAAGCAACTTGGTAATTTAATGGTATTTTCGAGTCAGATTCATTTTCAATCTGTAAAAAATTACAGTCATTTTCTTCTGACCGATTTTTAGAACCTGCTATTTTCCTGCAATTACACGTCCTGTTAATAAGTAAACTGAAAAGAGAAGGGGAGGCAAGGGGAGAGCGGGGCTTGTTTTGTCCGCTGCTCAGGCTATATAGCCTTTTGATTTAGTTTCTCTATGTCCCCAGGCTGTCGGCTTGTTTTAGAATGGGTGATAATCTGTGAAATTAGAACAAAATAAGATGGGAACATATTAGTGCCGCAGTTACTGAGTATAGAAGTATTTGCGGTATTTGAAAGAAAAGATGAATTTCATAATGTTCTGCAAGAAAAAGGAATAATAAAAAAAAATCCAAGAATGAGTGAGTCGTAGAAGAATGATCGAAATCTAGGAAATAAATCTATCATCTATCAATCTATCTATCTACAGTATCTATCTATCTATCTATCTACAGTATCTATCTATCTATCTCTGGTATTTCTCACCAGGTGCAATGGATTATCAAACCCCGGGTCTCTGGATGAGTTTTGTTGAGCAAGAACGAACAAATGATATTGGTGCAGCAAGGTGACCATGCTGGAGCAATGGAGCCCTTATTGGCTGGATGACAACTGGAGGTGTAGAGTAGTAGACTACAAAAAAGTTTGGAGACTCAGCAGAGACAGATGAAGCATTGTTGGATTAATGGCACTGCAGAGAAGACTTGCAGATGTAGTAGAGCTCAATGACGTAGCAGAGTTCAGTAGATCAAGTGACTCACCGTTGATGTTGCAGAGCCCAGCAACGTAGCAGAGTTGAAGTGGTCGGGTGACTTGCTACAGATGTAGCAGACCCTAGTAAGTGAAGGAGAATTTAGTTGGTTGGTTGACTCACTGTTGATGTAGCAGAGTCCAGCAACCTTGTAGAGTTGAATTTATCAGGCAAGTGACTGTTCATGTTGCAGAGCCCAGCAATGTAGCAGAATTGAGTTGGTTAGGTGACTAATTGCAGATGTCGCAAAGTCCAGTAAAGTGAAGGAAAACTGAGTTGGTCAGTAGACTCACTGTTGATGTAGCAGAGTCCAGCAACCTTGTAGAGTTTAATATATCAGGCGAGTCACTGTTCATTTGGAAGAGGTGCCCAGCAATGTAGCAGAATTGAGTTAGTTAGGTGACTCACTGTTGATCTAGCAGAGACTAGCAACGTAGCAGATTTAAATATTTCAGGAGTCTCACTATGGCTAAGTTCAATAAACAAGAATGGTACAATGATGATGAACTAAGTAGTGGATTACATGTCAACTAAACTTCCTGAATACTTCTAAGGTGGGAGGTTTTTTTTATAGAAAATTAAGAATTTTATTCAGCATAATCTACACCTACCTATTGTATTGGCTTATTAGAGATGTCCTGTATCCATTATTGATCTTCACCTAACCATGGCCTGGGCTTACTAAAAGTCTGCGCTTAAAGTGACTATTCATGATCTGCATCTAGTAAAACTCTGCTCATGCAGTATTTGGTCTACACACAGGGCAGTCAGTAGCCAAGTCATATAAGTGGCCTACCATGCTGTCTGTCACTCACCTACAGCGGGGAGCTAACTCGTTTGGATTTCTACAGCGAGTATTGATGAATTATATTGGCTGCAAAAATGAATCTGCAGAGAGATCCCCTTAGTGGTAGCGAAAGGCACCCAAAATTTTAGTATTAAACTGTGGCTATGTGAAAGAAAGCAGCTCATTTGGAGTTCTATAACAAAAAAAAAGTTAACTAGCTGCCAAGATACTCACAGCAAAAATGGCATTTTAAACAAGCGCTACATTTATCAGTTTTTTTTTTATTGTATGCAAAGAGAGGAAAACCAATATGGTACTTCCAATAGTGATTTTTGTAAAAATGGCTGCAACATAAAAGCAGTCTCAATACCTCTGTAAATATGCAGCTAGCCTCTCCAGAGAGGAAGAGGACAGGAAAGCTACTGCCATCTATTAGAGGGAGCAATCCTAAAAGTCAATATCCACCCCTTAACACTCACAGCAAAAACCACACTAAGAAGAATTAAAATTCCCCCAAAAATTCAAGAAAAAACAGCAAAAAAGGGCAGCAGTGTTTACCTGCCCAGATCTTCAAAGCCAAATGCACTACCAGGATGCAGCAAACCCACATAAAGATGGCGGATACACAGGTGCAAAATACTGATGAGACAATCACTCACAACCTACCATTTCATGGAGGGGGTGACTGCCTAGTATTAGAATTGCACAAAGATAGGCTTGTATAGGGTGCTGTTCACACTAGGGTAGTGCACAGTATCCGGCTTACAGCCTATTAGTTACGCCCATACTATTCGACTAGGCGGGCTGCCCGTTACTATCCAAGTGCACCCCCTGGGAACAGACACCCTAGTTTACAATGTCCGCACTAATGGGCCTGGGTGCACCCTGGAATAATAGTGTGCAAAATTACATATATATAATATATGAGGTATTAGTTGATATTTTGGCCAAAATACGAAAGCTCGTAACCCGCGTCAAGGGTCCTCATGCTTACGAGTCCTACTCTAAACACTCACAGCAAAAACCACACTAAGAAGAATTAAAATTCCCCCAGAAATTCAAGAAAAACCAGCATGAAAATCACCATGAAATGGTAGGTTGTGAGTGATTGTTTCATCAGTATTTTGCATCTGTGTATCCGCCATCTTTATGTGGGTCTGCTGCATCCTGGTAGTGCATTTGGCTTTGAAGATCTGGGCAGGTAAACACTGCTGCCCTTTTTTTTGCTGGTTTTTCTTGAATTTTTGGGGGAATTTTAATTCTTCTTAGTGTGGTTTTTGCTGTGAGTGTTTAGAGTAGGACTCATAAGCATGAGGACCCTTGACTCGGGTTACGAGCTTACATATTTTGGCCAAAATATCAACTAATACCTCATTATATATATATATGTAATTTTGCACACTATTATTCCAGGGTGCACCCAGGCCTATTAGTGCAGACATTGTAAACTAGGGTGTCTGTTCCCAGGGGGTGCACTTGGATAGTAACGGGCAGCCCGCCTAGTCGAATAGTATGGGCGTAACTAATAGGCTGTAAGCCGGATACTGTGCACTACCCTAGTGTGAACAGCACCCTATACAAGCCTATCTTTGTGCAATTCTAATACTAGGCAGTCACCCCCTCCATGAAATGGTAGGTTGTGAGTGATTGTTTCATCAGTATTTTGCACCTGTGTATCCGCCATCTTTATGTGGGTCTGCTGCATCCTGGTAGTGCATTTGGCTTTGAAGATCTGGGCAGGTAAACACTGCTGCCCTTTTTTGCTGGTTTTTCTTCAATATCCACCCTTTACCCATGACTTAGTTTAAAATACAAACCATACACTCCATTTGCAGACACATTTTTTAGGGTGTTTGCCTCTCATCAGTGCAAAACCAGGAGAGTTGGTTGTCTGGGTGAGAGACCTCTGACAGGAGTTCTAAGGGGTAACAGCTCTCCTTCTGTAGAGCGCTAAGTAGGCATAAAGAGACTTATAGGCCATGCAAAACTCCTCTGGGAATTTAAATATGCAAATAGCCTCGTCAGAGAGAAATAGTGCCACCTATAAATCCTAAAAGTCAATATCAATCCTTTAAATACCTCTTTAAATAATTAAAATATAATTGCTATACTCCTTCTCTCACTTACAAATGCATTGATAAACTGTGGGTTGAATTTGCCTTCAGGGTTTATTGTAGGCTAAGATCTAATTTAGTGCGTAAAGAAGCCCTCTGTAACGGGTCCGGGAGGCGGAACCTCTGAGCTACTATACAAGGGGGCGGCCCTTGTAAGGGAGCGGGTGGCAGTCTCTGGATGAACGGACAGGGAGATACGGCAAGTGATCAGGGCAGTCTCTGGGTGAACGGACAGGGAGTTACGGCAAGTGATCAGGGCAGTCTCTGGGTAAGGGGTAGGTACGACCTGTGATGGCAGAGCCTCCGGGTAGGCTAGCAGGCAGGTGGTAGATGTGTGCTCCCAGGTGAGCAAGCGAGAGTCTCTGGAATAGCTGATGGTCACCGCACGTGACAACGGGACCTCCGGGCTGGCAAGCAGGCAGGTAACGGAGATGCGCTCCCAGGTGAGCGGGCAAGAGTCTCTGGAATAGCTGATGGTCACCGCACGTGACAACGGGACCTCCGGGCTGGCAAGCAGGCAGGTAACGGAGATGCGCTCCCAGGTGAGCGGGCAAGAGTCTCTGAGATAGCTGGTGGTCACAGCACGTGACAACGGAGCCTCCGGGCTGGCAAGCAGGCAGATAACGGAGAAGCGCTCCCAGGTGAGCGGGCAAGAGTCTCTGAGATAGCTGGTGGTCACAGCACGTGACAACGGAGCCTCCGGGCTGGCAAGCAGGCAGATAACGGAGAAGCGCTCCCAGGTGAGCGGGCAAGCTGGTCCATAGACAGACTGACCGGAGTTGTAAGGCAGACCGTCGGACCTCAGGCAAGCAGGCAGGTAGCTGATGTGCGCTCCCAGGTGAGCGGACAAGTTGGTCCTTAGACAGACTGACCGGAGTTGTAAGGCAGACCGTCGGACCTCAGGCAGGCAGGCAGGTAACAAGTATTCAGGCAGGAATCAGGCAGGTAACTAGCAGGAAACTGGCAGGAAACTGGCAGGTAACTGGCAGGTAACTGGCAGGTAACTGGCAGGTAACTGGCAACGGGACTTGAGGGCTGAAGCACAGGTGAGACACAGGTGCAAACAACATTGCTCGGGCACCTCCATTTTGGAGGAGGTGCCTTATATATGATGAAGTCCTCCGGCCATTGGCCGGGGACTCTTTAGGGCGGCGCGCGCGGCCCCTTTAAGAGGAGGGAAGCGCGCGCGCCCTAAGCACAGGGGCCGGGAAGGAGCGCGCGCTGAGAGCAGAGCAGGAGGAGGACGCCGGGACGGAGCGCGCGCTGACAGCAGAGCAGGAGGAGGACGCCGGGACGGAGCGCGCGCTGACAGCAGAGCGGGGAGAGGACGCCGGGACGGAGCGCGCGCTGACAGCAGAGCGGTGAGGGGAGCAGCGTCCCTGCCTAGCAGAGGACAGGGACGCCAGCGCTACAGTACCCCCCCCTTTAGGCCCCCCCTTTTTTAGGCCAGACAGAAATTTAGCTAGGATGAGAGGGGCATGGATATTCTCCCGGGGCTCCCACGTTCTCTCCTCAGGACCAAACCCCCTCCAATCTACCAAGAAAAAGGTCTTTCCTCTTACCCTTTTGGTGGCAAGAATGTTCTCTACCTCAAACTCGTCCTCAGCAGAAACCGGAGCAAGAGGCGTACCTGTAGACTTAGAAAAAGAGTTAAGTACCACAGGTTTGAGGAGAGATACATGGAAGGAGTTAGGGATCCGTAAGTTGGCCGGGAGTTTCAATTTATAGGCCACCGGGTTGATCTGACTGATAACCTCCAGTGGGCCGATGAACCGAGGCCCCAACTTATAGGAAGGGATCTTGAGCCGGACATATTTGGACGAGAGCCAGACTTTATCCCCAGGACGGAATTGAGGAGGATCCAGACGTCCTTTGTCAGCGTGCCTTTTCATACGCTCGGATGACAGAAGGAGTGCGGACCGGGTACTCTCCCATATGGAGGAAGACTCGCTCTTGTGATTGTTGTACGAGAATTCGGCCCATGGCAGGAGATCCACCCAGTCAGAATGGTGAGCATTAACGAAGTGCCGGAGGTAACTGGTCAGGTTCTGATTGATCCGCTCCACTTGACCATTAGACTGTGGGTGGTAAGCGGAGGAGAAGTCCAGAGTGACGTCTAGCAATTTACAAGTGGCTCTCCAGAAACGAGAAGTGAACTGTACTCCTCGATCCGACACGATGTGACGGGGCAGGCCATGAAGACGGAAGATGTGGCGGATAAAGACTCTAGCCAGCTCGGATGCAGACGGAAGACCTGGCAGGGGAATGAAGTGAGCCATCTTGGAAAAGCGGTCAGCGACCACCCAAATGACCGTACAACCGGCAGAGACGGGCAGATCAGTTACGAAGTCCATTGCTATATGCTGCCAGGGGGCAGCAGGTGCTGGCAGAGGAAGAAGGCGGCCGGCCGACAGGTGTCTCGGAACCTTGTTGCGGGCGCAGGACACACAGGCAGAAACAAAGTCCATAACATCCTTGTGCAGGTTAGGCCACCAGTAGTGCCGGGTAATAAGCTGGAGGGTCTTTTTCTGACCGGCGTGGCCAGCTAGTTTAGACGAATGACCCCAGTGTAGGATCCTCTCCCGATCAGGTACCGATACGAACGTCTTACCAGGAGGGAGACAATTTAGACTCACGGGGGCCACCTGCATTACTCTGGCGGGATCGATGGGGCAGTCACATGGTCTATGAGGTGGTAATGTCTCTGCCTCCTCCATATCAAAGACATCAGCACAAGACCAATAAGGAATCGGAAGTCCAGGTAGATTAGCTGGGATAGGAGAGGGACGGACGGAATGGACGGGAACCAGACAGGTTTTATGACAGTCTTGTCCCCAGCGAAGGACTTCTCCGGTTTGCCAGTCAAGCACGGGTGCATGTCTCTGGAGCCAAGGCAGACCTAGCAAGAGGGCGTGAGAGAGTCCAGGCAGAACGTGAAGGGAGATACTCTCTGAATGCAGCATACCCACTTGCAGAGTAATGGATTCGGTGATAAATTGGATGGGGCGAGATAAGAGGCCCCCATCCACGGCAACAACAGACAAGGGTACAGCCAGAGGTTTGGTGGGGATGCGGTATTTCTCCACCAGGGACAGTGAAATAAGATTTCCGGCTGCTCCAGAGTCAAGTTGGGCTAGTTCGGAATAACGATTCTCCCCGCAGATGATTGAGACAGACAGCAGCAGGGATGGAGAGGATTTATTTTTGTCTAGATCAAGTCCTCTGAGCGAACCTAGACACAGGCGTTCTCCCGACCTCTCCGGGCAGGCACGGATCCGATGCTCCTTACTGCCACAGTAGAAGCAGCTCCCCTCGGCACGGCGAAAGTCCTGACGGGATTTGACCATCTTGGTCTGGTCGACCTGCATAGGCTCAGGAGAGTGTACCTGGGGAGAAACGGAAGGAGTGACGGGTTTCAGAAAAGTAGGAACCAGACGTGGAAGCCCCTTTTCACGGGTGACCTCTTTGGCACGTTCCTGGAACCGTAGGTCAATCCGGGTGGCAAGAGTTATTAGGTCATCGAGAGTGGTAGGAATGTCCCGACCAGCAAGTTCATCTTTAATACGGCCGGACAGACCCTCCCAGAAGACGGATACCAGAGCTTCGTTATCCCAGGCCAGCTCCGAGGCAAGGGTACGGAACCGTATGGCATATTGACCCACGGTGAGGCTTCCCTGACGGAGGCGTAGCAGAGATGATGCGGATGAGGTCCTCCGTCCGGGTTTGTCGAAGGCTTTCCGGAAAGCCGTGAGAAAGGCAGGCAAGTCGGACACCAGGGGGTCTCCTCTCTCCCATAGAGGATTTAGCCAGGCCAGAGCCTCCCCGGTGAGATGGGACATGATGAATGCAATTTTGGCTCGGTCGGAGTTAAACTGGTGGGACAATAGTTCAAAATGCAGGGTGCACTGATTTATGAAGCCCCGAGCCAGGACGGAGTCGCCTCCGAAGCGAGGAGGTGCAGAGAGCCGGGGTCCGGAAAAGGATACCAAGGTACTGGCCGTAGTTGCAGGATCAGACAGGGTGTTCAGGCGAGTATTAACATTCCGCAGATGACCCAGGATGGCCTCCTGTTGGGACTTCTGACGGGACAGTTCAAGACAGAGGTCCGAGAGCGAGGGAGCTTGGGTGCCACCGGGTTCCATGGCCCGAGCAAACTGTAACGGGTCCGGGAGGCGGAACCTCTGAGCTACTATACAAGGGGGCGGCCCTTGTAAGGGAGCGGGTGGCAGTCTCTGGATGAACGGACAGGGAGATACGGCAAGTGATCAGGGCAGTCTCTGGGTGAACGGACAGGGAGTTACGGCAAGTGATCAGGGCAGTCTCTGGGTAAGGGGTAGGTACGACCTGTGATGGCAGAGCCTCCGGGTAGGCTAGCAGGCAGGTGGTAGATGTGTGCTCCCAGGTGAGCAAGCGAGAGTCTCTGGAATAGCTGATGGTCACCGCACGTGACAACGGGACCTCCGGGCTGGCAAGCAGGCAGGTAACGGAGATGCGCTCCCAGGTGAGCGGGCAAGAGTCTCTGGAATAGCTGATGGTCACCGCACGTGACAACGGGACCTCCGGGCTGGCAAGCAGGCAGGTAACGGAGATGCGCTCCCAGGTGAGCGGGCAAGAGTCTCTGAGATAGCTGGTGGTCACAGCACGTGACAACGGAGCCTCCGGGCTGGCAAGCAGGCAGATAACGGAGAAGCGCTCCCAGGTGAGCGGGCAAGAGTCTCTGAGATAGCTGGTGGTCACAGCACGTGACAACGGAGCCTCCGGGCTGGCAAGCAGGCAGATAACGGAGAAGCGCTCCCAGGTGAGCGGGCAAGCTGGTCCATAGACAGACTGACCGGAGTTGTAAGGCAGACCGTCGGACCTCAGGCAAGCAGGCAGGTAGCTGATGTGCGCTCCCAGGTGAGCGGACAAGTTGGTCCTTAGACAGACTGACCGGAGTTGTAAGGCAGACCGTCGGACCTCAGGCAGGCAGGCAGGTAACAAGGAATCAGGCAGGTAACTAGCAGGAAACTGGCAGGAAACTGGCAGGTAACTGGCAGGTAACTGGCAGGTAACTGGCAGGTAACTGGCAACGGGACCTGAGGGCTGAAGCACAGGTGAGACACAGGTGCAAACAACATTGCTCGGGCACCTCCATTTTGGAGGAGGTGCCTTATATATGATGAAGTCCTCCGGCCATTGGCCGGGGACTCTTTAGGGCGGCGCGCGCGGCCCCTTTAAGAGGAGGGAAGCGCGCGCGCGCGCGCCCTAAGCACAGGGGCCGGGAAGGAGCGCGCGCTGAGAGCAGAGCAGGAGGAGGACGCCGGGACGGAGCGCGCGCTGACAGCAGAGCAGGAGGAGGACGCCGGGACGGAGCGCGCGCTGACAGCAGAGCGGGGAGAGGACGCCGGGACGGAGCGCGCGCTGACAGCAGAGCGGTGAGGGGAGCAGCGTCCCTGCCTAGCAGAGGGCAGGGACGCCAGCGCTACACCCTCCCATGAACTTTTTTATTCACTTAATCTGTGTGTAAGTATGTAATGTAATGTGAGTATGTTAATATACTCACCTACTGCTGTCTTCTCCGGGATCCAGCACTGCTCCGATACTCTTCTCAGTGACGTCACCGCTCTTCAGACTCCCTGGGTCACTCTATGTTCTATGCGTGAGTCGGAAGTCTGTGGAGTTTCGTTCTGATGCTCCACTTACAGAGTAATTTTTCCCCTTTTAAAGCTCCTTAGTGTACTCACTCACTACAATACCCTTTCATGGCCCCTATAGAGTTGGATGCCAGCCAAAATGCCCCCTATACACAGTTGGATACCCCAACAGTGCCCCCCACATGCATAGTATAATGATCCCAATATTGACTCCACCACAATATGATGATCTTTTTGGCATGTGGGGGAATGGTCCTCAAGAAGATGCCCGCAGAGAACAGTTGAGGACCACACCCACTTGACTAACAAGATTAGATTTATATACATGGAAGATAGGGCCATATCTCAGGAATGGAGAACAAAAGAAAAACAGTACCGGATTCAGGAGAAAGCGGCATTTACACCGGGGAGCTAAAAAAATATATATATATTTATGGCAAGAGACAGGTCCTCTTTATTTCTAGCTGTGTAAAATGGTACAAATGATTGGTATTAGAAAAATGGAATTTCCCTTCCCTATTAAGATATATTAATTCTATTCATTAAATCCTATTATTCACAGATGTATCAGTAATGGCCGAAATTATTTTTTTCATTATCCCTGCTATCATTAATGCTGAATAGGATGTAATCTTCCACTCTGGAGCGTTTGTGCCTCATTGTATGTGTCAGACTGACATAAAAGTACCGTACATGTCCCCAAGAAGGTGTTTTTCACGTTAAACATTTATTTGCAGTTTACCATGCTCCTAAGGAGTTGGATAATTTCCATTGTGGTTCGGATATCAACGCAGAGTCCTCACGCATCATTTACTTGCGGCAGGTTTACCAGTGTGTGGGTCTGGAAGGATGTGAATATTTCACTCTAAGTTGTGGCAGCAAGGGAGACAATGCCGAATGTAGCCTCTGTGGATCATCATTCCAGGTCACAAAGATGTTTCCTGAACCACAAGACAACTTGTCAATGTCTTGAGTCGTTGTGAACATAAAATCTGCATCTTAATGGTGTAAGGCAGCGCTAGTCATCATGCTGGGGGACACTCGCTACACCGGGTCAATTAAAGCCCACATGCGACGATTTCCAGTAACATGAAATCAAGCAGTTTATTACACTTCATAACTACTTATAACATAGTCTGTCTCAGTGGCTCACCGGCATGTTTACACACTTAACATCCAAGAGCCTTTCAAGTGGCAGACAGGCCCACGTGGCTCCAGTTACAGCCTTCAACAAAGTAACTATATCAATGTCCATATAACGCACCGATTTTACCTTTTGCCGGGTCTAGCGGTTTCCATCAGATTTGTTCTGCCACAGCTGTGGCTTTACGGCTTCCCAGATGGGGGTCTCCAGCCCTCGTACCTTCCAAGGCTACTGGCATCTCTTACACACAAGGATCCAGCCTCTGCCTTTCAGGACTCTTGTCTTCCAAGCCTCTTGCCCTCCAAGGCTACTGGCATCTCTTGCACACAAGGATCCAGCCTCTGCCTTTCATGCTTCCCCATGCTTCTCCAGGCCTCTCTAGGCCTCATTAAGCCTCTCCAGGCTAACTGTGTCCCACACACAGGGAACAGGCCTCACACCTTTCTAACACTGTCTCAAAAGCACCAGGATTTATATATCCTTCAGTGCACACAGGACCTGTAATGATGTCACAGTCATGTGATCAGTCCTTCAGTGCACACAGGACCTGTAATGATGTCACAGTCATGTGATCAGTCCTTCAGTGCACACAGGACCTGTAATGATGTCACAGTCATGTGATCAGTCCTTCTGAGGGAGAGGTACATGGTCAGCCAGAACACACCCTGGACCATTACAGTAATGCCGCAAGCCGCTGCATTACAATGGTTACAAAGCTAAAGACCCAAACCTGCTAATTTCAGCAGAACCAGACAACCATGCAACTGGGGGTTTCTATGTATTCAGCCGATGATTATCAGTTTTTTTGTTCAAATGATGCAAACAAATGTCAAAGTGGCATCAGTGATCATCTGACTTTTTATCAGTTTGGCTGCAAATGGAAAAGCTTGTGTTTTCTGATCAGACTCCTTGAAAGATCTGTCGCAACAACTGATACATGGGATGAAAGTGAACTATCCCATAACAAACTATGGGGAACTCTCTCTTGCATCAGTTTCCCTCCAGCGTTTCACTGCCACACTAGAGGGAAAAAAATGTCAGGTTGCTAGATATGTGGAAACGAGGCCTAATATGTGTGGAGATCTCTTAACAGTTCTTTGACAGATGATGCAGCCTCTAGTGGTCCATATCACAAGCCTATGTGGATAAATATAGATGGAGAATGCCACAACATTTTAAAAACTATTTTGCATGAATTTATAAATAAATAATCTATTTGTACCTCTTTAAAAAATTGGCTATATTTGGAAACCCTATATAGTGAATGGAGAGGGCCACGCATGCGCCAAGACCTCCCTTGACACAGCTGCATTCAATGTCTACATCTAGCCTTCATCGGAGCTAATAGCAGCTGTCGGACACAAGCTGATCTGATATTGATAACCTATGCTAAGTATAGGTCATCATATTTGAAATGCCTATAGAACGCCTCTAAGGAAGGCATCTGTAACCAGTACTTCACCTATAAGGGGCTCCAAGTCATTCTCAGACATCCATTCAATAATACAAAATTGGTGGTTGGATTTTTCTAGTTTCAGTCTAGAAAAAGGGCTATGGGGTTCTGATGTTGGCGCCGCCGGCCGGAGAAACTCAATTGCCATCTTCTGATTGTGGCCACCATAGCGTACTACACATCCGTCTACTATTCAAATCAATAGGAGCTAGATGTGTCGCACCGTGCTGTGGCCACTATCAGAAAACGGCCAGCTCCGCAAGTGAGTATTTCCGGCCGGCGGCATCCGACGACGACACCGATAGCAGCTAAGCGGCGGTAATGCCGGGTGTCAGACCCCAACCAATCAGACTTTAATGACCTATCCTAAGCATAAGTCATCACTGATAAAGTAGTGGACAACCTCTTTTTTTTATATACACTGTTGGCCCATAGACATCTATAGATGCCAAATTAAAAAACTTGGAACTTCTAGTAAGCTTTAGTATAAATCATGTGAATAAGATCGCTGGTTGTGCTAAATATGACGGGACATTGGCATTTCAATCATTCTGTAATTTGCTTATTTACAGTTTATCTATCCCATCCCTTTGGGCTTTTCTAATGAGAAATGTCAGCAATTTGGAAATCTGTGACCTGAAAAATGGCAAAGTTCAGTCATCTAGACCTACTGACTTGCAGGCTTACCAACTCGGCAAATGACTAAGTACAACTTTTGGATCGGAAGACAACTTTGGAGCAGCCAACTTTTTTTAACATTCTTTAGGTAATTATTATTAGGCCACGTTCACAAGTTCAGAATTTGTTCAGTATTTTACATCAGTATTGGTAAACCAAAATCAAGAGTGGAGCAATCCGGGGAAAAGTTGTCACGGGTGTGTTGCCACGAAGATCGTCACGAGTACACAGCCTGACTTCTCGCAGCATTTCATTCAGACTGACAGAGCGGATCGTGGTGTTTGGAGTTGCTGAGATAAGTGTATTTGGAAGTGTTTTTCCCCTTTCCTCGCTTTATCATTTATCTCCTTTCCCGTTGGTTTTCCCTCTGTTGTAGTTGAGAAGTTGTTTGTATGCAAGGTGGTTTTGGTTTTTCCCTTGTACTGTCTCGTTCGTCTAAATACTGTGTTTGGGCATATTATTTCTTGTTCCCTTTGGTTGTGATCGGGGTCCTTCTCAGGACTAGATTACTGAGGTGCAGGGATCTTCAGGAGGTAGGGGTTACGCTGGCGGCCTGGACCTCTGTACCTTTAACAGTACCTCCAGGTTGAGGGATTAGTCAGGGCCCCAGCTTAGGGTCAGCTTAGGCCCCCTACCTCCAGTATACAGAGACAGCGTGACATTTTCACCGACCCACTTAGTTTTTCTCCAGCTACTATGGATCCAGTAGCCGGTCTAGCTCGGCAATTGCAGAGTTTGTCCATGGAGCTGGCGGACGTTAGGTCCAAGGTTTGGCATCCTCAGGAGCAAGCCGGACCAGAACCTAAAGTAGCTCTCCCTGATAGGTTCACTGGGGGGCGGGACAAGTTTTTTGTTTTCCGGGAGGCATGTAAATTGTACTTTCGGCTGCGGCCTCGGTCATCGGGGAGTGAAGAACAAAGGGTGGGAATTGTCATCTCGCTCCTACAAGGGGACCCACAATCTTGGGCGTTCTCTCTTCCCCCGGGTTCCCCGGCTCTCCAGTCAGTGGATAGGTTTTTCGCTGCCCTGGGACTCGTATATGATGACCCAGATCGGATCTCCCTTGCTGAGTCTAAGTTACGTAGGATCCAGCAGGGAGATCGTCCGGCGGAGGAATTCTGTTCGGAGTTCCGTAGGTGGGCCACGGACACCCAGTGGAATGACCCGGCTCTTAGGAGCCAGTTTTGTCATGGTTTATCCGACAAATTACAGGATGTGTTGGCACAGTATGACTCTCCCGTGTCTCTGGAAGCCGCTATGGCCCTCGCTATTCGCGTGGACAGACGGCTTCGGGAGAGGTGCGGGATAACTCTACCCCCTGTGATGACTCCACCTCCTACAAGGTCCCCTCATATGGTGGTTCCCCTGGTCAGTCCTGAGGAGCCTATGCAATTAGGAGGGACATCATTTCGGGGGAGGGGACCGGTGGTGCGCCATAAGGCAGGAAGGTGTTTCTTCTGCGGGAGAAAGGGACATTTTATTGGGGGGTGTCCATCCCGTCCCTTGCAGAGTGAAGAGTCGTCGGAAAACTGTTGATCCCAGGTTGTGTGGTGGACGGCAATCTGGGAGTAGGTATTTCGTCCCTAGGTTCGTCTCAGTTTCTCGTACCGGCGGAGGTGGTGGTGGGTACGAGAACTGAGAGGATATCTGTTCTTCTGGATAGTGGGGCCGGGGCTAATCTGGTTGATGCTCGGTTTGCCCGGGTTCAAGGTATGCGGTTGAGTGAGTTGGCTAAACCCATCCCCATATTCTCGATCGATGCCAGGCCTCTCGGGCAGGGAAGTTTTTTGCAAGTTGTGCATGACGTAAAACTTCAAGTGGGGGCAATACATAAAGAACTGTTGTCTTGCTACGTGTTGGAGGGTCTTCCCACTCCTATTGTGTTGGGCCTTCCTTGGTTAGCTAAGCATAACCCGGTTATTAATTGGCAAACCAGGGAGATAAGCCAATGGAGTAAATTCTGTAATAAAAACTGCATGAACACGGTCATTGGTGCGGTTACTCCTTGGGTCTTACCTCCATTTCTGGCGGACTTTGAGGATGTATTCTCGGAGAAAGGGTGTCAGGAACTACCTCCTCATCGCGTGTATGACTGTTCTGTAAAACTGCTCCCTGAGGCCAAGTTACCTAAAGCTAGGTTGTATAACCTTTCTGGTCCTGAGAGGCAGGCCATGAAGGATTATATCTCAGAAAGTCTGGCTAAGGGGCATATTAGACCTTCATCTTCACCGGTGGCTGCGGGGTTCTTCTTTGTTAAGAAGAAAGATGGAGGCCTACGCCCTTGCCTGGATTTCCGTGAACTTAATCGGATTACGGTCCGAGATCCGTATCCGCTCCCACTTATTCCCGATCTCTTTAATCAGATCGTGGGCGCCAAATGGTTTTCTAAGTTGGATCTCAGGGGGGCGTACAATCTGATTAGGATGAAGGAGGGGGATGAGTGGAAGACGGCGTTTAACACTCCGGAGGGGCATTATGAGAACTTTGTCATGCCATTCGGTCTGACTAATGCCCCGGCGGTGTTCCAACACTTTGTTAATGACATTTTTCGCCGCTTGGTGGGACAGTTTGTTGTCATATATCTGGATGATATCCTAATTTACTCGCCGGATCTGGTGTCTCATCAGGAGCACGTTAGGCAGGTGTTACAGATCTTGCGGGATAATAAACTGTATGCCAAGTGGGAAAAGTGTGTGTTCGCCGTACAGGAACTCCAGTTTTTAGGCTTCCTGGTTTCAGCGTCCGGTTTTCGTATGGACCCTGGGAAAGAGCGGGCAGTTCTTGAGTGGGATCGGCCAGAGAATCTTAAGGCACTACAACGTTTCCTGGGGTTTGCTAATTATTACCGGAAGTTCATTCGTAATTTCTCGTCCATGGTTAAGCCTCTCACTGACATGACTAAAAAGGGGACGGATTTTTCTAGGTGGTCTGACAAGGCTTGTCAAGCATTCTCCTCTTTGAAAAAATGTTTTGCCTCGGCGCCCATACTCATTCAACCTGATGCGTCTCAGCCATTCATTGTAGAGGTAGACGCTTCCGAGGTAGGGGTGGGAGCAGTATTGTCACAGGGTTCGTCCCCTGGTAAGTGGCATCCGTGCGCCTTTTTCTCTAAAAAATTGTCGTCCGCTGAGAGGAATTACGATGTCGGCAATAGGGAACTCTTGGCCATTAAGTTAGCTTTTGAGGAGTGGCGCCATTTTCTGGAGGGGGCTGTTCATCCGGTCACCGTCATCACCGATCACAAGAACCTGCTATATCTGGAGTCCGCGAAACGTCTGAATCCCAGACAAGCTAGGTGGTCATTGTTTTTTACCAGGTTTAATTTTGTCGTTACATATCGTCCTGGGTCAAAAAATGTAAAGGCGGATGCCTTATCTCGTAGTTTCCCGGGGGCCGGGAATACGGACGACCCGATTCCTATCCTTCAGGAGGGGGTGGTGGTTTCGGCAGTATGCTCTGAGCTGGAGGAGGAGGTATTGGAGGCTCAGGGGGACGCCCCTGTTGGACCTCCAGGGAGATTGTTTGTTCCAGATCAGTTGCGACAAAAGGTGATCGAGGCACACCATAACTCAGTTTTTGCAGGACACCCGGGGAGTAAAGCTACTGTGGATCTCCTCTCGCGTCGGTTTTGGTGGCCTAATTTACATAAGGAGGTGGTAACTTTTGTCGCGTCCTGTGGGGTTTGTGCGCGCTCTAAGACCTCACATACCCGTCCGTCTGGGGCCCTCTTACCTTTGAAGATCCCGGAGCGTCCTTGGACTCATCTGTTTATGGACTTTATTACGGACCTCCCTCCGTCTTCGGGTAAAACGGTCATACTCGTAGTAGTGGACAGGTTCAGCAAGATGGCACATTTTATCGCTCTTCCGGCTCTCCCTAATGCTAAAACTCTTGCGCAGGTGTTCATTGGGGAGATTGTGAGGCTTCACGGGGTACCCTCCGAGGTGGTGTCTGATCGGGGGTCTCAGTTTGTGTCTAAGTTCTGGAAGGCGTTTTGTGCTCGGCGGGGGATGCAGTTGTCATTCTCATCGGCTTTTCATCCTCAGACCAATGGTCAGACAGAACGTATGAACCAGAGCTTGGAGACATATCTCCGGTGTTTTGTGTCAGAGAACCAGGAGGACTGGGCTTCTTTCTTACCTCTGGCAGAGTTTGCTCTTAATAATAGGCGGAGCGAGTCCACTGGTAAGTCCCCGTTTTTTGGGGCATATGGTTTTCACCCCCAGTTTTGTACTTTCAGTGGGGGGGGCTCTTCGGGGGTTCCTGAGGAGGAACGATTTTCCTCATCACTCGCTTCAGTATGGAGAGGGGTGCTGAAGAATCTGAATACTATGGGGAACCGATACAAACGTATGGCTGATAGGAGGAGAGTGTCTGGTCCGGACCTAAGTGTGAACGATCGGGTATGGTTGTCTACCAGGAATATAAAACTTAAGGTTCCCTCCTGGAAACTGGGTCCCAGGTTCATCGGGCCGTACAGAATCAGTTCTATTATTAATCCGGTGGCATTCCGTCTTGACCTCCCCCCTACGTTTAAAATTCACAACGTGTTTCACAGATCATTGCTTAAGAGGTATGTGGCGCCGGTGGTACCGTCACTTTTACCTCCCCCTCCAGTGGTTGTCAATGGTAACTTGGAGTTCCAGGTATCGAGGGTCATTGATTCACGCTTTAATCGCCGGTCCCTTCAGTACCTGGTTCATTGGAAGGGGTATGGTCCTGAGGAGAGGATGTGGGTTCCTGCGTCGGATATTAACGCAGACCGATTAGTTCGGGCCTTCCACACGACTCACCCGGATAAACCTGGCCCTGAGGGTCCGGAGGCCCCTCGTAGAAGGGGGGGTACTGTCACGGGTGTGTTGCCACGAAGATCGTCACGAGTACACAGCCTGACTTCTCGCAGCATTTCATTCAGACTGACAGAGCGGATCGTGGTGTTTGGAGTTGCTGAGATAAGTGTATTTGGAAGTGTTTTTCCCCTTTCCTCGCTTTATCATTTATCTCCTTTCCCGTTGGTTTTCCCTCTGTTGTAGTTGAGAAGTTGTTTGTATGCAAGGTGGTTTTGGTTTTTCCCTTGTACTGTCTCGTTCGTCTAAATACTGTGTTTGGGCATATTATTTCTTGTTCCCTTTGGTTGTGATCGGGGTCCTTCTCAGGACTAGATTACTGAGGTGCAGGGATCTTCAGGAGGTAGGGGTTACGCTGGCGGCCTGGACCTCTGTACCTTTAACAGTACCTCCAGGTTGATGGATTAGTCAGGGCCCCAGCTTAGGGTCAGCTTAGGCCCCCTACCTCCAGTATACAGAGACAGCGTGACAAAAGTATAATAGAAACACGTCACCACTTCTGTATTTTTCACCCACTCCTGGTTTTGGCTTACAAATGCTGAGGTAAAATACTGATCAAATACTGAATGTGCCCTTAAGCGGTGTGCTCTGGAAATGTCCACACTGGCAGACAAATATATTTGTAATTGGGCTTATTGACCTCATTAATTATTTTAACTCTTTCTTCTTCTTCAGATTACTAAGGCTAGAGGGAGCACCACCCTTCCTCTCCCTGCTCAATGACCTCTGCACAGGTCACAAAGCATGCCCACAGCACTCAATGAACAGCTATCTACTGGCTTCTTTGGTCCATTTACTGTATCTACAGTAAAGCATCTGTCTAAATGCTCTCAATAGAATATAAGGAAAGAAGACTTCTGCAGAAATCATGTACAGAAAAGAGAATAAAAAAATCAAATCTACAATCAAAGCAGGGCATTCAGATTAAAAATAGCAAGTCCCCCCTACATATTTCACCATATACACAGCATCATCAGGGGAATGATGCCGTGTATGCGGTGAAACATGTAGGGGGGACTTGCTATTTTAATCTGAATGCCCTGCTTTGCTTATTAATGATGGCACCCCGGGATGCTATCGACTGATATTTAGAAGCAGTAATGGCTCAATATACACTCCCGGTCAAAAGTTTGGGGTCATTTAGAAATTTCATTATTTTTGAAAGAAAAGCACATTTTTTTTCAATGAAGCTAGCATTAAATGAGTCAGAAATACACTCTATACATTGTTAATGTGGTAAATGACTATTCTAGCTGCAAACATTTTGTTTTTATTGCAATATCTACATAGGTGTATAGAGGCCCATTTCCAACAACCACCACTCCAGTGTTTTAATGGTACATTGTGTTTGCTAACTGTGTAAGAAGGCTAATGAATGTTTAGAAAACCATAGAAAACCCTTTCACAAGTATGTTAGCCCAGCTGAAAATGGTTTGGCTGATTTGAGAAGCTATAAAATTGACCTTCCTTTGAGCTAGTTGGCCTTCAGGGCAAAGTGGCAAAGAAAAAGCCATATCTGAGACTGGCTAATAAAAGGAAAAGATTAATATGGGCAAAAGAACACAGACATTGGACAGAGGAAGATTGGAAAAAAGTTTTATGGATAGATGAATCAAAGTTTGAGGTGTTTGGATCACACAGAAGAACATTTGTGAGACGCAGAACAACTGAAAAGATGCTGGAAGAGTGCCTGATGCCATCTGTCAAGCATGGTGGAGGTAAAGTGATGGTCTGGGGTTGCTTTAGTGCTGGTAAAGTGGGAGATTTGTACAAGGTTAATGGGATTTTGAATAAGGAAGAATATCACTCCATTTTACATCCCCACGCCATACCCTGTGGACAGCGCTTGATTGGAGCCAATTTCATCTTACAACAGGACAATGACCTAAAGCACACCTCCAAATTATGCATGAACTATTTAGGGAAGAAGCAGGCAGCTGCTATTCTATCTGTAATGGAGTGGCCAGCGCAGTCACCAGATCTCAACCCCATTGAGCTGTTGTGGGAGCAGCTTGACCATATGGTACGCAAAAAGTGCCCATCAAGCCAATCCAACTTGTGGAGGGGCTTCAGGAAGCATGGGGGGAAATTTCTCAAGATTGCCTCAGCAAATTAACAGCTAGAATGCCAAAGGTCTGCAATGCTGGAATTGCTGCAAAGGGAGCATTCTGTGACGAAAGCAAAGTTTGAAGGAGAAAATTATTCTTTCTAATAAAAATCATTATTTCTAAACTTGTCAATGTCTGGACTATAATTTCTAATCATCTTGCAACTCATTTGATAAACAAAAGTATGAGTTTTCATGGCAAACACAAAATTGTCTGGGTGACCCCAAACTTTTGAACGATAGTGTATAAGCACAATACTAGCAAACTAAAGGTATACCTTTTTAATTACTCATTTTCTGTACCCTCATTTATGTTTATATATAATAAAAGTTGTTTTATGACCTGTTAGTGAGGGATATATAGTGGGGTTCTCCCCTATTGGTCTGTATATATACAAATCCCTCCCAGGACATCATATACCCGATTGTTTGTTCAATCTACAATCAAAGTTAAAAAAAAAAGAAAAGTTATCAGTATCGGGTTTTATTTGGAAAAAGCAATATACAGCTCCTTAATGGGAACGTGACAGAAACTTTATCTCCCAATCCATTAATATGGCTGTATAGCCCTTTAAAAGATAAATCAATCAAACCCTTTATGACCCGAAAGGGCTACTTCAGCAGCTAGAAACCACATTTTCAAGTTTAGTCTGGAAGTGCATGGAGACATGACAGTAAACTTACAGCTTCTAAGTCTCTGCTGTATTCCTGAACTAGCAGCACCTTCCCCTGGCTGATTGACAAGTCGTTTGCTCTGTTACACTGGTCACTGACCTGTCAATCAGCCAGGAGAAGGTGCTGCTAGTTTAGGGAATACAGCGGAGGCTGAGAAGCTTTAAATGCACAGGCATGCCCCAATGCACTACACTTACAGTGGAGGCAAAGAAGCTGTAAGTGCATCATTATGCCCCAGTGCACTTCACTTACAACAGAGGCAAAGAAGCTGTAAGTGCATCATCATGGCCTAAAGCACTTCACTTACAGTGGAGGCAAAGAAGCTGTAAGTGCATCAAGGCCTAAAGCACTTCACTTACAGTGGAGGCAAAGAAGCTGTAAGTGCATCATCATGGCCTAAAGCACTTCACTTACAGTGGAGGCAAAGAAGCTGTAAGTGCATCAAGGCCTAAAGCACTTCACTTACAGTGGAGGCAAAGAAGCTGTAAGTGCATCGTCATACACCAATGCACTTCAACACACAACTTCGTGATACAGGAGCAGCACTTTGGGGCCATAAAGGGATCAACTAGTGTTATGGGAGGGGGGAAAAAAGTTTCTGACAGATTATTTTTTTAAGGTTTTGTACATAGCCCATTAGGCTTTGTAATCCTGTAGTGTTTCTTCATGGTGGGCAGGACATACTTGTGACGGTAGGACGCCTCGTAATAGGTTGTAGGACTCATAGAAGTGTGCAATAGAAGTTGTCCTTTAAATCACTGATTTGCATGTGCTGAAAAGGATCCATTTTCTCCTTCAAGTCCAAAAGCTGCGGCACCGATGATAACAGCAGACCATTCGGTTTTATGATATTCACTGCCATATCTCTATGCGAAATAGTTAACACGCTCCATAATGTTAATGTTTTTCCATATAAAATGTAAGTCACAGTCACGGGGTAGAGACATTTTTGCCCACGCACTACGGGGCACATCCTGGTTTACAGTAAACAATTAAAACTTCTCATTAACTGTGACAAAGCGTTGCCCAAGAAGCCTTAGATCTGACTCTGCTATGCTATAGATTTGAAATAAGGCCCCATTGCTTGTCAGGAGGAAAGGCTGCGGAGGGATTGACAACGCTACTGAGAATATATACGGCTCAGCCTTTCCTCACCCTGCTAGCGTTATTGTCACAACTGCCAGAGAATTTGTGGGGTTTAGCAGATAAGGATCAGAACAGCCCATCGGGGACTCGTTAATCACCCCAAGCGCCTTCTCGAATCCAAATTACATCTGCATTTGAATTAGCGGAGGCACTTACCAATTTAATTCTGAGCGGTTTCCCTTTAAAGATGGAATTAAATTAGAAAATGAGTGAGTCCTTAATTTCCAGATTATAAATCACCAGCATATAATTCAACTCCTGTACCTTAAGGCCAATTACATTATCCTAAGCGACATTTTATTTCACAACCTTGCGAGCGCTCTCATAATGCAGAGATGAGAGGTGCCACAAATCAGCCTGAGGAGGAACATATACATCCAGGGCTGGCGCTGGCAGAAACTACCACCGCACTTAGGAAGTGGAAGCCTTACTGACATAGCTAAAGCATCCATTATGGCTCATTCCTCAGATTAAGTGCTACGTCTATTTCTGGTCATTCACCGTTTGGTCCTACTCGGCTATGTATGGCACAAAAATTTAATTTTTTTTTGTTTTGACAAATTTACATGGATTTATACCAGGTGGATTTTTGGCTATCCTGCAAAAACACCTTTGTTTTTGCAATTTTTTTTGCTAATTTTTAGGCTTATCCACTATATAGACAAAAAGTATTGGCACACAAGTCTTAATCATTGAATTCAGATAAAATGGCTTGTTCTATAGAGCTCACTGATACCAGCGTAGTTCTTTAATAGGAACCACATGGTGTGAATCAATCCACATGTCCAATTCTATTGGCCATGACAGTAGGCCATGACATGTGTTTGCTGAACGAGATAAGGAGAACCGCCTCTTACCTGCTGACTTCCGTGGATCTTCGTTTAATTAGCCGGCACGGTGCAACGCCATCTTAGCGACTTTATGCACATGTGACGTTGTGTCAGGCCGGCTAATCAAAAAATGCTTAAAAAAATGCTTGAAAGACTCTTCCTATTCATTTCTATTGTTAAACCACTTTGCTGGTCATATGTTCAGTCTTATGAATGTTTTTCCCCTTCAGGGAAACAAAAAAGCGCATGTCACTTATTTGAAGCAGATCCTAATGGTATTCGCTCCAAACTAGGCATAGTCCAATCAAAAGACTGCAAAAAGCTGTTCCAAAATGATTAAAATACTCTTAAAAACAGCTTCAGGAATTGTGAAACTCCTCCAAAACTCCTCCTAAGTGTATGTGCACACGATGGGCCCAATTCAGCATTGCATTTCGGGCAGCTTTTTGTTGTGAATATCTCTCAATTAGTGACTGTAATTAGCGACAAATTCATCATAAATCATAATTCTGATATGAAGACATCAGCTGCATTCATTGAGAATTAAATTAAGTGATGATCAGTCATAAAAATCTGAACAAGCTTCTCTAATTTCCAAAAAATTACAGACACATCAATTTTTTTATGGACAGGGGAAAAAAGTGCCCTATATTTATGGACTGTCAATCTCGAGTCATGGCAACTTAATGGATGAAATCTCTGTAGGTAGATCAATTTTATGCAAGCCTAGATAGGTCCACCAGGCTCTTCTCTGCCGTTATCTTACTAGTATCAAGCAATCGAGTTGCTGGTCTTCCTCTTTGCCTTGTTCCTTCTATTCTTCTGACCATGTCTTTCTCCAGTGATTGCTCTCTTCATCTGATGTATCCAAATAGTCAAGTTGTAGCTTGGTGATCCTTGCTTCCAGTGACATGTCTGACTTGATTTATTCCAAAATTGATTTGTTTGTTCTTGCCATCCATGTTATTGATAACATCCTTCTCCAGCACCACATTTCGAAGGCGTTGATTTTTCTTCTGCCTTGCTTTTTTATCATTCAGGTTTTGCATCCGTATGTTACCACAGAAAAAAACAAACTATATACGAGATGTGTCTTCGTCGCCAGTGAAATGTTCCTCAATTTGAAGACCTTGTCCAGTGAAGTCATTGTTGATTTGTCCATAGCTATTCTTCTATTGACTTCCGGTGTTGTCGCTGCATCTTGAGTTATCCATCGATCTGAGTAGGTTGAAGTCCTTTACAACTTCCATTTTGTCACCATCCATCTCCATTGTGTCCCAGTCATACCTGGCAGTAGTCAATATCTTTGTCTTCATTGTGTGAGTAGTAGTTCCACATTCAAGCTTTCCATCTTGACATTCCATACGTAATAAATCCTTCATTCCATCTACGCTTTTTGATATCAATGTTTTTGGCAGTAGATGCTTTGGTTGTATACTGCAGATGTTCAATTTGCACAAAATTTTTTTACTTGTCTTCTACAATTATCTCAATATTCTCGAAATTCCCAGAAATAAATATGATAAAAAGTGAAGAGATACTGACAGCAAATATAGTCATAATTTTCATACAGCTCTCTGATTCAGATAACCCTGTCATTTAGAATTTGGATTCTTTTATGGTCTTTTTGATGAAAACCTTGTTATTATTGTTTCTTTTCTGTTGGATTACTTGTCAGTATGCTGCAAAACAATAGGCAACTAATGACCAGTCTTCTAAGTAGCATAAATCAGGCTAATATTACAAATTAGGTTAATTGAGATAATGGCGCAAACACAACCACAAAAGCTTTAAAGGGTTTTGTAAAGACTCTGGCAATGTGCATCCTTGTCCTGGATCCAGATAAATCATTAATTGTGGCTATTGTAACATTTCTGAGTAATGACTATTTTTAAACATAAAAATGGGTTGTCCACTTGAAAAGTCATTTTCTAACCGACCCAATGTGTTTTTATATCCTTGTTGTAATTTTAAAGGTGTATCTTACCTGGGGGATGGTGGAGGTGGAGCAGGGTCACAGGAGGCATGGTCCCTTCCTCAGGAAGCTGATGGCAGCAGAAGTGGTGAAAATGCTGCGGGCCCTGGGTGGGAGAAGAGGGTATCACAGCAGCGCGATGCTGCGGGCCCCTGCAGTCGGCAGTGAGGCAGAGCAGAGTGCGTTATGCGGAGCAGGGTCCCTTCCTCAGGAGGCTACCGACAGCAGCAGAAGTGTGGCAATGTTGCAGACCCGGTGTCGGCAGTGATCAGAGCGGAGTGCATCACGTTACTGTGCCTGCTTTATTAGACTGTACTGTAATGAAAATTGTTACTGTAATATCCCTGAAATGCGCTGATGGTGCTTCAAATTAAATCCCACTGTTAAACTGTTGAAAAAGACTATTGTCAGATGTGTCTGGTCAGCAACTGAATCAATCGTGTGCCTGAGAGAAGCTGCAGCCTATGGTCGCCCTGAGTAATGATCCGCCCAGGATTCCAACAAATTCATGAAACCCGTCTCGCCCTATCTGAACCTAGCGGCGTGTAACATGTGCATAGGTTCATTTTTTGGGGGGGGTTAGCCCTTTTTCAGTTGGGTTTAAGGCTGATGTCACGTGCATGTACCCTAAAAGAAATTATTGAAAGACTTGAAATAAGGGTGAAGTTTTACACTTCTTATAGAATGCTCGACCACCTACGGTAAATGCATTATATTAGCAAAAAAAAAAATTCCTGTTTTTAATTATTGATAACTTGCTTTCGCACATAAAACACTGGAATATTTTTAAGGATATTGCTTCCCTTTTTAAAGCTGCATTTAAAGATAAATGTGATGGTAAAAATTTCTCTTTATAATACAAAGATTTTGACTGGTCCAGGAGGAGTGCAGGTGAGAGCCACTGGCTTATACAATAAAGAAAAATGCAATTATCCAGAAAATGCGTTCTATGGGTGAGTGGCTTCACTACGGCTATATCAAACTGGTCTCCGCTGTATTGAGGCTATTACCCGCATATTCTACCTTCTCATATATCATGGGCTTTTCCCTGGCATTGAAGGTGTTAATTATTCATGCAATCTTTACAGAAATAAGGCATAAAGCCTCGGTGGGAAGTCGAGATTTGCAGGCGATAAACATTATTTACAGACGGGTGCATATGATTCAGGGTAATGACGGAGGCAGTCGGAGGGGGAGATATTAACTTCTTGTTTCAATTCAAGCAGTATTGCTCCTGTTTAATCTAATTTCTATTTGTTTCCCAGCCTTTGTGAGGGTTTTATTGAGGTTGCGGCAGGCTTATCAAGATGATCTCTCTCTCTTTCTCTCCCCATTTGTGAGCTGAAGCAGAGCGCAGATCAAACTGGAGCATGAGATTTGGGTCAGTAAAAGACAGGAGCCAAGAGATATCCTGGTAATACAGAAGACACATGAGGGTCCCCGACCACAACCAGCCTTTATTCACATCCAGGCCATGCAAAAAAGCAGCTGTGCACTCATTGCATTGTGATCATGGAGGACAAATATATTTCCTGCTGTCTTTGTCATCATGGGCCGGTTTGATTGTATCCAAAGAACAAACCTTTTGGTTGCAATCTTATCTAAAGGAAATTCAAGAAAATCCAATATACTTGACAAAGACCAACTTTTTGGCTCACAATGCTAAAAAAAATATGGGTGACCTAGTAGACTATTTATGGGCCCAAAATTCAGCCTGAGCAACATTAATGTAAAAATTATTACCCAAAAATTTATAAAATCAAAAATTTTGGGAAGACTATCTCTCCTTAGGGAGACCAACTAAGTATGGAGTCTTATGGAAATGTGGCGCCCCTGAGGGTTCAGCTGTCACAGAGGTACTGCACCTCACCCAGAGGTGTGGTGTCTCCTTCTCTCAGGTAAGGAGGGAGTGCTGCCCGGAACCCCAACACCCACATTCAACACTACACTACTCCAGGCCGGCTGGAAGGGCAAGACGCACTGTGTCTCCTGCTGAGCCCTGTCCCTGGCTGGAGTGGGGGGAACCAAAGGTAGGGGGAACCAGTAGTGAGTGTGGGTGGAGGAAGCTGTTTAGGGGAGCACTTTTACAGGAGGTATATTTAAAGGGGAGCCATCTTAGGCAGGACAGAGCAGTCAGTGGAGAACAGTCAGTGAGTAGTAAGGAGAGCAGAGTCTCTTCAGGAGCTCTGCTCCACAAGTGGGGCCTAGTGATAGAGGCCCAGGAGGGGAGCAGAAGAGTAAGGCTCCGTTCTACAGAAGGGATCCCAGGGGGTATGGTGAGTGCAGGACGGCACCCGTACGCCCCGAATCTGCCAGGTGTCAGAGGGATCAGGCAGCAACAAGGGGACCGGCCCCTGGACCAGCCGTGTTACTCCAGGTCTCGGCTGGAAAAACCGGAGGCTTCTGCACTTCCATGGTGCAGTCACCACAGTCTCATCCTAGTCACCGTGAGGGTCAAGTAGGTCCGGGTACTCCAGGTTGCCCAGAGGGACTTCAAAGCACCTGATCGGTACTGTGTGTGGGAAGCGCAGGGCAGGAGGGAGAAGACCCAGCGCGGGAAGTCGGTCTAGTTAGGTACATAAAGAAAGCGGGGTTCCGTCAAGCGCTCCTGACACATCTGAGGAAGAGCTGAACCCCTGGTCTGGTAGACGCAGTGCGACACGGAGGCGGACACCCGTACAGTGTACCTGAGAACCTTGAATAAGAACTGTGAGTAAAACTCGGATGACTGCACTCCGTTGCCTCCGTCAGTTATTTCAGCTGCGCCATCCCTCCTGCACCACAAGTCCCAGCATCACCACCCACCGTCAAACTCTACACTGCCCTGAGGCCCGCTCCACCTGTGGGGAGCTGTTCCATCCTAGCTGCCTATCAACTGCCTCAGAGGTCTGCAGCAGCGCTGGTACAAATTACCAGAAACCACAGGTGGCGTCACGATCAAACTACAAATCCCATATAAACTATTCCCCTTTTTGTTGACCGCCCTGGGCCACGGACCGGGCCAGCCACTGTGACATATTCCCCCCCAGCATCCATAGGCCCGGACACCGAGTACCCCACTGCCCTGGGGGCGCGTCAGAAAGACTTGCAAATTAGCTTTCTTCTTGAAGGAATGAAAACTCGCTAGTGCCACCTATTGACTTAAATAGTGGCTATCTTCACTAGGTAGCAGTAGATTTCTTTCCTTTCAGCTGGGAGCTGTGCTACATGTTTTTCTAATGGAGTTTTTGCCAATAAAACTCTATTCTCAGCCGGTCTCCTTAGAGCAGGGTTGCCAAACAAATGGTCCTTAAAAATAGGGCATTTTTTGCCCTGTCTGTAGAAATTTTTCAAGGCGTCTGTGATTTTTTTTTGAAGCTGAAGAAATTTCTACAGGTTATTATGACCATAATTATCATTTTACAGTTTACATTGAATGCAGCTGATGTCTTCATATCAGAATTATGGGATGCAGAACCGTATTACTCATAATGATTTATTATAATTTTTCAATGCGTCCGTAAAAAATATTGTCTGTCCGTGATTTTTTAATAAGCTGATCAATGAGGGAGTTAAAAAGTGCAGCAAAAACATAGTTGAAAGTTTACATCTGCTTTTCATACTTTTTTTTTGTTGTTGCGTTTTTGCCCTTAAAAATAAAGGTATGCTCTAAAGATAGGAGGATATTGCATCATCCATAGTAAGAAGAGTGAATCAGTGGGACTTAAAAATACTCAACAAAAATGCATAAAAAAGTATCAAAATGTATAAAAAATGCATAAAAAAATATTGTAATGTTCGTAGTGTTTTTCCTGCCAGTACTCTGCTTATTTTATGTAGAAAAAAGCTGCAAAAATGTTACTAGTAGAGATGAGCGTTGTTCGACTTGAACTGTTCGCCAATCTCAAATTCGAGCTGTTTTGGGCGGTGTTCGAGTCGTTCGACGAACTCGAACGATTTGCAAAAAATTCGGCTGTTCGAGGTTATGTTCGATAACTGTTCATGCACCAAAATCATATCTGGATTTTTTCACAATAATACTGTTAATCAATGTTAATAGACAGTGTAGAGTGGGCGGGGGGAGGGGCAGGGGATGGATCTCTGCAGAAATAATGCCGATCTCCATTTTTTTTTTCTTTCCCGCATTTACAGTGGGGTGGTGCAATCTGTCAGCCTATCAGCAGCGCACACACGCAGCGAAGTGCTTTTTTTCACACAAGCAAGGGCATGTGTCATGGGCTGTGTATATCACATGTCCTTGCCCTATAAGACCCAGCCATTTTCCCCGTCGCCACCATTTTCTCACTGCTGCAGCTGAGTGTTAGACGGCACCGCTGCTGCTGTGGGCACTATACAGTATAACTGTGTGAATTGCAAGCGAATTTCCAGTTACATAGAGAGATAGGTTTAGGGAGTAAGAACTAGTTCTAATTGCAGCCCTTTTGAGGGCTAGGTTACATCAGTTCCTATCACTTTTTGCCAGGCAGGTCTGTGCCAGTGCTGTGCAAGTGTTTTTCACAGCATTTGGCGAAATGTAGCTCAGCCAATCCTTTTGGGCCTGTAGCAGTGTCTGTTAGTCATTGGAGTAGCCTATCTGTGTTGCAAGCTACACCACCTGTGTATCTAATACCAATTTTTTACTGCATCTAAGCCAGCCAATCCTTTTGGGCCTGTAGCAGTGTCTGGTAGTCAGTGGAGTAGCCCATCTGAAGCAAGCTACACCACCTGTGTTTCTAATAACAATTTTTTACTGCATCTAACCCAGTAAATCCTTTTGGGCCTAGTAGCAGTGTCTGGTAGTCAGCGGAGTAGCCCACCTGTGAAGGAAGCTACACCGCCTGTGTATCTAATTCAAATTTTTTACTGCATCTAACCCAGGAAATCTTTTTGGGCCTAGTAGCAGTGTCTGGTAGTCAGCGGAGTAGCCCACCTGTGAAGGAAGCTACACCGCCTGTGTATCTAATTCTAATTTTTTACTGCATCTAACCCAGGAAATCTTTTTGGGCCTAGTAGCAGTGTCTGGTAGTCAGCGGAGTAGCCCACCTGTGAAGGAAGCTACACCGCCTGTGTATCTAATTCTAATTTTTTACTGCATCTAACCCAGGAAATCCTTTTGGGCCTAGTAGTGTGGCGCCCCTGAGGGTTCAGTCGCCACAGGGGTACTGCACCTCAGATAGAGTTGTGGTATCTCCTCTTACAGGTAAGGATGGAGCATTTCTTGGGACCCTACTTTACCACTCAACACTACACCACTCCTGTCCTGTAGGGGGGCCTAAATGCACCAGGGTGCTGCCCCGGTCCGGGATAGAGGAGATGGGGGGAACCAAAGATAGGGGGAACCATGTAGTGGGTGAGGGTGGAGGACACACTTTTAGGATACACTTATTGATTCATATATATCCAACGGCCATCTTTAGTTCAAGGTCTTTGATTGTGGTCTTCTGCCAGGGTCCAGCACGAGTCTGCAGCTGACTGAAGATACACGGTCCTCGTACTCTGGCCTTGAGACGAGGAGCAGGTCAGAGTTAACCACTGTCTCTACCCGGTCAGGGTCCTGTCCTAAGAAGGCCTTGGAGGGGAGCAGAGGAGATAGGCTCCACAGGCTAAAGGATCCCAGGGGGATACGGACGGAGCGGAGTCGCCACCTGTATTCTTTATTCTGGCCTAGTCAGAGGGATTCCTGCTGCAAGAGGGGTGACCGGCCCCCGATATCTGACTTTGTTACTTCACGTCTCAGTCAGAAAAGCCCGGAGGCTTAGTGGATCCCAGGTGGATATGGACGGAGCGGAGTCGCCACCTGTATCTCTCACACTGCGTTTATCCAGTGGGACCCGGCCTTACACCACGTTCGAACCACACAGTCAGGAGAAGACTTAGTGGGAGAACTTACCAAGAAGAGTAACACACACCAGAGGGGTCTCGACAGGTGCTCCTGATCTACCTGGGAAGTGCTGAACCCCCTTCCCGGTGGCCGCAGTACGCCGTGTGTAGCAGAGGGAAGCTTTGCGGCTAAAGTTCATCTACAGTGAGTAAAGAACCGGATGACTTCACATACCGCCTCAGCCTGTTATTTCCTGCGCGGCACTGCACCCACCATCCCTTCTCACACTGCCCTGAGGCCCGCTCCGCCTGGAGGAGCCGTTCCATCTTAGCTGCCCATAACACCAGCCTCAGTGGACTGTTGCAGCGCTGGTGGCCTTCACCAGAAACCACAGGTGGCGTAGTCGAGCAAACGACTCATCCTATAAGAAGCCCATTATTTTTATGTGACAGCCCTGGGCACGGAACGGGTCCAGGCCACGACTGCATCCCCTCTAAACATCAGCAAGGCCCGGCTCCGAGTAACCCCATTTCCCAGGGAAGGCGAGGCGTCACAGTAGCAGTGTCTCGTAGTCAGTGGAGTAGCCCATCTGAAGCAAGCTACACCACCTGTGTCTCTAATAACAATTTTTTACTGCATCTAACCCAGTAAATCCTTTTGAGCATAGTAGCAGTGTCTCGTAGTCAGCAGAGTAGCCCACCTGTGAAGGAAGCTACACCGCCTGTGTATCTAATTCTAATTTTTTACTGTATCTAACCCAGGAAATCATTTTGGGCCTAGTAGCAGTGTCTGGTAGTCAGCGGAGTAGCCCACCTGTGAAGGAAGCTACATCGCCTTTGTATCTAATTCTAATTTTTTACTGCATCTAACCCAGGAAATCCTTTTGGGCCTAGTAGCAGTGTCTGTTAGTCAGTGGAGTAGCCCATCTGAAGCAAGCTACACCACCTGTGTATCTAATAACAATTTTTTACTGCATCTAACCCAGTAAATCCTTTTGGGCATAGTAGCAGTGTCTCGTAGTTAGCGGAGTAGCCCACCTGTGAAGGAAGCTATACCGCCTGTGTATTTAATTCTAATTTTTTACTACATCTAACCCAGGAAATCCTTTTGGGCCTAGTAGCAGTGTCTCGTAGTCATTGGAGTAGCCCACCTGTGAAGCAAGCTACACTGCCTGTGTATCTAATAAAATTGTTTTACTGCATCTAACCCAGCCAATCCTTTTGGGCTAGTACCACAGTTTGGCCACTCAGCTCTGCTCGGTTTCCATCCATCGCTTTTTGTGCAAACAACTACAGAGTTGCCAATTAGTTAAACACCAAAATGAGTGGCAAAAGGCCTGCTGCTGGTGGAAAGGGGAATAGGCATGTTGGAAAGGGAAAAAAAGGTAGTGTCCGTGGGGTGGGTGGTAAAGCAACAGTAACATCTGCAGAAGAAAGACCATCTTCCAGCCAAACTAAGATGTCTACTTCTTTTCGTGGACAATGTGATATGATCCCTTTCTTATGGACACACCCATCGCTACAAATTCCAGATGAGGCACAAAAACAGCAGGTGCTTCAATGGATATCAAGTGCTCCTTCAAGTGGGCTCTCCTCCACATCAACTTCAACATCACAAATACTCCAGTCCTCAGAGGTGTCACCCCAATCGCACTTGCTTCCTCACAGCTCCCAAGTCTCCAGCTGCCCGTCTGAGTATGGCGTAACACAGATGGTTGAGTCTGCAGAGCTGTTTACTCATACTATAGCCTGGGAATCAGAGGTCTGCTCCAAAGCTTCAGTGTCTGCTAGTCAGCGTAGTAGCCCAGCTGTGAAGCAAGCTACACCACCTGTGTATCTAATAACAATTTTTTACTGCATCTAACCCAGCCAATCATTTTGGGCTAGTAGCAGTGTCTCGTAGTCAGCAGAGTAGCCCATCTGAAGCAAGCTACACCACCTGTGTATCTAATAACAATTTTTTACTGCATCTAACCCAGGAAATCCTTTTGGGCTAGTAGCAGTGTCTCGTAGTCAGCGGAGTAGCCCATCTGAAGCAAGCTACACCGCCTTTGTATCTAATAACAATTTTTAACTACATCTAGCCCAGGCAATACTTTGGGCCTAGTAGCAGTGTCTGCTAGTCAGCGGAGTAGCCCAGCTGCTAAGCAAGCTACACCACCTGTAGATCTAATTACAAATTTTTAACTGCATCTAGCCCAGGCAATACTTTGGGCCTAGTAGCAGTGTCTGCTAATCAGCGGAGTAGCCCAGCTGTTAAGCAAGCTACACCGCCTGTAGATCTAATTACAAATTTTTAACTGCATCTAGCCCAGGCAATACTTTGGGCCTAGTAGTAGTGTCTGCTAGTCAGCGGAGTAGCCCAGCTGTTAAGCAAGCTACACCACCTGTGCTTTGGACACTTAATTTTTTCAAGGGAAACGCTTCGGGCCCCCAGGACACTCAGTCAAGAGCATCGGGGAGGCGCCCCAAGGCAAATGGGCTCGATCCTTATAAAAGCTTTTTAACTGCAGCAGCTTTAGTGGACGCTACTGGAGCTGGAATTACCACGGCTGCTGGCACCAGACTTGCCCTCCAATAGATCCTTGCAAAAGGATTTAAAGTGTACTCATTCAAATTACAGAGCCAATTTAAATTACAGAGCTTATACCTGCCTCCACCGCGGGGGGTCTCGACCCACCAGCGGACAGGCACCAGTATTGGGAGAGGGGGGCTGGCCATCAGGGTCCACCGCGGCTCTGGCACAAACCCGGCGACATGGAGGTCGTACGGGCAGGAACGGCCTGGCCGTGTCTGCTTCGCACTCCAGCATAGTCCCTCTGCCGCTCGCGCCCGTAACCTCAAAGGGATGCGCAAGCGGCTTTTCTTCCCAGGACTGTTCCCCGCCCAGCAGGAACGTGGGGGAGCTCAGGTCGGCCTTCCACCGTACTCCCTTACCTCCCTCGCCCTCTTTCCTTCTTCCGTTCTCCATCTAACCCCTCGGCTCTGTGGTGTCCGCTCTCCCTCCAGCTCTCTCCTTGTGACAGGTGGACTACCGTGTGTATTCACACTGTGGCGAATTTTTTGGGCCCAGGCATAAGAAGTCGTCGAGGTAATGGATAATATGTGCCCCCTTAGAAACGTCCATGACGACCCATTCGAGGAAGCAACTAAACGCCTCAAATAGTGGGCAGGATATGGAGCACCCCATGGGCAAACAGCGATCTATATAGTATGCTCCTTCCGAAAAGCAGCCCAATAGGCGGACACTGTTCGGAGGCACAGGTAGTAAGTAACCGAAACGCCCCCTCAATGTCTGTTTTGGCCATTAGGGTGCCCCTTCCCAACTTCTTGACCCGCCTGATTGCCTTGTCAAAGAAGGTACAGTATATACAACTGTACTTGGTTCCACGTCGATGTTGTTGTTTACTGACCTGCCCTTTGAATATGACAAATGGTGGATTAGTCCGAATGTATTGGGTTCCGTTTTTGGCACGACTCCCAACGGGGATACCACTACGTCTTGTAAGGAAAGTGTTCTGAATGGAACCGCCATTCTACCTAAAGATATTTCTTTTTTAAATTTTCTTGTCACGACGTCTGGGTGTTGGTAGGCTGATTTTAGATTTTTACTCCAGCCTTTCTTGATTTTAGAAGGGCATGACATGCCTATATCTGTGTCTCCTCCTCCTTTTACTCCTCCACCTCTTTTCTTTTCGCATGACTATATGTACTTGTCACTTTTCCATGTGTTAGTTGTGTCTTCTGAGCAGTTTGTCAGCTTTTGGACACCTTTGAAGGTGTTTTCTATGTGTTTTCTATGTGTCTTTATGTGTTTTTGTTTGCCTGCCATTGGTTTCAACGGTGTTCGACGGTGTTCGACGAACCGTTCGGCGAACATGCCAGTGTTCGACGAACCGAACCGAAACCGAACACTACGGGGGTGGCTCAACACTAGTTACTAGTGAACATACCCTTAGTAAGGCCCCCCAAAAGCTGCAACAAGGGCATCTCCTTCAATGAGCAAAACGCCGCTCTGCAATAATAAGGGCCAAGTATGTTGAAAAAGCTGTCTGTAGATGGGTATCGGGCTTGGCTAATATCCCTAATTATGCTGCAAATGTCTTTAAACCCTTCCCGACATCCACTGTACATGTACCGTGCTACTGGGTAGCTGGTGTATGGAGCGGGCTCAGAGGCTGAGCTCATCCCATACCAGGCAAATAACAGCTGTAACACTTGGGCTGTTGACCTTTAAATGTCTCTGTCAATCTATGATAGTGGTATTTACAGCATGCAACCTAGGGGAGGAGAGTGCATCATTCCACGTGGCCATCGACCTCTCCATGACATGAACTTGCATTGGCAACTGGGGCTCAGCTAAAGACCTCCATGTCTGCAGTCACGACACTCCATTGGAATCCAGCTTGTGGTTGGGCTTCAAAGGAAACTGTCATTTTTATTTACTATATACAATGATACTGATTCCACTAATACAGTCATGGCCGAAAGTGTTGGCACCCTTGAAACTGTTCCAGAAAATGAAGTATTTCTCCTAGAAAATTATTGCAATTACACATGTTTTATTATACACATGTTTATTTCCTTTGTATGTATTGGAACAACTCAAAAAAACAGAGAAAAAATAAAACAATTGGACATCATTTCACACAAATGGGCCAGACAAAATTATTGACACTTTTCCAAAATTGTGGGTAAACAACTTTGTTTCAAGCATGTGATGCTCGTCCAAACTCACCTGTGGCAAGTGACAGGTGTGGGCAATATGAAAATCACACCTGAAACCAGATAAAAAGGGAAGAAGTTGCATCTTTGCATTGTGTATCTGTATGTGCCACACTAAGCATGGAGAACAGAAAGAGGAGAAGAGAACTGTCTGAGGACTTGAGAACCACAATTGTTGAAAAACAGCAACAATCTCAAGATTACAAGTCCATCTCCAGATATCATGAGGTTCCTTTGTCCACCGTGCACAACATAATCAAGTAGTGCACAACCCATGGCACTGTAGTTAATCTTCCTGAACATGGATGGCAGAGACAAACTGATGAAAGGTTGCAACACAGGATAGACGTCTGGATGGTGGATAAGCAGCCCCAGTCAAGTTCCAAAGAAATTCAAGCTATCCTGCAGGCTCAAGGTGCATTAGTGTCAGAGCGAACTATCTGTCAACATTTGAATGAAATGAAACGCTATGACAAGAAACCCAGAAGGACCCCACTGCTGACACAAAGACATAAAAAAAGAAAAAGCTAGACTGCAGTTTGCTATAATGTATGTGAGTAAGCCATAATCCTTCTGGGAGTCTTCTGGACCGATGATACCGAGATAGAGCTTTTTGGTAAAGCACATCATTACCGAAAATGGAATGAGGCCTACAAGAAATAAAACATGTTAACTACTACATTTGCTGGAGGTTCAAATATGTTTTGGGTTGTTTTGCTGCCTGTGGCACTGGGTTCCTTGACTGTGTGCAAGGCGACATGAAAGCTGGGTTTGCGTCCTAGGTCATGGGTCTTCCAGCAGGATAATGATGCCAAACATACTTCAAGAAGCCCCAGAAATGGATGCAAACAAAATGCTGGAGAGTTCTGAATTGGCCGACAATGAGTCCGGATCTATATCCCATTGAACACCTGTGGAGAGATCTTAAAATTGCTGTTGGGAGAAGGCACCTTCATATATGAGAGTCCTGGAGCAGCTTGCAAAAGAAGAGTGGTCCAAAATTCCAGCTGAGAGGTGTAAGAAGCTTGTTGATGGTTATAGGGAGCGATTGATTGCAGTTAATTATTCAAAAGGGCGGTCAACCAAATATTAAGTTTAGGGCGCTAACAATTTTGTCCGGCCCATTTTTGGGGTTTTGTGTGAAATTATGTCCAATTTTCCTTTGCTTCTCTGTTTTTTGTGTTGTTCCAATACACACAGAGGAAATAAACATGTGTATAACGAAACATGTTTAACCTCTTTACAACCCAAGGTGGTTTGCACGTTAATGACCAGGCCAATTTTTACAATTCTGACAACTGTCACTTTATGAGGTAATTACTCTGGAACGCTTCAACAGATCCCCCTGATTCTGAGATTGTTTTTTCATGACATATTGTACTTCATGATTGTGGTAAAATTTCTTCAATATCACTTGTGTTTATTTGTGAAAAAAAAAGGAAATTTGGCGAAAATTTTGAAAATTTTGCAATTTTCAAACTTTGAATTTTTATCCTCTTAAATCAGAGAGATATATCACACAAAATAGTTAATAAATAACATTTCCCACATGTCTACTTTACAACAGCACAATTTTGGAACCAAAATTTTTTTTTATTGGGGAGCTATAAGGGTTAAAAGTTGACCAGCGATTTCTCATTTTTACAACAAAATTTACAAAACCATTTTTTTAGGGACCACATCATATTTGAAGTCACTTTGAGAAGTCTTTATAACAGAAAATACCCAAAAGTGACACCATTCTAAAAACTGCACCCCTCAAGGTGCTCAAAACCACATTTAAGAACTTTATTAACCCTTTAGGTGCTTCACAGGAATTTTTGGAATGTGGAAGAAAAAAATTAACATTTAACTTTTTTCACAAAAAATTTACTTTAGACCCAATTTTTTTTATTTTCGCAGGGTTAACAGGAAAAAATGGACCCCAAAATTTGTTGTGCAATTTCCCCTGGGCACGCAGATACCCCATATGTGGTGAAAAAACACTGTTTGGGCGCACTGCAGGGTTCGGAAGGGAAGGAGTGCCATTTGACTTTTTGAATGTAAAATTTGCTTGAATAATTAGCGGACGCCATGTTGCATTTGGGGAGCCCCTGATGTGCCTAAACAGTGGAAACCCCAACAATTGACACTATTTTGGAAACTAGACCCCTCAGGGAACGTATCTAGATGTGTGGTGAGCACCTTGAACCCCCAGGTGCTTCACAGAAGTTTATAACATTGAGCCGTAAAAATAAAATTTTCACATTTTTCCCACAGAAATGTTTTTCAGCCCCCAATTTTGCATTTTCATAAGGGTAACAGGAGAAATTGCACCATGCAGTTTGTTTTGCAATTTCTCCTGAGTAAGCAGATATCCCATATGTGGGGGAAAACCACTGTTTGGGCGCACGGCAGGGTTCGGAAGGGAAGGAGTGCCATTTGACTTTTTGATTGTAAAATTTGCTTGAATAACTAGCGGACGCCATGTTGCATTTGGGGAGCCCCTGATGTACCTAAACAGTGGAAACTCCCCACAAGTGACACCATTTTGGAAACTAGACCCCCCAGGGAACGTATCTAGATGTGTGGTGAGCACCTTGAACCCCCAGGTGCTTCACAGAAGTTTATAACATTGAGCGGTAAAAATAAAATTTTCACATTTTTCCCACAAAAATGTTTTTCAGCCCCCACTTTTGCATTTTCATAACTGTAACTGGAGAAATTGCACCACGCAGTTTGTTGTGCAATTTCTCCTGAGTAAGCAGATATCCCATATGTGGGGGAAAACCTCTGTTTGGGTGCACGGCAGGGTTTGGAAGGGAAGGAGCGCCATTTGACTTTTTGATTGTAAAATTTGCTTGAATAATTAGCGGATGTGCCCCTGATGTGCCTAAACAGAGGAAACCCCACACAAGTGACACCATTTTGGAAACTAGACCCCTCAGGGAACTTATCTAGATGTGTGGTGAGCACCTTGAACTCCCAAGTCCTTTACAGAAGTTTATAATATGAGCCGTGAAAATAAAAAAATCAAACTTTTTCCACAAAAATGATGTTTTAGCCCCAATTTTTTTATTTTCACAAGGGTAAGAGGAGAAAATGGACCCCAAAAACTTGTGTGCAATTTCTCCTGAGTACGCCAATACCCCATATGTTTGGGCGCACGGCAGAGTTCAGAAGGGAAGGAGCACTGTGTGACGTTTTGAACGCAAAATCGTCTGGAATCGAGAGCGGACGCCATGTCGCTTTTGGAGAGCCCCTGATGTGCCTAAATAGTGGAAACCCCCCACAAGTGACCCCATTTTGGAAACTACACCCCTCAAGGATTTTATCAAGGGGTATAGTGAACATTTTGAACCCAGAGGTACGACACAGAATTTGATAACATTAGGTCATCATATTGAATAAGTTGTTATTAGTCTTGAGCGTAAGTGCTCGCTACTTGAGTTTGCATCCGGTACTCAGGTATGCACCATGTATTTCGGGTGCTCGAGTGACATGCTCGAGTCCCCACCTGCATGTTTCACGGTTATTAGACACCCAAAAAAAATGTGGGGATCGCTCGTGCATGGCAGGCAACCCCGTGAGGTTTTTTTGGCCGCGAAGCATATGGGGCGGAAACTCGAGCATGTCACTCGAGCACCCACGATACTCAATGCATACCCGAGCACCCGATGCAAACTCAAATAACGAGCACTTGCGCTCAACACTAGTTGCCATATCGTCATCTTTTTTTTTTTTTTTACTTTTGAAAAAAAAAGCAACCCTAACCCTAACACAACCCTAACCCCAACAACAGCCCTAGCGTTTATTTTTTACGCCGTTCCTAGTGCGGTATAAGTGATTAGACGACTTTATTCTTCGGGTCGATGCGACTACAGCGATACCAGAATCATATCGGGTTTTTATGATTGACAGCTGTCACACACTAAAAGACGCATTTTTTTGTAAAATCTAGTTTTTGCATTGCCATATTTTGAGAGCTATAATTTTTCCATATTTTGGCTGACAGAGTCATGTGATGGCTTGTTTTTTGCGGGATGAGTTGACATTTTAATTGGTGACATTTTCAGGCACATGACATTTTTTGATCGCTTTCTATTCCGATTTTTGTGAGGCAGAATAAACAAAAAACAACAATTCAGGAATTGTTTTTTTTTAATTTTTTTATTCTGCTCCACGTGTGGTAAAATTGATAAGGTAGCTTTATTCTTCGGGTCAGTGCGTTTACAGCGGTACCACATTTATATAGTTTTTCTATGTTTTGGCGCTTTTACACAATAAAAGCTATTTCATAGAAAAAATTATTTTTTTGCATCGCTTTATTTTGAGAGCTATAACTTTTTTATTTTTCGGCTGATGGAGCTGTATGGTGGCTTGTTTTTTGTGGGACGAGATGACGTTTTCAGCGGTGCCATTTTTATTTATATTCGTCTTTTTGATCGCGCGTTATTTCATTTTTTGTTTGGCTGTATGATCATAAAGCATTGTTTTTTGCTGCGTTTTTTTTTTTTTTTTTTTTTTACTGTGTTCACTGAAGGGGTTAACTAGTGGGACAATTTTATAGGGCACATCGTTCCGGACGCGGCGATACCAAATATGTGTACTTTTATTTTTTTCGTGTTTTTTTCATAATAATATTTATTGATGGGTTCATTATATTTTTATTTTTGGTGGATTATTTTTTTTTTTATATTTTTACAATTATTTTTTTTATTTGTATACTTTGTCCCACTATGGGACTTTCACTTTTTTATTCTGATCGCCCTGTGCCATGAAGGCTGTCAGCGCTGCACAGTGAGAACATAGTTTGGTCATGCACTGCGCATGACCAAAAAATCTTCCTCCTGTCTGGTGACCCGGATGTTGTCATGACGACATCGGGTCGTCATGGCAACATTCGGGAAGCCGCGGCAGACAGCACTGGAGGCCGGAAGAGGAGGTGAGTATACCGATCACCTTCCTTTAGCCACCACAATGCTGCGATCGACTTCGATCACAGCATTGCGGGGGTTAATGTGCCGGGAGCGGTGCGGGACCGCTCCCTGCACATAGTACCGGGTGTCAGCTGTGACAATCAGCTGACATCCGGCGACTATCGCGCCCGCACAGCCTGTGTGCGCGCGCGATCGCCATGACGTACTAATACGGGTCAGGCTCTTAAAGCCCAGGGCACAGACGCATATTAATACGTCATGGGCTTTAAAGGGGTTAATTGCAATAATTTTCTGGGAAAAATGCTTCATTTTCTGGAACAATTTCAAGGGTGCCAATCCTTTCGGCCATGACTGTGAAGTAAAAAGTAAGAAAACGTTTTTTAAAAAAAATGTTAAGAATAAAAAACATACAAATTTGAAACAAATAATTAGTATCACTGCATCGGTAAAAATCTGATTTATCAAAATGTAAAATGAATCTGATCGGTAAATACCATAAGCAGAAAAAACTCCAAATTTGCAGTTTTAAGGTCGCCGCAATGCTACAAAAAAATTTAAGTGATCAAAATGTCGTATCTATCCCAAAATAATGTCAATAAAAAAGTCTGCTTGCTCCGGATAAAATAAGCTCTTATACAGCTCTATTGCCCAAAAAATTTAAACGTTACTGGTCTCGGAAAATGATGACACACACACTCCAATTTTTTTTTACAGTTTTCCAAATAAAAAAAATATTTTGTATCTCCGTAATCATACAGACCTGGAGAGTCATGACGACTGATCATTTTTATTACACAATTAACGCAGTAAAAACAAAACCTGAAAAATTTTGTCAAAATTGCATTTCTTTCACAATTTCATAGTATTTGGAATTTTTTTTTCCGTTTTCCGGTACATTATGCGGTAAAACAAATGGTGTCATTCAAAATTACAACTAGTCCCACAAAACAACAAACCCTCATATAGCTATGTGGACAGGAAAAAATAAAAAAGTTATGGCTCTTGTAAGAAAGCTAGGAATACAAAACAAAAAGGCAAAAACAAAAATTGGACATGGCATTAAAGGATTAAAGGGTCCGATGCTGACTTACAGGGTATCTGCCTCTACTAGCTAGTACTACCAATCCATATTTTTCCTTTAAGGGGACATGGTAAACCCATGCACACTTTTCATACCGGTTTTGGAGACAGTAGTTTTGATACAGTTTGAGGATAGTTAGGTTTCACACATTCTGTATTTGGTCAGTATTTTACATCAGTATTTGTAGAAGTGGTGCACATGTTTCTTTACAGCTGCTCTTTCACACACTACCTGTAATGTTTATTCAGTGTTTTAAGGCTTTCTCTCTATTGCTGAGCTGCAAAGTCCTCCGACCATCCAGATTAACGACAAAATGGTTGCTGCATTCACTGTCTCTGCTTTTATACAGAATATGATAGTCACTCCTAATTTGCTGCACTCTGCCATGTGATGTGATAACTGCAAGGCTTATAGGGAAGCCTGTGTACCCGCCCCTGAGATCATGTGAGTCTTCTGCATTGTGTAAAATGTCCGTGGCAATTGCTAATTGTTTGAGTTTACCAGGTCCAGCAAATTTCCTAAATTTCATCTAAAATTCAATGTGCATTATATAGATTCTCTCATCTATAGTCATGTTGTATTAATTGTCACCTTCCTATTTAACCATTGTCAGATTTTCAACCTGAATACTGCAAATTACTAAAAGTGTTGCTTCATTGCACCCCTCCTTCTTTACCATCACTCTCTTCCATTATTACAAACTTTTTGGAGGGAATTAAAGGAGCACCATTTCCATCAGCCCTGTGATTAGCTATGTAGTGCTGAAATAAACCTGGGTCACCCACATGCCTGATTTCTAACATTTTCCCCACCGGTCCTCCTTTCATGCACCCCTTGTCTTCATTGTGGATTTCCGATTTAGAGCAATGTATAGATCCAAGGGCTATAGTTCGCAGATTGCCATGCAGATCCCCAATGTACATGTCATCAGTATTTATACCACCTGGGTAGCAATGAGCGGATCTTTTGAAATTCAAATTTGCTGGCTTTGCCGAATTTTCACAAAAAAGTAGATTTGCAGCGAGTGAATTTGCTCGATTCTCAATACTGGAAATCTTGAAATTGCTTGGAAAATACAAGAGGCAGAAAGAAGAGAAAGAGAGTACCCTGCTAACCATAAGAGCTTACACTCTACAGAAGAGAGAGACGACCCCACTGACCATAAGAGCTTACACTCTACAGGAGAGAGAGAGGACCCCACTGACCATAAGAGCTTACACTCTACAGGAGAGAGAGAGAGGAGCCCACTGATGATAAGAGCTTACACACTACAGGAGAGAGAGGACCCTGCTGACCATAAGAACTTACACTCTACAGGAGAGAGAGAGGACACCACTGACCATAAGAGCTTACACTCTACAGGAGAGAGAGATGACCCTGCTGACCATAAGAACTTACACCTTACAGGAGAGAGAGAAAGAGGACCCCACTTATCATAAGAGCTTACACTCTACAGGAGAGAGAGAGGACCCCACTGACCATAAGAGCTTACACTCTACAGGAGTGAGAGAGAGGACCCCGTTGATCATAAGAGCTTACACTTTACAGGAGAAAGAGAGGACCCCACTGACCATAACAGCTTACACTCTACAGAAGAGAGAGAGAGAGGACCCCACTCACCATAAGAGCTTACACTCTACAGGAGAGAGGACCCTGCTGACCATAAGAGCTTACACTCTACAGGAGAGAGAGAGAGAGAGGACCCCACTGACCATAAGAGCTTACACTCTACAGGAGAGAGAGAGGACCCCACTGACCATAAGAGCTCACACTCTACAGAAGAGAGAGAGAGAGAGGACCCTGCTGATCATAAGAGCTTACACTCTACAGGAGAGAGAGACTTACCCAGTGACACTGGAGATGGAAAACGACTCTGCCATACAAACTGTGCTCCTCTGGGAACCGCTGATCTGTTATGGCCCCGTTACTTACCACCACTGTACAAGGCGTGATAATCCGCTAGATGTTATAGCTGCAGGGCATTATTGGTAAGCCTGCGCGGCAACACAAACAGACATAATCACGCAATCTAATGCTTCAGCAGTGTGGGAAATGGTGCCGGGTAAAGGTAGTCTTTTTATTTATTTGAGGCAGATTTCTTGTGAAATCTGCTCCAAACTTGAAATTGTTAAGTCAGGCTAAGTTCCCACGAAGCAGAAATGCTCCAGATTTTTTCTGCATCTCCCTGGTCGGAAAAAAAACGAATGCGGATTTTACCTGCGTTTTTCCTGCCAGGTAGAAGTGTTTTTGCATGCATTTTCGCATGCGGGTTATCAAGCGCTTTTCCAAGCGATTTTAGCATCACTTGGAAAAGTGCTTGACAACTTGGTCACACTATATAAATCCATGCAACCGGCATTGATTTATATAGTGTGGCCAAGTTAATAGTTAAAAAAAGAATAAAAATGGTAAAAAATAATAAAAAAAAACATTATACTCACCTTCTGATGGCCCGCGGTCTTCTCTCCGGCGTGTCCGGTGTCTTGGGCGCCTCGCGATGGTGTAAAAGGACCTTCTTTGACGTTATTTAGTCATGTGACAGGTCACGCGACCGCCGACGTCAGCGTTCGTGTGACCTGTCACATGACTAAATGACGTCATGGAAGATCCTTTTACACCAGAGTCTCCTCTTCTCCAGATCCGGGTACCTTCCGCACATTGAATCGCTTAATATTGGCATGTGCACATGTAGTCATGCGGATATTAAGCAATTCAATGCAAGTCAATGGCGGCCGCGCAACCGCAAAAATAATGGACATGCTGCGGATTTTTCCTCAGCGGAAATTTCCGCAGCATGTGCACAGCACATGCGGATTATCATTGGGGACCATGGGGCACGTATTACCAAGCGTTTTTTAAGTGTTTTCGCTGCGGAAATTCTGCTGCAAAAACGCTTGAAAAACGCATAGTGGGCACGCAGCCTCAAAAGGCTGGAAAGTGCAGTACGGGGAAAAAAAGCCTCTTAAAATGGTTAAAAAATACTTTAAAAAAATGCTTTATGGGTATGTGTACAAAGCGTCTTTTCCACACAGAATCTGCATGAAAAAGGGCCGCAAAAGAGTCGCAAAAAATGGACATAGTGCACAGTAATGTCAAAACGACATTTCTCTTCACATATTCCACCTTATATCACTTCTTTGGAAACCCTGAAGTGGTTATAAGAAGTAACATGTTCATTCTGCAGGCGGTCTCTGCTGGGAAACCACCTGCGCTCTATACTGACATACTGAGAGAAAGACGTCGGCTGCAGGGCCGCCGAATGAATGTCTGCCGACGTTTTCCTTAAGCCTCTTCACAAGGAAAAACTTGGCAGTTGTGCCGGCGTGTAATAAAAGCCGTGGGCACATAGACTAGGTAAAAAAAAAGAAGTAAATGGAAGGAGAATATCTTGAAGTTGATACCTGTTGAAAAGTTTTGGGAATTTTTCCTCCGCCAAAAAGGAGTTTTTAAGGAGGATTTAGGCTGTGTGCCCACTATACGTTTTTCAAGAGTTTTTGCTGTGGAATTTCAGCAGCGTAAACGCTTGCAAAATGCTTGGTAATCCGTGCCCCATGATCCCCAATGAAAATCTGCATGTTCTGTGCCCATGCTGCGAAATTTTCCGCAGCGGATTTTCCTTGCGGAAAAATCCGCAGCATGTCCATTATTTGTGCGTTTCTGCATGCGGATTTGAAAAACGCAAGTCAAATCCACATGTAAAAATGCTGCAAAAACGCGTGTAAAATCCACAAGCCTTTTTGACTGCCAAGAGCATGCAGAAACGCTGCAGAAATTTTCTGCTTCATTTCTGCATCGTGGGCACATACCCTTAGGCTACGTTCACACCATGAGTTTTGAGTGCAGATTTTCGAAAAGATGCAAGTAACCTATTTTACTTAATTGGTGCATAAATGGTGCATATGTGGCACCCCAGAGGGTCTGGTTGCCACAGTGGTAGTAATACCATGTCTGGGAGCAAAACAGGAGTTTCCTGGTCAGGAACACATTACATGCAACACCTCCTGCCCCAGACCAGAAAGGGGAGGATCCTGCCCTATATAACTGGATCTGGAGGCGGGGTTAGTCAGTTTGAGTCTGAGTCTAAGTCGCAGTCAGTGTGTGGAGTCAAGTAGGACACGAAGGAGTAAAGAGCCAGGGACTGGAGCTGGAGCTAGCTCGTCCTGGATAGTATCTACAGAGGACCGGAGTCCGAGGCTGTGGGGATTACATACCCAGCAGCAGATACTGCAGGGCAGGGGATTGCAGGTCTCCAGGCCCATCAGAAGCCCGGAGGCTCAGCCACAAGAAATGACCAGTACCGCCACAGAGGAGCGAGGAATACACAAGGCCCGAGTCGCCAGCCATACGGGTGAGCGCAGCACGTTACACTCAGGGACGTGGGCTACAACACGACTATAAGCGGGATAGCCAAAGAGTATAGTCAGAACGGCAGGCCTACAACTTCACCTGGCCAGGAGGACTCTAGGATTGCTCCCAGACTGATCAGGCCCTCATCACTAGCCGGTACTCCCGTTGGGGCCTATATAATTGGCAACAGTAAAGACCCTGGAACTGCACTGCAAAGACCCCGTGTTGTCATTACTGATACCTTGCACTACCACCACCATCATCCATACGCGCTGCCCTGAAGCTCCACTCTTCCTGTGGGGAGTTGCATCACCTTGCTGCACATACCACCAGCTTCAGCGGACTGCTCCGCAGCGGCGGTTCCCAATAACTGCATTCCACAGGTGGCGTAGTCGGACTATACATAAACTACCCTGGTTTGACCGCCCTGGGTCACGGACCGGGTCACCGCCATGGTGACTACAACCCCCAGCATCTACAGGCCCGGCTCCGGGTATCCCCACGGCTCAGGGGGCGCGTCACATAAAATCTTCAAGATCAAAAACTCACTGGCCACGGTCACATGCTGAGTATTTGATGACTTTTTTACCTCATAATTTGTAAGCCAAAACCAGGAGTGGGTGAATAATACAGAAGTGGTGACGTGTTTCCTCTTTTCCTCTGATTGTTCCCCTCCTGGTTTTGGCTTAAAAAGTCTGAGGTAAAATACTGACCAAATACTGAACGTGTGACCGTGGCAAGAGCTCATCATCAGACCGTAGCCTTGCATTGTTTCTATGTGCACATTCCTTTAAGGACATGTTCACCCGTTGAGTATATGATGAGTTTTTTACCTCAGTATTTATAATCCAAAACCAGGAGAGGAAAAGTATAATAGAAACACGTCACCACTTCTGGATTTATCACCCTCTCTTGATTTTGGCTTACAATTACTGAGGTAAAAAACTCACCAAACACTGAATGTGTGAACTTGTCCTAAGAGTATGTTCACACAAACTTTCTTGACGTGGCTTTTGAAGCAGATTCACTCCAAAAACGCACATTAGAAACCTGTTACAAATACTCTGAGTACGTCTCCTATTGATTTCAATGGAAAACACTCGAGAAAAATATAGTAAAAAAAAAAATAGCACCGTGTGCACAATGGGGGATCATAAAAATCAATAGAAAGTTTATTCAAAAGGGCCAAGAATCCGATCCAAACTCCACTTCAGGACTGTGTGCGAGCGCAATACTGTTGCGCAGTGGTCTAGTACATAAGACCACATGGGGGTGCATGTGTTTTATAACTTTACAATTGGGGCCATAATTTACTTGGCTTAAAATAAAAACTTTAAAATAGATGTAACCGGACGACCGATGTGCTGCTGAACGTTGGCCGCTCAGGAGTTAATGAAAATGGAATTGAAAACTCATAGCCTCATTGCAGTAAGGTAATGATGTCCTGCAGCACGAGCACGGCAGCGATAACTAAACAATATTCATCACCGGAGCCTCTGGGAACAGCTGCCATTAATACTGCGATCATGGTGTGCAGGGGCAGAGCAGGCAGCTCGCACTGTCTGACAGCAGCGGCTCAAAGTGTGACATTGAAAAATATTCACAGTGACACAGCCACCAATCACACCGAGACCTGCTTAAAACTCCATAGGCACCACATGCCGCGGCCCAGCGCTCTGAACCCAGAGCCAACGGGCCGAATATTGATAGAGAGTTGGGTTAGCAAATAATAATACAAAAGAGGAATGGCCTGGGGAGGCCTGCTTAAGTCATTTATAAGCTTCACCTGTGCCCTCCACCCCTCACCCAAAAAAAGCTATCATTACATTATTAACTTATCATAAACCAGAAATTATTACCTGCTGCAAAACTGACCGAAAACCATTGCACTGATCCTGCACTACCTGCTACATGTGCCGTTCCCATTAATCCATTTCTGATTCTGATTTTATCCTGTGGGCAACTTTGCTCTCAGAACTTTTTCCAATTTTGGCCACTTTAAGGGTGTTTTCACGCATGGCGAATTTTGGTGCAGATTTTATGCACAGATTTTGTAAACTGAAATCCACAGGATTTTGGCAGCAAAAATCCACCCATATTTTCCATACGGATTCCTGCATTTTATGTACATTTTTTTTTTTTTTATGGTTGCATCAATTCACAGCCAACAGCTATACCTGTGGCTTTAGGAAATGAAGCGCTGCATCATAAAGATGCATTTCCAAAAAAAGAAATTGAACTGTTCAATTTAAAAAAAAAGAAAAGAAAATCTAATTTCCTTATGGATTCTGCACCAAAAAAATAAAAAAAATGCAGCATGTGTATGAGATTATATTAAAATGTATCAACTTTGCTGGAACTGTAAAATGCTGTGGAATTTAGATGCAGAAAATCCACATATAAAATCCGCACAAAATACACAAGTGTGCTCTACTCAGCCTAACATAGCAGAACTGCTGCAGATTTTCATTAGGTTGGGTTTAGACTTTGCAAAATATAAATGTGGCGCCCTGCTGCGCATTGGTGCCACAAATCCCAGAGGGGTGCATGGACGGATTCCTCCACAAGAGGCCCTCATAGCATTCACACACCTCCACCTTCCACCTCAGACCACCAGAGGGAGCCCGTTAGGGATATAAATAGGGAAGGTGGAGGTAGGCAGTCAGTCTAGTCTGGAGTCCACAGAGAGTGAAGTCTGTGAGAAAGTCAGTCCATCCCAGACTCAGGAAGCTCAGGTTAGTGAGCCTAAGGCGTGCCGACGCCATAAGAGCGGTGAAGAGTAGTGAGGCCTACTGCCAGTGTGAAGCCTAGTGAGGGCCCCGAGCGTGGCCGAAGGCAAGTGGAGTAAGCAAGCTACATAGGGGGCAGAGGAGCTTAGCCAGCTCACCCCAAGACCATTTACCGGACACCGGGTCCGCGTCTGCAGGGATCTCTACGACCAGCAGAAACAACCGGAACCCCCGGCGAACTATATGTCCCAGGAATACCAAAAGCTGACTGTTATACCAGGGTCAGGAGTCACGGAGGCCCAAGAGACCGGGGAGTGTGATCTCCAACAGAAGGCCCTACCACCAGGTCAGCAGGTGCAAGACAGAGACCAAGTTAGGCCTAGCTCCAGGCAGGTCATAAACTTATCAGGAAAAGGCAAGAAACAGGAGGCCCCACACCCGCTCACTGGGGAGAGACCTGATATGCACCCTTCACCCTACAGTGCCTTGCATCGTGCCTGAAAGTGCACTGAAGTGAACTCCGGTGTGCGTGCCTATTCTTCTACCCTTCCTCTGACCCGGCTGGGTCCCCTCTGTCCTGCATCCCTTCTCCTTCGCTGCCCTGAGGCCCCGCTCCTCCTGTGGGGAGCCACACCAACTAAGCTGCCTGAACACTGGCCTCAGAGGACTGTCGCAGCGCTGGTGATCCTCACCAGACATCACAGGTGGCGTCACGAACATTCCCCTTTCCCATACACCTTTCCCCCATTCCCTTGCTTTTAAGAGTGACCCCAGGGTACGGGCCTGGGAGCCGGCCGCCGCGGCATCCCCCAAAACCAAACAGCAAGGCCCGGCCGCCGAGTCCCCATTCCTTGGGCGCGTCTTCTCTTCCTGGCATCACAAACAGGATTCCGTGCCCGCTGCAACGACGGCGTGTTGTGCCCATTGCCACCGGGTACTGTGCGCCTTTAATCAGAACTGTGTATTTAACTGTGCCGAAGATCGCCACCATTGTTGTGCCGCCGAGCAGGAAGAAGGGCGTAACCGCGGGAAACTGAGAGGCGTACCTCCTGCCGAAGCGCGCTAAGCCGCGGACACGCTCCACGCCTCGATGTCAAACCAGGAAGTGCAAGGTCCTGGAAGGAGCCCCAGTGAACGCTCTGATATAGGACGCAAGCGACACAAGGTCCTGAAGGAAGACCGTCACCTGCGGAGCTGCGGCCTACCGGAAGAAAAGAAGGTAGGCCACGGTTCGCTAGGGGGCGCCAGAATGTTCGAAGAACAGCACAACGCCGGAGTACCGGTTAACTGCCCTGATGTTCAACCCGCGCTCGGCGCCGAGCAGGCCGAAGCAGCCGCTCCACCAACAGGGCTTGTCACCCCTGTCATACCCATGGCCGTACCATACATCCCTGGAGCGAAGTGACTCCCCCAGTACAGCGGCAAACCGGATACCCTGTCTGGATTCAAAAGGAAAATATGCGGTATACTGGACATGTACTCTATGACAGGCAAGCAAAGAGCCGCTGTTGTATTAGGACAATTGACTGGTGCTGCGGAGCGAGAAGTAGACCAGGAGTCAGTGTCCGCAATCTTTAAAAAGTTACAGACTATCTTTGAGAATCGTACTGAGACAGACCTCCGGATGAGGTTCTACAACTGCTCTCAGCAACCGGAGAACAGTGTTCGGGACTATGCCTGGCGTTTACAAGGAGCCCTGCGAGCTCTGAAACAGGTTAGTCCAACCAGCATCGATAATGAAAATAAAATGCTGAAGGAACAGTTTATCCGGGGACTGAGGTCTCAAGAGGAGAGCAGGACTGTGCGTTGGTGGTCCCTGGATCATCCAGATGCCACCTTTGACACCCTTAAGGACATGGCTATAAAAGGACTGCAGCCCCTGGAAACAACTGCTATCCAATGTTACCAGGGTGGGGCCACCCCAGTGCCTGCAGCGTCCACCTTTTCCCCGGTGGCTGCTGAAGCCAAGGTTCCAGCAACGTCCCCTAGTAAGCTGGACAGCCTGCGCTCTGAAGTGTGTCAGTTGAGCAAAACCCTGACCACTGTACTGAGTGCCCTGCAGCTGCGGACGGAGCCCGAGGAGAAAGGAAGGATCCTGCTAGCCGACAGCCCTGAGGATGTCCCCTGGATGAGAAGGAGGAGGAGGACAACGCCACCCCCTGGGAGGACCAGTGACCAACGCCGCCCGCCGAAGGACCCTGTCTGCTACTGCTGCCACAAGACCGGTCACGTCGTCCGGAGCTGTCCTTTAAACGGTCAAACCCTGGGGCCAAGGGCCGACACCCAGGAGTAGACCCCCCAGGCCCATCAAACTGGTACCGCAGGTTCGTGGGAGGAAGACCTTTCCTGTCCATCGTGCTGGACGGCATTGCGACACCCGCTCTGCTGGACACAGGATCTCAGGTAACCATCATGCTTGATGTCCTCTACAAAAGGTACTGGTCCCTAGACGAACTTCACCCACCAGATCCAAATCTTTCCGTGTATGCCTCAAACGGCCTCCCCCTTAACCTAGTCGGGGTTAAGGATGTGGCAGTAAAGGTGGGAAGAGTGGAATTGAAGGACCAGGGACTAATTGTAGTAGAGACTAATCCTGATGATACAGACTTGTATATGGTACTTGGCACAAATATTGTTGGTAACTGTTTGGGAGGAGTGGTGTTCTTGCTCCAACAGATAGCTGACACTGCCAGACCAGGGCAGAGGAGGACGCTCCAGAAAGAGATCCGAGCCCTTATGTACCAGCAACAGGTAAAGCTAACAGGCGGTGAAATTGGTAATGTATGGGTGACAGACCCGGTACCCATTGTGATTCCCCCAATGAGTGAAATGCTGATTTGGTGTAGAGCAGCAATAGGTCTCAAAGGACGGAGCTACCAGGCGGTAGTAGAGCCCCTTAGCTCGGAACATAGACCTACACTCTTGACTGCCAGAGGGGTAGTGGATGTACGCAATGGGAGGGTGCCCGTACACCTCCTAAACTATGGGGAGGATGAGGTAAGATTACCACGCTATGCCACTGTTGCCAAACTGTACACAGTAAATAACAACTCCATACACACGGCGGAGTCCTTAACCTCACCAGACGAAGTAGAGGATAATGACCCGGCAACCCAGGTGGAGGATTGGTGTCAACAGCTCCATGTTGGGACAGACACCACTCCTGCCCATCAAAAGCAGGGTGTACACCGGGTGGTTCAGGAATACGTGCAGGTATTCAGTAAGCACCCACTTGACTTTGGGAGGATTAAGGGGGTTCAACACCATATCCCCACAGGTGACCATCCACCCATCAAAGAATGTTACAGGCCTATACCACCAGCACACTACCAGAAGGCGAAGGAGATGTTGCACGACATGAAAAAGGCAGGGGTAGTAAGGGATAGTTGTAGTCCCTGGGCAGCTCCCCTAGTTCTAGTGAGGAAAAAGGACGGAAGCATGAGAATGTGTGTAGATTACAGACAAGTAAATCGCATTACACATAAAGATGCATACCCTTTACCACATATAGAGGAATCCCTGGCTGCCTTAAAATCTTCAAATTACTTCTCCACCCTTGACCTCACTAGTGGGTACTGGCAAGTAGCTGTTGCTGAGGAGGATCGGGAGAAGACGGCCTTCACCACCCCGATGGTACTCTGCGAGTTCAACAGTATGCCGTTTGGACTCTGCAACGCCCCCGGAACGTTCCGGAGGTTGATGGAGTGCTGCCTGGGACACCGCAACTTCGAGACTGTACTACTATACCTGGATGACGTGATAGTGTACTCCAGAACGTATGAGGACCACTTGAAGCACCTGGCAGAGGTATTTGAGTCGCTGTCCCGGTATGGGATGAAGCTGAAGTCCACACAGTGCCACCTGCTCAAGCGAAAAGTACAGTACCTGGGGCACATCGTTAGTCCAGAGGGAGTAGCACCAGACCCGGAGAAGGTCACTGCCATCCAGAAATGGCCAGAGACGAAGAGCCTCAAGGAGGTACGTCAGTTCCTTGGACTAGTCGGGTATTACCGGAGGTTTGTAAAGGACTATACCAAGAAAGCGGCGCCTTTGCAAGATCTCCTGGTAGGACAATCCGGGAGAGGCAGAACCCCGGCGTTCCAGAGGGGTAAGGAGCAAACTGAATCCTTCGAGGAGATGAAGGGGATCCTGACAGGCGAGGAGATCCTAGCCTACCCTGACTACAGCCAACCGTTCCTGCTGTACACTGATGCCAGCAACGAAGGATTAGGAGCTGTACTGAGTCAGAAGCAGAATGGCAAAGAGAAGGTGATCGCCTATGCAAGCAGGAAGCTCCGCCCGACCGAGAGGAACCCAGAGAACTATAGCAGCTTCAAGTTGGAGTTCCTGGCCCTGGTCTGGGCCATCACCGAGCGGTTCAAGCACTACCTAGCCTACAGTAAGTTCACTGCCTTCACTGATAACAACCCCTTGACTCATCTAGAAACAGCAAAGTTAGGAGCCATGGAACAGCGATGGATGGCTCGGCTGTCAAACTACCACTTCACTATTAAGTACCAGGCGGGCCTCAAGAACGCCAACGCCGATGCCCTGTCCAGGATGCCTCACCAGTCGGACACTGAAGAAGTGGATGACCTGGAGGAGATTGAACTACCTGCCTTCCACCGTAATGGAGTGGTCCACGAGCAACGAGTCTCCAGGAGGCATCGCGGTAAGACGTTAAATCCCCTGCCTCACCACAGCTGGAAAGAGACCCAGGACAGCGACCCAGTTGTCAGCCGTATCAAAGAGCTGATAACCCAGGAAGGTTCCTCCCTGGAGAAGGACGCGTCTCTACAAGCCAAGCAGCTGTGGAATGAGAGAAGCCGGCTGTTCATCTATAGAGAGAAGCTGTGCCGGAGGTACGTCAACCCCAAAACCCATGAGATGGTATGGCAGATAGTGGTGCCCAAGACAGACATCCAGATGGTGTTGGAAGCCTACCACGATCAGGCGGGGCACTTTGGCTGGAACAAGCTAGAAACCCTGCTGAAGTGTCAGTTTTATTGGGTAGGAATGCGCAGTTCCATTGAGAGGTGGTGCCGGAATTGTTGACCCTGTAGCCTCAGAAGAAAAGACTACAGCAGCCAGAAGGCACCCCTGCAACCCATCAAGACAACTCGACCTTTGGAGATCGTGGCCCTGGATCATGTCAAGATGTCACACAGAAGGTCAGGATATTCCTAAGCCCTGACCATGGTGGATCACTACTCCAGGTTCATGGTGGTCGCCCCCGTCAAGGATCTGATGGCAGAAACTGCGGCGAAGACGTTTCAGGCATACTTCTGCAGGCCCCATGGATACCCGGAGCAGGTGCTGACAGATCAAGGCTCAGCCTTTGAAGCCGAACTGTTCAAGGAGTTCTGCCCTCTGTACGGGTGTAAAAAGATCCGGACTACACCGTACCACCCCCAAACCAACGGTCTTTGTGAAAAGTTGAATAACATCGTCATCGACCTGCTGAAGACCTTACCACTAGAGGAGAGAAATCAGTGGCCAGACCTACTACCTGACCTGGTAGATCTGTACAACCACATACCTGTGAGTTCCACCAATTGTACTCCAGCATATCTCATGCGAGCAAGACCCGGGAAGTTGCCCATGGACCTGGAGCTTGGTGTAGTAGAACAAGAAGCAGATATGTCCACTGAGGACTGGGACACGACCAGACAGGAGCAGTACAGAAGAGTACAGGCCTGTGTCAAAGACAGTCTCACTCGGCTAAGGGACCATCAGGAAGCCCACTACAATAAAAGTGTGCCCACAGAACCCTTCACACCAGGAGAAGTGGTGTTAAAGAGGAAAAGGAGAAACCACAAACTTGATGACCAGTGGGAGAGAGAACCCTACACTGTGTTAAATTCAAGATTTGATAACAAGAAGACCTGTTTGATTAGCTAAGACGGAGGAATAACGACTGCAACGGTATCTAGAGACCATCTGAAGTTGTGTCCAGACCTGCTAAAGCCCCAAGAAGAAGTGCCTCTCACAGTACCGGAGGAGCCAAAGAAGCAGTACTCCATACTGACTTAGGAGATTTCCCGGCAGATTGGCCTCAACTAGGAGGAGCAGTAATAATACCTGTGATCCACTTCTTTCAACAGCCAGAAGACCCTCCACAGCAAGTAGAACCTGTAAGTGCTTCAGAAGAGCCTGCTCAAGAAGAATCCCCGGAAGAAGGATCCCCGGTTGGAGCAGAGCAAGAAGGCCCAGCCAATGGTATACTTGCTAGTCCAGTAGAGAGGTTAAGGCAACCCTGCAGTTCCCCAACACTTAGAACTGACAGAATGGGAGGTAGTGCAAATACTAGTGCCTCACGCATCCCAGTACCACGTAGGTCGAGACGTAGCACACGAGGTCAGACATCTGTCAGATACAGAGAATAAAGAAGGAAACTCTGACAGTGCAAATAGTTGCCCCTGGGGCATTATATTGTGTATTTTCATGTGTATGTAATTATTACTTTGTGTTATCTTGCAATGGACAATTTAAGTGATATGGACACTTCCCTTGTTATCTCTAGTTACCCGTAAGGGTACATAAAGAACTTTGTGGCTGAGGACAATGTGCAGCCCAAAAACTGCTTCTTGTGAATAATTGCACTCCCTGGAGTGCCCCTTTAGGTGACCTCAGAAGAAAAACCTGTCTGGTGTGGCACAAGCGGAGGTCCAACTCAGGATCACCATGCCCTGCAGCCACCCCAGGGCCTATGTGGAGGGTTTGCTTTGGACAGGTCCCTCAAGCTACCAAGTACTCTAACCTGTGAGATGAACATCCTGTTGGGAAACCTCACCGGAGGAGACTTGAATTCTGGGGTTGCTTATTGAATTGTACATATCTATTTATTATTTATAATGTTTTATATGTAACATTTAAGCAAAGTGCCTTCCATAAAGGGAAGAGTTATTGTTATTGTTGTTATAAAAAGTACTTCAGTCCTGGAGTACTGAGCTTTGCTAGGGGGGAATGTGGCGCCCTGCTGCGCACTGGTGCCACAGATCCCAGAGGGGTGCATGGATGGATTCCTCCACAAGAGGCCCTCATAGCATTCACACACCTCCACCTTCCACCTCAGACCACCAGAGGGAGCCTGTTAGGGATATAAATAGGGAAGGTGGAGGTAGGCAGTCAGTCTAGTCTGGAGTCCACAGAGAGGGAAGTCTGTGAGAAAGTCAGTCCAGCCCAGACTCAGGAAGCTCAGGTTAGTGAGCCTAAGGCGTGCCGACGCCGTAAGAGCGGTGAAGAGTAGCGAGGCCTACTGCCAGTGTGAAGCCTAGTGAGGGCCCCGAGCATGGCCGAAGGCAAGTGGAGTAAGCAAGCTACATAGGGGGCAGAGGAGCTTAGCCAGCTCACCCCAAGACCATTTACCGGACACCGGGTCCGCGTCTGCAGGGATCTCTACGACCAGCAGAAACAACCGGAACCCCCGGCGAACTATATGTCCCAGAAACACCAAAAGCTGACTGTTATACCAGGGTCAGGAGTCACGGAGGCCCAAGAGACCGGGGAATGTGATCTCCAACAGAAGGCCCTACCACCAGGTCAGCAGGTGCAAGACAGAGACCAAGTTAGGCCTAGCTCCAGGCAGGTCATAAACTTATCAGGAAAAGGCAAGAAACAGGAGGCCCCACACCCGCTCACTGGGGAGAGCACTGATATGCACCCTTCACTCTACAGTGCCCTGGATCGTGCCTGAAACACCATCAGTAAAGGTACTGAAGTGAACTCCGGTGCGCGTGCCTATTCTTCTACCCTTCCTCTGACCCGGCTGGGTCCCCTCTGTCCTGCATCCCTTCTCCTTCGCTGCCCTGAGGCCCCGCTCCTCCTGTGGGGAGCCGCACCAACTAAGCTGCCTGAACATTGGCCTCAGAGGACTGTCGCAGCGCTGGTGATCCTCACCAGACACCACAGGTGGCGTCACGAACATTCCCCTTTCCTATACACCTTTCCCCCATTCCCTTGCTTTTAAGAGTGACCCCAGGGTACGGGCCCAGGAGCCGGCCGCGGCGGCATCCCCCAAAACCAAACAGCAAGGCCTGGGCGCCGAGTCCCCATCCCTTGGGCGCGTCATAAGCAAATTTTACACGCAGATTTTCCACATGTAAAGTCTGCAGCAGGATAAAGTTGCAACAAATTGGATGAGACAAATTTCATGAAAATTGCAAAAAATCAACAAGTGATCAATAAGTCTCCCTTACTTGTTTAGTAATTCCGCGTCCCACTGTATTTCTTCCACTACTGGCGCCCTGGAACGTCTGCTCGGGACCCTTCACTAGTCCCCTGTACTCAGTCCTGTTTAGACCCATTACCTCTCAACATTTCAAGCCCAAGGTCTTGTGACTCTGTCTCTCTTAGTCATTTATCTACAGGATCTCGCTATCCCTCCTGTTCAGTCTCCTCTCATGTAGGGTCACTCTCGTAAGCGGCAATGCTCCCTCTGCACTCTCAACCCTATCTGCCTTCCTAACCGGAAGGCGTCACTCCCCCTAACACTATCACGTCCCACGATGAGCTAGTCCCAAACAATGACTGCAATGTTCAATGCAATTGAATCAAAGGTTTACGAACATGCATATGCCAGCTAACAAGTGCTAAAAGGGAACTTTTTTGGCACATATCTTCCTAACAGAGGTCTACGAGAACCTTAGATATGACGAATGAATGACACAAACATAGTAGTAACCTAGAACAATGTATGTGAGGGACGAATATTCTTGCAACATGGTGAATAAAAGGCATCAGAAAAGTAATATTTCTGTTTAATCCCACAGTCACTTCTGAAATAAGTGGTGTCATACACTGGAGGAAACAGAAAAGGCCCCCTATGCAAGAACAATATCTGGGCCCTTTCCAGTCCAATAGCTCATCATAATGCACAATTCCACATGTTTTGGAGGTGGAAATGGGCTCCCAAACCTATTGACCCTTGTGCGGCTGCACAGGTTGCACCAATGGCATGTATGCCCCTGGTGCCATATGTATTTGCACTTGCTCTTTTGACCACACTAAACTTTTGACGGCAAGTGACGCACCCCTGGGCCTGTGTCGCACAGCGTTGCGCATGCAGGAGCTTACCCGGAGCCGGATCTGTTGAGGGTTGTAGTCTCGTGGCGGTGACCCGGTCCGTGCCCAGGGAGTCAGACTAAGTAGCGTTGTATTAGCGGTAGATGTTGGACGACTACGCCACCCGTTGGATGCAGCGAAGGAGCTGCCGCTGCAGGGCAGACCGCTGAGGCCGGTGGTAGGATTGTGCAGCGTGATAGTATCACCCCCAACGGGAGGGGTATGGCCTCAGGGCAGCCGACGTGGATGATGGGGGTAGCAGGAATCACTCAGAGACGATGCGGTGTAGTTCAGGGTCTTTACTGGTGATAAAGATAGACCCTCCCGGAGTACTGGCTAGCGATCGGGGCCTGGTCAGTCCTTGAGCAGATGGGATCTCCCCTTGCCAGGCGGAGTTGTAGGCCTCCCAAACTGACTGTACTCTTCTGGCTACCTTGCTAGAGGCGGGTATAAGTAGCCCACGTCCCTGAGTGTACCGTGTGGTGCTCACCCGTATGGCCGGTGACTCGGGGCCTTCTAGTGGCTTCCGCTCCACGACAGCGGTGCTGGTCCCACGCGTGTGACCGTGCCTTCGGGTTTCTTGGCCAGAGGACCTAAAATCCCCTGCCGGGCGGTTTCTGCTGCTGGGTAAAGATTAGTCCCCACAGCCTCGGACTCCGGGTCCGGTGATAGCTTCTCAGTCAGGGCGAGCTCTGCAGCTGCCAGCCCCTGACTCCTTATAGCACTGCTCCCACAGAGCTCCTGATGTTCTTCTCCTATATCTGCTGCTCTTCTCTGTCTCTACTTCTTCTCTACTCCCTAACCCTGCCTCAGCCCTAGGTTTATATAGGGGAAGTCCTTCCCCTCCCAGGACTGGGCAGGAGGTGTGGCATGCATTGGATCCCTGACCAAGAGACCTCCCACCTGCTCTCAGACGTAATATCTCTATCACTGTGGCAACCAGACCCCTGGGGTGTCACATTCCCCCCTAGTGAACTTTAGTACTCCGGGACTAAACATATTTTTAGAAAAACATAACAAGGTATAAACAATAATAATACAATAGGAAAAACACATAAAGATGGTTACGGCGTGTCCGCAACCGGGTGCAGTTTTGAAGAAAACAAAGGTGTCCATTTCACCAAAACAGGGAGACGTAACCAGGTAGGGGTCTGTCCTGCCCCGAGTCCTTATCAGTCTTTTAGTCCATCCTGGGTTACGCTCCAACTAATTGTACAAGGATTCCCGGTAAATCCACCAAGGACTCCTAAAAATAACTAGAAACACATAATTATTTACAAGTAACAGACAGGTGACCACAAATAAAACAATTTAAACACTTCAAATCCTCCAACGTGCGGGTAACTGGCCTCTAGTGGCCCTAGTGGACCTACGGAGTTGACTGTCTGGCCCTGAACTACAGGGTGTAGGAGCTGTCAAGGGTAAACTGGGCAGCTGTCTACGGGCTCTTTGGCTCACTAGGTGTACGGCAGGCTCACTATGAGCAGAGGGTTGATCCTCCTGTTCTGCTTGTGTGGAGTCTGCTGCCTCCTGGACCAGCTGCTCTTCCAGCTCTACCTGTTGCTCCGTAGGCACTTGGGATGCTGGTTGGAGGAACGTGAGGACGGGTACCACAACTGCACCATTGACTTGAGTCCAGGACCGAGGGAAGTCTCCGAGCACAGTACTAACCATATCTTCCCTTTCCTCTACGGGTCGAGGGTCTTCTTGCTCTCCTTCTGGGTTCCGTAGCTGTTCAGGACACTTCTTCAGGTGATCCCGGGATACAATGGCTGTGGTTTCCCCTCCGTCTTTACTGATGGTACAGACCTTTGGGTTGTCGTGGCTTGAGGGCAGTACGGTGTACGGGTCCTTCTCCCACTGGTCGTCCAACTTGTGGAGCCGTCTCTTCCTCTTCAAGACCTGCTCTCCGGGTACCAGGGGAACAGCGGGAGCATACTGGTTGTAAGTTTTCTCTTGTCTTTCCCTAGCGAGACAGAGACTTCGCTCCACGCTCTCCTGTACTTTCCGGTACTGCTGCTGCCTCTCTGTGTCCCAGTCTGCTTCCGGTGAAGTGTCCTCGGGTGTCAGGACTCCCATCTCCAGGTCAACAGGTAGCTTACCAGGCCTTGCCCTCATTAGGTAAGCCGGGGTACAGTTGGTGGAACCTACAGGGATGTAGTTGTATAGGTCCACCAGGTCGGGCAGCTTCTCAGGCCACAGACTGCGTTCTTCCAGGGGCAACGTTTTCAGAAGATCCATTACCACCTGGTTCATTTTCTCACAAAGTCCATTAGTTTGCGGATGATAGGGTGTCGTCCTTATCTTCCGGCAGCCATACAGATTGCAGAATTCCTGGAAGACCTCCGCTTCAAAGGCAGGTCCCTGGTCCGTCAGCACTTGGTCCGGGTACCCGTGTGGACGGCAGAAGTGCTGCTGGAAGGCTCTAGCTGCTGTTTGAGCTGTTAAGTCCTTAACGGGGACGACAACCAAGAACCGGGAGTAATGATCCACAATGGTTAACGCGTAGACGAAGCCACTTCTGCTTGGGGTCAGTTTTACATGATCCAAGGCTACCAGTTCCAACGGCTGCTTGGTGACGATGGACTGAAGGGGGGTCTTCTGGCTGGCACGGTCCTTCCTTCTTAGGTTGCACGGGCCACAGTCTCTGCACCACCTCTCGATGGTTCCCCTCATGCCTACCCAGTGGAACCGCCCGCGCAGCAGGAACTCCAGCTTCTTCCATCCGAAGTGTCCAGCCCCGTCGTGGTATGCCTCCATCACCATGGCTGCGTCTCTTCGTGGCACCACTACTTGCCAGATTAGTTCATGCGTCCGGGAGTTAACCATTCTGCGGCACAACTTCCCCTTGTAAAGGAACAGTCGACTCTTCTCAGCCCACAGTTGTTTGGCTTCCTCCGGAGCGTCTGGGTCAAGGCGAGCCTCTGGCCGGGTCAGCATCTCCTTCACCAGTCGGACGGCAGGGTCACTGTCTTGCGTTTCCTCCCAGTTGTAGTGAGGCAAGGGGTTAAACGTAGCGGCTTGCTTACTCCTTACCCGATGGGAATACTGGATAGTCCCATGACGGTGGAACGCGGGGAGTTCGACTTCTTCCAGTCCCTCTGGATCTTCTCCTACGTCCGGTAGGTTTGGCATCCTGGACAGGGCGTCCGCGTTGGTATTGGAGCGTCCTGCCCGGTATTTGATTGTGAACTCGTAGTTGGACAGACGGGCCATCCATCTCTGCTCTAGGGCACCGAGTCTTGCCGTGTCCAGGTGTGTCAACGGGTTGTTATCCGTGTACACGGTGAACCGGGAAGAAGCGAGGTAGTGCTTAAAGCGTTCGGTGACTGCCCACACCACTGCCAGGAACTCTAGCTTAAATGAGCTGTAATTCTCAGGGTTTCTTTCGGTGGGTCGCAGTTTTCGACTGGCGTAAGCGATTACTCGTTCTTTCCCCTGCTGGATCTGGGACAGTACGGCTCCTAGCCCGATGTTACTTGCGTCGGTGTAGAGGATAAAGGGCTGGCTGTAATCAGGGTACGCCAGGATTTCATCCCCCGTGAGGGCCATCTTCAGCTGGCGGAAGGACTCTTCTTCTAACTTCTCCCATTTGAAGGGCGGCTTCTGGTTCTTGGCCTTCCGGGACTGGCCTATCAGGAGGTCCTGCATAGGAGCTGCCTTTTTGGTGAAACCGGGGATGAATCTGCGGTAATAGCCTACCAACCCAAGGAACTGCCGCACTTCCTTTACACTGGAGGGACTTGGCCATTCTTTAATTGCGGTGATCTTATCAGGGTCGGGAGCCACTCCGTCAGCGCTCACCACGTGTCCCAGGTACTGCACCTTTGGTTTTAGGAGGTGACACTTGGAGGGTTTTACCTTTAGGCCGTAGTTTGCCAGAGCTTCGAACACTTCCGCCAGGTGTTTCAGGTGGTCCTCATAAGTCTTGGAATATACGATGACATCGTCCAGGTACAACAGGACCGTCTCGAAGTTTCTGTGGCCCAGACAGCACTCCATTAATCGTTGAAAGGTTCCTGGTGCGTTACAGAGTCCGAACGGCATGCAGGTAAACTCGCTAAGTCCCATCGGGGTGGTGAATGCGGTCTTCTCCCGGTCCGCCTCTGCTACAGGAACCTGCCAGTACCCGCTAGTGAGATCCAAGGTAGAGAAGAAGTTAGCAGATCTTAAAGCAGCCAAAGACTCCTCTATCCTTGGTAAGGGGTACGCATCCTTGTGTGTGATACGGTTGATTTTCCGGTAATCTACACACATCCTCATGGTGTTGTCTTTCTTTTTGACTAAGACTAGTGGAGCTGCCCAGGGGCTACAGCTATCCCTAATCACCCCAGCCTCCTTCATGTCCCTAAGCATCCCCTTGGCGTGTTGGTAGTGTGCAGGGGGTACGGGTCGATACCTCTCTTTTATGGGAAGATGGTCTCCCGTGGGGATGTGGTGTTCTACCCCCTTGACTCGCCCGAAGTCTAACGGGTGTTTACTAAACACTCTCTCGTACTCTTGAACCACCCGATAAACTCCCTGTCTCTGGTGTGAGGGAGTGGAGTCAGTACCCAAATGTAGTTGCTGACACCAGTCCTCCATTGTTTCCTTAGAGCCGTTACTTTCCTCCGGGGAAGATGGAGGCAAGGGTTCTACGGACTGTATGGAATTTTGATTGATGGTATACAATTTGGCTAGCGTGGCATACCGGGGCAGGTATACTTCCCTCTTCCCGATATTTATTATGCGAACGGGCACCCTCCCATGGCGTACATTGACCACCCCCCGTGCTGTCAAAATGGTGGGCCTACTGTCTGAGTAAACTGGTTCTACCATTGCCTGGTAATCTCTACCTCTCAGACCAATAGCTGCCCGGCACCAAATCATCATTTCACTTTTTGGGGGCATGGCAATAGGGAAAGGGTCACACATTCTTACGCTACCAATCTCACCACCGGAGAGTTCTATCTGTTGTCGTCGCATCAGTGCCCGGATCTCTTTCTGGAGCACTCGCTGCTGGCCGGAGCTGGCGTTCTTGGCAACCTGCTGTAAAAGGAAAATCACCTCTGCAAGACAATTTTCAATTACATTAGTTCCTAGAGTTATCTTTGGGTGACTCTCGTGCTTGTCAATGTCTACAATGATCAGTCCCTGTGCCGCCAATTCGACTCTACCGATCTTAATGGTCACCTCTTTAAATCCAATCTGTGGCACGGGCTGACCATTGCTGGCGATGATACTCAAGTCGTCGTCAGGGTAGCGGGTGATATCCGAGTCATTCCAGTACTGCTTGAAGAGCACGTACGGGATAGTGGTAACCTGTGACCCGGTGTCCAGTAGGGCACTCATGGGGATGCCATCCAGTACCACAGGCAAGACTGGACGTCCTCCCACATATTTGTCGCGCCAGTTCGATGGGCCTGATGATCTTTTTCCTGGGGTTTGGCCCTCTACCCCAGGTTGTGCCAGTTTAAAGGACAGTACCTTGCCATATGTCCGGGTTGATTGCAGCGGCGGCAGATGGGTTGTCCGTCCTCGTTGTATCGGTCGCTGGGTCTTCCTCTGGCCGGTGGGGTCCTCCTTGGTCGACGCCACGGGATGTCCTCCGGTCCGGATGCCAGCTGGATCTTCCCTGGAGTGGAAACCTGTAAAGACTGCACAGTTCGGGTTAGCGCAGCAACGCTTTTAGCTAGCTCTTGGACCTGATGGTGCAGGTCTGGAGCCGGGTCATTGTTCAAAGCCTGCGCATCAGCTCCCACAGGCCCTGCCGACAAGGGCGCCGCCTCCTGGTGGTAAGTGGTAGTGGGGCGTCTGTGGGTCACAACGCCACCTGGTGCCGGTTCTCGGAGCACCCGGATGGCTCTGTCCTTGAACTGTGCAAATCCCAGATGAGGGTCCTGTAAGGCCATTGCCCGCAACTGGGTTCGGTGGGCATTGCAATATAAACCCTCTATAAATTGTTCAGTCAACAGCCTGTCCTCGTCTCCCACGCCGTCAGGGTCGGTCTGCTTAATGGCTCTCAGGGCCTCTTGTAGGTTCAGGGCATAGTCCCTTATACTCTCGTGTGCTCGCTGCTTGCACCCGTAGAATCTAAGCTTGATCTCGGTTGAGGTGCGGGTATCAAAGGTGTCCCTCAGCCGGGTTAGTATCCCTGCAACAGTCCTCCCCCCAGGTGGCCACGACTTTACCTCCCTTTGGGCTGCCCCGGTTAATTGGGCCACCAGGATGCTCACTTTTTGCTCTTCTGTGAGGGGATACACCTGGAAGAGGCTATCCAGCTTTTCTCTAAAGTCATGCAGGGTATGTGACTCCCCTGAGTACTGGGGTAGCCAGGCCGCTCCCGGGATATAGGGCATGGTAAAAGGCATGACTGCAGCAGCGGTGACGCTGGCGGGGGTTGAGGCAGTGAAGCTCTCTTCCGTATCCGACATCTTCCTCCCCCCTAGTGGACCGTGGCCTACCTTGCGATGATCCTCTTCCGTAGGCCGCGGCTCCGCAGTGGATCGTCAGGGTTGAGGACCTTCCGTCGCGCTCATGTGACGTCGGCGTCTGCTGGGCTCCTTCCAGGACTTTACGCAACGTCCGGACGTGAGGCGGGGCTTCAGTTCTCGCGCGCTTTCGGAGTCCACGCCCCTCTTCTTCCCGCGCGGCGTCTTCAAGATGGCGTCCAACGGCGGGAAAACTCCACGGATGGCGGGAAGAAGGCAGAAGATGGCGCCGGATGGCGGGAAAACTTCGCGGATGGCGGGAAGAAGGTAGAAGATGGCGCCGGATGGCGGGAAACCTCCACGGATGGCGGGAATCTTCACCACTGGTAAGTTTGAACAGTCTTTTTCAGGCACGCAGTACCCGGTGGTTGCGGGCACGAGATCCTGCCGACTACGCCAAAAGTTGACGCACCCCTGGGCCTGTGTCGCACAGCGTTGCGCATGCAGGAGCTTACCCGAAGCCGGATCTGTTGAGGGTTGTAGTCTCGTGGCGGTGACCCGGTCCGTGCCCAGGTAGTCAGACTAAGTAGCGTTGTATTAGCGGTAGATGTTGGACGACTACGCCACCCGTTGGATGCAGCGAAGGAGCTGCCGCTGCAGGGCAGACCGCTGAGGCCGGTGGTAGGATTGTGCAGCGTGATAGTATCACCCCCAACGGGAGGGGTATGGCCTCAGGGCAGCCGACGTGGATGATGGGGGTAGCAGGAATCACTCAGAGACGATGCGGTGTAGTTCAGGGTCTTTACTGGTGATAAAGATAGACCCTCCCGGAGTACTGGCTAGCGATCGGGCCCTGGTCAGTCCTTGAGCAGATGGGATCTCCCCTGGCCAGGCGGAGTTGTAGGCCTCCCAAACTGACTGTACTCTTCTGGCTACCTTGCTAGAGGCGGGTATAAGTAGCCCATGTCCCTGAGTGTACCGTGTGGTGCTCACCCGTATGGCCGATGACTCGGGGCCTTCTAGTGGCTTCCGCTCCACGACGGCGGTGCTGGTCCCACGCGTGTGACCGTGCCTTCGGGTTTCTTGGCCAGAGGACCTAAAATCCCCTGCCGGGCGGTTTCTGCTGCTGGGTAAAGGTTAGTCCCCACAGCCTCGGACTCCGGGTCCGGTGATAGCTTCTCAGTCAGGGCGAGCTCTGCAGCTGCCAGCCCCTGACTCCTTATAGCACTGCTCCCACAGAGCTCCTGATGTTCTTCTCCTATATCTGCTGCTCTTCTCTGTCTCTACTTCTTCTCTACTCCCTAACCCTGCCTCAGCCGTAGGTTTATATAGGGGAAGTCCTTCCCCTCCCAGGACTGGGCAGGAGGTGTGGCATGCATAGGATCCCTGACCAAGAGACCTCCCACCTGCTCTCAGACGTAATATCTCTATCACTGTGGCAACCAGACCCCTGGGGTGTCACACAAGCATCCAGGAAGGGTATCCACGTGTGGTGCACAAAGCCAGAAAATTTGGTCTGTAGCCACCCTTCTTTTCTGAATATATTAATTGTGTCACAGGCATCATCTCCCTCATCAAACCTTCCCCCACTCCATCTCCATGCAGGATAAAGAATGCTGCACACTATTGTGTCATTGTGAAGGAAAAACCTATGGTTGTGTATGCATAGAAGTGTGCTGCTAAGAGATCTAATCTTTGCTGAATTATGCTACTGAAGAGACTGATGTTACTGTGCCTGCTTTAATAGACTGTACTGTGGTGAAGCCTGTTGCTTTAAAGAGTTAAATGGTACTGGCCGTACTTGATTAAACTCCACTGTTTATGAAGACTCTTGTCAGATGTGTCTAGTCAGCAATTGAATCTATCGTGTGCCTGAGAGAAGCTGCAGCCTATGGTCGCCCTGAGTATCGGTTCCCCTAGGATTCCAAAGAATTCATGAAACCCGTCTCGCCCTATCTGAACCTAGCGGCGTGCGTGTAACACAAGGTTAGAGGAGGTTAGAGGTGGATGTAGACTCTTTGGAAGTTTAGACATTGGTCTAGAATTGAGGTAGCCTAGAAGTTAGTAGGACAGAACATGAGTAACCACAAAGTTGATAATCTTTTTAATTCTCACTGCACTCTAGGAATGGTGTTTTCAGGCAGTTTGGGGCATTTCTCGCCCATAGATTACCATTTAAAAAAGAAAAACAAACGTGTTCCCCAAAACCTTTTTTGGTGACCTTTCAATTTAGCAATGGATTATAAGATGCCTTCAAAGAAAAGACTAATTGCCCAATTCATGAAGGTGTTTTCACCTTTAAATGTGGCAAAATTCTTGTACAAAAGGTTATGACTTTTGCTATTTCAACACCTGTCCTGGCCATCTTTGCCAAAATGGGTGGAGATAGGGAGTGGCGAACCCCACCCTGCAAATTCTTCAAAATTTACATCACCTTAACGGCATAAACTAGGAGAGAAATGTACTTTTGTACCTGACTGGAGTAACATCTCTGGCATTGGTAAGATGTCTTTAATTCATTAAGAGGCATGCGACTCTTAATTAATTAGATGCATGTTACTCCAGCGCTGCCTTCATCAAGACTGATATGTACAGTATCAGACTTAATGAAGCAGACCCTAAAACTTTTTCTTAAATCCATTCTTGACTTTGGCATCAAAAACTGCATCAAAAGCCTGAATGTGGAAACTCCCAAATACCACAGGAAAATCCTTCAAAAACAGAGCAGCATTTATTGATGGCATAAGTTACATTGGATCCACCCTTAGAGCTGGTTCATCTGTTCACTAAGGCTAAGTTCACATGTTCAATAATCATCCATTAGAACAGATCTAGAAGTAATCCGTTGAAAAAATAGTTGTGCAGACACAACTTTTTTGCCCGCCTGAAAAAAGCTGATTTTTAACTAGATCCATTTTTTTAACATTAAAGTTTATGAAAAACGAATCCGTTAAGTAGCCATCCGTTTTTTTCCATTTGAAAAGGTTCAATTTTTGTGCTTATTGAAGGTGGAAAAATAAATATTTAACATATATTACTAGACATGGGAACTTTCAAGTAATCATTCATTTTAAACTGTATACAGACATAAGAGAGAGGTGGGCTTTTAGTTGAGGGTGGGCAAGTCATTGGACGATAGTACATTATACAATGCACAGGGTGCAGGGTTGGCGGTTTTACTCATGCATTGATGCCCACAGGCCCTTATAAATGGCACAAGGTAAGCGGTGGGCCTTTTACTGTACATAGTTTGCTTCGGGAGCAAGTAAAATGGGGTATTCTCATCTCCAAGATCCCATCCCAATATGTAGTTGGTGTAAAAATAATAGTATTAGCAAATACTTCCAATTAGAAATGTAGTAGCGTTCTTATGATTAGCTACAGTGGTGTGAAAAAGTGTTTGCCTACTTTCTGATTTCTTATTCTTTTGCATGTTTATCACAGTTAAATGTTTCAGATCACAAAACAGATTTAAAGATTAGACAAAGATAACACAAGTAAACATGGAAGAAAAATGCAGTTTTTAAATGAAGGTCTTTATTAGTAAGGGAAAAAGAAATCCAAACCTACAGGGACCTGTGTGAAAACGTGATTGCCCCCTAAACCTAATAACTGGTTGGGCCGCCCTTAGCAGCAACAACAGCAATCAAGCGTTTGCGATGTTCAGTGTTCCGGGGGAAGTCCAATGTAGTGAGATAGAGAGAGTTTTTTTCAGTTTGGGTCCCCATTGTTTTCTGTGGGGTTTGGATTCTAGTTCAAGTTCAGGTAAAGTTCTGGTACCCGAACCGTACTTTGGAATAAAATTCGGGTCGTATAACAGATCTCGAAACCTTCACGGGTCCGCTCATCCCTAATTGTAACCATAGATACCTAGGCTACTGCAATGCCCTGCACATGTGCTAAGCAACATAGCGAATCAGAAGAACTATATTTCTAATTGGAGGCATTTTCTATTATTATTATTAGCGACATAGCTAATCGTAAGAACTGTACTACATTTCTAACTGGAGGTATTTGCTAATATTACTATTAGCAGCTTAGCTAATAATAAGAACTGTACTATATTTCTAATTGGAGCTATTTGCTAATATTACTATTAGCAGCATAGCTAATAATAAGAACTGTACTATATTGCTAATTGGAGGTATTTTCTAATATTATTATTAGCGACGTAGCTAATCATAACAACTGTACTACATTTCTAATTGGAGGTATTTGCTAATGTTATTATTAGCCACATAACTAATCATAAGAACTGTACTACATTTCTAATTGGAGGTATTTGCTAATATTATTATTATTACACCAACTGCATATTGGCATAGAATCTTGGAGATATCCCTTTAAGTTACTCCTCCCAAAATTTCCAATCACTGTCCTTATGCCCATAGACAGGGCCTGTCCTTTTTGCACCTGGCTACAATAACAATTTGACGTCTTGGCTGCCAGTAATGGTCGACACTTGCATAGATCTCTTTTGGCTTCAATTCCCTTTTTAAAATGTCTTTCTGTGCTACATTTGTGTTAAGCAGTTCCGCTCGGCTCCAAGTAATATGTTCGGGGTGTATTGTTAACACAGGGCCAAGTTCGTAATGTAGCACAGACAATTAAGCACACAATTTTTGTATAAATGCAAAATCCCTCACTGTGAATTATTTAATTTCAGCTCTCCAGTTCATTTAATAGGGCTCTTTCAGAGGCCATTTCACTCACCGAAAAAAACCCATTTTACTCCGTGGCTTGATTTAATTACATTGTATGATATATGATATGGTTAATAGTGCTTCTGCTCTCTGTGTCTCAGCTCGAACTGCTATTGTCAGTAATCTGTCAGATTCATTTTTAACTGCATTGAAAAATTCAAGCTTTATTATTCCGCGTTCTCTCCTCTCTCCCCCATCAGGAAGAAAGTAATGTGCTTTTTTTTTCATTTTTCTTTTTTTTTATTCCGAAGCAAGAGAAAAAAGGGACAGAAGAGCTCTCACAGCTTCAGGCTGCAGAACGTATTAACACATCTGATTCATGAGTTAAATTTCCAAATGCCTGTGGCCATTGGCACTCGTTCCTCTGGATGTCATTTCGTTAAAGGGACTCACTGGTTAATTCACTCCTTTAATGAGACGCTGCTATTCAACTAATGTGTTTTACTGTATAAAAGGTCACTCCGGCAAGCAAAACAGATTGGAGGGAGTGAGGCGGGAAGCTGTAGGCTTGGTGGAGCAGTGTTTGAGCCTCCTAGGCATTGCACGGTCAGAGTGCTGCTAATAGGCTGCAGAACTGATGGGGCAGCATTCACCTCAACTGCTGAGCCCCATAAATCAGGGCTAAATAGAGAGCAGATTAATCAGCTGCACAGACAAAAAGAGCTTGCTTTTCATTACCCATATAATCACTAACATGATTTGCCGTAACGGACGGGAGTTCGGCTGCAGATTGGAAGGAGCATTCAGGCTTCTGGGAAGGAGATCCTGGGCTGCGCTGGCTGAAGTCTATCGCCTCTGACACCGTGTGCACCCTTGTTCTTATTTTTACCACCCTATTACGCGATGACTTATACTATAACGTGTGCAAAACGGATATTTTTGTAAACCCCTTTTGAAAACGGTTACATTTACAGTTACAAAAAAAGTGTATTAAAATATCTATATTCCCCGAGCTGTATATAAGTGAAATGCAATCTCCGATTACGCACAGCATTTTTTTGGGTGAAAAAAAAGTTTATTTTTTTTAATTGCTTAAAAAAAAAAAAAAAAAACACTGCAATCCGATTTCCGGTCTTTTTTTTTTCAGTGGTGTTTTTGTATTTTTTGTGCATTTTATGCCTTTTTGTTTCTAATCGCAGAAGGTTTTTATTTATTTTTTTATTTCAGGCAGTTTTCTCCTATACATCTCCAATGTTTTTCTGTACACATGTATTACAGTTTTTTTGGGGCGTCTTTCGTTGCTTTTTTTTTTTTACATTAGGCTACTTTCCCACGGTGAGTTTTTGATGTTGCAGATTTTCTGCAGCCGTTAATTAAAATAGGTTACTTGCATTTTTTTCAAAAATCTGCAGCATAAAAAGCTCATTGTGGGAACGTAGCCTTACGGCTCACACGGTGCAAAGAGAGATGGGGAAATCACATGAACAATTAATTAAAAATGTAACATTAAAAAGACAACAACTAAACATGCATAGAATCATAGAACATTCTATGCAGGTGCTAAAACATATATATATATATATATATATATATATATATATATATATATATTTGTATATGTATGTATATATATATATATATATATACATTTTGAAAAATTGCAAAAAAAAATAAACCCACCGGTATTTGTACATTTATTTTTGCAATAACAAAAAAAATTATATGTAACAGTAGCCTTATATATTCTTCCATTAATGTCAGGAGGTCATACATTAGATTTCTTCTTTACTATTATTTTCTTTTATAAAAATGTTTTATTATTATGCTAATTTTTTTGTATGGAAAACTAAAATATTACAAAGGTTTTTAGAAAAACGTGATTTATGTAGTAGGGAATTCATGGGGGTGGTGAAAATATCATATATTATTTTTGACGATCGACAGAATCTTATTATTTACCCGGTCCGTGTAGAAAAAGTCAACATCATTAATTTTATACATTTCGCTTTTTTGAAAATAGAATTATTTTCTTTGACTAAAGCCCAAATTTGATTTTGCCGTTTCCATCCAGCGTGTTTATATTGGGTTTATTTCTCCTCGTTTGGAGACTCTGTTTCCAGCCAAAACTAAACAAACTGCATCTGCGGCACATTGCGAAGCCGCTCAGAAGGAGCAAACCGTATGTTTAATTACCCAGCATCTGCTGCTGAGACAACCTCCCCCCCAGAATGCAGTTCCCTGCCGCCGCTGGTATCTCGGTATGAATTGTAAAACCTGTCAGACGGAGAAAGGATCAGGAAGCTTTTGGGGTAGACTTAACGTGACGAGTTTAAGCACTAAAACCTGATAATGCTGGCATAATCCATGCCGAATTTATCAAACATTTAGAGAACCGCAGAGCCGCTGCTAAAACTCATTTATTACCCGTGCGCGCTCATTAACCTCAGAACAGCTCAATCTACCTATGCAAATAAGAGCAGGCAGCTGACACCGGGGCCGTGTACTGAAATTACAAACAAATATTCATCCATTATGCCGCTGGAATTTAAATAACAGTAAGTGAACTACTGCTCTGACTTTTTCATTATTTATCCAGATGGATATGACAGAATGATCGAAAAGGGCCGCTTCAGTTGCCAAAGCACTGTGGGGCCAGTCAATAGCGATGAGCAACTATGATTTTTGTAGTCACAAGATTAAAAGGTAGGGGGGGGGGTTGAAGAAATTGTGGTAGATTACATTTTAACAACATATAGATAAGTTGACATTTGAGAAATTAAAAGGGAACACTACTTTAGATCCGCTTTAAAAAAGTAACCGTCAATTTATTTTTTATATTTTTTTTTCCATAAATTAGTAGTACACATGAAAATAAGAAACTTTGTAATATGTCCTATCAGAGAAATCTGCTTCTTTCGCCTCCTGGATTGATCATTTACTCCCAATTCGGGGGTAAAATCTATGTTCAGCGAAGACAGGTTTTCCAATTACTGAGATAGGAGATGACAGTTGGTGCTCATAAAGTTCAATTGAGAGAGGAGTGGGAAGAGGAGGGAGAAGCTGGAGGCAGAAACAGGCATTCCGCTGAAAGTTCTCCTGAAACGACAGTTACAGTTTTAAATATGAAATGTCGTCACTGGAATTCTGTGTTTTCAGGACCAGATTTACATCTCAGTAATCTGCTGGCACCTTAGTAAAAAATACAACAATGTTTAAAGGGGTTGTCCCATGTACTACTTAATTAATAGATCTTAGAATAAAAATACATTCCACAATTGGATGTGTTAAAAAATAATGTTTCTGTGCTGAGATAATCTTATAAATGTGCCCCTGCTGTGTACTGTATAATGGCTGTGTCTGACCGTACAGGAACATGGTCTGATCATACCACATCTCCTGGGCAGGAGAGGATGCAAAATAGAGTGTACAGACAGGACAGCATGGGATTGCAGCTACTGTTTTCTGTAATATTTATAGAGAATCTGTCAGCAGGTTTTTACTACCTCATCTGAGAGCAGCATAATGTAGGCAAATAGACCCTGAATGCAACAATGTATCACTTAGGTTACTGGGTGCAGCAGTTCTGACACAATCAGAGTTTTTAGATTTAGCATGAAGCAGAGCTGAGAAAGTTAACTCCTCTCAAACCACAGCTGACCCTGCCCATACCACAGCTGATCCCGCCCAAAACTGCCTCTGTATGTACATAGAATATTGACAGTGAGCTGTTTATCACAGGATGGGGCAGAGTCAGACTAGCAGTCACATGCACATCAGACCTGGCAATGATAATCTCCTAGTGTGAAAACATTCACTGTAAGTAAACAACAGCACGCAGCTTGACAAGTGACACATCGTTAAATTCTGTGTTTTAACCCCAACCTCATGTTGTTTTCAATTTACATAGCAAAATCTTGCTGATTGATTCACTTTAAAAACAAACATCAAAAGCTTTACCTCACAGAAAGAATCAGCTGTGATCCCGTTCTGTGATGTCTGTATACTCTTTTGCATCCTGCCCTGCCCAGGAGATGTGGTATGATCAGACCATCATCCTGTACGGTCAGACACAGCCATTACACAGTACACAGCAGGGGCACATTTATAAGATTATCCCAGCACAGGAACATTTTATTTAAACAAATCCAATTGTGGAAGTTATTATTATTCCAAGATCTATTGATGTATTAATGTGCTTTGTTCATGGGACAACCCCTTTAAGAAGCACTCTGGTATGCTGTGTTATACCTTGTTCTGAACAAAAGGGGGTGGAGCATGACACAAATTCTTAATTTAAAAGCCTATGTCATGTTCTACTTCTTTAGAAGGCTTGTGCGCGTTTTGAGCACAAGCACTTGTCAAGATTTAGTTTGAGCTAAATTATCAGTGTTTCTTCTGCTCAGACAAAACTGTGAAGACTGCAGATTATCAGTGGACGCTGATTGGCTGAAGTGGTCATGTGACACTGTTTATTTCCCATCTATTACTTCCCTGAGACTGAGAGCAGAGCAGTGGCATTGGTGAGGGAGATAAGTATACATTTTTTCACTTTATCCATCAACCTAGGACTATTGGTAAGAAGTTGTTCAGGAGTGGACTACCCCTTTAAGCTTTACCATAGACATAACACAATGATGTTTCAACTTTATCCAAAGTGTTTCTTTAATCTGGAATAAAATGTACATTACTGAATACATAATAAATTTCTGGATACTTGCATGAACAAACTACAACAAACTATTGTATTAGCTGCTTTGGTGATCTCCCTCTATGATGTCCATATGACCTAATAGCCCATAAGAAAAGATGTTGTGTTCATAACACCATATTTCTTAGAAATTTATGCTTTAAATGTCTAATAGAAGTGAGAACCACCTCTTTAATCCGTACCTGTCACCAGAATGGGATCCGCAATTCCTACCCTACTGGGTGAGGCAGCTATTGTAAATGAAGGGGTGGCCTCAAATGTCACGCAAGGTGTAGGAAAGAGTAAGTGCAACACAAAGGGAATAGGGGAAGGGAGCCCAGACACTAGGAAACGGGGAGTGGAGACCTCCTAGGCTGATCTGATATCACCCTGTCTCCCCTAATGCCTCTATATTGGTTCCTCACCAATCACCGCACAGGAACCTAAACCCTGTATTTCCCTAGAGCTTGGCCCTGAATAGAGAAGGGGGGTGAGCACTAGTCAGTCTCCACTAACAACTAAAGACAACAAGGGAGATAAACACGGGGGAAAGTAACTTATCTTCAGCCGACTTCAGAGAGATTACACCAAACGTCCTCCTAGGCACCAGAGAGGAAGTAAGCAGATTGCAATAGCTCCAAGCCTTCACAAGGGAACATGTTTGCCTCCCTGTAGCAAACAGAAAATATTTAAACACCCAGGCCTGGGTGTCAATTAGCAGGGGGGGAGGTAGCTGCTGGGTCCTAGAGTGAGCTAGATATAAGAAGGTGTCTGTAATGGCAAACAAAGAGATCTTCTGCAACCAACTGCAGGGCAACTGTCTGTCACATCTGACATGCCCGTGACAGTACCCCTTCCTCTACGAGTGGCCTCCAGACACTCAGGATCAGGTTTCTCAGGATAACAGGTGTGGAATGAACGAACCAACCTGTGAGCGTTCACCTCTGATGCTAAAACCCACATCCTCTCTTCTGGACCATAATCCTTCCAGTACATCAAGTATTGTAGGGAACGATGTTGAAGACGAGAATCTACAATCCTCGAAATCTGAAAGTCCAGATGACCATCAACCATTATTGAAGGTGGCGGTAGAGGTGAGGGCTGAAGAGGTTCCACATATTTCTTGAGTAACGACCAGTGGAAAACAATGTGGACCTTAAGGGCCTGAGGAAGCTCAAGACGAAATGCTGCTGGGTTAATGACGGCGGTTATTTTATAGGGACCAATAAACCTAGGTCCCAGCTTCCAAGAAGGAATTTTCAACTTGATATTTCTGGTAGACAACCACACAAAGTCATTCACATCCAGGTCAGGACCTGGCAAGTGTTTTCTGTAAGCCATATGTTTATACCTGTCTCCCATGATCTTTAAATTACTCAGAACCCCCCGCCACACCGAGGAGAGTGACGAAGAAAAACGTTCCTCCTCAGGAATCCCTGCAGTTCCTCCCCAAACGTTTACCAAAAGGTAGGTGATAACTGTATGCACAGAAGAACAGTGACCTGCCAGTGGATTCTTGACAATGATTATTAATGGCAAATTCTGCCAGCAGTAGGTAAGATGCCCAATCCTCCTGATTTTCGGAAACTAAACACCTGAGATGGGTCTCCAAATTCTGATTGATGCGCTCAGTCTGTCCATTTGACTGAGGGTGGAAGGCAGAGGAAAAGGACAGCTGCACCCCCAGTAGAGAACAGAATGCCTTCCTGAATTTGGAAAAAAACTGGGTCCCCCGATGTGACCCCACATTGGAGGGAACCCCGTGAAGCTTCACAATCTCATTTATGAACACCTGAGCAAGTGTCTTGGCATTTGGAAGTGCAGGTAATGCAACGAAGTGAACCATTTTACTGAACCTATCTACTACCACCAAAACCACCGTTTTACTTGCAGAAACCGGTAGTTCAGTAACAAAATCCATGGACAAATGTGTCCATGGCCTACTAGGGAAAGGTAGCGGAATAAGAGTGCCAGACAGACTGGTATGCGAAACCTTATAACGCGCGCAAATACTACAAGCAACTACGTGTTCAATTACATCCCGATGCAACCCCAGCCACCAAAAACTATGAGAGAGGAGGTCCAAATAACCTTCCTGAAGGGCAGGAGGAAGGGCGTCCCCCTGAGCCTCCAACACCTCATCCTCCAGTTCAGGATACAATGCCGATATGACTACCCCCTTCTGTAATATCAGGGCAGGGTTCTCATGGTCACCACCACCAGGGAAGCTCCGGGACAAATCATGAGCCTTGACATTTTTGACCCCTGGACGAAAAATGACAACAAAATTGAACCTAGTATAAAACAGAGACCATCTGGCTTGCCTAGGGTGAGACGTTTAGCTGATTGGAGATATGACAGGTTCTTATGATCAGTAATAAGAGTAATTGGATGGACAGCCCCCTCCAACCAATGTCGCCATTCTTCGAATGCCAATTTGATCGCCAAACGTTCCCTATTACCCACGTCATAATTTCTCTCAGCCAATCACAATTTTTTAGAAAAGAAAGTGCATGGACGCCATTTACCAGGGGACGGACCCTGAGACAACCCAGCCCCAACCCCCACATCCGACACATCAACTTCCACAATAAAGGGTTAGGAAACAATGGGTTGACTGAGTATAGGTGCCGTGGCAAAACAATTCTTTAAGGAAGAAAAAGCTTGGAGGGAGGCATCCAACCATTTGGAAAAAGCAGACCCCTTCTGAGTCATGTCAGGAAGGGGTTTCACGATTACTGAGTAATTTTGGATGAATTTCCAGGCCTGAGTGTCAATTAGCAGGAGGGAGGTAGTTGCTGGGTTCTAGAGTGAGACAGATCTAAGAAGGTGACCCGTGACATCACATGGGGAGATCTTCATTTACTTTTATGGAAGTTCCAAACATCCTTGTGTTTTTGATAATACTATGCCCTGAAAATAATTGGTTTGGTAACTTCCTCCATTAAGGAGAAGGTTCTTCTACTTTCTAATGGAGAACTATTCTGCATAGCTTTGTCACGTCCCTAAGTCCAATACAAGGTATAACACATTTCATCAGTTCGGCCCAGGGTACAGCAGCTAATATCATCTTCAGGGACATAACTTGAAGTGCCTTGGCTCCACTGAAAAGTCGGTACCAGGGCCTCCAACAGCTATTTACCGTTTATAAAAATGTGTATTCTTATATGGTAATGGGGTCTTTAAACATGAAATTTGTTGTTTTATTTAATAGTCTATGACCACTTTGAAGACAATTTAAATGGTTATTTTCATCATAGATATTTTGGTATATCCACAGGATACGAAAGTGTTAATAAAGCTGTGACTGGCTTCCCTCCAATGTATTTTTTATTCAAGGTGCTTAACAAAGACTTTGGGTTTTGTATGGTGTCTCATCAGCCTATAACTGATAGAAATGTATGAATAAATTGACAACTGGGTTTTACCAGTTTGCCAGTTGAGAGTATATCCCTGCACACTCTGATACTGTCCAATCAGTGCTGTCACTGTCCTAGTGTATAGGGAGACAATCAGTGCTGACCGTTTGACTTAAATTAATTTAATGTTTATTTTTATGCTCTGGAGTCTGTATAGAGCCCAAACGATAACATGTAAAAAATGGAAAAAAATCTTTATGCTCACCTCTCCACCCTCCCCTCTGCTCCTCACCGTCACCCATTTGGTCCTCGTCACATCCTCTGATACTCGCCACTCATTCTGAAATCTCTTAACCTCTCATACTGAGCCGGGACTCCAGCTCTAATGAGGCACGGGAGGGTTCTGTGCAAACGCATGCGTGAAAGGTCATGACATTAAGACGTGTACCAAGACCTTGTGTGATCATACCTTGGCCTCATCAGAGCCAGAAGTCACAACTCAGTGTGAGAGTCCCTGGAATTTCATTGTCGGGGATCAGAGGATTGGACAGGTGACAGTGAGGAGTAAAGGAGCTGAAGAGGTGAGCGGTAAGTTGAGTATAAGGATTTTGAAAATTTTCTTAGCCTTTTGATGGCTCTTTACAGTTCAGAAAAAGTTTGTCCAGAAGCATTTTCCACACACAGATTCCTTCCTCTTTCTTCTATCTTTCTCCTTTCTTTACTTTTCCTCTTTACTTTCTTTACTTTCTCTACTTGTCCTCTGTCTCCACTGTTTCTCACTACTTCACCACAACCCAGCTCAACTTTACAGTCCTGTTTAGCAAGAATCCTTTTCTCACCCCGCGGTTCTGTGGCGCCCCTGCTGCGCATTCGTGCCACAGATCCTAGAGGGGTGCATGGACGGATTTCTCCACAAGAGGCCCTCAGAGCATACACATACCTCCACCCTACCACCTCAGACCACCAGAGGGAGTCCGGATAGGGTTATATATACGGAGGGTGGAGTTAGGCAGGCAGTTCCTCTGGAGAGTTCAGCAAGTACAGGTCTGAATACAGAGTCGAGCTCAGTCTAGAGAACAGAGTCCCTGCTCAGAGCCAGAGAGGGACAGAGTTCTCAGTTCAGTTCCTCTAGTGAGAAAGCCTAGAGTGAAGCTCAAGTTAGCGAGCTGAGGGCGTACCGACGCCATAAGAGCGGTGAAGAAACCGTGTGCCTGCTGCTGTGCGTAGCTTAGTGAGGGCCTGAGCGTGGCCAAAGGCGAGTGGAAAGTGAGTAACATAGGGGGCGGAGGAGCTTAACCAGCTCACCCCGAAAGCATATACCGGACACCGGGTCCGAGCTTACAGGGATCTCTATGACCCAGTAAGAAACAACCGGAATCCCTGGTGAACTACAGGTCCCAGGTTCACCAGAAGCTGATACGTACCAGAGCCAGGAGTTACGTAGGCCCCGCAAGCGGGGAGAGTGATCTCCAACAGAAGGCCCTACCACAAGGTCAGCAGGTGCAAGACAGAGACTAAGTTAGGCCTAGCTCCAAGCCAGTCAGAGACTTACTAAACAAAGGCAAGCGACAGGAGGCCCTACACCCGCTCACTGGGGAGAGTCCTGAAATGCACCCTTCACCCTACAGTGCCCTGGGTCGTGCCTGAAACACCACCAGTAAAGGTACTGAAGTGAACTGTCGTGTGTGTGCCTATTCTTCTTCTGACCCGGCTGGGTACCATCTGTCCTGTATCCTTTCTCCTACGCTGCCCTGAGGCCCCGCTCCACCTGTGGGGAGCCGCAACAACTAAGCTGCCGGACCACCGGCCTCAGAGGACTGTAGCAGCGCTGGTGATCCTCACCAGACACCACGGGTGGCGTCACAAACTTTCCCCTTTCCCATACACCTTTTCCCCACCATTCCTTCTTTCTTTTAAAGAGTGACATCTTCTTTCCCCTTAGGGTATCAGTATGGTCCCTAAGACGCTGCGGAAGTCCCGCTCGGGAATTTCTACTCGTTTCACGTTACCTTTAAGAGTAATAAACTCTGGACCTTTCTGCTAGGTGTCTTCTCCCAGGACACATCTACGATCGATCACTCTGTATCTTCTGCTCTTGATCTCGCTATCTCTTTCCTTTGGTCTCCTTTCACTTTAGGGACACCCCAGAATATGGCACTGCTCACAATGGACCTTAGGGCCTGGAGTGCATAGAAATAGGATCTATCTGACTCTCTGACAGGAAATTATCACTTTCCCTTCAACTTATGCCCTCCCACTCTAGGCTTGTTCCAAACCCTTACTATCACTACTACTAAACTACACACTTTTCCAATTCTACTAACACCTTGTACGCATATCACAATTCACATTATACATCATATTTCACATTACACCGCACAACATTTAACTTGTTTCTTCAAGGGAGAATGTGGGCAGCATTTTCATCTCCTTACACAGGGACACACCCTAACATTGCCCAATCAGTGCTGAAAGTGCCAGACCCTGACATTGTGCTGACAGTGCCAAACTTTGACAAGCAGTATGGAAGCACTCGGGCAGTGATTTATCAAGACCGCCGATTTTCTCACCGGTTTTAAGGTGGAGTGAAAAGTTCCTGATTCATTAAGTGGTATAAACCTCTTAATGAATCAAGAGCATCTGACAAGTGGTGTGCTCCTCCATGTGTTCCTCAACAAAAATGTCACTTCTGTCCCTACTGGAGTAAACTTTGTGGCATAGCGAACACCGCTGCTCGTTATGAATTTTGGCAATGGAAGTCGCCATGCCCTGGAAGTCGCCACTTTGTTGGAGCTGGACAAAAATAAAGTGAGAGCACTAAAAGTGACAAAATTTTACTGGCCTTGAATTTTGCGACAAAGCATAAAAGCTTTGATGAATCGGGCCATCAGTTGTCAATGTATTCATATGTATTTCTAGGAATAACAGTGGAATGGCAAAGCTCAGAATGATACGAAATAATGATGCAGAGTTTGTACTACATGCAGAATACCAGTATTTAATAAAAACAGATATGTCAGGAGAATTGACAGATCCTCTTTAAAGTTTTCAAAATGTCCTGTCAATATCAACAGCTAAACTAAGAGGTGAATGCATTTAACCAGGATCTCCCCAAAATTGTCAGTGCCAGTCATGATTCTCCACCTCCGAGGGGGCGAGGTTGTACTTGACTTTTGGCCAAGGCGGGCACTCAATGAGATAATTCATCCTTGGCCATCAAAGACTTATTATGATCAATTAAACCTTTTCTCCTGACCTCATACATTGCCGTCTTGTTATTGCTCCAACTCTGGAGCCAATTAAGGCTTCTTAAATGACTGTAGAATCATTAAATTAGGTAAGTGTGCTTAATTATGATTTAATTACTAATTTGTTCTCTCAGATCTGCTTCTTTCTTGAACAATTACTGCCAGAATAATTAATTTCCTTTCAGCTGCTTCTGGCTCCTTTATAAAGAAAGATACACAGCTTGAAAAAGATTTGTTAGCCCCACGCAGATTAGCAGTCCCACTAGGCGTGTGCTGTACAAATTTCCAGCAGTAGATAACGGCATAAAAGTGTCTCCGGGAAGAGCTGGTAAGAAATCTATAGGTGCTTGCCTACAAACGAAGGATGCGATCCATATCTTCAAGTCATTTCACAATTATCACATCCATGATACAGAGATGCATACATTATGGGGGTAATGGCTTTTCTGTAATTGAGTGAGTGGACATAAATGCCATGGACAATGCGAAAACTACATGAATTAGGTGGCCGAGAATGACTGTAGGTGGATATTATCCAATAGGTTAATAAGCATTAAAAAAAATTACAATGTGAGAGGGTCTCCTGATAATAGTCATGAAGGTCACCTAGAAGGATGTCTCAGAAGATCAATGAGGACTATGGTTATATCTGTGCAAAGTAATGATGGGAGTAATTACCAACTGCTCATTAAATTCTTGGTCTTGGAAAACTTTGGGTATGTGCGAACTGTCAGCAGAGGAAATTCTGCAGTGAAATATGCAGCTGCTAAATCAACACCAAATTGTGCATATTTTGTTGCAGATTTGCCGCAGATTTCAAGGGGTGAAACTTGCAGTGAAAGTAGGAAGCATAAATTGACGTAAAGGGTGCAGTCCCTGTCTGACCAGTTTTATATGCAGTGACCTCATTTTCCTTTGAGGATCTGCATTCATTGTGAATTAAATTTTACAAAATATCATGTACGTGCTTTGGAGAAAATCCGTAGCGTAAATTGACCAAAGTTTCCGTTTTGAAATCTGCCGCCTTATCTCTACAATTAATGGAGATTTCACTACAGATAGTCTGCAGCAGAAATGTCCTATGGGAATCTACGCTATCATGTAGTTAATTTTCTGCCTGGAAACTCCACTGCCTATCCACCCTGTGTGCACTTACCCTTAAAAGTGGATTAGGAACTTAAAGGAGGACTTGGAAATATTCTTCCATGCCTTTTCACAGAGAAATGAGAGACCAGTACTTGAGAATAGAGCCATTGGTCCTCCATAGGAAAACTCTCCAGCACATGGCACTAAACACTTAATTAACAATGATTTTTTTGTACATATTTTTTGCAATTAACAATGTTCGTATGCTCCATGTATTTGTAAGGAAGCTGAAATTATTCTCTCATTAAATTTTTGTAAGTGTTGATGAAACCAAAGACTGTGATATGTATGAGGCCTCATAAGTTGCTTCTGACTATCACAATTTGCAAGATATTATATACAGAGTTGCCTGTATGAGATCTGTATTAAATTGCCTGAGGTTTCCCACCACTGCTGTAATGTCATTTCTTCAGGCAGATTCCAAGGGACCGAAGTACTTGGGCCGTCAGTCCCATTTTGCCATCCACCGGCCCTTTAATTCTTAGATGTACAAAAAATTCACACTGTATCCTTTCTGATGTATATTCTCTAGCCCCAATGTCTCCTATGGGATGTATACAGCAGTCCCAGTGTATCTTTAGTGATATGGGACTGAGACTGCTGTATATATGTGATGCATATATGAATACCCCAGTATATCATTTCTGATGTATGTAAAAAGAAAAGCAGGCAGCACTCCAAAAATAATAAGTAAAAAAATGGCTTTATTAGCCCATCTGGTGTGGCAACGTTTTGGTTGTGAAACAACCTTTCTCAAGCAAGGTGTGGATACAAACATAAAACATATATAGCAGTATTACATCATGTTATAGTTATAGATTCATTAACAAATATACAATGAAAACAGTGACATATAATATAATAGCATGTGATAATAATAAAATTCATGATACATACAATATGTGGACAGGCATAAAAATCCATTTGCATATGGTAACAGTATTCACAATCATGAAAAATGGCAATGTGCATTAACTGATTTAATACATGCCCATGTGTGGCATTAATGAGAGGTTTGACTCACCCATAGTGATCAAATACTTATTATATACATTTACATAGAGCGCCAGAAATCCTTTCTGATGTATATGCACCAGTCCCAATGTCTCCCATATGATTTATACACAACAGTTCTAGTGTCTCCTATGGTATGTACATCAGTTAGTGTCTCCTATCAGATGTATACAGCAGTCCCAGTGTATTACATGTGACAGCAGCTTCAGTGTCTCCTATGTGATGTATACACTGCAGTTTCAGTGTCTGCTGTGTGAAATATATACAGCATTCCCAGTGTATCCTATGTGATGTATATACAGCAGTGTCAGTGTATTCTATGTCATGTATAGAGCAGTCTCAGTGTCTCCTGTGTGATGTATATACAGCAGTTACAGTGTATTCTATGGGATGTATACAGCCATTTCACTGTATCCTCTGTGCAGTAAACAGCAGTCACGGTGTCTCCTGTGTGATGTATAGACAGCAGTCTCTGTGTCTCCTATGTGATGTATGCACTGCAGTCTCAGTGTCTGCTGTGTGAAATATATACAGCAGTCCCAGTGTATCCTATGTGATGTATATACAGCAATTCCAGTGTATTCTATGTGATGTATACAGCAGTCTCAGTGTCGCCTATGTGATGTATATGGAGCAGCTTCAGTCTCTGCTATGTGATGTATACACAGCAGTCTCAGTGTCTCCTGTGTGATGTATACACAGGAGTCACAGTGTATTCTATGGGATGTATATAGCAGTTTCACTGTATCCTATGTGCAGCCAACAGCAGTCACGGTTTCTCCTATGTGATGTTTAGACAGCAGTCTCTGTGTCTCTTATGTGATGTATATGCAGCAGTCGCAGTGACTCCTATGTAATGTATACAGCTGACCTCCCAGTGTTTGAGTTCTGTTAATGTAACGGGAGCACTGATGAATTTCCCCCTGTGAGGAGACCTGCAGTGTAATATACATCTGTGTTTTGAACAACTTACTATTGCAAGTTTTTTATAAAACTTATCATCGCAAAGAGTCACCTGCACTCCAGACAAGCACAAACCTGGAAAAGCAGCTGCGATCAGCAACATCGTCAATACCACCTAACATCACAGCTGTACCAAAGAGAAGCAGCTACAGCCATCACATTAGGGGTGAGTTAATTGTTTGCCGAAATATATCAGGATCATTTTTAAGTTGATAATTTTGTACGACCCCCCAAATGGTGGTCTAAGTATCCAAATGGCCCTTGGCAAGAAAAGGTTCCCCACCCCTTTATTACAGGATCGGACACAAGCAGTGCTGTTGGTGCCGCTGACTCTGTGTTAGTCTGAGAATTTAAAATCCACAAGGTTGGCGCTATCCGGCAACTTGAGAAGCGTCACAGGCTGTGTGGCCAAAGATCGCTATCGCTATGTGTGGCTACCACATCACAATGCAAGTGAATGGGTTTATTTTGTGACACCTAGGGTTCCGCAACAAGCAAGTCACAAACAAACCGACCCGGTTACATTTTTTGTGACTTGCTTGTTGCATTCCCAGCACCCTAGGTGTCGCAATGCAACTCAATTACTTATATTGTGCTGCGATGTAGCAGCAACACACAAACTCATGGCCAAAGTCACCATATAGTCCTGTATAGTACTAGTCTAATAGGTGTCTGTCTGTCTCATTATGTATGGCCTGTTGCCCAGTTTAATGCCTTGTGCACTTTACAGAGCTATGTATATAGAGCCTTATGGTTCAACATTGTGTAAATGTAGGTTTTCGGTGAGCCACCATGTGGTGCTTATGTTGCATTGTTTTTAAGTGAGAATACATTTGTAATCTGGCATTCAGTTAGTTTTGAATGGCACAAATCACTTTCCCATATCATGTCATGAAAAACAGGAAAAAATTCAAAGTGGGGTAAAAAAAAACCTAAATTAGAATCAGGACTTTTGAACTAAAATTACTCATGGTACAACCCCTTAAAAATAGCAAGCTATGGGTGATGTACATAGCAGTCAATTACATCAAAATATTATGCTTGGCACAAGTGTCATGAGATTTCCTTAAAACATTAAGGAGTTTTCTGGGCTCAAGTAAAATTTCGGCAATCACTCTATGTGACTGCAGACTGCTGAATCGTGACACTGTGCAATGTGCACACTGTCAGGATTTCCCTTTGTTTTCAGCGCAAGTGGGTGGTCATCCGACGCACCCCTGGGCCTGTGCCGCGCAGCGTTGCGCACGCGGGAGCTTACCCGGAGCCGGATCTGTTGAGGGTTGTAGTCTCGTGGCGGTGACCCGGTCCGTGCCCAGGGAGTCAGACTAAGTGGCGCTGTATTAGCGGTAGATGTTGGACGACTACGCCACCCGTTGAATGCAGCGAAGGAGCTGCCGCTGCAGGGCAGACTGCTGAGGCCGGTGGTAGGATTGTGCAGCGTGATAGTATCACCCCCAACGGGAGGGGTATGGCCTCAGGGCAGCCGACGTGGATGATGGGGTAGCAGGAATCACTCAGAGACGATGCGGTGTAATTCAGGGTCTTTACTGGTGACAAAGATAGACCCTCCCGGAGTACTGGCTAGCGATCGGGGCCTGGTCAGTCCTTGAGCAGATGGGATCTCCCCTGGCCAGGCGGAGTTGTAGGCCTCCCAAACTGACTGTACTCTTCTGGCTACCTTGCTAGAGGCGGGTATAAGTAGCCCACGTCCCTGAGTGTACTGTGTGGTGCTCACCCGTATGGCCGGTGACTCGGGGCCTTCTAGTGGCGTCCGCTCCACGACGGCGGTGCTGGTCCCACGCGTGTGACCGTGCCTTCGGGTTCCTTGGCCAGAGGACCTGAAATCCCCTGCCGGGCGGTTTCTGCTGCTGGGTAAAGATTAGTCCCCACAGCCTCGGACTCCGGGTCCGGTGATAACTTCTCAGTCAGGGCGAGCTCTGCAGCTGCCAGCCCCTGACTCCTTGTAGCACTGCTCCCACAGAGCTCCTGATGTTCTTTTCCTATATCTGCTTCTCTTCTCTGTCTCTACTTCTTCTCTACTCACTAACCCTGCCTCAGCCCTAGGTTTATATAGGGGAAGTCCTTCCCCTCCCAGGACTGGGCAGGAGGTGTGGCATGCATAGGATTCCTGACCAAGAGACCTCCCACCTGCTCTCAGACATAACATTGCTGTTACTGTGGAAACCAGACCCCTGGGGTGCCACAGTCATGTGACCACAAGTTTGCAATTTGCAGTTATATGCTGTCTAGAGTCTCATCAGCTTTTCTCAATAGAACATTCAGACAAGTAGATGAGAATCAAGTCGGCATGTGATCGTAACCATGCAAATCACATAGTCCACTTGCTCTGGAAATGGAGGTGAATTCTGCTAGTGTGCACATTGCATATTGTCATGATTTGGCAATATGCGGTCACATAGAGTGATTGCATAAATTTCTCTCGAGCCTGGAAAACACTTTAAGGAATAATGAGATATAAACAGAGCCTAAAATAGATAAAATATTTATTAATAAGAAATAATATGCAAAACTTCAATAGAATAGAAAATGACTAGAATAGAATGCAAATGGCTAAGGCTTTTTCTAGGCAGTATGCTTAGGCCCCAGTGCTGTAATCTAACACAGGGAATTTATTGTGTAAACTTGGCAAATTCAAGTAAAAATCCCAGTTAGTTTAATCATCTATAATGTAAGGTTTGTTTTGTGCAATTCCTCTGTTATTCCTCCCTTAGATATGCCATAAATATCTGAGATGGGAATTCCAATACATTTTTTAGCTAATTAATTTTCTACTTAAATTCATGTATTTTTGGTAGAAAAAAGCTAAATTTTGCACTAGCGTTTTGTTACAAATTTTGGATGGTTTGGCTTCCACAGCTTTTATGTATGACAGTACATAGCAGACTACAGACACATGGTAAGGTTTCAATTCTAGAGGTTAGGACCGTCCCGAATAGGGTCACCATGACGTGGTTGGATGGCTTTTACTTTTTTTTATCAAAATTATGTTAGCCAAGTACGCTATGTTATGTTCATACACTATTGCTATTAATTTATTTATTTACTGCAGGGATTTGCTCATTTTGTTTTTATCTTATGTTTTGTCTGTTTAGTGGCTTGTGTGAACATGCTCTTACACAGTTCATTGCTTTTGTTTTGGGGTTTTTTGTTTGTTTTTTTACCTTTAGAAGCAGTAGACTAGTATTGTATGCCTTCATTTAGTTTGTGATCAATATGTTTTCTTTATATGTTCACACTAGACTGGTTTTCAGTGGGATCGGCCAACAATCTTATGTGTATGGGGACATCCCGGATCTCTACCGATGACAAGTGTTTATGGCAAAAGGGTTGGAGAACAATGGATTGATCCTTCAAGGAGATAAGCCACTGCCAGACTCCTTATATTTTCTTCTCCCCACTGTAACAAACAACACATTTATAATGGAGTCAAGACAAACATCTGAATCTTTTTCCAACTCAACATTTGCAAAGATCATTACAGCATTTTATTCCTTATGATGCAACCATTGTTCCCATACATGTACATCCTTTGATGTCACATAAGTATTGAACACAGCTGCGCCATTAATACAGCGCACATAGACATGTTTACCCAGCCACCACGCTACATGCCGGCTGTAGAAGTGCCACTTCAGGTCCTGAAGGTAATTATCTCTGATGGAACAGATCTGCAATACTTTTCAGCTGCCTGTTCACCATCTACATTTTTGCAATGTATGAACTTAAAAATAAAGAGCGTTTTAAGCTTAAAATAGGCTGTCTCTGTGCCGATGCCAGGGAACGCTGCATAGTATTTCTTATACCGTATGGACGAAGAAGTAACTATTCCCATTGTGCAGAAATAACTTGTTGACCAAAGAAAGCTATTTCTCCAAACTGTAGCTCTGTCCTTTTCTATATAGAATGAACCAAACCATCCATGTATTATTGGAGTTGAACAAGTATTTGTTGAATTCATTCAGTAGAACTGCGGAAATCTCAAAATATCTCAGACATCAATGATGTTAGTGTGACCAATGTATTGTAAAGTGACTGAGGGCGTTAGCCATGGCTGAGCTGCTGCTCCATGTCGCCCCGGCACTTTACAGTAAAATCGTGTCCCAGTCCCGAAGTGCTGTCAAGTGTAGAGTGCATCACACTCACTTGTAGGCCGCAGGGCTCCGCTGTCTCCAGGCCTCCACCCTCAGGAGCCACAGCACATAATTCAGGGGACACACAGGTCATTGTAACAAGCAAACGTTTACTGGACAGTTCAAGTTCATCAGACTGTAACATGCAGTTTCGGGAACAACACTTCTTATTCCTTGTTTCCTTAGTACAGTACGTTTCCAGCATTACTATTCATTCTTCCTGGACTATCCCCACTATTACTGGTTCTGTCACCCCCAGGGATTTCCCGTATGGTCCCGCAGTGCACCTGGGATCCGTTACCTTCCCTTAATGCGGTTCCACCTCCAACTTCCTCTGTACATCAGAGGATAAGGCACTCTCCGTAGTACCTGTACCGAGCCCTAGGCTCCGGACGTTGCAAGAGATTTCAGTAAGGCTTCCCGCTGCATTGAAGGATAGATACTTGCCCACTGAACTTGAACTTGGTTACTGTACTTCCCTATCTGACTAACTATGAGGAAGTAGCCCTCTTTTACTAGGGCTTCCCCCTCCTACTGTGGGTTAGTCCCAAACTTTAACTATGTCTGTTTCTACAGTATGCAGCTGGGCAGATCTCCCTCACAACATTATATATCACATTCACATGCATTAACCAGATTACACTTATCTTATATAGTTTACATTCCCTTTATCCCTGCTACACGCTATGCCTATTATGCTAACAACACTTATCCCACACTATGCATTATACACTACCATATCACTTTATAAAAACGCATGACTTCATTCAGGGTTAGGAAAGCGACAGTACAGTCCACCATTCTTACAGTATTACACTGTTCATAGACTTTAGGTTAATGATGGTGGAACCGCCAACAATCTACTGTATACATGGTCCTTCAGATTGTACCCTGATGGCACAGGTCAGGGAAAACAAGGATTGGTCATGTTGGATTTCTATATGCCTGATTCTTTTGTGTTGCCAGGAAAAAACTTCCTGCAGTGTAGCTGTGGCTTGGGCATGACGCCATTGAAATAAACATGCATCCATGGCCTTTTCCATCATGTATTGTTTATTACCCTGTTATGTTAGGTTATAGGTTGAACTTGATGGACTTATGTCCACCTTCAACTTTAAAAAGTATGAAAAGATTAAAGTATTTTTAATATACTTGCCAACTCTCCTGGAATTTCTTGGAGGTTCCTGGGAAAGAGGAAAAACTCCTGAAAAAGAGGAATACCTCCTGAGGAAGAAAAGAAAAGACATCGCAGATTCCCAGAATAGCTGACAAATGTTTGATGCCACAAAAACGTCCTAAAACCTGTCTGAAATAAACACTTCTGAAATGTTTCTTGAGCATGATGCTTCACTATTAAGTAGAGAAGTGGAAGTAGTGTAACGTAATAAGTACATACTTTTTGGAAAAAAAAAATGTAATATTTCTCCCAGAAAGAAGCCTTGAAGGTTTTCCCAGACCTTGTCGAGGCCGGAAGTCTTGACCTTGTGTGAAGATGCAGCACACAGAGGTGAAAGTACGAAGCGTCGAGGACCATAGGGGGGAGAGTGAGCAGCAGAGGTGAGTAGTGAGGTGGTATTTGTTTTTTTTTCTTCTACACCTTATGTTTTTTTATGCCATGGGGTAAAAGCACATTCAAGTCGCGGAGAATAAATTAGACACAAATCTAAGTTCCCGATAAAATCCACACAATTTGGTGAATTTGAATTTTGTCAGATCCGATCATCTCTAGAAACAACCTTTTAAAGCTTGGTGTCTTTTGCATTTGTTCTGATAGCCTTTGAAGTGAACCTTGATATTGTATGTTGTACAATTTTTCCCTTTTCTTAAAAATAAAGATTTATACATTAAAAAAACAAGAAATTGAATGGCATTACCCCCAGATAAGTTCACAGGGCACATGTATTTTATGTACATTCATGATTACATAGTTAATAAACAAGATTTTAAGAAATACAAATCAGTAAATGTCCTATTTCAGTCTACAGACCTACCAGCTTTCTGACCAGACGTTGGATTTTCTGTATGAAATACTCATTTTACTGTTCATTTATTCTGTATCTTTGGCTGCTTGTATATTTGACAGATTTCTTTTTTTTTCTTCTTTATTCCATTTCTTTGTGATTCTTTCACAGATGTAATAGGTATTAGACCTCCGATGAAATACTTGCTTTAAAAATGATAGGAAAACCTAACAGTGCTTTGTAGATGGGACTTTGGGGGGTCACATATCAAGATCTCAGAAAGTGCATCTAATAGCTGGAATAATGGAATAAACTTCTCCATCTAGTTCCGTACAATAGATGCCAATCTATGGGCTGAGAGGTGTTCAGCTCGGATGAAAACGAAATAAACCATTGGTACCTCAGGTGTTAAAGCTGATAGATCCCATTATGAGACGTCTGCCCTGTAATCTCTCCTTTTTTCTTTTGTGTTTACGTTCTTCGGAAAAAAACCAAGAACAAATTCGTAGTGAAAACTTACCCATGGCACTTTATTGTCCAACTTTCATGCAGCCTACTGTTTTGTTACAGGTTATAATACTGTACTGACTGAATTAGTACTAGAGATGAGCAGGATCTTATGATATTCGATGAGTGGGATGAGGTAGCGATGTTCAGGGGTTTGAGTGGTAGTAGGGCGGATACTAATAATGGGTCTGGTGATCGTATGAGAGCTGTTAATATGATAGCTGAATTTTTCAGTATGTTCAAAAGGCTTTTGCCCGCACGGGCGGTGCCTAGGGATGTTTGGCAGGGCACTGCCATCAGAACCGGGTTGGCGGTTGATGAGAGTCAAACAGTTGTGGTTAGTGGAGCAGCTCCTACACAGGTTGTGGAGGCTGCGAGGGTGGCTAATGGATCAGCCGTTCCGCCTGCGGCAGCTGCGTCAAGGATGGATACAGTGCAGTTAGACGATAGAGCTAAGGGCGAGGTTTACGTGTGTTTTGATGGCCCTCTGGGTGCTCATTTGAAGCAGGAGGTGAGGTATAAGATATGGAAAGAAGAATATGTGGATATATTTTCTTTGTTACCGCTCGAGAAGTTTAATTTGGATAGGGTTAAACCCAACAACAGTAAGAAAGATGAGAAGGAGCGTCGGCTTTATCGCCTCATTCCCCGTATGTTTCACAGTTGGTTACAGGCGTTTACTACTTTAGCGAGCGTGGTTGGTGAGAAAGTGCCTGAGAATTGTTCGGGGCTATTTTGCTATTTGGATTCAATTGGGGAAGCGTACTATACATATGGAGGAACAGCCTGGCTACGCTACGACTAGCAGTTTAGGCAGCGGAAGGTTGACGGTTATAAAGTGGAAGCGGGTCCCTACTGGGCTAGGTCCCAGAGGGTCAAGTTGGTTTGGGCAGCAGACAGCTGGGGCCTTAACATTCCAATGTCACGCAGTGTGTTGTGTCGTTATTTATTAGATAAGGATAAGGGTACAAATGGTTAAAAAGGGGCCTATAATCAAACATTCAGAAGTCAAGTAATGGCCTGGACTGTACCCCTTAACAAGGGGCTTAAAGGAAGGGCCGCATGACTTAGCATGTCTGCTAGGCCTCAATAGTGGTCAGGTGGGGGTTAAGAGGTGAAGTAGTGGGAGTGTAGGGCTGTTTGTTAGGGGAGGAGTATGAGATAACTCTTTGAAATAGGGTTACCTGATTGGCTGGTGGGTTGGTTTGTGCTGATCTTGATAAAAGGGGGTGCTACAGTGGGATGTCCAGTCCAAGTCTTGATCTGCAGCTGGAACGTCCCACCAGCCAGCCCCTATCAATTTATTTGGATGTAATATTCATTTGTGTTTTAATTGTCACAGCAGGTGGCGTGGAAGGAGGGGCATGTTTGAAGGTGGTGGTTGCACTGTAGGATGAGGGGAGTCCAGTGCTGGGATTAACTCCCTAGATGTTGAAGGTTATAAAGTGGAAGCGGCTCCCTACTGGGCTAGGTCCTAGAGGGACAAAATGGTTTGGGCAGCAGACAGCTGGGGCCCCCGAGCCGGTGTGGTGCGGCTGGGGGCGGTGTGGAGTAGCTGTCACTGCATAAAATTTGAATGGTGGAACCTTCAATCCCCCCTCCTTTGCTGGTTATTTAAGAATGTTTATAATTTGAGTCTATTGAATAAACAAGGCCTCTGTGGCTGTCGCGCAGGGTGTGGGAAAGACTCAGTGCAACACAGAGGAAAGAGGGAAACAGAGCCCAGACAGGGGGGAGTGGAGACCTCCTAGTCTGGTCTAGTGTCACCCTGTCTCAACTACCGTCCCTATATTGGCTCTTCACCAATCGCCACATGCGTACTTCGCCCTGACTTTCCCTGGTGTATGGCTAAGGCTAGGGACGGGAGGAGATGAGCACTAGTCGATCTCTACTAAACTCTATAGAGAACAAGGGTAGACAAACAGGGGATTGCTTAGCTTTAGATGACTCCAGACAAATGCGCACACGGCCTCATGCTCCAGAGAGGACGAAGTACTGCTCTTGCTAAAGCATCACAAATAGTAATGAATATCGCCGGCACCTCCCTCTCAGACACACTAGGTATTTTTACACTCAGGCCAGGGAGCTAATTAGCCAGAGGGAGGTAGCCGCTGGGTCCTAGAGACAGTCAGCCTCTAAGAAGATGTCTGTAATGCCAAACGTAGAGATCTCCTGCAAACAACTGCAGGGCGACTGTGTGTCACCTCTGACACACCCGTGACAGTACCCCCCCACCTCTACAAGTGGCCTCCGGACACTCAGGACCGGGTTTCTCAGGAAAAGAGGTGTGAAATGAGCGAACCAATCTGGGAGCGTTCACTTCTGATGCTGAAACCCACATCCTCTCCTCTGGACCATATCCTTTCCAGTGCACCAAGTATTGTAGAGAACTGTGTTGGAGACAAGAATCTACAATCCTCGAAATCTGGAACTCCAGTGTACCATAAACCATTACTTGGGGTGGTGGTAAAGGCAAGGGCTCAAGAGGTTCCACATATTTTTTAAGTAAGGACCTATGGAACACGTTGTGGACTTTAAGGGCCTGAGAAAGTTCAAGACGAAACGCTGCAGGGTTAATGACGGCGGTTATTTTATAGGGACCAATAAACCTAGGTCCCAGTTTCCAAGAAGGAACTTTCAATCTTCTATTCCTGGTAGACAACCACACAAAGTCATTCACATTCAGGTCTGGACCTGGCAAGCGTTTTCTGTCAGCCATACGTCTATACCTGTCTCCCATGATCTTTAAATTACTCAGCACACCCTGCCATACCGAGGAGAGCGACGGAGGAACTCCTGAAGCTCCGCCCCCACTAAATGTACCAAACTGTGGGTGATAACCGTATGCACCGAAGAACAGTGACCTGCCAGTGAATTCTTGACAATGATTATTAATGGCAAATTCTGCCAGCAGTAGGTAGGATGCCCAATCCTCCTGATTTTCGGAAACGAAATACCTGAGGTAGGTCTCCAAATTCTGATTGACGCACAGGCTGTCCATTTGACTGAAGGTGGAATGCAGAGGAAAAGGACAGCTGCACCTCCAGTCGAGAACAAAATGCCTTTCAGAACTTGGAAACAAACTGGTCCCCCGATCTGACACCACATCAGAGGCATAGGTGGATTATAATGAGGGCAATCCGGGCTACCGCCCGGGGCCCGAGGCCCCAGGGGGCCCATGAATTGCTCCCATTATAGTGTGCATTTTTTTCAGTCACAGGCACAGCCGCGCTGGCCGAAGGTTAGATGATCACGGTCACCGCTGCGGGCCCGCAGCTGTAGGCGGTTTGAATCATGCTGTGTCGCCCCGCCCTGCCAGTGTCACATGACGCTCCCATCTGGCCGCCGCAGCTGTCTATTCACTAGCATGGGCGTGCAGTTTAAATGCTGTTGGGACCGCCCTGCCTGACGTCATGTGGCAGGGCGGTCCCAACATCATTTAAATTGTCCTCCCGTGATAGTGAATGTACAGCCGCGGCGGCCAGATGGGAGCGGCTGCGTGATGCAGGCGGCCAGCGTGTCTGAGTGGCTGGCTGCTGTTGGGACTGCCCTGCCTGACATCATGTGGTAGGCCGGTCCCAACGTCATTTAAATTTCCCGCCGGTGCGACTGCAATTGCAGAGCTGCCTGATGCAGCCAGCATGTCTGTGAGTGGCTGGCTGCTGTCGGGACCGCCCTGCCTGACGTCATGTGGCAGGGCGGTCCCAACATCATTTAAATTTCCCGCCAGTGCGACTGCAATTACAGAGCTGCCTGATGCAGCCAGCGTGTCTGTGAGTGGCTGGCTGCTGTTGGGACCGCCCTGCCTGACGTCATGTGGCAGGGTGGTCCCAACATCATTTAAATTTCCCGCCGGCGCTAATGCACATACAGGGCTGCGCGATGCAGCCAGCATGTCTGTGAGTGGCTGCTTTGAACTTTGGGACCGCCCTGCCACATGACGTCAGGAAGGGCCCAGCATACACAGGGGGTCTATTTAAAAGTTCATGAAATGGCTGACATGAGCCAGTGTCATTCTGCCCTGCAGCATCTGCTGAAGAGGAGCCGCCACCCACGCACAGTGACGCACAGTTTGTCTGCAGCCTGCCTGGTCTCCTGCTGAGCCTTGCTGCTTCAGTCTCAAAGTGTGTATTCTGTCTTAAAAGTATGTTTTTTGTATATCAATGAATAATGGATGGTCCCCTGCAGTTTTGCTTGCTGGCTGCCTTCTAGTGTTCCTGCCACTTGCCACAGACAAACATTAGTGTATATCATCGTCTGTCTCAGACAGTGTCTGTGGACTGTGGCAGTGGAACGGTGTGGGCAGCCAGCAGCACTTTGTATGAAAGGGCAGAGGATCATTGTCATTTTTAAAATTTGTACATAATGTTGGGGATGGGAGAGGAGTGGACTGAACTTCATAAAGACAAATGCCCCTGCACACTGTGTACTACCTCCCCCCATCATCTTAGAAATTTTGCTTGCATCATGTATTTCATTATTTGTATAAATATACAAGCAAAATTTCCAAGGTGGAGGGGTACATAGTGTGCAGGGGCATTTGCCCCATGTAGTTTCAGTCCACTCCCATCCCCCACATTTTTTACACAATGAAAGAATCCTTGGCAAAAGGATACTTGGTTAAAGTATTTTTTTTTAACTGAAGGTAAATTTTAGATTAATGGTTGTTTTTTAGGTTAGTTTCACTCGGCAGCTATTTTTTTCAATAATAATGTTTCAGGTATATGCTGACCCCCGACCCATCATGACGGGGGGGGGCCACGCAGTCTCAACTGCCCGGGGCCCTGGCCATCCTTAATCCACCCCTGATCGGAGGAAACCCTGTGAAGCTTCATGATTTCATTTATGAACACCTGAGCAAGTGTCTTGGCATTTGGAAGTGCAGGCAATGCGACAAAATGAACCATTTTACTGAACCTATCTACTACCACCAAAAGCACTGTTTTGCCTGCAGAAACTGGTAGGTCAGTAATAAAATCCATGGCAAAGTGTGTCCATGGTCTACTAGGGATAGGTAGCGGAAGAAGAGTACTAAACAGACGGGTATGCGAGAGCTTAGAATGCTCGCAAATACTACAAGCAGCTACGTGTTCAATTACATCCCGATGCAACCCCGGCCACCAAAAACGATGAGAGAGGAGGTTGCCTTACCACCTGGATGCCCAGCAAGCACAGAGTTATGATGTTCCTTAATAACTTTGATGCGCAGATTAGATGGTACAAATAACTTTCCTGAAGGGCGGGAGGCAGGGGCGTCCCACTGTGCCTCCAACACCTCACCCTCCAGATCAGGATAAAGTGCCGAAATGACTACCTCTTTCTGTAATATTGGGGTAGGGTTCTCATGATCACCACCACCAGGGAAGCTCCGGGACAAAGCATCAGCCTTGACATTTTTGACCCCTGGACGAAAAGTGACAACAAAATTGAACCTAGTAAAAAACAGAGACCTTCTGGCTTGCCTAGGGTTGAGACGTTTAGCTGACTGGAGATATGACAAGTTCTTATGTTCAGAAATAACAGTAATAGGATGGACAGCCCCCTCCAACCAATGTCGCCATTCTTCAAACGCCAATTTGATCGCCAAAAGTTCCCTATTACCCACGTCATAATTTCTCTCAGCCGAAGACAATTTTTTTTAGAAAAGAACGCGCATGGACACCATTTACCAGGGGACGAACCCTGAGACAACACAGCCCCAACCCCGACATCCGACGCATCAACCTCCACAATAAAGGGTTGAGAAACATCGGGTTGACTGAGTATAGGTGCAGTGGCAAAATGATCATTTAAGGAAGGAAAAGCCTGGAGGGAAGCATCCGACCAGAAAACGTTAGAGTCTTCAGGTTCTCGGGACATTCCCAGTCAAGGACTGCACAGAACTTCTCCGGATCCATCCAAAAACCCCAAGATGACAACAAGTACCCCAAAAACTGCACCTCCTGAACAGCGAAAACACATTTTTCTAGTTTAGCATAAAGTTTGCTATCCCTTAATATCTGGAGCACCTGCTTAACATGCGCCCGATGAGTCTCAAACTCAGGTGAGTAAACCAAAATATCGTCCAGATAGACCACCCCAAACCTCCCCACCAAATGATGGAAAATATCATTTATAAAATGCTGGAATACGGCATGTGAATTGTTCAAACCAAAAGGTATAACCAGACTCTCAAAATGTCCTTCAGGGGTATTGAATGCTGTTTTCCATTCGTCCCCTTCTCTGATTCTAACCAGATTGAAGGCTCCCCTTTAATCCAACTTGGAGAATACCTTAGCTCCCACAACCTGGCTGAACAAATCAGGAATCAGAGGAAGAGGGTATGAATCATGGATGGTAATTTGATTTAATTCCTGGTAATCTAAACAGGGATGTAGACAGCCATCTTTTTTCTTCACAAAGAAGAACCCTGCCGCCACGGGAGAAGATGAGGGTTTGATATGTCCGTTCTCCAGACTTTCCGCAATGAAATCCTTCATGACTTGTCTCTCAGGGCCAGAAAGATTATACAGTCTGGGCTTCGGTAGTTTAGCTCCGGGTGTCAGGTTGATAAGACAGTCATAAGCACGAGGCAAATCCTGACACCCCCCTCTTAGAAAAAACGTCCTCAAAACCAGACAAAAAAGCAGGTAATATTTCCATAGAGACAGTAGCAAGGGAAATATCTAAACAGTTCTCATGGCAGTAATCTCCCCATTCAATTATCTCTCCGGCTTGCCAATCCACCAACAGATTATGTTTTACAAGCCAAGGCATACCCAAGACAATCGGTGTGGGAAGATTGTCCAGAACATAGCAAGGGATTATTTCAAAATGAACTGACCCCACCCTCAGTTTTTCATTATGTACAATCTGAGTAAATGCTTTCTGTGCAAGTGGCGTCGAGTCAATGGCAAAGATGGGAATAGGTTCAGCTAAAGCACAGCAAGCAAGACCATGAGTTTTCACAAACTCAGCATCAACCATGCTGACTCCGGATCTACTGTCAACAAACAGAAAATTTCTCGGTTTTGCTCTCTAGCACCACCTCTGCTGTCAGGACAAAGAGGGAACTGCACTTTGGCCACCAATGCACCCCTTGTTTATCCAACTCCAGACTACCACCAAGAGTTAATAGAGTCTCCTTTTGTTTAGGAATTGAAGGACAGATCCCAACAAAATGTCCCCCCCCCAAAAAAAAATACGCCTTTTTTCTTGCGAATCTCTAGGGAGATGTATAATGTTGAGACACCCCCTAACTGCATGGGTTTCTCCACCTCCCCCAGTACTAGCTCAACCCCAGACCGCTCCCCCGGCAGAGGTACACAACCCCGACAAGAAGGCCCCAGAGAAGGTGGTCTCACCTGTCTATCCCGAAGGCGTCTATCAAGACGTATGGCTAACAACATGGCCGCCTCCAAGGACTGAGGGGTTACATATACTGCCAAGGCATCTTTCAACTTTTCAGTAAGCCCCTCACAAAATTGACTTCTAAGGGCTGAGTCATTCCATTTGGAATCCGTTGCCAATCTACGGAATTCCCAAGTGTACGTTTCCACTGACCGATTCCTCTGCTGAAGGCGACGTAGCCTAGACTCAGCCAAGGCGACTCAGTCAGGGTTATCATAGATGAGGGCCAGAGCTGCGCAAAACCCCTCCACAGACTGGAGACAAACCGAATCCTGCGGTAATGAAAATGCCCATGACTGAGGATCTACCTGCAATACAGAGATCACAATACCAACCCATTGCTCCTCATTACCGGTGGAGTAAGGACGAAGTTTGAAATACAATTTTCATGCCTCCTTAAATACAAAAAACTTGTCCCTACCTCCTGAAAACCTGTCCGGGAGGGCAACCTTTGGTTCAGGCTGGACAGGCCTACCTGCAGAGACCCCCACATTGGCGACCTGTAACCACTGATGCTGCTGCTGAATCTCACAGCGGAGGTCATTCACCTCCAGAGACAGACGGTGGAACTGCTCTACGAGCTCTACAACTGAACCCATGCCAAGGGAGAAAGGAAAAAAAAAGGCCCACTCCCAAAAACACACAGAGAAAAAAAAATTGTCCATTTTTTTTTTCCTTTTCAAAACATGCTCGGCCAGCAATAATGTCACACAGGGTGTGGGAAAGACTTATTGCAACACAGAGAGAAGAGGGAAAGGGAGCCCAGACACTAGGGAAAGGGGGGAGTGGAGACCTCCAAGTCTGGTCTAATGTCACCCTGTCTCAACTACTGTCCCTATATTGGCTCTTCACCAATCGCTGCACGCGTACCTCACCCTGACTTTCCCTGGCATATGGCTAAGGCTAGGAAATGGAGGAGATGAGCACTAGTCGATCTCCACTAAACTCTATAGACAACAAGGGTAGACAAATGGGGGGGATTGCTTAGCTTTAAATGACTCCAGACAAATGCGCACACTCAAGCTCCAGAGAGGACGAAGTATTGCTCTTGCTAAAGCCTCACAAGTAGTAATGAATATCGCCGGCACCTCCCACTCAGACACACCATGTATTTATACACTCAGGCCAGGGAGCTTATAAGCCAGAGGGAGGTAGCCGCTGGGTCCCAGAGACAGCCAGCCTGTAAGAAGATGTCTGTAATGCCAAACGTGGAGATCTCCTCAATCCACTGATCTCTAATTAGCACTTTTAGAACAGGAACAGGCCAGAACAAATAGGGTAGAGCTAGATGCGGGCAATGGTCATGACGAGATGTATTGCATGTCCCACAACTTGGAAGGCACTAAATTGCACAAAAGTGTGATGCAGTGTAGTCACCTTTCTAGATTTAGTAGGTAAATCATTACTTTACAGACATAGGGACTTACAGTATTGAACAATACAATGAAGTCAATGTTCCAGCAAAATTGCACTTAAAAAGGCATTATCAAGCCACCTGATACTTTTTTCTGAAACACAAGGAGTGCACTAACCATTCGGACCAAAGGTTAGAGACATGGTCGTAGTTTGAAGCTTCTGGACTTGAAGGCAAAATATAAAACAAGCCCGTCCTAACATGTAGCAATTCTATTATTTGTTGCTTTAGGTGACAACAGCATGTTTGGACTATTTGAGGCAATAGTTCCTTGGTGTGACTTCTACCTTCCCACCCAGTATAGCTACTCCCTTAGCTACAGAGGGTCTACAAGCTTTTAGCAAGCTACTAAAGAAAAAAAAGTAGTGCAAATAATAAGGGCATTTCCAACCAAAATGTATGTCATGGGTTTAGTGGTAGGTAAGAACTTCGTGCCCTTTCATACACTGGGACTCAATACTTAAAGTAAACCTGTCAGGAGCTTTAAGTTATGCGCATATGGAGTTTTTGAGCATTTTTTTCAAGTGGACTTCACTGCAAAAATGCCACAGAAAATCACCTAAAAAATGCTTGAAAGACTTTCTTTATAAGACAAATTAATTTTGCTGTTCATATGAGGAGTTTTTTTACCGTTTTTTTTTTCCCACTTCAGGTTTTGAAAAATGGCTGCTGAAAAAAAAGAAAGCGCACATTATTTGATGCAGTCCACTCCAAACTAGTCAATGTCTAATCAAAAGGCTGCAAAATACGATTAATGAAAAAAAATCTACGAAAACCACTTCAGAAAAAGAAAACTTTTATAAAAATTCCACCAAAAAAAGTGTCTTCTGTTTGAAAAAACAGTCATTTTTGAGCGCATCAAAAAACTTCATCTGAACATAACCTTTAGGTCAAAAACCTAATCACATTTCTGGTTAGGCTAGTAAAAGTTTAACTATAACTTCCTACCGTAAATGGATTTTCCATTTCTGAGAAAAACAGCTTTGAATGTTTATGTAAAGGAGGCTGCAAGTGCAAGCTGCAAGTGCACGGACGGCAGCCTGATTCCTGACTAGTACATTTACTCTCAAATTATTGACATAGCACCACTGAACTGACATCAATTAAACCTATGGTGGTGGAACTTGGGGGAAAATCGGTGCAAGAAATCACCCCTCCCTCGGCACACTTGAAGCCTCATTTACACAAAGATTCAAAGTTGATTTTCTCAGTGATCCAACCTAGAAATGTAAGTGTCTTGGTGACCCTAAAGTTCCTGACAGGTTCCCTTTAAAATACAAATAAGGTTAGACATGTATTAGATAAGTTATTTTCTAAGGATGTTTCCAATCCCATCATTAAAATTTCTAAGAGACTGACCACGAAAATCAAACATGGCAGATATACAGGTTCCTCCAATAAGGTCCATTAAAAGGTATGGAATGTGTACGGAGGGGCTTTAGCTCAATACCAAATTAGTCACATTTTTATTGCATACTTTTTATCCTATTTTATTTAGGCAATATGCTGTAGATGAAGATATAAAACATACCGCTGCTTGCAGATATTACAGCCGCGTTCTACTTCGATAAAAGGTGCACAAGTTAAGACCAATGGAAGGGATTGCCCCCAACCGCGTGTCATTTTCTGTAGCCCTACGTAGGTTCCCCATGAGCCGTCTGTCAGTGTATTGCATGCCCTGCAGGGGTGCAGGGTTCCTTGACTCGAAAGGGAAGGATTTGCATGTATACCAGGGAGTTTATCTAATGGAAACATTGATCAGAGCTGCTGAGAAGGCATCACTCACGTTTGGCCTGTGCAGACAGGAGCAATTTATCACTGGTAGCGCAGATTCTGAATTCTGAATGTAGTGGAAATTTCAGATCAGTGCAGAAAACCTCCATTAATTATGGATATGAGCAATTGAGGTTGGACTGGTTGGTTATAAAACTAAGAAGTAAATTTGCATCAACATTTAGGAGCTTCAACCAAGATCTATGAAGATCGGAACCTATGAAAGACTGTCAATCAAAAAGCCAAAACCATGCAAGCTAAACACTAGATTTTTTTAATATTAATAGTATATATAGATAGTAAGAAAAGTATCAAACATATACCATAGTAGCTTATTTCTTAAGGAAATAGTTGGAAACACTGTTACAAGTGTCGAACGAGTGAGGTCCCCCATTTAAGAACTTGATCTTTTGGATAGTGCCAATAAAACAACTCTATCTCTGGAGGACTAACCAAGCTCATGTATTATGCATAGAGCTCTGATATTAAAGAAGCACTCCAATTAACTTTTTTTATTCACTAACTGTATGTATATATTCATGTAATGAAGGATGAGGGTGTTAAAATACTGACCTACTGCTGTTCTCCCCAGTGTCTATTGCTGTTCTTCTCCTCTTCTCAGTGACATCACCTCTCTGCAGACTCTCCGGGTGATTCTGCGCTCTGCGTGACCCTAAAATGACTTTTAAAATGTAAACCTATGGAGGGTCATAACGAGGCTTCATAGACTTATATTATAAAACAGACTTCCGGCTCACGCATAGAGCATAGCGTGATCTGCAGAGTCTGAAGAGTTGTGACATCACTGAGAAGAGGAGAAGAACAGTGCTGGACACCGGAGAGAGTAACTGTAGGTGAATATATTAATACACTCACACTGCATTACATGCACATATACACACATTTAATAAATAAAAAACTTAATTGGAGTGCTTCGTTAAGGAAATCTGCGTAATGCTTTATAACCTGTGTTAGCACTTAGCAGTGGTTCTCCTGGGTCCTCCACAGATAGCATTGAATCTCTGAAGGTTCGTGATACCCCTCTTATAAAAGAGGCTTACCATTCAATTTGTGTGTTTTCAACTCCCCACCAGGACTTATGCTTAGTGCACTTCTTTATGTTTTAGTATCTGTTTATTTATGTCATTGCATTCAGCATGTGCTGTGTGTCTGTAAAAAATGTTCAATTGTGCCAACACTGTAGTTGCCTAGTTAGAGGTTAAGTATGTTGATGACTGAAGTGAGATTGGATGGAGAGCGTGCTAGCCTTCACATTCTAGGGGTTGGTTTCCTGCCACCATGGAAAGTCGCAGAGGGCACGTGGAGTGGATAGGCATTTCTTTATCTGATATAACCCACGTGTAGAGGACACATTTGTATGTGTTGTGTCACCCTATGTTCCATGCTACAGAGGAGATATTGCCTTTGTGACTGTCCCAAGCGGAGGGAGTTATACCTGCCCATAAGGAGAGGAGAAGAATTGCCACCCTAGTAGAGAGCTGCCCCTTTAGTGAAACAAAATTCAGTGAAAGTGTACAAGCCTTCTGCGGTATCTCAATGGCAAAGAGATGGAACTTCAAGGGAAGGTTATGAGAGTAACACCCCTAAGGTGCGAGGGAGGTGGAGTCACTAGGAGAATAGCTAGTGTCTGCTGTCTGCAGGTGCTGAGGAGCAAAAAGCCAGACTGGGAGAGTTGCAGCCCAGGAGTGACCGACCCTACTGTGAGTGAAGAATATGTTACTACACGAACAAGGGCCTGAGGAGCAAATGTGTGTGAAGTTCTGCTGAAGAACAAGTGAGTGAGAGAGACTCCCTCCCAGCACTGGAACCAGCGAGAGCTTTGGGGGATTGAACAGCTGAGTCCTATTGTAGTCAAATGGCCAGATATGCTGCCATGGAAGTTCTACAACCAAGATTGGGGGTCTGAAACCAATGTAACAAAGCAGTAGTCAGAATTACGTTTTATGATTTTACGTTTTCACAACACCTAAAGAACTTTCTCTTTAAGGAAACATTTTAAAGGGAATCTCTTGCCAGGTTTTTGCTACCTCATCTGAGAGCATCAAAATGTAGGGGCAAAGAAGCTGATTCCAGCAATGTATGACTTGCTGGTCTGCATGCTATCATTTTGTTAAAATCCCAGCTTTATCTGCTGCCGATCTACCAGTTCCGTGAAGGCTGAGCTATGTATAACCCTGCCCACACCACTGATTGGCCCCTTTCTGCCCATGTACAGAGTGCACAGAACACTGCCAGTCAGTGGTGGGGGTGGGGTTATACAGATCTCATGAATAAGGAGGACTACCTGGCAGCAGGTTTACTAGTCCTCTAATGATAATCTCCTGCTGATAAAACAGGGTTTTATCAAAACTACAGCAAGAAGCCCAATAAGTGGCATATTGCTGTAATCAAGTTTATGTCTCTACATTATGGTGTTCTCAGATTAGTTGGAAAAAAACTGGTGAAGTATTCCATTTAACAGTGCTCACTAATACAACACAAATGGATCCAATTGTGAATTGGCAAGAAAGTTTCCTTGCGGTCACGGAAGGACTATAAGAGTAATAGCTGAAGAAAATTAGTCAGATTAAAATAATGTACATGAATTTACCTGGACTTAGTTCTTCTTCACCAGGTAGAATGTTGGCTCTTAAGTGCCACCGATTGAAGGCAGCGACCCTAGAGTCATTGTCCAAACCTTTCAGGACTCTAAAATTGGAGTGTTTTTAACTAAATATCCTAGATATTGTGGCAAGCATCCTTAAAGGATTGAACATTTACTTATAGGGTAGTTATCTCCACTAGGAGTTGTAGAAAGTAATTTCCTTCTTCTGGAGGACAGCTCATCTGCGTAACCTTTTCCCTTGCAGTATTGCCTGTCCTACAATTCACCCTATCGCAAAGTAGTTCTTGTAGTCTCCATACGAGGTAAAACAGTAGTCCCTAAACTTTTCAAGGGATTCACAAGACAAAACCTTTGATGTATTTTTATGTATTACTAAAACACATACAATTGTCTCTTACCAAATCAGTCTGAGTGAGTCAGATTTAGGAATCCCTCCTGACATGTTTGGCCTCCAACAAATTTCCTTTCTTACAATCTGATGAGTTAATGTAATAAACGAGTCTAATCTGACATGTACTTGTTACAAAGTGGTGGCCACACTTAGCATTTTTGATTTTCAGACATTTACTAGAGTTGAGTGTAGAGGTCATTAAGTAATAGTTCACCATACGGCTCAACTAATAGTCAGAAATGCTGCAATTTCCAAGCCTTATGGCTTTAAATATGATACTAATGCAAAGCAATAATTAATATGACGTGGTCAATGCATAATGATGCTCTCAACCTGCTGTGCATTGACTCGTTAAGTTCAAAACCATCTCGAAGTCCAGTGAGAACGGCGATCCTGTAACCAGAGATCGTGATTCCCAAACCTGGAGGGAACAATCATCTGTCCATTAAAGTGACAGCTCCTACACAGGAATCCCCCCTGGTGACTGCAAGTCATAGGGACAGCTGCTCAATTCCAGCCGGAGCCTGCCAGGGACACCACTCTGGGGAAGGCTAAAGGGTGCGCAGGGAGCTCTCTTTGTTAAAACATGATATGTTATTTACAAAAAATATTTGTAAATGGAAGGAAGGATGTCAGGACAATGGGAAGAACAGCACAAGGCATACGGCAAGGTCACCGTGGGGCTGGACACTGGGCTTTCAGAGGACATGATAGCATCAAAAAAAGAAAATATAAATGATAAAATGGGATTATTTGACAATGGAGTCACTGTCCTCCAAATATGCCTGTATGGAGTCCTGTGAAACATTAATGTGCTACCTTGGTACCTTGCACCGGAATATAACACATTCGCTTATATCTGTACGTATTTAAAAATTCTAAATGTAAATTCCAAAAATTGCAATCTTCATTAAGGAGCACATTTTCACCACTGATGTTTGACATGGAAATCTTGACTGTTTTAGGAACTACAAGTTTTTGTAGACCTATGCACATTATTACTTAAAGGAATTTTTTAACCCTGAATACTGTTATGTCTTAAAAGGGTATCCTCATGTCTGGAAGTTATCCCCTATCCATGGGATTGGCTATAACTTCCCAACTCATAGGGGTTGTGAGGCAGTGACCGGGATCGTATACGAGGGACGTTATATATCCCCCAGAATGTGTACAGAGACCTATTAAATCCATTGGAGTGCATTGCAGTCACAGACACAGCTGCGGCTGCAATGCAGGAATGAAGGTGAGCAATCACCTGGTCAGACTACCTGGCTAATGCAGATTAGTAAAACCCGGCAGGGCCTTCATTTCTTGGAGGAGGTCACAGGAGGCAGTGGGGCGGCCTCCTCCCTCCAACCCGGGTTTTCCAGTGGCTCTTACCACAGGTCCTTTAAAATCCCTGCACTAAGGATTAGTGTTGTTCTATGTTGGAACCTGCTAGGAGCACAGCAGGGGAGCTCAGCAGGATTGAGGGTGGCTGAACCCACACCTGGGAAGACTCGGCACCTGTCAGGCTTTGAGCAGCCCGGCGCGGCCGTTGCCCCCGGCAACCATTGTTTATGGAATCACGTTAACCCGGCTGCGAACCGGAGGACTTTCTGTTTACCCGTGAGTTGCTGAATAAAAGCTGTTTATGTTGGACTTGTTTGGGTCACTGCCTCAGTTACTGCATGGTGTGAACACCGCCGCCCTACAGCTTGGTGGAGAATGCGGGCATTGTGACTGAGGCATACCCCACCGGCAGCTGCATGACCACAATCCGGCCTGCCACCTTTCAGTTCCACCCCGTGGACAAAATGGGGGAGCTGTTAAAGCATCAGGGACCTAAGTCGAGAGGACGCCCAGGACTACCAGAGGCGGGGGGATATGTGAGGCAGTGACCGGGATCGTATACGAGGGACGTTATATATATCCCCCAGAATGTGTACAGAGACCTATTAAATCCATTGGAGTGCATTGCAGTCACAGACACAGCTGCGGCTGCAATGCAGGAATGAAGGTGAGCAATGACCTGGTCAGACTACCTGGCTAAGGCAGATTAAGTAAAAACCGGCAGGGCCTTCATTTCTTGGAGGAGGTCACAGGAGGCAGTGGGACGGCCTCCTCCCTCCAACCCGGGTTTTCCAGTGACTCTTGCCACAGGTCATTTAAAATCCCTGCACTAAGGATTAGTGTTGTTCTAGGAGGATGGCAGGAAAGCTCAGCAGGATTGAGTGTGGCTGAACCCACGCCTGGGAAGACTCGGCACCTGTCAAGCTTTGAGGAGCCCGGCGCGGCCGTTGCCCCCGGCAACCATTGTTTATGGACTCACGTTAACCCGGCTGCGAATCGGAGGACTTTCTGTTTACCCATGAGTTGCTGAATAAAAGATGTTTATGTTGGACTTGTTTGGGTCACTGCCTCAGTTACTGCATGGTGTGAACACCGCCGCCCTACAGGGTCCAATTGCTAAGACCCCCACTGATGCCAAGAGCCAGTGGTGGACAATCACTTGCACAGATGCACCATTCATGCTTATGGGAGTGCCGAAGACCATCCAAGCGCTTCGCTTGGCTATCTATATATTAAGAATGAATGGAGAGCCAGTTCGCATGATTGAACACCACTCTACTCGCCCAGGGCTCGGGATCAGTGGGAGTCCCAGTGGTCAGGCGCCCACGGATTTGGAAGTTATCCTCTATCCAATGCTCGAGGATACCACTTTAAAAGCTCCCATACACATTAAACTAAGGTCAGCTGAACCCGCCGATATTGACGAGTTCGGCAAAAGGTCTAATGTGTATGGTGAAGCCGGTTATCTGATTGTTAGGAGATATGTTGATTGTGCATGACCGATTTTGGTTTGAAAATTGCATTGTTCTCCCTGAAATAAGCCGCCAGTCGATATGTCAGATGGCAGCTTTCTCACAGAGAACACAGGAGTGCTCGGCCGAGCGAGTGTTGCTGTGTCTGGGATAATCGGCTGAGGTGGCTGTTGGTCAAAAGATCGGCTAAAGCATTGTTTGGCCGACCAACAGCTATCTTCTGTGTAAGGCCAGCTTATGGTCCCCATACACATTAAGCTAAAGTTAGCTAAACCCACTGATATTTTCAGGATCAGCTGACAATCTACTGTGAGGGGGATTCCCAACAGATGATATTGAGGGAGAGAAGGATCTGGATTTCTGAAGTTTAGTGGTCATTTCTTTTGTTCTCTCTGAGTTGTTTTGTTCTTATCTGTCGGGGAAGAATCAGGAGGCTCCAGACGCAGGAAACTGTCAGAAGTCCCCGCCAAAATCAGCGGCTTCAGGCAGCTTTAGTCTAACGCGTATAGGGTTTTTATATGTTCTAATAGTCTGACCACTCAAACCCTGACCGATCCCACACACTTGAGTTACAGCTTATAGCTTACGTCTCCAAGTGTATGGCCACCCTTCACTATACAATCCATGGCAAAATTTCTGAAATAGCCACACTTAGGGAATGTTCATCAAATACATACCTTAAATATGACACACAAAATCTTTGTTTAACAGCTGAATATTCTGAATTTATTCAACATACTTTAAACAATTCTGGGTGAAAAATTGTGAAGAAAATCACAAACTCCCTATCATAAAATGGTCTGGCAGCTCATAGCGTTTTTGATACATTTTTGTGGCAGTTTTTCGGCGTGGAAACGCATCAAATACGCTTGGTAATCGGTCTGCCAGCTAATGCAATGGCAATCATGATGTGCTGTGCACATGATTCAGAAATTTCTGCTCAGGATTGTCATTTCGGAAAAAAATGCAGCATGTCCTTTCTATGTAGCGTTTCTGCAGCGTTTCCTGCCCATTGACTTTAATTGAACCGCAGCAAATCCGCAGGCAGACAGGTGAGGGATATGGTTGTTTTTTATTTTTATTTTTTTTACAGAAGATCGAGGGCTTCGGGGACTGAGCATATAATAAAAATATTATTAAAATCGTGTGTATTTTTATTTCATTAAATACTTTATTCTGGACTTGTCTTTTATTGAAAAAGTGGCGAAAACTTTACTACGCGGTTAATAATAGGGGCATCTTATAGACTCCCTTCATTACTAACCTGGGCTTCACGTCAGCTGCCAATACAAGGCTGACATGAACCCAAACCCCATTACCTCACTCGCCACCGCTAAATGGCAGAGGAAAGAGCGGAGAATAAGCGCCAGATTTGGTGCATCTTATGGATGCGCCATTTCTGGTACTGCTGAGGGGTGATATTATTAGCCACAGAGGAGGCCAGGATTCATGGCCCCTTTCCTGGCTATTAACATCACCCCACAGCTGTCTGTTTACCCTTTTCTGGTTAGATTTTATAGGGGAACCCTACGTCAATTTTTTTCTGGGGTCCCCCTGTAATCTAGCCAGTAAAGGCTAAGCATACAGCTGTGGGCTGTTAATAGCCAGGGAACATTTTTGGCTAATGGCCCTTTCCCCAGCTACAAATATCAGCCCCAGCAGTCAGCTTTCCCTCTGTTGGTTATAAAAATGACGTGGGAGCCCACACCATTTGTTTTTAAAATTTTAGGCTCTGTGGCCATGATTCAGACAGCAGCGCTTTGGATGTACAGTATAGACCAAAAGTTTGGACACACCTTCTCATTTAAAGATTTTTCTGTATTTTCATAACTTTGAAAATTGTACATTCACACTGAAGGCATCAAAACTATGAAATAACACATGTAGAATTATATACTTAACAAAAAAGTGTGAAACAACTGAAAATATGTCTTATATTCTAGGTTCTTCAAAGTAGCCACCTTTTGCTTTGATGACTGCTTTGTACACTCTTGGGATTCTCTTGATGAGCTTCAAAAGGTAGTCACCGGAAATGGTTTTCACTTCACAGGTGTGCCCTGTCAGGTTTAATAAGTGGGATTTCTTGCTTTATAAATGGGATTGGGACCATCAGTTGTGTTGTGCAGAAGTCAGGTGGATACACAGCTGATAGTCCTACTGAATAGACTGTTAGAATTTGTATAATGGCAAGAAAAAGCAGCTAAGTAAAGAAAAACGAGTGGCCATCATTACTTTAAGAAATGAAGGTCAGTTGGTCCGAAAAATTGGGCAAACTTTGTAAGTGTCCCCAAGTGCAGTTGCAAAAACCATCAAGCGCCACAAAGAAACAGGCTCACATGAGGACCGCCCCAGGAAAGGAAGACCAAGAGTCACCTCGGCTTCTGAGGATAAGTTTATCTGAGTCACCAGCCTCAGAAATCGCAGGTTAACAGCAGCTCAGATTAGAGACCAGGTCATTGCCACACAGAGTTCTAGCAGCAGACACATCTCTACAACAACTGTTAAGAGGAGACTTTGTGCAGCAGGCCTTCATGGTAAAATAGCTGCTAGGAAACCACTGTTAAGGACAGGCAACAAGCAGAAGAGACTTGTTTGGGCTAAAGAACACAAGGAATGGACATTAGACCAGTAGAAATCTGTGTTTTGGTGGGATGAGTCCAAATTTGAGATCTTTGGTTCCAACCACCATGTCTTTGAGCGATGCTGAAAAGGTGAACGGATGGACTGTACAAGCCTGGTTCCCACCGTGAAGCATGGAGGAGGAGGTGTGATGGTGTGGGGGTGCTTTGCTGGTGACACTGTTGGGGATTTATTCAAAATTGAAGGCATACTGAACCAGCATGGCTACCACAGCATCTTGCAGTGGCATGCTATTCCTCCCGGTTTGCGTTTAGTTGGACCATCATTTATTTTTCAACAGGACAGTGACCCCACACACACCTCCAGGCTGTGTAAGGGCTATTTGACCAAGAAGGAGAGTAATGGGGTGCTACGCCAAATGACCTGGCCTCCACAGTCACCAGACCTGAACCCAATCGAGATGGTTTGGGGAGAACTGGACCGCAGAGTGAAGGCAAAAGGGCCAACAAGTGCTAAGCATCTCTGGGAACTTCTTCAAGATTGTTGGAAGACCATTTCCGGTGACTACCTCTTGAAGCTCATCAAGAGAATGCCAAGAGTGTGCAAAGCAGTCATCAAAGCAAAAGGTGGCTACTTTGAAGAACCTAGAATATAAGACATATTTTCAGTTGTTTCACACTTTTTTGTTAAGTATATAATTCCACATGTGTTAATTCATAGTTTTGATGCCTTCAGTGTGAATGTACAATTTTCATAGTCATGAAAATACAGAAAAATCTTTAAATGAGAAGGTGTGTCCAAACTTTTGGTCTGTACTGTATATTTTTGTTGTGTCCAAAACGTTGCATTCTTTTGAACGCAGTTAAATCCACATGTGTTCACTGAACCATGCGGGATTTCTAAAGATCCCATCCAATATGCTGTAACATCTGGATGCTGCTGGTTTGACGCTGTATATACACGCAGCGTTAAACCTGCGGAGATCGTGGCCACGTACCCAAACTCACCCGCAGCATGTCAATTTCTGTAGTGGACACACTAGTCTCTGCTGCAGATTTTGACTGATTGAAATGTCATTATATGCGGTGGATTCACATGTACCAACAACAAAAGTGCGGCATTAGAACACCGCGTTTTGGACGCAGCAAAAATATGCTGCGTCCAAAGCGTTGCTGAGTGCTGATCAGGGGGTGGGACATTGCGGCAAACAAAACAGCTGTGAGCTGTTAATAATAGTCAGGAACCATGTTTGCCTAATGGCACCTTCCTAGGCTAAAAACAGCAGTTCACAGCTGCCCCAGAAATTACATGAATGGGAATGCTAATGAAGATTGGGTGAATGGGATTAGCTGACACCTAGCTCTTTTGTTTGGTGATGACAATGTGTCAATCAGATTCTTTCATCACCAAACCTAATTAAAGTAAAGAGTTAAATAAACACACAGACACAGAGTAAACACTTTATTTGAAATACAACAGACACATTGTTAAATTAACCAATATACTCACCCCTGTTCTGACGGTAATCCAAGAGTTAAAGCAATGTCCCACGTTCCTTTTCAAATAACTTTATTTAGCTCCAAAAAGCATTCATTGATGCACAAAAGCACTTAAAAAAAGCATCAAAAATGCGTGAAAACGCGGCGAAACGTGCGTTTTTTCCCAGTGTTTTTCCTGCCAAGGAGATGAAGAAACGCTGCAGAAATTTCTGCTTCAAATTCAGAAGGTGCGCACATAGCCAAAAAGTTATTTTTCTGTGTTGGAAAAATGTTAAACGTACTTTAAGCGTCAAATGAGATGGAGAAGGGGGTTGGCTTAGCTAATGAAATGAGCCATGAAACAAACTTTAAACAAGTGAAAGTTATTTATAATTATTGGCATATGGTCTCCAGATCAAGTAGAGGAAAAAATGTCAAAATGAACAAGTAATTTGCATTTCCAAATAAATAACATCACAAGCCTTAAAAATGCAAATTAGTCTACGTGAAAAGGAAATTCTTAGACCTTTCAGAACTGTTGGATTTGACTATGTGAAAGAAAATTTGGCCACAAAAAGTCAGTTGTTATGTCAACCAATTCAAAGTATTATGAGGCTGAGCCCAAATTTAGACATCTTGCTCTCACCATCTAAAAGGATGCATGACAAGGGGGTGGCATGGTGACTCAGTGGTTAACTGAGGTCCTGGGTTCAAATCCAACCAAGGACAACATCTGCAAGGAGTTTGTATGTTCTCCCTGTGTTTGCGTATGAAGACATACTGATAGGGATAGGGAATTTAGATTGTGAGCCCCAATGGGGACAGTGTAGATATTGTCTTTAAAGCTCTGTTGAATTAATGGCGCTATATAAGTGATTAAAATAAATAAATAAAAAATAAATAAATACCAATTAATATACCTAGAGATGTATGAGATCGACTATCATCCTTAAAGATGGAAATCCAATGAGGAAAAGGAGTAAAAGATATTGGTTGTTCCCCCATAAAAGGAAAACATGGATAGACTAATGAAGATGTCAAAGCATCAGCAATCAGGATAGAAAACTCGAAAACAATGTCTTGAAAATTAAAAATGCACAAGAGAACAAATGAGTAAAAAAATGTTAACTACTGAATTGGATACTGGATTATATCACATAGAAGTTTGATAGATAGGAGTCCCACAGTTATCGAGACAGACGCTATCCTAAGGATATGAGTCATGACGTTAGTTTTTCCAAATATAACAACCCCTGTAAAACTTTTCTCCAGAAGTGACACAGTGAGATGGTCAGCACAGTCCAGGTTAGTAGGTGTCACATCTTTTACACTTTTGTATATTATATATATTGTAACTAAACTTGTGATGTTTTTTGGATATAGTGTAGCCCTTCAAAGCTGTGTTAAGCAATGGAGATCTGGATCCTGAAACCATCACGGATTGCTCAAACCATAGCTAGAAGTGCTCAGCTCATGCACAAGTATGAACCCACCAAAAATCCTATTAGTTCGTACACCGCTGTGCACTCCGAGCACTCCTGCTCTCTGGTTTGAGAGATTGGATCCTCGGGATCGGTCTCAGGACCCAAACCCAGTGATCTACAGAGTTTTTCAGATTAGTTTCATTTTAAAAATATTATCTGGGACTTTAACATTAACCCTTTAGTGACCAGGCCAAAATTTTCAAACCTAACATGTGACTTTATGTGGCAATAACTCTGGGATGTTTCAACAACATATCCCAGTGATGTTGAGTTTGTTTTTTCGTGACACATTATATTTTCTGATAATGGTAAATTTTGGCCATTATGTTTTGCATTTATTAATAAATATATCAGAAATTTGACAAAAATTTCTAAAAATTAGCAATTTTCAAACTTTGATTGATTATCCTTTTAATCCAGATAGTCATAGCACAGAAAATATTTAATGAATGACATTTACCTCATGTCTATTTTACATCAGCACCATCAGTAAAATGTTCTTTTATTTTGTTAGGATGTTAGAAGCTTTATAATTGTAGCAACATTTTTTTTTTACAATTTTCATTTCAAGGAAATTTACAAAACTTATTTTTTTTACGGACCTATTCAGTTTTGAAGTGATTATAGGGGACCTATATTTGGAAAATCCCCAAAGTTGATAAAATTTTAAAAACAGCACCCCGCAACATATTCAAAACTGCTTTTAGGTAGTTTATTAACCCTTCAGGTGCTTTTCAGGAATTAATGCAAAGTGGCATGACAGGAAAGAAAAACGTTATTTTTACCACCTGAATATTGCTAACTTCTAAACAGGTCACTATAGCCGGCTTCAGTCGGAGTTAAAGCGGGAGCCCCCACACTCTGTTAACCATCCAGATGCCGTAGTCACTATTGACAATAGCATCAAAGGGGTTAAACGGTCATGGTCGGTGCCAACACGGATCGTGGCTGATACAGCAGGGCGTCAGCTAGAGTGGACAGCCAACAGTTGCTGTATTTTGACGCGTCAGGATACTATTCACTTATATGTTAGGTCAGTTTTAAGTCGTATTGGTGATCACTAAGAAGTTAATAGCCTATGTCATCAATATTACCATCTGTATCGGGCACTGCAACTAATTGCATACACTGGAATGGAACTAAATGGGTTGAGCCACAGTTCAATCAATGTCACCCTTTCATTGTATTGTTCACCAGGAGTCCTGTAGATTGCATCTCCACAAATAATACCACGATGACTAGTCTTGTGGAAGGGCCATTAATGTTAAGAGTTTTTTGGGACTTTGATATTGATGATTTAGGGGCCCTATGCACAATAGAAAGCTGTTGTCCAAACGATGGTTCTGCCGATCATTCGGTCAACATCTGTCTCTCCCGACTTCTTCTTCCACAGGAATGATCGCTTTGTGGACTCTGCTAACTCCTTTTGTGGCGGCTTATCTCTAAAGAACAAAAGGATTGGCAGTTCCAAAATTGGAAAAGTTGGATCCTTATCTCCCTGACATCATTTGTTGGGAGAGAGTTAGTACCCCCACATACATATTCGACTGTTGGTCGAGCCCGCCGTTATCGACAGGTTTGGCCACCGTTAGTCTGAGTGTATGGGGGCCTTCATCCTTAGTATGGGTCATTCACATCAGTAGGAGTTAGACTGCCAGCATCCCATTATCTGCTGATTGAAGGGTTTACTGTGCCACAGCCTTTTGATTGTTTTCTACGCAAAATTCAATACATTTTTTAGTGGTTGTCCCTGGCATAGCAGTTCAGTCCCATTCACTTGGACTGAGCATTAGTGAGTACCAGCCACTACAAAATATACGGAGCTGTGTCTAATAAAGCACACGGACCCGTCAGTCTGCTGAATGTTAGCAGTCAGACCCCAACCAATCTGATATTAACAAGGTATCATAAGAGTAGATCCTGAGTATCAAAGTGCCAAAAAAAAACATTTCAAGTACCAGAGAACTTCTTCCAAAATTTTCTGTATTATAAGGGTGTGTTCACACTGAGTTTTTTTTTTTTTACATAGAATGCTTCAAAATCCACATAATAAAATGCCTCAAATACTCTTCGAATTCTCTATGATGTGCATTTTAGAGCAGATATCCTTCATAATACTTATCAAAAATCTCTGTGCAAACCTACCCTTAAAAAGTTATGGTGTCGGCATTAGTTAATTCAATTACAATTCAATACCTTGCCCGATGTATATTGAAATAAATCTCTCTGTGCCTATAGGAGGCACTACTAAAAGGAGAAGATCCATCATCTTGGTCTTTATCAGCTGGACTCACCTATTATCTAGCACAAGGCATCATCTGCCTCGAAGGGTATCTAGAAGTGTAGATGAATTAGATTTTGGAAGGTATCACTTAAAATAATAAGACACTGCAGTCATAGACCCTTAAGTCTAAGAATCTGCTAATGACAGAGAGGCTAAGAGAAGCTCAGTCTATAGGACACATTATGGTTTGCAGATCAGAGGTCAGCAGCAAGAAGAAGACAATGGCTTCTGCTCCGGCATTATTGTGGTGAGCTGAGGAGAGTGGCTGACAGGTCATCGGGTTTGTATGGTTACAGACTGCACTCTATTACTTAATAATGCATTAAGTGAGGCTTGTTAGTTGTGCATTACATGACTAGATCTTGTAGGCAGCAGATGCCCTGGGAGGTCGAGGGAGATAAACTGATCTGTCCCAAGGCTCCTTTCAGTCTTAGAAGTAAAGAGATCATTTTTATCAACTGCGTGAAAACAGCCAGAGAGGAGCCTTGCCTCTCCCATGAGAAATGTAACAGACATACACACACGTGCGCTACTAATACACGCCAGCAACAAGACTCGGAAAAAGATGGCTCAGCAGTGGACTCATAGTCTTGAGTGTTGTTATTTTATATACATTTATATATACAGTACTATGCAGGTGTGGAAAAAATGCTGGTTTCAAAATTAGAATTGTTAATGGTTTGTTTTATCAATTAAATTGAAAAGTGAAAGAACAAAAAGAAATCTTGAATTTGCTGTGACCGCCCTTTGTCTTCAAAACAGCATTAATACTTCTAGGTGCACTTGCACAAAGTCAGGGATATTGTAGGATTATAGTCAGGTGTATGAGTGACCAGTTATACCAAACATGTTAATGATCATTATTTTCATATATAGGTTTAAATACAGTCATTAACTGAAACTAAAAGAGCTGCGGGTGAGGAGCAGCCAAACTCTGCTACAAAGGTGATGTTGTAGAAAACAGTATCATGTCACAGGTCATACACCATGGCAAGACTGAAGACAGCACAGAAAAAATATACAAGGTAGTTATACTGCATCAGCAAGGTCTCTCCCAGGCAAAGATTTCAAAGCAGCATGGGGTTTCAAGATGTTGTTCAAGCGCTTTTGGACATCGTTGAGGACATCGTTTAGGACTTTAAACTAAGTGGTCGACCAAGGAAACTTAGTTCAGCAGATGAAAAACACATCATGCTTACTTCTCCTCAAAATCGGAAAATGTCCGGCAGTGCCATCGACTTAGAACTGGCAACAATCAGTGGAACCCAGCTAAATCATTCTATTGTTTTCAGAAGTCTGGCCAGAAGTGGTTTACATGGAATAATTGCAGCCAAAAAGCCATACCTTTGACATGGAAACAAGGCCAAGTCACTCAACAATACACAAAAACATAGGAATTGGGGAGCATAAAAATGGCAGCAGGTGCTCTGCACAACAGGCAGTTTGTTGCAAAAGGGCTGAAGAGTGGTACATTGATGAGTGTCTGTAGGCAAAAGTGAGGCATGGTGGAGGACAAGAAGTCCAGAAAGTGATGATATGACCCCACAGAGCCCTAATCATCATACAGTCTGTCTGTGATTACATGAAGAGACAGAAGGATTTGTGCAAGCGACATCAACAGATCTGTGGTCAGTTCTCCAAGATGTTTGGAAGAACCTCTCAGCCGAGTTCCTTCAAAAACTGTGTAAGTGTACCTAGAAGAACTGATACTGTTGTGACGGTAAAGGGCGGTCACACCAAATATTGATTAGATTTAGATTTCCCTTTTGTTCATTTACTTTGCATTTTGTTATTCGATAAAAATAACCTATTACCACCGCTATTACACCATCTTACTTTGCAGCAATTTTTTCCACACCTGACTAAAACTTTTGCACAGTACTGTATATTAACACTCAGCCATAACCAATGGGTTTAATAAGAGACCTTCAAAATTGTGCCCTCTTCTTTGGTAATTGCATCTTAAATAGAATCCGGAATAGGACACTGGCAGCAACTTCTGATTACCGTTGTCTGTAGCGGTAAACTGAATAAAACTGAAGAGTTTTACGTGTGAATAAAATAATTGAAGACGACCTGTCACCTCTTTGGTGGTGTCTATTTTAATAACTACTTGTATTTACTGGGGTGCATTTTCTTTGAAATCTGCGTTGCGTAGATGTGTATTGTGAAATGTGTAATGCTGTAGTGTGCATGATGCCTAAGTGAAATATGACACCAATTACTATGACCTATAATGTCTATGATCACACTGCCCCCTATGTGCAAAAATATAAACCGATTGGGGTTGTTTTACATTTGACTGCAAATAGTGAATTTGTCTTCAACGTTTAATGTGTGTTGTACAAATACATTTAAAGGATGTGGACACTGTTTTACATGTACTTCTACTTAAAAATACATTTTTGCTATGGAGTTTCATGAAAAATGTTGGTGGGTTTGACTTCTGCAGCCTCTATGCATTGCAGTACATAGCTGGCAGCAGAACAAGAAGGACTTTATTCAACATTTCTAATTTTGTTCTCCTTGGCAGCAGAACAATAAAATTAATGGAAGTGAAGGATCCAGCACATGATGGTTACTAGCAGCGCATGACAAATCCCGTCATCTATACTGGGGTCTGTTGGTTTTCAATCAAGCTGTCCATCCTGTTACAGGACAAAACATTGCAGCGTGTCTTCAGACGAACTCAAAGATGGATTCACTGTTAACACGCCAGCTATGTGCAATGATACCTGAATGCTGTAGAAGCCAAACGGTCCAAAATGTTTAAAGAAATCCTATTGTAAAAATGATTTTTAGACAAAAATACATGCATTTAAATAAACATAAATGCCCCTATCTTTTAAGCTAAACAATTGTAAAATAAAAAATTGAACGACCTTTGGCTCAATCTCGAACCATGGCGAATTGATGGATGAATGATCTGTTAGAAGATTGATCTTGTGCAGCCTAGATAGATCCACCAGGGTCTTCTCTGCCGTTGTCTTGATAGTATCAAGTCATCGGGTTGCTGATCTTCCTCTTCGCCTTGTTGCTTCTATTCTTCTGACCATGATGTCCTTCTCCAGTGATTGCTGTCCTCATATGATGTGTCCAAAGTAGGCAAGTCGTAGATTGGTGATCCTAACTTTGAATGACATGTCTGGCTTAATTTGTTCCAAAATGGATTTGTTTGTTCTTCTTGCCATCCATGGTATTGATAACATCCTTCTCCAGCACCACATTTTGAAGATATTGATTCTTCTTCTGTCTTTATTGTCCAGGTTTCGCATCCGCATGTTACCACAGAAAAGACCAAACTATGTGCAGTTAGGTCCATATATATTTGGACAGAGACAACATTTTTCTAATTTTGGTTCTAGACATTACCACAATGAATTTTAAACAAAACAATTCAGATGCAGTTGAAGTTCAGACTTTCAGCTTTCATTTGAGTGTATCCACATTAAAATTGGATGAAGGGTTTAGGAGTTTCAGCTCCTTAACATGTGCCAGTGAAATGTTCCTTAATTTGAAGACCTTGTGACTTCAATGTTGATCATCATTTAAGCTAATAAATACAATTGGTGCAAATAAATTCACTGGATCGAGTCCAGAGGCAAAGTCAGTAATCTCTGGTCGCTGCACATGTGCCCTTAGAAATGCCTCCTGCATCCTGCTATCCAAGGCTCTTCTTTTGATCTTGACGGTATCATTGTGGCGTGACCCAATTTGATGTCATGCCAGGCCAGCTGATCAAAAGAATCTGATGTCATCAGTAGAGATGAGCGTTGTTCTACTCGAACTGTTCGCCAATCTCAAATTCGAGCCGTTTTGGGCGGTGTTCGAGCCGGTCGGCGAACACGAACAATTTGAGAAAAATTCGGCTGTTCGAGGTTATGTTCGATAACTGTTCGTGCACCAAAATCATAACTGGATTTTTTCTCAGTAATGATGAAAATTAATGTTAATACGCAGTTTGAGTGTACAGCGGGGCGAGGGGAGGGGCAGGGGATGGATCTCTGCAGGAACAATGAAGATCTCCATTTTTTTTTCTCTTTCCCGCATTTGCAGTGGGGAGGTGCAATCTGTCAGCCTATCAGCAGCGCACACACGGAGCGAAGTGCTTTTTTTCACACAAGCAAGGGCATGTGTGATTGGCAGTGTATGTCACATGTCCTTGCCCTATAAGACCAAGCCATTTTCCCCGTCGCCACCATTTTCTCACTGCGTGTTAGACGGCACCGCTGTTGCTGTGTGCGCTATACCTTGTTAATTTCAAGCCAATTTTCGCACAAATATACAGATAGCTTGGGAGTAGGGAATAGTTGTGATTGCAGTCCTTTTAAGGACTAGGTTACAGCATTTCCTACGACTTTTATCAGGCAGGTCTGTGCTCTTAAATAGATAGATTGTGGGAGTAAAGACTAATTGTAATTGGAGTCCTTTTCAGGACTAGGTTACATCAGTTCCTATCAGTTTTTGCCAGGCAGGTCTGTGCCAGTGCTGTGCAAGTTTTTTTCACAGCATTTGGCTGAATCTAGCAAAGCTAATCCTTTTTGGCCTATTGCAGAGTGTGTTAGTCAGTGGAGTAGCCTATCTGTGTTGCAAGATATACCACCTGTGTATAGAATACCAATTTTTTTACTGCACCTAGTGAAGTAAAATCTTTTGGGCATAGCATCATTCTATTAGTCCATCTATACTGACCTCCATCAGGTTGCAAACTGAATATAATTTTTTTCTGCATCTAGCTCTGAAAAAATATTTGGGCTTCTAGCAGTGTGTGGGACTTGGTCTATTAGTCCATCTATACTGACCTCCATCAGGTTGCAAATTAAAAATAATTTTTTTCTTCATTTATCTCTGAAAAAATATTTGGGCTTCTAGCAGCGTGTGGGACTTGTTCTATTAGTCCATCTATACTGACCTCCATCAGGTTGCAAATTAAAAATAATTTTTTTCTGCATCTAGCTCTGAAAAAATATTTGGGCTTCTAGCAGTGTGTGGGACTTGGTCTATTAGTCCATCTATACTGACCTCCATCAGGTTGCAAATTAAAAATAATTTTTTTCTGCATCTAGCTCTGAAAAAATATTTGGGCTTCTAGCGGTGTGTGGGACTTGGTCTATTAGTCCATCTATACTGACCTCCATCAGGTTGCAAATTAAAAATAATTTTTTTCTGCATCTAACCCAGCCAATAGTTTTGGCCTAATACCACAGTTTGGCCACTCAGCTCTGCTCGGTTACCATCCATTGATTTTTGTGCAAACAACTCCAGAGTTGTGAATTAGTTAACCACCAAAATGAGTGGAAAAAGGCCTGCTGCTGGTGGAAAGGGGAATAGGCGTGTTGGGAAGGGGAAAAAAGGTTGTGTCCGTGGGGTAGGTGCAGAAGAAAGACCATCTTCCAGCCAAACTAAAATGTCTACTTCTTTTAGCGGACAATGTGATAAGATCCCTTTCTTACGGCCACGCCAATCGCTACAAATTCCAGATGAGGCACAAAAACAGCAGGTGCTTCAACGGATATCAAGTGCTCCTTTAAGTGGGCTCTCCTCCACATCAACTTCAACATCACAAATACTCCAGTCCTCAAAGGTGTCACCCAAATCGCACTTGCTTCCTCACAGCTCCCAAATCTCCAGCTGCCCGTCTGAGTATGAGGTAGAACAGATGGTTGAGTCTGCAGAGCTGTTTACTCATACTATAGCCTGGGAATCAGAGGTCGACTCCAGCGCTTCTGTGAATCCAGACGAGGAAATGATCTGCACTGATGCCCAGAATCTTTATGAGTCGGATCCAGGACCAGACGCAGAAGGTTCTGACCATAATGTAGACCCTCATTCCCAAACTGTAACTCCTGTTGGTGGAGACAATGAGGAAGACGATAATAAGACTCAAATACCTGATTGGAGCGACAACTTTAGTTTTTTGTCAGGGCAGGAACAGGTTGGCTCTGAGGACGACGGGTGTGATAACGCACAGGGTGATGATGATGAGGTCGGAGATCCCACTTACTGTCAACCCACAGTCAGCCAAGAGATGAGGTCAGCAGAGGAGGTGGAGGAAGATGCTAGTGACGACGAGGTCAGGTTGCGCCTTCCTGGACAGAGACGTAGTACTGGAAGCACGTCAACAACTGCATCCTCAAACACAACTCTGCCTCTCACCACAAGTCGTGGTGGCTCTTCAGGTCGCATGGGTGCTAAGCCTTGCATAGCCTGGGCATTTTTTCAGATCGATAAAGATGACCCAACTCGTGTTATCTGTAACATTTGTCAGCAAAAGCTAAGTAGAGGCCAAAAAATACATAGTTTGAGTACTTCATGCATGAACCGGCACATGGACATGAAGCATAACTTGCAGTGGGAAGCTCAGTGTGCTACAATGCGGTCTAGCCGGCCGGGCCAACCACCGTCTGCCATATCTTGTGCATCCGCGGCCTCTTCATCCTCTGTGACTTGGGGGACAGCAGTCACACCTGTTTTGGGGCGCAGACCTGCCACCTCTTTACCCGCAACAGCCAGCGTGATTGGCAGGTCTTCATTTTCTTTGGAGGTGGTAACACCAGCTGGTCTTGAGCGCTGTCCGACATCGATAGCACCACCTTTGGATCAAGGCAACCTAACATGTCCGCCTGCATCTTCCTCACAGACCGGCAGTTTGCCGGGGACACCCTTATCAACCCCGTCTAAGCACAATAGCCAGCCCTCGGTCCCTCAGATGTGGACAAGTAAAAGACCATTTCCTCCTAGCCATGAGAAAGCTAAGAGGTTGAATTTCACCATCTGCAAGCTCTTGGCTACAGAAATGCTGCCTTTGCGCCTGGTGGAAACAGAGGATTTTCGAGACCTTATGTCCGTCGCAGTGCCCCAGTACCAGATGCCCAGTCGGCACTACTTCTCAAAGAAAGGTGTGCCTGCGCTCCACCAGCATGTCGCACACAACATCACCGCTTCTTTGAGAAACTCTGTGTGTGACAGGGTGCATTTCACCACAGACACTTGGACGAGTAGGCATGGACAGGGGCGTTACATGTCGCTGACTGGGCACTGGGTAACTATGGTGACAGCAGGACAAGGGGCTGCTGTCCAAGTCTTGCCGTCCCCACGAGTTGTGCGTCAATCCTCTTTATGTCATTTTTCCTCCACTGCTTCTGCCTCCTCAACCTCCTCTCGGTCTTCCACCTGCACCCAAAGCCTGTCTGGTCATGCCACAAGCTTTCTAACTGCGCAGAAGGGATCCTGCACACCTCCTTACTATGCTGGCAGTAGGGCTCAACGTCATCAGGCGGTTTTACATTGAAATGTCTGGGAAATGTGAGTCACACAGCTGAGGAGTTGTGGTCAGCTCTGGAGAACCAATTTCATGAATGGTTGTCTCCACTGGACCTGAAACCAGGGAAGGCCGTGTGCGACAATGCTGCAAACCTGGGTGCGGCCCTTCGCCGGGGCAATGTCACACACGTGCCTTGTATGGCTCACGTGTTGAACCTGGTTGTCCAGCAATTTTTAGCCCACTATCCCAGACTAGATGGCCTTCTGCAGAGGGCACAGTCGCTGTGTGCTCACTTCCGCCGTTCGCATCCCGCAGCTCAGCGACTTACATCTCTACAGAAGTCGTTGGGCCTGCCACTTCACCGGCTAAAATGCGATGTGCCTACCCGGTGGAATTCAACTCTGCACATGTTGCAGCGACTGTGGCAGCACCGACAAGCCCTGGTGCAATACGTTCTGACGTATAGCCTGGGCCAACGAGATTCAGAGGTGGGGCAAATCACGCTGGAGGAGTGGTCTCAGATCAGGGACCTATGCACCCTTCTGCACAGTTTTGAAATGGCGACGAAGATGTTTAGTGCTGACGATGCCATTATCAGCATGACTATTCCGGTGATTTACATGCTGGAGCACATGTTAAACAGAATTCGGAGTCAGGTGGTGGCACAAGAGGAGGTGGAGGAAGTAGAGGAGGAGGAGTTGTATGCGGAAGGGCTAACATCTGCAAGGTCCAGACGGTCGGCAGCACCAGGGCGGCAGGCATGTGAGGGTGGGGGAGATGATTTTACCAGGGCGCATGGTAGCAGCCAAACTAGTGAGGAAGGTGCAGGAGCCCAGGAAGAAGTGGAGGACGAACTGATGGAAGACTCATCAGATGAGGGAGACCTTGATCACATTTCTGTTGTGCGAGGTTGGGGGGAGAGGACAGAGGAAGGAAGCATGATTGTTACCTCGCCACCAACACAACAGGGACTTGGTGCTCCTGGATGCGCAACACACATGAGTGCCTTCTTGCTGCACTACCTGCAACATGACCCTCGAATTGTGAGAATTAGAAATAATCCTGACTACTGGGTTGCCACACTGTTAGATCCCCGGTACAAAAGTAAATTTGCAGAAATTATTCCTGCCATAGAAAGGGATGCACGCATGCAGGAGTATCAGCAGAGACTGTTGCAGAATCTTACATGTGCTTTTCCACAAAATACCAGTGGTGCACGTAGTGAATCTCACAGTTCCAACTTGCCAACCGTGGTCTGTATGGAATTGTTCAATAAAGGGCCCAAAATTAAGATAACATAGATGGGAGAGGTCTCTATGAATAGGAATTCCTAAGTATTTGATACCCTGTGAGGGCCAGGCAAAGGGAAAGTTGGACTGGATGGAATCCTATATGGATTTAGGGAGGGAGACATCGAGGGCCTCAGACTTCGCTGCATTGATTTTAAAATTTTACCATGTAACAAAGTGATCTATTTCAGCCATAACAGCAGGGATGGATATATGTGATTGAGTGATATAACTAGGACATCATCAGCAAATAGAGAGCACTTGTACTCGGTGCCTCCCACCTCAATCCACCTAATATTGGGGTTATGGCGAATTGATGAGAGCAGGTGCTCCGTCACTAGGATGTATAAGAGAGGGGACAGAGGACATCCCTGCCTTGTCCCATTGGTGATTGTGAAAGGTGATGAAAATGTTCTGACGCACCCCCTGGGCCTTGGGACACCCGGAGCCGGACCCTTTTTGGTGGATGCTGGTGGTTGTAGTCTTCGTGGCGGCGATCCGGTTCCGTGGCTCAGGGCGGTCAAACCAGTGGCGGAACTATTTATGTGGTTTTGATGTTTAAATGTCCGACTACGCCACCCGTGGATTGCGGTCAGAGTGAACCGCCGCTACAGGGCAGACCGCTAAGGCTGGTGTTGTGGGTGCAGCAGAGCGTAGCATAACTCCCCACGGGAGGAGTATAGCCTCAGGGCAGTGTATGCGGAGGATGGGGGTGATGGTGCAGGGCAGCAGCAGTAACGACACGGAGTCAGTGATGCAGTTCAGGGCCTTTACTCACAGTTCTTATTATCCAGACCACGTCTGCAGGTAACGGCTGCCCACGTCGTACTGTGCTCACCAGGTGAGGGGCTCAGACAACTCCCAGATAACTTTGGAGCGCTTCACAGGACCCCCTTTGTGTGTCCTTTGTCTGGCCTTTCTTACCAACACTTCTGTCCGGCTGCCTTGGGCCTCCTCTTGGTAAACTTGGCGCCAGTTTCCCTGACCCTATGTGGTGCCTTCCTAGCGGGTGGAGCAAGGGGCTGCGCCACATAAAATGTCAGAGCCTCCGGTTTCTAGCTGAGGGTCGTTTCCTGCCTCCACTAGTTCGGGGACCGGTCTCCCCCTTTGGCCTGACCCCTCCACGCAGGTGGATTCGAGCGTGCGGTGGCGACTCGCCCGTCCGCACCCCTGGGATCCCTTCATTCCTCGTTCCTGGAGCCTTCTCCGCTCCTCTTCCTTCCTTCTCCCTCTTGCAGGCCTGGGCCTCTGTTACTAGGCCCGCCTCCGGAGCAGAGCTCATGCAGAGCCCCTGCTCCCTGCCACTTCTGCTCAGACTTCTCTGCACTGAACTAAGATGGTGCCCACCTTTTATACTCCCTTCTCAATGCACCCAGGAACTGCTTCCTCCCTGCTCCTCCACTGCAGGGTTCCCCTTCCTCAGTGTTCCCTCCCCCCACTCCAGCCAGGGACAGGGACTGTCGTGCCCATCTCAGGGGCATATTGGTCGCCCTGCCCCACGGCAATGTGGTGTAATGCATGCAGGTGTCGGGTCCTGATCCACACTCCATCCTTATCTGAGAGTGAGATATCACACCTCTGGGTGAGGTGCAATACGTCTGTAGCAACCGAGCCCTCGGTGCTACAGTTCCATTTATCTTCAGCCTAGGTGACGTATTGTGATACAGGGCCGTGATTTTGGCTATAAAAGGGTCCCCTAGACCCCTACCCCAAGCTTTTTAAGAGAATCATATATGGCGTGCCAGGAGACTCTATGGAATGCTTTCTCAGCATCCAACGAGAGTATCTACTTACAAATTTTTAACTGCATCTAGCCCAGGAAATACTTTGTGCCTAGTAGCAGTGTCTGCTAGTCAGCGGATTATCCCGGCTGTTAAGCAAGCTACACCACCTGTAGTTTGGACACTTAATTTTTTCAAAGGAAATGCTTCGGGACCACGGGATACTTAGTGAAGAGCATCAGGAGGCACCCCAAGGCATAGGGGCTGGGACTGGCACTAGGATGCCTTGCGGTGGACAGCCGAGCTCGATCCTTATAAAAGCTTTTTAACTGCAGCAGCTTTAGTGGACGCTACTGGAGCTGGAATTACGCGGCTGCTGGCATGAGACTTGCCCTCCAATAGATCCTTGTAAATGGATTTAAAGTGTATTCATTCAAATTAGAGGGACAATTTAAATTAAAAAGCTTAGAGCTGCCTCCACCACAGGGGGGCTCTCTCGACCCACCAGCGGACAGGCACCAGTATTGGGAGAGGGGGGCTGGCCGTCAGGGTTCACCGCGGCTCTGGCACAAACCCGGCGACACGGAGGTGGCACGGGCAGGAGCGGACTGGCCGTCTCGGCTTCTCACTTTTTGGATTTTAGAAGGGCATGACATGCCTATATCTGTGTCTCCCCCTCCTTTTACTCCTCCACCTCTTTTCTTTTCGCATGACTATATGTACTTGTCACTTTTCCATGTGTTAGTTGTGTCTTCTGAGCAGTTTGTCAGCTTTTGGACACCTTTGAAGGTGTTTTCTATGTGTTTCTATGTGTTTTTGTTTGCCTGCCATTGGTTTTAACGGTGTTCGAAGGTGTTCGACGAACAGTTCGACGAACAGTTCGGCGAACACACGGGTGTTCGACGAACCGAACCGAACTCGAACACTACGGGGGTGGCTCAACACTAGTCATCAGGTAGCAAGCGGTTCACCATTGACCAGAGATGACCGACCTGGCCATTAGACTGGGTCATGTGAATCAATTCGCACCAAACCTACTAGTAAATATTTCTAACACAGGCTGCATCTATTGGAAAAGTATTGACCTAAGAAACATTACAATAAAATTAGCATGGCTCTTAGCAGATTGCCACATTGCTAGCTGAAGTTTATCCAGCCTTGGATCATATTTTCCTTGGTATTTGAGGCTTGTTAAATGAAGTATTAGATAAATATACTCCGAAGAACAGAATATGATTAGGCGGTGGAAGAAAAAAAAAGAATTAAAAGTTGGCACAGACTAGCAGAAGGTAAAAGAGAGAGCAAGACGGCAGCGGCAGACTAATTTCTTGTACTGTACTCATTGCATTGCTATGGGTGCAAAGGTAACAGCGGGAGAATGGGACACCCAGGCATTCTCAGCAGCAAATACATTAACTGCAGCATGCACCTAATTACTCCAGGAGAGAAGAGAGGAGGGGGCGCCTTTTACCGTCCTCCTTCAGTTTCTTTCCTCTTCATATTCGGGGGGACGGTTGCTTTTTTTGATCTTTTATTAGGAAGCTTTTGTTCGCCTCGATGTTTAAAGCCATTTCCAGCAGCCTCTGCTATGAATCACTTTCACATAAGCACACAATGTACCTGTTTAAATCTGCTCCTTTTTCTACTCTTCCACCCCCCCCCCCCATACACACACACTTACATCGAATAGGGGGGGGGGGAGGGAGAGACGAATAAAAACATCTTTTTTTTCCTCCCTTTTGCTCTTTTTTTCAGATAATGTTTTCCTCTAATAACAGCTTTTATTTTATTATAATCCATTAGATGACAATATTATTCAATAGCTGATTAGAAGGCAATTTTGGTATATTTCCGCACACATTTCAGCTCGGCTCATTTTTTTTTTTGCAACCTTCAGGTCTCGCTCTAATATGACTTCAATTTTCTTAAAATCTGCATTTAACTGCTCAGGCTGCTGTCGGCCTCAGAAATGGGATTTTAATTCGGCATTGAATCCGTGGGGCATAACCTGCAGACACCTATTTCTCCGGAGCTCAGGCTCTTCCTCTTTTCGAGCTGAATGATAAAATTTCACCAATATGTCAATACTATTCTTTTTTCTCTACAAGAAGCAGCCATCGTATATGAAGGAAAAATGGATCTGTTGTTATCTTGAAGAAAAAGAAAGAGCTGGAAAAGAATAAAAATATACAGTTAATACCTATATGGTATGGAATATTATTGAAATATAGAAATTTTGGTTATCGGCTGGCGCCATTGTATTGATGATCAAGGTAGCCAAACATTACCCTGAATGACATAGGACATAGAACTCATGTATAGAGACATTTCTTGTATATAAATTATTATATTATGAGTCATTTTTACTAAAAGACTTCTTATTACACATGAGTTGTGGAGTTTATCCCAGTGTATCAGGATTAGAGATGAACGAATAGATTCGACGCAAATTGAGTTTGTGTTGAATTTTTAGGTATTCGCTGAACCCAGTGAATTCCATCAATTCCTAAACTGTCAGCTGCCATTTTACACATTGCAAAAGATTGCATCAGCCAGAGAAGGTTTACATGACCTCAGACATGGCTATGTAGGCTTCTCAGCTTTAATATACAGTAGAAACGCCAAATAGGAAAAAAATGTCAAAGCCTTTAAAAAAGTCAAGGCAGGGAATGCAGCAGCCACTGTGTTTTGAATCTGGATAGTGAGATAGTTAACCATAGAGATAGTAAAGGAGAGCCATAAAACACTGAATAAATTGTACAGTATAGTGTGTGACAACAATGCAGTGAAGATTAGTGTGTGAGGAACAGGCTGTTATTACCATCAGTTTACCCATAGTGAAGTATGGTGAGGTCACATTGATATTACTAAGGCTGTGTTTGCGCTAAATAACTTGAAAGCATTGGAAACAGTCCTAGGAGACTTCTGAGTGTTGCACACATGTTTCAGGGTAACTAGAGATTTCGATAGGTGTTGAATCGAATCAAATAAAAAAAAAATCAGCAAAGCTGGCGAAATTGAGTTTCAAAATATTCGCTTGTCTCTAATCAGAATATCAACTTATTTCTTTGAGTTATAGCCTTTGAAAAGCGCCTCTACCAACATCTTCCACCCGGGGATTTGCCAATCATCGATGAGCATTACAGTTATTCCGTCAAATACAAACTCAGCCCATTGACAATCATCTTTTATCCAGATTGGTTCATAAAAATAATCATGTTGACCTCTTACTGGATCTTCACAACTATAAAACAAAATAGAATAGGCGCGCAAATTCATGTTGTGATGATGCTCAACACATATAAGAGCTAATGTGGAGAGCTGCAGATAACACCAACCCTAGCAGGGTTTCCAAAATGTATCAACAAACTGATGTAGAAGAAGAAAGGTGTCTAAATGTTTGCGCTCCTCCGCATACAATGATGATCTCGTGTCCGATGGATAGATGTAAGAATTTTATTAAATAAAAGCCACATTCAAACGCGTTTCACGGACGTCCTGTCCGCTTCCTCAGTGAGTAGCTGACCAGGACGTCCGTGAAACGCATTTGAATGTGGCGTTTATTTAATAAAATTCTTACATCTATCCATCGGACACGAGATCATCATAGTATGCGGAGGAGTGCAGACATTTAGACACCTTTCTTCTTCTACATCGGTTTGTTGGTACATTTTGGATCTTCACAAGAAACTTCCCGAGATCCCTGTCCTGAAATTTGGTATCACAAGTCTTTTTTTTTTTTTTGCAAGAAACTGGATTCCAAATTTACCTGGAATCAATTCTCTTTGATTGCTGTGTGAAGGAAGGTAAGTGACTTTTAAAACTTTTTGCCCAAAGATGCCGGGGCCTTAATATCTTTCATAGGTTTACTATGAAATAAATACTGCTGTGCGTAGGAGACATTTGGACTTCATATTCATGATGCGGTTCAAATTATTATTTTCTGATCAGATGAAATTCCTTTTCATATTAAGTCTTTGGTAAACTGAGCCTGGAATTTTATCAATCATAAAGCTGGGTGAGGTCAGTTTATATAATGATATGGAAGTTTTTCCCACTAGGAAAAATTGAACATATCTCAACCAATGTTAGCACAACAATTCTAATAAAGAAAAATAATAACAATGTGAATGTCTTCTGAGAAAGGAAAGGTAGTGTATAAATTAGGAAGTTTCCAAAACTATTACTATGCCATAGAAAATGTCATAAAGTCTGTTTGATTATGGATTGGCTCCAACAGTCATTCATTCATTCAACATCTGTGAGAACATACGGTAACTAATTACAATGAAAACTTGCAGTGACTATTGAGGTCAACTTACAGTGCCATGAAAAATTGGAGATATTGCCCAATGTATTCAAGTAGTCCACATATCATACATCCATATAATAATCCCTTTCACCACCCATCAAGAAGCAGTCACTGCCACCAATAAATGACTATAGAAATTCACCCTGACCTGAACTCCAACCAAATATTTATCAGTTCTTGACATTGGGATTTGGGACTGATTGTTCTGAAGTGTCAAAACTGTTCATTACAGCAAAGTTTCATATCTTTAAGAAGTGGTACATTGTTCCTGATAGTTGAAATAGTTTTATATATTCAACAACTTTGGACACTTCTTCCTAGAATTTGTGGAATCGCAATGCTTATATGATCAGCCCCCCCACCAGGTACCCCACCCAACTTGTGGTATGATCAGTTCTTTTTATTTTTACTTTTCAGAATCATCAAAGCGCTGCAATTAATCGATAAGAGTATACTTTAAAAAGGAAAAAACTACACATTTCAGGTGCCAGGACTGTATTAAAGGTGAACTAAACTTTTTAACTAAATAAAGAAAAAGTGGGAAAAGTCTCCAATAAAAAATACTTCTCACTTTATTTGTGCAAAATATTAAAATATATAAAAGTCCATGATAGCGGAGACTGACTAAGGGCGTAAGCCAGAAACGCATCGAGATTGCATCTCCTCTATCGTGGACTTTTATATGTTTTAATATTTTGCACAAATAAAGTGAGAATTATTTTTTATTGGAGACTTTTCCCACTTTTTCTTAATGTATACTGACCGAGAGTCACGGCAATGTGGGTCTGAGCCCAAATGATATGAGCAGCAGGATGGATTAAATGCATAGTGAGGGATATATTGTTTTTTTGCAAAGAATAAACTTTTTAATTATTTTGATATGTTGAAGATCGTAAGTAATGAAAGTTAAGGTCACATAACCTAAACCTCCATCAATCACTTAAACCAATGGCAGAAGCCGATACCAGTAGAGATGAGTGAATCACTTTGAGGATAATCAAATTTGTCTTGAATTTCCCCAAAACATTCTTGCAATTCCATCCACACAAATCTGTCAAATTGGCTGGAGGACACCATTTTGATGTATTCAACAGGGCCAGGAATGGGTTTTCAAATAAAAAAAATTAATACTCACCCCATCGTAACCTGTCTTTTTGGCCTGGTCGCTGATGCAGTCTTCATTGGGCCATCTTCAGCATCTTCTATAACCCAGTATTTTGGAGTCTCCCGCACTAAGTAGCCTATGATGCATGCCATGCGACATCATGATGTGCATCATGTAAATTTATAACATCACGGCCTACTCTGCACAGGAGACACCGGAAATGCCTGGCAGAGGAAAATGATGAAAATGGTCCAGTGAAGATTACACCTGTGACTAAACCAAAGAAGATTAATGGACCTGAGTAAGACCGAAGAGACATGGAGCATAATGATATACATTCAATTAACATTGAATACATTTAATGCAAATCTGATTTCCTGGACAAATTTGAGCGATCTGCTGAATTTGTATTTCAGCAAAATTGCCCATCACTCGACACGACCTATCTGTACCTATAAGATGGCTATGGTATAAAAAAAATTAACTTCACCGCTTTAACACTACAGTTTTTTAACACCAGTCTGGTTAACTCCTTTAGTCTTGGCTGAATTTTTAGTACTGCTTTACTACAGTTTTTAGAAAAACTTCTTCAGTTCTTGGTGCAATTTTTTTACCCAAAGTCAAGAGTGGATTCAAAGGGAATGAGAAATATAAAGGAACGACTTATCTTTTTTCTTCCTACTATATCCCCTTCTGGCTGTGGTTAAAAACTTAAAGGATAACCATACTTTCATTTTAACTTTTGAGAAACAAATAGATGTCCTCTATGAGTACATGAGGAATAAATCTATTATAGGTCTTTATATGTCTAAAATTCTGCATTTTCATCAGTTTTACCTTCTGAAGTAAAGATCTCTAATTTGATATCCACTGGGAGTTGGTGGTAGAAGACAAGCTGCAGCATAGCTCCCAACCCAGGAGGATCCAGTAGGACAGTCACGATTTTGGGTGCTGTCCCGTCAGGTAAGAGCGGTATCTCGACTTCCACTTACACTATTCTGCATTGCCTCGTCTCCTGTTGTGCAGTCACTACATGTATCACTGATAATTCCTCCTCCTTCAGGGGAGGGTCCGGAGTCTCTGTGCTCTGTACCTACTTACATTCTTTTAAATAACTCATTCTTGTCTTTTCCTGAACTCTCGTCTTTCCCAGGATTTGAACTCCTACCCTGTATGTAAGGAAGTCAAGATTTTAATAAAAGTGGTTTTCCAACTGATATGAAACTTTTGGAATAGCATGAAATATTTATCATTGCAGCCTGTAAATCATAGCTGTTGTTGCTCCATCCAGCAACAACAGCTATGATTTACAGGCTGCAATGATAAATATTTCATGCTATTCCAAAAGTTTCATATCAGTTGGAAAACCACTTTTATTAAAATCTTGACTTCCTTACATTGATCAGAACTCATTACTAAAGCTGTGTTTGCATTAAAGAACTTGAAAGGGGTTGAATACAGTCCTAGGAGACCTCAGAGTGTTAGGCTATGTGCCCACGATGCGTTTTTTAAGCGTTTCCGCAGCGGCAAAAACGCTGCAGAAGCGCTTAAAAAACGCTTGGTAGAAGGTCTGCCATGTTCCCCAATGATAATCCGCATGTGCTGTGCACATGCTGCGGAAATTTCCGCTGCGGATTACCATTGCGGAAAAAAACGCAGCACTACCAATTATTTTGCTGCGTTTTCGCCGCCATTGACTTGCATTGGAACGCATGGATTCCGCATCACTGTATATGTAGATGCGCATTCCATGCGTTCCAATGTGCAGATGGCACCCAGGTCTAGAGGAGAGGAGACCATAGAAACTGTGAAAAAAAGAATAAAATAAAAAATATATATTATACTTACCTTCTGATGGCCTCGGTGCGCTCGTCCTCCCATGCCAGTAGCTAGCGATGGACTGAAGGACCTGCGCTGACGTCATAGTCATGTGACAGGTCATGTGACAGGTCACGCGACGCTGACGTCGGCAGATCCTTCAGTGTACCGCGATCTGCCGACAATTGAGAACGGAGGGAAGCAAGACTGCTGGGGCCATCGGAAGGTAAGTATAGATTATTTTTTTTATTTTTAAACATTCTTAACGGTCACAGTATATAAATCCATGCCGTTTGCATGGATTTATGTAGTGTGACCAAGTTGTCAAGCACTTTCCAAGTGATGCTAAAATTGCTTGGAAATCGCTTGTCAATCCGCATGCGGAAATGCATGTGAAGAACGCTTCACATCCGCATGTCCCTGGCAGGAAAATCCGCATGTACAATCCGCATGTGCAATCCGCATGTACAATCCGCATGTACAATCCGCATGTACAATCCGCATGGGTTTTTTCTGCCAGTGGAGATGCAGAAACGCTCAGGAAAAAATCCAGAGCATTTCTGCATCGTGGGCACATAGCCTTACACATCTTTTCAGAACAATTGGAGGCTTTGCAATAATTGTGATTTGCAGCAAATCAATTTGCTGTGAATCAAATTTGCTTTTAAAAATTGTTGAAGCTGACGAATCGGAATTTCAAAAGATTTGCTCATCTCTATGAAATAGTGTATGTTTCTGATGCAGCACAAAAAAAAATCATGGATCAGATAAATCTCATACAGGTTTCATTTCTATAAACCAGAGAGAAAATTTTTGAAAAGGAACTAAACAAAACTAAGAAGAAAGTGAGTCCCATCTGTAGTCAACGTGTTTGCAGCCTTAGTACAATGGATCATGTTGAGCTTTTTATTCTTTTTTTTTTGCTTTTCTCATCTCCCGGGTTCTTGTTCCGGCTTGTATCTCTTAAGTTGTTTTCTTTCTCTCCCAATTTTATTGTTCTCGCCTCTCTCCTATCCGCTCTCCCGTGTTCTCCTTCGCACACTCTTTGCTCTTTTCATTTGTTTTTCTACGATTTCTGTGTACGGTCATTAGGAATAATAGAAGAATCAATAGTCCCTCATTAATGCTGCAGCGATCAGGGTCACACCGCTTTCTTAATTACAGTTTCAGTAGCATTTGCTTAAATTGGAAAGAATAAAGCGAGTGAATGAGCAGGAGCCGGGAGTCTGCCTGTGTTCACATATTGTCCAGGCTCTTGAAATCTTCCCCAGCTTTGTGAGGTCCTGACACAGAAAGAGAATGTGGGGAGGTAATTATCTAGGAATCAGATAGCGGCTATTATCAGATTCTAATTAAAGTTTCTTTAGAATCTGCCATTGCCTTTTTTTTCCTCTCTATTCCATCTTTCTTCTTCCCTGCGACGAGCTGCACAATGAGATAATTTGCAGCTTTTTGGTTAATTATATGAGTATAGCCACAAACATTCCATAGACTTGGGTGGAAACCATGCGTATCCCAGCAAAAACGCTCCATTCACTGGATTTATTCAATTATTTATGGCGGACTAGTTTTGTTTATGTTTTTTTTTATGATTTTATGTGTATAGTACAGTTTTATAGATAGACCCTCCTTTTTTGATCATTTACTTGTCATTGAGATACCTTAACCAGTTCAAGACTAGGCCATTTACCCCAATTACTGACCAGGCATATTTTTGTTTTTTTTTCGTACATGCAGTTTTACAATTTTTTTCTTGTTTGGATGTTCAAATAAGTTTTGCACCTTTTTCCCCCGATACATGGAACCTAATTTTTATATTTTCATATTGTTTTTGTTTTTGGGCTGAAACCCGAGATATTAATGGGAAAATTAAGGAAATATGTATTTGCTTTTCACATTTTTTTATGACTCCAAAGGGTCACTAAAATACATTTAAAAATGTGTTCCCCTTTCGATAACAATTATTTTTATATATTGAACATATGGGTTTTTTTTCTACGTGAGCTGGGCTAGTAACAACAGTTTGCATTGGCAATGACTTTTTTATTTTTTCTCTGCTTTTTTATTTATCTCCTTGTTCAGTAATGTGTATACTGCGATCGGGAAGGTAGAGACAGTAATAAACCGTCCTTGCCTTCTCTATGAAGAGTCCAGCTGTGTCTGACAGCCAACTCCCTGCCCATTTTAGATAGTCACCGCAGGGCATAATATGGATTACCAGAACTTTTATGGTCTATGGACAGTCTGGAAGTAGTTAAAGGGAACCTGTCACCAGCTTCGTACCTTCTAAACCCCGCCCAGCACCTTTTAAAGCATGTAAATGGGGTTCCTACAACTCCTTTTTACCTTCATAGGTGCCCCTACATACTTCAGAAAAAAAGTACTTTATTCATGCCCCACGCTGCATGCAAATTGTACTGCCCGGTCAGATGGTTGTCTCTGAGTCGGGGTTGGCACCTCCTCAGTCCTGGCAAGCACCATCTCTCCTATCCTGATAGAAGTGGATGACATCTCCTATGTCATCCACACAGGACTCAAAGCCTCGCGCCTGTGCAGTTGAATCAGAGACCTGTGCGGGCGCGCCTTGTTCTGTCGGCACCTATGAGGGTATAAAGCGGTTTTAGGAACCCTAATTAGATGATTTAAATGGTGATGGGCAGGGTTTATAAGGTAAAAAGCTGGTGACAGGTTCCCTTTAACAGTAAATTAAACAATATCTTGAAAATACAACACTTGTGCATCATTTCTTTAGTGAAGTGCTTATGGCATTAGAACTTTTGTGCATATATAATTTTGCTTTTATTATTTTTCAGCTTTTTTTCATTTATATTGCACTACAATTACCAAATGATCATCACTGTTGTCTTGAAAAACAAACTACATACAAAAAAGCTAAAATATAAACTTTATTATAATTTTCATATGAATTTCATGTATTTTAGTTGTTTTTTTATTTTATTTAGTTTGATTTCCTTGTTGGGACCCATTGTTTCATTGCTACATCTCATAAGTGTTTTTGGAGGCACTTTTGTCAGGTGCTGGAATCCTCTGATCCCATGTGATGAAAGTAAAAATGTCTATGTACTTTATATGTTCTTCTGTTTGTTTAGATTTCCTCTGGGTCTTCCAGTCTGAATATGCGCCAACAATGGTTCATGATGACTAATCTATTTGGTGAATGTTTTGTCTAACTTTATCCCACTTATTACTTGGCCATAATTTTTTTTATCGTAAATTTTGGTGTAATATGGTACATTTTTTTTTGTATTTTAAGCCCCATTTTTTAAGCCCCACACTCCAAATAGGGTCCTAAAAGGAAGTGGTCAAGGACCGCAGTCCAACAATCCTGTAGAATATGAATAAAACAGAGTTGTGCATGATTAATATTTGCTCCATTCAAATGGAATTCTGCAGAGCCCCAAACTTGGGATTGCTGGGGTCCCAGCAGTTAGACTCCCAGCAATTGGACCCCTACCTAACTTAAAGGGAATCTGTCAATAGGATCAACCCACGTAAGTTGTCTACATGGGTATACAAGTCATAGAAAGTTGAATAAAATGATACCTTGATATCTGCAATCCATTGTCTAATTCCAGAGAAATCCACATTTTTCTTAATATGTAAATGAGCTGTTAAGATCTATGGGACGGACATAGATCTCCCTGAGAATCTGCCAGCAAAGCTTGTTATAAATTAAAGGGGTCAATACCAGTGTAAGACATATAGATCAGGAGAGCAGACTGTCAGTCATTACATGTCTCACACTGGTAACATCCCCTTTCATTTAATATACGCTCTGGAGGCAGATTCTCAGGGAGATCTAGGTCCGGCCCATAGATCTTAACAGATAATTTACATATTAAGAAAAATATGGATTTCTCTGGAAAAAGGACATTGGATCGCAGATATCAAGGTATCATTTTATTCAACTTTCTATGACCTACATGCCCCTATAGACGCCTTAGCAGGTTTCATCCTACTAACAGATTCCCTTTAAATAAAATGTAAAACCCCTTTAATTCAACATATCCCACTGCTTTTTCTGAACATCTTACACAAAAATCACTGAAAGAAAAAAATTGCTATGACAAATTGAAAAAATCAGAGATGAATCATAAAGATTAAAGGTAATAGATGTCTTTAGCTCACTATTATAAAGACATTAGCAGCATTTACAGAAAATTGTGAAAATGATGATAATTACTGTCATAAAATACTGCACAAGATGCTTCAGTTTAAAAAAGAAAATCGGAAAAGCGGCTATTTATTATCCTATACATTGGCCAAAAGTCTCGTGTTTACAGACTGCGCAAATTACAGTGAAGTTAACCAGGAAAAGCTGATTCCTTGCACATTGGGTGAGAGCACATTCTTCTTAGTGTACACTGTGTATTGTACAGGACCCTGAACAAACTCTTTTCCTCAACATAGAAAGATATTAATTATTAACGGCTTTCTGCCAGATTTACCCCATATACAGTATCTTAGTAACAGTACCCCGATATACAGTGCCCAAGCCAGAATGCCCCATGTATATCGCCCCAGCAATAAAGTGACACCATATGCAGTGCCACAACTTGAAAGCATCACAATACACATTGCACTCAATATTATTTCCTCTACGCTATAGCTGCTAATAAGCAGAACTGTACGGCCATATTCACACGGTCAGTATTTGGTCAATATTTTACATCAGTATTAGCAAGTCAAAACCAGGAGTGGGTGATAAATGCAGAAGTGGTGACGTGTTTCTATTATACTTTTCCTCTTATTATTCCACTCCTGATTTTGGCTTACAAATACTAGTGTATATACTACATACTAAATACTGAACGTGTGAACGTGGCCTTAAGGCTACGTTCTCAAGATCAACTCTTGGTGAGTTTTTGATGTAGCAGATTTTTTTGCAATATTTCTGCACCTATCAGGTAAAGTAGGTTACTTTTTTTCATAGCTTTGTTTACATCCGTTTTTATCGCATTTTTGACTCTCTGGTTTTTATGTCTTTCTGGTATGTCATATTTTAAAAAAAGCTGCTGTGCTTTTGATACTTCCTGTATTTGGCTTTGGCAAAACTTTATTGATGCAGTCATGTATGGATTACATGTGTTAAGTAGATAAATTGGCGTGCACTCTGTCATTAGGGGAGGTGCAGATGCAATGGACTGGTGAGCCTAAGACAATGTACTAGCGTTAATTCATCGCACTCTCTTAGTTGTGATAAAGTGTAATTTATTGATACAGCATAAATCAGATTAATCAGACCAGTGATGGGTGGCGACAATATATTGGGACGTTTCGGCCTAAATTGGTCTTATTCAATCCAGTCGCTTTTGCTGCTGGCTGATGTAGGGGTCGAGGATTTAGGCTATTCTTAAGACCAGGAGTGAGATCTCTGTAGCCATAGACTCTTAGTTATCCAGATAATGCTGCCGTCGGCCAGCCCTGCCGTCGGCCAGTCACTGACTTCTACTAAACTACTGAAACCAGCATTACCTGGATCACTAAGAGTCTATCCCTACAAAGATCTCACTCCTGGTCTTAAGAATAGCCTAAATCCTCGACCCCTACATCAGCCAGCAGCAATAGCAACTGGATTGAATAAGGCCAATTTAGGCCGAAACGTCCAATATATTGTCGCCACCCATCACTGGTCTGATTAATCTGATTTATGCTGTATCAATAAATTACACTTTATCACAACTAAGAGAGTGCGATGAATTAACGCTAGTGGATTACATGTGTGGCACCCTTGCGGGTTCAGTCAACACAGGGGTACTGCATCTCAACCAGAGGTGTGGTATCTCACTCTCAGGTAAGGATGGAGTACTGCCCGGGACCCAAACACCTGCATCCAACACTACACTACTCCAGACCGGCAGGAGGGGCAAGATACACTGCTGCGCTGCTGAGCCTGACCCTGGCTGGAGTGGGGGGAACCAAGAGAGGGGGAACTGTGGCACCCTGCTGTTCACAGGTACCACAGGACCCAAAAGGGTGCATGGATGGACTTCTCCACAAGAGGCCCTCGTTACAAACAAACACCTCTACCCTTCCACCTCAAACCACCAGAGGGAGCCCTGTTAGGGATATATAGATATGGAGGGTGGAGTTAGGCAGGAGTCTGAGAGAGAGTTTAGTCAGAGAGTGTGCTGCCACTGAGAGCAGTACGTCTCCTGCTGTATTGAGGCCCCCGAGTGTGGCCGGAGGCAAGGAGGAGAGGAGAGAAGAGTTGAGGGGGCAGAGGAGCATCATAGGCTCACCCGAAAGACACGAACCGGACACCGGGTCCACGCCTACAGGGTCCTTTATACCCAGTAGGGATCACCGGCATGCCAGGAGGACTACAAGTCCCTAGTCGACCTGAAGCTGAACCCTTGACAGGACCAGGAACCACGAAGGCCCCGGCGTCCTGGGATAGTGGTTGACAGAAAAAGGTCCTACTACCAAACGACAGGTGAAGGAACAGGACGACACAGAAGCTAAGCCCAGGTGCAGGCTGGCCAGGAGCTTAGAGAGAGGGAGACACGGACCAGGAGGCCTTATACCCGCTCACTGGGGAGAAGTCCTGAAGTGCACCCTTCCTACCGAGTACCCTGGACCGTACATGACATCCGCACCAGTAAAGGTACTGAAGTGAATCTTCTGTCTCTGTCAGTTACTCTTGCTGCGCCATCTCTCCTGCACTGCAAGCCCCAGCATCACCACCATTTGCACCTACAAAACCATGTAGTGGGTGTGGGTGGAGGAAGCAGGTCAGGGGAGCACTTGAGAAGAAGGAGATAAAAAGGAAGCCATCTTGGGTGGAGTGGAGTTCAGTTCAGTCAGAGGAGGAGAGTGAAAGGAGCAGGAGCTCTGCAAGAGCTCTGCTCAGGAAGAAGAGAGTCTGAAGGGAAGAGAGGAGCAGGGAGAAAGGCTCCAGAAGGAAAGAGTGGATCCTAGGGGAACGGGAAGTGCTGGAGGCCACCTGTACGCCCGAATCTACCAGGAGTGGAAGGATCAGGCTGCAAAGGGGACCGGCCCCTAACTAATGAGAATTGCAATATTCAACTAGAAACCGGAGGCTTCTACATTTCCAGGGTGTAGTCGCCACAGCCGCAATTAATCGCCAAAAAAGTAGCCACACGATCCAGGGAACTCCAGGTTGCCCACCAAGATCTGCGTTTACCGGCTTGGGACACTGTTTGCGAGGCGCACGGCAGGAGGGTGACAGCCAGAGCAGGAAGACGGCCAGGAAGAACACACAGAAAGGGGTCCCGCTAAGTGCTCTTGAATTACCTGAGGGGTTGCTGATGCCCTCCCTGAGTAAACACCGGACGACGTGGGTGATTATGAACTGCAGTTGTAACCAGGAGCAACGTGAAAATCTTGAGTAAAACCCTGAAGACTGCACCCCACTGTCTCTGTGAATTATTGCTTCGCCATCATCCCCTCCACCACACTGCACCACCACAGTTACTTCATCATTCACCATCACAGCAATGCCCTGGAGCTTAGCTCTACCTGTAGAGAGCTGAACCAACTCTGCTGCATTAACAACCTGCTCCGCAGCGGCGGCTCTCTGTATAACCGCATACCACAGGTGGCGTCACGAACATTAAATACTATAAAATCCCCTTTTATTGACCGCCCTGGGTCACGGACCGGGTCACCGCCACTGTGACATCTCCCCTAGCAACGACCGGCACGGCTACCGAGTACCCCATGGCCCAGGGGGCGTGTCACATGTGTGGCGCCCTGCTGCGCATTGGTGCCACAGATCCCAGAGGGGTGCATGGATGGACTTCTCCACAAGAGGCCCTCATAGCATTCACACACCTCAACCCTACCACCTCAGACCACCAGAGGGAGCCCGGATAGGGATATATATACTGGAGGGTGGACTTAGGCAGGCAGTCTAGAGAACAGTCTCCTCAGGGGACAGAGTTAGTTCCAGTTCCTGCAGAAGATGAGCCTGAGAGAGGTCAGTCTGCATTGGAGCTCAGCCAATTCCTCAAGAGAGAGTTCAGACTCAGATTTGTGAGCCAGGAGCGAGCCGAAGCTCAGAGAGCGGCGAAGAGTAGCGAGGCCTACTGCCCGTGTGAAGCCTAGTGAGGGCCCCGAGCGTGGCCGAAGGCGAGTGGATTAAGCAAGCAACATAGGGGGCAGAAGAGCATAACCAGCTCACCCCAAGACCATTTACCAGACACCGGGTCCACGCCTACGGGGGGCCTATATCCCCAGCAGGAATAACCGGAACCCCTGGAGAACTATACGTCCCAGGTTCACAAGAAGCTGACTGTTATACCAGGGTCAGGAGTCACGGAGGCCCCAGAGACCAGGGAGTGTGAAGTCCAACAGAAGGCCCTACCACCAGGTCAGCAGGTGCAAGACAGAGACCAAGTTAAGCCTAGCTCCAGGTCAGAAACTTATCAAGGAAAGGCAAGGAACAGGAGGCCCCACACCCGCTCACTGGGGAGAGTCCTGATATGCACCCTTCACCCTGAAGTACCCTGGACCGTGCCAGAAACACCACCAGTAAAGGTACTGAAGTGAACTGTTGTGTGTGTGCCTATTCTTCCTCTGACCCAGCTGGGTCCCCTCTGTCCTGCATCCCTTCACCTACGCTGCCCTGAGGCCCCGCTCTACCTGTGGGGAGTCGTACCAACTAAGCTGCCTAAACACCGGCCTCAGAGGACTGTCGCAGCGCTGGTGATCCTCACCAGACACCACAGGTGGCGTCACGAACATCCCTATCCCACACAACTTTCCCCCTCCTTTTAAGAGTGACCCCAGGGTACGAGCCCGGAAGCCGACCACCGCGACATCCCCCAAGATCAGGCAACAACAACGCCCGGGCGCCGAGTCGTCCCCATCCCCTGGGCGCGTCACATGCATTTTTGATTTCTGCAGTGAAAACTATCTAAAAATGCACAAACATGCAGAATTTTTGCATCTAATGCAATTTTATGGGGAATATCTGCACATAAAACTCACAATTACCCACAAAAGGAATTGTCATGTTGCAGATTTGAAACTCACACCGCAGGTCAGTTTACACTGAGTAAAAAAATAGGACAATGGGCAGGAGATTTCTGTAAATCCCATCTTCTTTGCTGGAACAGTAAGATGCTGTGTTTTTGGTGCAGAAAAATATACAGGGTTAAAAACTCATCATAGGCACACATCCTAGGACATCCCATCAATATTGTCACCTGAAGTATCATCATCAAAATAAACTTTGCTTAAAACACCCAAATAACTGATCATATAGCAGCCAGATTCACAGTGGTATATCATATGCAGATAAAAATTAAAAGGGGTATTATCAAGTTTGGAAGTTATCCACTATCCATGGGATAGGGGAAAACTTCTCAATTGCTTGGGGTCCAACCACTGGGACCCCCACTAATTCTGAGAGCCGAGGTTCTAAAGAGTCCTGTGTGAATGGAGTGGTGGTTGATCATGCGAACTGCTGCTCCATTTATTCTGAATGGGACCGTTGGATATAGCCAAACGCTGCACTCGGCTGGTCTTTTACGTTCCCAGCAGAATAAATGGAGCAGGAGTGCACATGATCAACCACCACTCAATTCTGAAGAGCCCCAGTTTTCAGGATCGTTGGAGTTCCCAGCAGTCAGGCATCAAGCAAACAATGTAAACAAGCAAACCATGTCCTATGAGGAACGATTAGAGGATCTGGGAATGTTTAGTTAGCAAAAGAGAAGACTGAGAGGAGACTTAAAAGCGGTCTACAAATATATGAAGGTCTGTCACGCTGTAGAGGGATCAGCTTTATTCTCATTTCCACATGGGAACAAGAGAAGCAATGGGATGAAACTGAAAGGGAGAAGATACAGAATAGATATTAGAAGAAACTTTTTGACAGTGAGGGTGATCAATGAGTGGAACAGGCGGCCACGAGAGGTGGTGAATTCTCCTTCAATGGAAGTCTTCAAAAAGAGGCTGGACAGACATCTGTCTGAGATGGTTTAGTGACTCCTGCATTGAGCAGGGGGTTGGACATGATGACCCTGGAGGTCCCCTCCAACTCTAACATTCTATTCTATTCAAGCAATCAGGAGCCTATCCTCTATCCAATGGGTAGGTGATAATTTCCAAACTGGAGAATACCTGTTTAAATGTTCAGACAGTTATAGAGAACCAAGACATTATAGTTAATAAAGAAGCGTTTACAACAAGGGTAATGACTTAGTCCTTCTCCAGTGTGTGGTGACTAAGCGATGTAAAGCTTCTCCTTGCACAGCAGAGCTTAGCTTGCAGCCAAGGCTTTTTAAGACGAAATGGCCCTAGCTAGACAGAGCATAATCCTGTCTACAGTGCCCCAACCAGAGTGTGCTATATACGTATTGCCCCAATCAAGAACCCAACAAACTAACCACTTGCTCTAGTTTCTGCACATTCAATAGTAGGTGACGTGTGAGCTGCATCTATTTCTTCTTGGAGAAGCCTATGGCTTAGTTATCTGAGACAGTGTACTTAGTAATCACCCGTATCTGCATCTAGAGAATAGAAAGAATTGGTTCTTCTAAACAGGGAGACAAATGCTTTCTTGATTACCCACTATCTCAGAAATTTAAATTGAGCCAGAATCCTGGTGCACATGCCGGGGGTCACATTTATTAAGTGTTTTAGACCTTTTTTGCTCATTAGTCAGGTGTCTTTTTAGGAAAAGGTCACGGTTTATGATGCACCAACCTACACCAAAACATTGGCCCAAAAAGTTTGGTCTAAAGTAAGCCAACTGTTAGAACCCTCCTGTTTCTTTTTTTTTCCTTCTTGCGTTTTGCAGTCATGTGACCACCTGCCTTTATATTCCAGCTTTGCCCTTTTGGCTGTGCTGGACTTCAGTGTTTGTCTGTTTCTCTAGCCAGGTGCTTCTGTGCCTTTCTCTGTCAGTTCGCTTGGTCCTTCTGGGACCTCTAGTACCTTTTTGTCTGTTTGTCTTTTTGTGTTCTCTGTTTAGGAGGTGTCCCTTTTTGTTCCAGTCCTTAGATCCTTTAGGGACCCCTCCCCTTATGCTATAGGTCTTCGTTCAGACTAGCCGAGGACTAAGGCGGGTCTGTTCGCTAGGAACAGGCAGCCCGCTACATCGTAGGGATTCAGCTTAGTCTTACTGTAGGGACAGTTTTCCCTTATCTTTCCTTAGTACTTGTTGCAGATCATAACAGTATGTCCAGCCCAAAAAGAAAAAAAAAAAAACCTAAAAGGAAAGAAATTCGGGGATCAGTATGGTTTCCGTCCAGGATTTGGCTTAATGCCTGCAGGGATTGTCTCTGGAGGTAGCCAAGTTCCAGCAACACGTGAGTAGCTGTTCTGAAGCGCATTTTGTGGAACCCAAGGTAGGACTGCCTGATGTTTTTTATGGTAAACAGCAAGATTTTTTTTCCTTTAAAAATGCTTGTTTGTTATATTTTCGTTTGAGACCAAGGTCCTCTGGGAATGAATCACAGCGCATTGGTTTTATTATGTCACTTTGGCACAAAGAACCACAGGGGTGGGCCTTTTCTCTCCAACCTAATGATCCATGTTTAAGGTCTGTAGAAGAATTTTTTTCTGCTATGGGGCTATTATAGGACGATCCTGATCGAATCTCATCTGCTGAGGCAGAACTCAGGCATTTGAATCAGGGGTCAGGTGATGTTGAAAATTATTGCACACACTTCAGGAGATGGGCCTCAGAGGTTAAATAGAATGATCCGGCTCTGAAATGTCTATTTCTTGCTGGTCTGAGTGAAAGGGTTAAGGATTTGCTAATTGCATTCCCTGCACCTGAGACTCTGCAGGATGCCATGCAATTAGCTGTTCGTGTGGATAGGAGACTGAATTTAGACAGAATGAGGTAAATACTCCTGTAATGCCAGGTCCTAGTCCCCAGAAAATCTGCTCTGACGTCAGAGAACCGATGGAGGTTGAGGCAAAGTCGCTCCCCTCTCAGGAAAGAGACCGGAGGTTCACTGAGGGATTGTGTCTTTATTGTGGTAAAGCTGACCATTTGATTAAGTATTGTGAGCTTCATTTAAGTAAAGAAAAAAAAAGGGCAGTTACGCCCGTATAGCTTGTTTACGCTCTGCAGGAGTATTTCTTTCTGGGAGTACTACTTTGCAGGAAAATTTGATTGAATTTCAGGCATTTGTGGATTGTGGTTCAACACTTAATGTGATTGATAAAGGGTTTTTGGAAAACCTTAAATTGAAACCCAAACCTTTGTCATCACCTATTTCTGTGATTGCAATTGATAACACTCCCTTGAAATGTATTACTCACAAGACTGCTGCATTTCCCCTCACTATCAATGGAGTTCACCAAGAAATTTTGGACTAGGTTGTATTAGATCATTTACCCTCTCCGGTCGTTTTAGGTTTGCCTTGGTTAAAACTGCACAATCCTTTGCTGGACTGGTCTACTAATGTGATTAAGTCTTGGAGTCCGAAGTGCTATGATAAATGTAATGGTCGCATTGCGGCTGTGGAAAAAGGGGAATTACCTGTACCTATTCAAGATTTTTGGAGGGTTTTTTCAGAGGAAGAGTCGCAAGTTTTACCTCCTCATAGGGATTATGATTGCACCATTGAGTTTGTTCCTAGAGCTACTCTTCCCAAGAGTCGCTTGTTTAATCTGAGTATCCCTGAAAGAAAGGCCTTGGAGGAGTACATACAGACTAGCCTTGCTGCTGGTCACATTAGACCTTCTAAGTCGCCTGTGGCAGTTGGATTTTTCTTTGTTAAAAAAAAGGATGGGGGTTTACGTCCATGTCTGGATTTTCGTGACATTAATAAGATTACCGTACGCAATTCCTATTGCTGTTAATTCCTGACTTGTTTAACCAGTTGGTGGGGGCCAAGTGGTTCTCTAAAATTGATCTCCGGGGGGCATACAATTTGTTACGAGTGAAGGAGGGTGATGAATGGAAAACTGCTTTTAACACTCCGGTAGGTCATTTTGAGAATCTGGTGATGCCTTTTGGTCTTACCAATGCACCTGCATTTTTTCAGAACCTTATTAATGACATCCTGAGACCTTTGATTGGTAAGAATGTGGTTGTGTATTTGGATGACATTTTGATTTATTCACCATTGGCAGAGTGTACGTGAAGTTTTGCAGTTATTGAGTGATAATTCGCTCTTTGCTAAGCTGGAAAAATGTGAGTTCGCTGGGCAGAAAATTAGTTTTTTGGGCTACATTGTCTCCAGCGAGGGCTTTCTGATGGACCCGGTGAAGGTTCAGGTTGTGCAGGAATGGCCTAGGCCTATTGGTTTGAAATCTATACAGATATTTTTGGGTTTTTCCAATTATTACAGGAAATTCATTAAGAATTTTTCTGTAATTGTTAAGCCTCTGACCGATCTCACCAGGAAAGGTGTGAATACGGTCCAGTGGACTACTGAGGCCATTGAAGCGATTGAGTATCTCAAAGAGAGGTTCAGTTCTGCCCCTATCTTTATGCAGCCTGATGAGACCAAGCCTTTTTTGGTCGAGGTCGATGCTTCATCGGTGGGGGTCGGAGCAGTTTTGTCTCAGGAGAACAAGGATGGAGTACATCCTTGTGCCTTATTTTCGAAAAAAATTTTGGAAACCGAACTGAATTATGATGTTGGAAATCGGGAGTTGCTGGCTGTTAAACTCGCGTTTGATCTATCTGGATGCTGCCAAGCGCTTGAATGCCCGTCAAGCTAGGTGGGCACTTTTTTTTTCTCGGTTTCATTTTTCTGTTACCTATATCCCTGGTACTAAGAATGTTAAAACCGATGCTTTATCTCTCAGCTTCTCTCCTACGGTCGGTGCCAAGGAGGAGGAGAGCATTTTACAGAAAGGAGTTGGACTCCGTTTTGGAGAATAGGATTCTGAAAGCTCAAGATGATACTCCATTTAACACTCCCCATGGGAGGTTGTTTGTGCCTAGAGCCTTTAGGAGAGATTTGTTTGTGGAGTGTCATGAGTCTCGGTTGGCAGGTCATCCAGGAATTTCAGAGACTAAGAGACTTATCAGTCGCAGTTTTTGGTGGCCTGGATGGCAGAAGGAAGTCATCAAGTGGGTGCGTCAATGTACTGTGTGTGCTAGGTCAAAGGCTTCACATACTCCTGTTGCGGGGTTGCTTTGCCCTCTGGAGGTTCCTAGTGCGCCTTGGACGCATCTCACAATGGATTTTATTACTGATCTTCCTGTGTCCGAGGGTTTTACCGTCATCTGGGTGGTCGTGGACTGTTTTAGTAAGATGTGTCATTTGGTTCTATTCATTAAGTTGCCCTGCGTCAAGACACTCGCTAAGGCGTTTGTTAAGGAGATTATCAAGCTTCATGGCGTTCCCACGGATATTATTTCTGATAGAGGACCTCAGTTTGTGGCTCGCTTTTGGCGTGCTTTTTGTGACAGGTTGGGAGTCCATTTGTCATTTTCATCTGGTTATCATCCTGAGTCGAATGGACAGACTGAAAGAAAAGAACCAGGATGTTGAACAGTTTTTGCGTTGTTTTGTGGCGGACAATCAAGAGGTGTGGTCTGAGTTTCTGCCTCTTGCAGAATTTGCTCTTAACAATCATACATCCTCCTCTGCTGGGTGTTGTCCTTTTTTTTGTTGTACTGGGAGACATCCATCTTTTGGTTTGTTCTCCAAGCTGGGGTCCGGGGTGCCAGAGGAGGAGAATTTTTCCGGTGATTTGGAGAGAGTTTGGACTAATGTACGTTGCAACCTTCAAGAGGCTAACAAGAAGTCCAAGAAGCATTTTGACAGGAAACGTAAGGAGGTTTTGTTTACTGTGGGTGACATGGTTTGGTTGTCCTCAAAGAACCTGCGGTTGAGGATTCCCTCTAAAAAACTGGGTCCTAAGTTTGTGGGTCCATTTAAAGTGCTTCAGGTTGTTAACCCGTCTGCGGTTAGGTTGGATGTCCATACTTCCTGGAAAATTAATCCTGTGTTTCATGTTTCCTTGTTGAAAAAGGCTGATGTATCTGATAGGGACGCCACTGTCACAGTTCCTCCTGTAGTGGAAGACGGCGAATTCTAGATGGCATAGAGGGGGATTACAGTATCTTGTCTCCTGGAAGGGTTTCGGTCCCGAAGATATCTCCTGGGTAAGGGCGGATGATGTCTCTGCTCCTAGGTTTGTTAGAGCTTTCCACAGAAGGTTTCCGGATAGGCCTGGGCCTGGAGGATCCAGAGGATCCTCATAAAAGAGGGGGTACTGTTAGAACCCTCCTGTTTGTTTGTTTTTCCTTCTTGTGTTTTGCGGTCATGTGACCACCTGCCTTTATATTCCAGCTCCGCCCTTTTGGCTGTGCTGGACTTCAGTGTTTGTCTGTTTCTCTAGCCAGGTGCTTCTGTGCCTTTCTCTGTCAGTTCGCTTGGTCCTTCTGGGGTCTCTAGTAGCTTTTTGTCTGTTTGTCTTTTTGTGTTCTGCAACAACTTCTCTGTTCAGGAGGTGTCCCTTTTTGTTCCAGTCCTTAGTTCCTTTAGGGATCCCTCCCCTTAAGCTATAGGTCTTCGTTCAGACTAGCCGAGGACAAAGGCGGGTCTGTTTGCTAGGAACAGGCAGCCCGCTACATCGTAGGGATTCAGCTTAGTCTTACTGTAGGGACAGTTTTCCCTTATCTTTCTTTAGTTCTTGTTGCAGATCATAGCACCAACTAAGAGACGGTATAAAGTTAGATGACAAAAGTGTTAAAAGATGTACCAAAATTCTCATCCTGCATGAGCCGCTGCGAAAAATTTAGCACATCTACAGTATTTCTAAACTGTTCAAATTTAGGACTAAAAGACTTAATCTCTCACAAAATTTCTTAAAAGACAATGAAGAGGAAAGGCTTCTTTACCATGAGAAGTATTAAGTGGGACACCCGACCTCAGGAACCGGTCACAATGGGAACCATTGATGGTTTCAGAAAGCGCTTAGAATTTTTTTTAGAGGAAAATAACATAAATGTTACTTGGCTCAGCAGAGCTTCATCACCTTCCTCTATGGCCACTGCCCTCTGCTGTGCTCCACGCCATGTCTTACAAGTGGCCCTGCATGCTCCCATGTCATAATCTGCCTAGATCTATATAAGGCCCAGCAATACACACATCTGTGTCTTGGTATTAAGACTCTTGCTTCTGTTCGTGTAACTGTGCACCACTAGCTGCTCCTAGCCTGCTTCTGCCTCCGTTGTCTTGGAATCTCCTGCGTCCTGTCTGCCTGTGGCCTTCAGTGATTCAGGTCCTTGCTTCATTCATGCCTTCCTGTTGCTGCATCAACGCCCGAGATCCGAGTGCCCACCTGGACCTGGGCCTAGAGGACCCACCTCACAAGGTGAGCCCTTAACAATTATTAATTACCATATGTACACGTGTAAAATTCTTGTTCTGAATGTTACTCAGATCGATTGACGCTCCGGATCTGAAGAGAAAAACTCTCTGTTTTTGAGCAGACTGGGTCATGCATTATTGATGTACCCATACCCCATTACATTTAACCTTTCCCATCACTTGGTTGAACTTGTACATGTCTTTATTTCAATCATACCAACTATGTCATAAAAATATCTAACATGTAACCTGTATCTGTTTATAATCGCCATGGATGGACATACCATTGGAGCAACCTGTGCAGCCGCCCAGAAGCCCAAGAGCTAAGGGGGGGACACTACTACCTCCAAAGCAGGAGGAATTGTGCATTATGAGATGCTATTGGACTGCGAAGGGCCCATATATTGTTTTTGCACAGGGGCCTCTTCTGCCTGACACCTATTGTCTCATGCCCATCTGTAATCTTTTATTGTACCCTGTAAATAGCAGATGCTGATAACATAATGCAGGATATAATGAAACATCTGCTTTTATTACAGGGAACTTGATATATTTATGGTGCATGAATCAGAGTCAGTCTGCGATTGCAACCATATATTTTTTACTCCAAAATGCTGCGACGCTTCAGAGAAAACATAAATTGTCCAGGGACTATGTGTGTCACCTGACTAGTCCAAGAGGCCGGTCCCTGAAGGCTTCTCATCACCCACCTCTAAGACACATGATCCCCTGCCTACTTTTCTCATCATGTTTTCTCTAAAATTCTGTAGCGTTTCAGAGTAAATCATATACAGCTGCAGTACGGCAGTCAGGGTCTGATTCATGTTGCCCGTGGTTCAGGCAGCATGCACCTACTGTCAGGCTCCCTTTAATAAGAATTATTAACCTAATGCAATGTAGCAGCACCAGTTTGTTCTCCTGCATGTGTGAAGGCTTTTTGCAAACCTCAGGAGCTCCTGCCCCCCTTGAACATCCTAACTTTTCCGACCAGACGTTGCCTATAAGTCCATTACGAATGTAAACAGGCTCGGACTGGCCCATAGGAGAACAGGTGAATTCTCCGGTGGGCCCCTCTTCAGAAGTAGGCACCACTCTATATGAGCAGTAGTTGGCACAATATTCTTGATCCACTATGTACAGGCAAAGGCAACATCGTTCATTTTACAAACTAACATGTGCTTTTCTTTTCCTGTAGGCTACATTCCCACCATGAGCTTTGGGTGAGTTTTTGAAGTTGTAAATTTTCTGGACCTATTAAGTAAATTAGATTACTTCTGGTTCATTAGCGTTTTGAGTGCTTTTTTGACACTGAGTTTTGCCTCTTTTTGTTATGTCGTATTTGAAATAAATCTGCGTTATTTTTTATACTTTCTGGAATTTGCCTTTGACAAAATTATATTGATACAGTCATGTGCGAAATACAAGCTTTTTTGATGCGCTTCTGCTGCCAGATGTTTTGCATCTAGAGATATTGACTAGAGATGAGCGTTGTTCTACTCGAACTGTTCGCCAATCTCAAATTCGAGCTGTTTTGGGCGGTGTTCGAGCCGGTCGGCGAACACGAACAATTTTAGAAAAATTCGGCTGTTCGAGGTTATGTTCGATAACTGTTCGTGCACCAAAATCATAACTGGATTTTTTCTCAGTAATGATGAAAATTAATGTTAATACGCAGTTTGAGTGTACAGCGGGGCGGGGGGAGGGGCAGGGGATGGATCTCTGCAGGAATAATGAAGATCTCCATTTTTTTTTCTCTTTCCTGCATTTACAGTGGGGAGGTGCAATCTGTCAGCCTATCAGCAGCGCACACACGGAGCGAAGTGCTTTTTTTCACACAAGCAAGGGCATGTGTGATTGGCAGTGTATGTCACATGTCCTTGCCCTATAAGACCAAGCCATTTTCCCCGTCGCCACCATTTTCTCACTGCTGCAGCTGCGTGTTAGACGGCACCGCTGTTGCTGTGTGCGCTATACCTTGTTAATTTCAAGCCAATTTTCGCACAAATATACAGATAGCTTGGGAGTAGGGAATAGTTGTGATTGCAGTCCTTTTAAGGACTAGGTTACAGCATTTCCTACGACTTTTATCAGGCAGGTCTGTGCTCTTAAATAGATAGGTTGTGGGAGTAAAGACTAATTGTAATTGGAGTCCTTTTCAGGACTAGGTTACATGAGTTCCTATCAGTTTTTGCCAGGCAGGTCTGTGCCAGTGCTGTGCAAGTTTTTTTCACAGCATTTGGCTGAATCTAGCAAAGCTAATCCTTTTTGGCCTATTGCAGAGTGTGTTAGTCAGTGGAGTAGCCTATCTGTGTTGCAAGATATAACACCTGTGTATAGAATACCAATTTTTTTACTGCACCTAGTGAAGTAAAATCTTTTGGGCATAGCATCATTCTATTAGTCCATCTATACTGACCTCCATCAGGTTGCAAACTGAATATAATTTTTTTCTGCATCTAGCTCTGAAAAAATATTTGGGCTTCTAGCAGTGTGTGGGACTTGGTCTATTAGTCCATCTATACTGACCTCCATCAGGTTGCAAATTAAAAATAATTTTTTTCTTCATTTAGCTCTGAAAAAATATTTGGGCTTCTAGCAGTGTGTGGGACTTGTTCTATTAGTCCTTCTATACTGACCTCCAGCAGGTTGCAAATTGAATATAATTTTTTTCTGCATCTAGCTCTGAAAAAATAGTTGGGCTTCTAGCGGTGTGTGGGACTTGGTCTATTAGTCCATCTATACTGACCTCCATCAGGTTGCAAATTAAAAATAATTTTTTTCTGCATCTAGCTCTGAAAAAATATTTGGGCTTCTAGCAGTGTGTGGGACTTGGTCTATTAGTCCATCTATACTGACCTCCATCAGGTTGCAAATTAAAAATAATTTTTTTCTGCATCTAGCTCTGAAAAAATATTTGGGCTTCTAGCGGTGTGTGGGACTTGGTCTATTAGTCCATCTATACTGACCTCCATCAGGTTGCAAATTAAAAATAATTTTTTTCTGCATCTAGCTCTGAAAAAATATTTGGGCTTCTAGCAGTGTGTGGGACTTGGTCTATTAGTCCATCTATACTGACCTCCATCAGGTTGCAAATTAAAAATAATTTTTTTCTGCATCTAGCTCTGAAAAAATATTTGGGCTTCTAGCAGTGTGTGGGACTTGGTCTATTAGTCCATCTATACTGACCTCCATCAGGTTGCAAATTAAAAATAATTTTTTTCTGCATCTAGCTCTGAAAAAATATTTGGGCTTCTAGCAGTGTGTGGGACTTGGTCTATTAGTCCATCTATACTGACCTCCATCAGGTTGCAAATTAAAAATAATTTTTTTCTGCATCTAGCTCTGAAAAAATATTTGGGCTTCTAGCAGTGTGTGGGACTTGGTCTATTAGTCCATCTATACTGACCTCCATCAGGTTGCAAATTAAAAATAATTTTTTTCTGCATCTAGCTCTGAAAAAATATTTGGGCTTCTAGCAGTGTGTGGGTCTTGGTCTATTAGTCCATCTATACTGACCTCCATCAGGTTGCAAATTCAAAATAATTTTTTTCTGCATCTAACCCAGCCAATAGTTTTGGCCTAATACCACAGTTTGGCCACTCAGCTCTGCTCGGTTACCATCCATTGTTTTTTTGTGCAAACAACTCCAGAGTTGTGAATTAGGTAACCACCAAAATGAGTGGAAAAAGGCCTGCTGCTGGTGGAAAGGGGAATAGGCGTGTTGGGAAGGGGAAAAAAGGTTGTGTCCGTGGGGTAGGTGTTAAAGCAACAGTAACATCTGCAGAAGAAAGACCATCTTCCAGCCAAACTAAAATGTCTACTTCTTTTAGCGGACAATGTGATAAGATCCCTTTCTTACGGCCACGCCAATCGCTACAAATTCCAGATGAGGCACAAAAACAGCAGGTGCTTCAACGGATATCAAGTGCTCCTTTAAGTGGGCTCTCCTCCACATCAACTTCAACATCACAAATACTCCAGCCCTCAAAGGTGTCACCCAAATCGCACTTGCTTCCTCACAGCTCCCAAATCTCCAGCTGCCCGTCTGAGTATGAGGTAGAACAGATGGTTGAGTCTGCAGAGCTGTTTACTCATACTATAGCCTGGGAATCAGAGGTCGACTCCAGCGCTTGTGTGAATCCAGACGAGGAAATGATCTGCACTGATGCCCAGAATCTTTATGAGTCGGATCCAGGACCAGACGCAGAAGGTTCTGACCATAATGTAGACCCTCATTCCCAAACTGTAACTCCTGTTGGTGGAGACAATGAGGAAGACGATGATAAGACTCAAATACCTGATTGGAGCGACAACTTTAGTTTTTTGTCAGGGCAGGAACAGGTTGGCTCTGAGGACGACGGGTGTGATAACGCACAGGGTGATGATGATGAGGTCGGAGATCCCACTTACTGTCAACCCACAGTCAGCCAAGAGATGAGGTCAGCAGAGGAGGTGGAGGAAGATGCTAGTGACGACGAGGTCAGGTTGCGCCTTCCTGGACAGAGACGTAGTACTGGAAGCACGTCAACAACTGCATCCTCAAACACAACTCTGCCTCTCACCACAAGTCGTGGTGGCTCTTCAGGTCGCATGGGTGCTAAGCCTTGCATAGCCTGGGCATTTTTTCAGATCGATAAAGATGACCCAACTCGTGTTATCTGTAACATTTGTCAGCAAAAGCTAAGTAGAGGCCAAAAAATACATAGTTTGAGTACTTCATGCATGAACCGGCACATGGACATGAAGCATAAGTTGCAGTGGGAAGCTCAGTGTGCTACAATGCAGCCTAGCCGGCCGGGCCAATCACCGTCTGCCATATCTTGTGCATCCGCGGCCTCTTCATCCTCTGTGACTGGGGGGACAGCAGTCACACCTGTTTTGGGGCGCAGACCTGCCACCTCTTTACCCGCAACAGCCAGCGTGATTGGCAGGTCATCATTTTCTTTGGAGGTGGTAACACCAGCTGGTGTTGAGCGCTGTCCGACATCGATAGCACCACCTTTGGATCAAGGCAACCTAACATGTCCGCCTGCATCTTCCTCACAGACCGGCAGTTTGCCGGGGACACCCTTATCAACCCCGTCTAAGCACAATAGCCAGCCCTCGGTCCCTCAGATGTGGACAAGTAAAAGACCATTTCCTCCTAGCCATGAGAAAGCTAAGAGGTTGAATTTCACCATCTGCAAGCTCTTGGCTACAGAAATGCTGCCTTTCCGCCTGGTGGACACAGAGGATTTTCGAGACCTTATGTCCGTCGCAGTGCCCCAGTACCAGATGCCCAGTCGGCACTACTTCTCAAAGAAAGGTGTGCCTGCGCTCCACCAGCATGTCGCACACAACATCACCGCTTCTTTGAGAAACTCTGTGTGTGACAGGGTGCATTTCACCACAGACACTTGGATGAGTAGGCATGGACAGGGGCGTTACATGTCGCTGACTGGGCACTGGGTAACTATGGTGACAGCAGGACAAGGGGCTGCTGTCCAAGTCTTGCCGTCCCCACGAGTTGTGCGTCAATCCTCTTTATGTCAAAGTTCCTCCACTGCTTCTGCCTCCTCAACCTCCTCTCGGTCTTCCACCTGCACCCAAAGCCTGTCTGGTCATGCCACAAGCTTTCTAACTGCGCAGAAGGGATCCTGCACACCTCCTTACTATGCTGGCAGTAGGGCTCAACGTCATCAGGCGGTTTTTACATTGAAATGTCTGGGAAATGTGAGTCACACAGCTGAGGAGTTGTGGTCAGCTCTGGAGAACCAATTTCATGAATGGTTGTCTCCACTGGACCTGAAACCAGGGAAGGCCGTGTGCGACAATGCTGCAAACCTGGGTGCGGCCCTTCGCCGGGGCAATGTCACACACGTGCCTTGTATGGCTCACGTGTTGAACCTGGTTGTCCAGCAATTTTTAGCCCACTATCCCAGACTAGATGGCCTTCTGCAGAGGGCACGGTCGCTGTGTGCTCACTTCCGCCGTTCGCATCCCGCAGCTCAGCGACTTACATCTCTACAGAAGTCGTTGGGCCTGCCACTTCACCGGCTAAAATGCGATGTGCCTACCCGGTGGAATTCAACTCTGCACATGTTGCAGCGACTGTGGCAGCACCGACAAGCCCTGGTGCAATACGTTCTGACGTATAGCCTGGGCCAACGAGATTCAGAGGTGGGGCAAATCACGCTGGAGGAGTGGTCTCAGATCAGGGACCTATGCACCCTTCTGCACAGTTTTGAAATGGCGACGAAGATGTTTAGTGCTGACGATGCCATTATCAGCATGACTATTCCGGTGATTTACATGCTGGAGCACATGTTAAACAGAATTCAGAGTCAGGTGGTGGCACAAGAGGAGGTGGAGGAAGTAGAGGAGGAGGAGTTGTATGCGGAAGGGCTAACATCTGCAAGGTCCAGACGGTCGGCAGCACCAAGGCGGCAGGCATGTGAGGGTGGGGGAGATGGTTTTACCAGGGCGCATGGTAGCAGCCAAACTAGTGAGGAAGGTGCAGGAGCCCAGGAAGAAGTGGAGGACGAACTGATGGAAGACTCATCAGATGAGGGAGACCTTGATCACATTTCTGTTGTGCGAGGTTGGGGGGAGAGGACAGAGGAAGGAAGCATGATTGTTACCTCGCCACCAACACAACAGGGACTTGGTGCTCCTGGATGCGCAACACACATGAGTGCCTTCTTGCTGCACTACCTGCAACATGACCCTCGAATTGTGAGAATTAGAAATAATCCTGACTACTGGGTTGCCACACTGTTAGATCCCCGGTACAAAAGTAAATTTGCAGAAATTATTCCTGCCATAGAAAGGGATGCACGCATGCAGGAGTATCAGCAGAGACTGTTGCAGAATCTTACATGTGCTTTTCCACAAAATACCAGTGGTGCACGTAGTGAATCTCACAGTTCCAACTTGCCAACCGTGGTCTGTATGGAATTGTTCAATAAAGGGCCCAAAATTAAGATAACATAGATGGGAGAGGTCTCTATGAATAGGAATTCCTAAGTATTTGATACCCTGTGAGGGCCAGGCAAAGGGAAAGTTGGACTGGATGGAATCCTATATGGATTTAGGGAGGGAGACATCGAGGGCCTCAGACTTCGCTGCATTGATTTTAAAATTTTACCATGTAACAAAGTGATCTATTTCAGCCATAACAGCAGGGATGGATATATGTGATTGAGTGATATATACTAGGACATCATCAGCAAATAGAGAGCACTTGTACTCGGTGCCTCCCACCTCAATCCACCTAATATTGGGGTTATGGCGAATTGATGAGAGCAGGTGCTCCGTCACTAGGATGTATAAGAGAGGGGACAGAGGACATCCCTGCCTTGTCCCATTGGTGATTGTGAAAGGTGATGAAAATGTTCTGACGCACCCCCTGGGCCTTGGGACACCCGGAGCCGGACCCTTTTTGGTGGATGCTGGTGGTTGTAGTCTTCGTGGCGGCGATCCGGTTCCGTGGCTCAGGGCGGTCAAACCAGTGGCGGAACTATTTATGTGGTTTTGATGTTTAAATGTCCGACTACGCCACCCGTGGATTGCGGTCAGAGTGAACCGCCGCTACAGGGCAGACCGCTAAGGCTGGTGTTGTGGGTGCAGCAGAGCGTAGCATAACTCCCCACGGGAGGAGTATAGCCTCAGGGCAGTGTATGCGGAGGATGGGGGTGATGGTGCAGGGCAGCAGCAGTAACGACACGGAGTCAGTGATGCAGTTCAGGGCCTTTACTCACACTTCTTATTATCCAGACCACGTCTGCAGGTAACGGCTGCCCACGTCGTACTGTGCTCACCAGGTGAGGGGCTCAGACAACTCCCAGATAACTTTGGAGCGCTTCACAGGACCCCCTTTGTGTGTCCTTTGTCTGGCCTTTCTTACCAACACTTCTGTCCGGCTGCCTCGGGCCTCCTCTTGGTAAACTTGGCGCCAGTTTCCCTGACCCTATGTGGTGCCTTCCTAGCGGGTGGAGCAAGGGGCTGCGCCACATAAAATGTCAGAGCCTCCGGTTTCTAGCTGAGGGTCGTTTCCTGCCTCCACTAGTTCGGGGACCGGTCTCCCCCTTTGGCCTGACCCCTCCACGCAGGTGGATTCGGGCGTGCGGTGGCGACTCGCCCGTCCGCACCCCTGGGATCCCTTCATTCCTCGTTCCTGGAGCCTTCTCCGCTCCTCTTCCTTCCTTCTCCCTCTTGCAGGCCTGGGCCTCTGTTACTAGGCCCGCCTCCGGAGCAGAGCTCATGCAGAGCCCCTGCTCCCTGCCACTTCTGCTCAGACTTCTCTGCACTGAACTAAGATGGTGCCCACCTTTTATACTCCCTTCTCAATGCACCCAGGAACTGCTTCCTCCCTGCTCCTGCACTGCAGGGTTCCCCTTCCTCAGTGTTCCCTCCCCCCACTCCAGCCAGGGACAGGGACTGTCGTGCCCATCTCAGGGGCATATTGGTCGCCCTGCCCCACGGCAATGTGGTGTAATGCATGCAGGTGTCGGGTCCTGATCCACACTCCATCCTTATCTGAGAGTGAGATATCACACCTCTGGGTGAGGTGCAATACGTCTGTAGCAACCGAGCCCTCGGTGCTACAGTTCCATTTATCTTCAGCCTAGGTGACGTATTGTGATACAGGGCCGTGATTTTGGCTATAAAAGGGTCCCCTAGACCCCTACCCCAAGCTTTTTAAGAGAATCATATATGGCGTGCCAGGAGACTATGGAATGCTTTCTCAGCATCCAACGAGAGTATCTACTTACAAATTTTTAACTGCATCTAGCCCAGGAAATACTTTGTGCCTAGTAGCAGTGTCTGCTAGTCAGCGGATTATCCCGGCTGTTAAGCAAGCTACACCACCTGTAGTTTGGACACTTAATTTTTTCAAAGGAAATGCTTCGGGACCACGGGATACTTAGTGAAGAGCATCAGGAGGCACCCCAAGGCATAGGGGCTGGGACTGGCACTAGGATGCCTTGCGGTGGACAGCCGAGCTCGATCCTTATAAAAGCTTTTTAACTGCAGCAGCTTTAGTGGACGCTACTGGAGCTGGAATTACGCGGCTGCTGGCATGAGACTTGCCCTCCAATAGATCCTTGTAAATGGATTTAAAGTGTATTCATTCAAATTAGAGGGACAATTTAAATTAAAAAGCTTAGAGCTGCCTCCACCACAGGGGGGCTCTCTCGACCCACCAGCGGACAGGCACCAGTATTGGGAGAGGGGGGCTGGCCGTCAGGGTTCACCGCGGCTCTGGCACAAACCCGGCGACACGGAGGTGGCACGGGCAGGAGCGGACTGGCCGTCTCGGCTTCTCACTTTTTGGATTTTAGAAGGGCATGACATGCCTATATCTGTGTCTCCCCCTCCTTTTACTCCTCCACCTCTTTTCTTTTCGCATGACTATATGTACTTGTCACTTTTCCATGTGTAAGTTGTGTCTTCTGAGCAGTTTGTGAGCTTTTGGACATCTTTGAAGGTGTTTTCTATGTGTTTCTATGTGTTTTTGTTTGCCTGCCATTGGTTTTAACGGTGTTCGAAGGTGTTCGACGAACAGTTCGACGAACAGTTCGGCGAACACACGGGTGTTCGACGAACCGAACCGAACTCGAACACTACGGGGGTGGCTCAACACTAATATTGACATGCTGCGGATTTCCAACTTGCACCGCAGGTCCATTTACAGTGAGTAAAAAAGAAGCTCAGTGGGCAGGAGATTTCTATAAATCCCGTCTGCTTTGCAGGAGCTGCTTTTTACAGATCCAACAAAAGCCATGAGATTTTAGAAATCTCATGCACACACTTGTTTGCTTTTTATCTGACTGACTTTGAGCCCTGCAGCATGTCAGTTTTTTTAGTATTTTGTTTTCTGTCTTGGGCCATTAAACAGATAAAACCAATGTGAACATGCTCCTATTTTGCATGCATACCAACTTATACTCCAGTTAATTTGTTTCGGTTTACTTTTAGCGTTTTTGCAGCCTTTTTTCACCCTTAGAAAGCATTAAGAAATTGTAAAAATGATGCAAAAGACGCAGCAAACAGGTTTTTGTTTCATTTGTGCAGCCTTTTTTTGCTGCATTTTGGGTGAATATAACTAACTTTATAAAACATGTTCTGTAGACAAATCACACCTGCGTTTTTATTGACAAGATAGCAGGTTTTGGTCTCCAGAAAAACACTGCAAAAATGCTGTGTGTGAACATAGCCTTGAAACTTTATTTTTGGCTTTAGCTCAAAATTCTGCACTAAAAACAGGCACAAAAACTGCACACGCCTAAGGTTATGTTCACACATGTTGGGTTTTTTTTATGTCACAAATCTGCAGCAAAACTGATCTCTGGGAGGAAATCAGCTGTGTAAAAAACGCAGGTTTTGCTGTGTTTTTTGCTGCATTTTTTTGTGCTTTTTTTCAGCGTTTTTTTCACTGTTCTTCTGTCTCTATTTATGTATGTACATACATTTCTGTGAAAGAAAATAACCCCATTCTATTTTGCCATTAAACTCTGAAAAAAAGCTGATGCAAATTTTGGTGCGTTTTTGATGTGTTTTCTCAGCATTTTTTTCACAACCCATTACTTCCTATGGGTGAAAAAAACGCTGCAAAAAACTCTGAAAAAAACGCTAAAAGAAGTGACATTCCAAAAACCCAACCAAGGCACAAAATACGCAGCAACAAAAAAAACAAAACATGATGTGTGAACTGAGAATTCTGGTTTCTCATAGACTTCGCTGATACTGCAAGCTGAAAATTTGCATAAAAATCTGCAGCAAAAAAAAACACTGAAAAACCCAACGTGTGTGAACATAGCCTTTAATGCAACGCAATAAAAAGGGAACCAATGTAACGTGTCCCGGCCAAACAACCGGTCCAAGTCGGCAGCCATTTATCTTCATCTTTACTCTGCGGAGTGAAATCTTCTGAAGTACGGGAGAGCAAATCCTGCCGGGCAATCACTAAGAAGCGTCTGTCAGACGGGCGGTGGAGACTTTCCGCTACACTTTCCTCCTCTGTTCCTCTCACCATGCAGTATTTCTGTACAGTGCAGGAAGCCAATTCATTGCAATGCTGAAAAGCTGGATTTATTGTCTGAAACCCTCCCATCTGGACGAGATATTACCAAAATTATATATAAGCCAGTTAGTAAACACTTTGGCGCATTGTCTGTTGTTCCCATAATCACCCTTAATAACGACTCGCATCAATATGGTCTTTAACAAGATTTGGGAGTTAATGTGATAAGAGGCAGGTCAGGGAGCGAGGCAGAGCCCTTACACATGTTTGTGAAGAACAAATTGAATCAGCTCTAAATTGGCCTCTCTTGTCGGCCGGAGACGCAGCCGAGAGTTCGGGGGCTGCTGGGAGTTAGATTTTAACCTCGTGCAGAAAATGCACTTAAGCAGATTAAAGTAAAATAGGGCGGTTGGTGGATGGATGTGCTATGTAATTGCAGCTGTGCTAATGGCTTCCTGTGTGCTCTGGCACGGCAACGCAGCAAACAGTGAGGTCACATCAAGTGGTATCAGCCAGCGGAAAAGGTGGCAACGCTGAAACTCCGCCACCCAAACCGAAAATAGATAAAAAAAATAAAAATAGTAAATAAAAAAAGGCCAATATGTCTTTTTTTTACTATTATTTTGTACCAACATCAAGCTGAAATAATGGAAGAACAATGCGCTTCCCCCTTCTTTTTTTTTTTTCTGCTACTAAACCCTTATTTTCACCTATTCCGCCAGCAATTATGTCAATGGGCTGCTGCAATTTTATCAATTTAATGTAATGCAATTTAGCGGGTTCAAAGACAGAACTGAAGAGAGAGAAAAAAAAGTAGATTTGATTGGACAGACCTTTATGATATGTAGCCTAATAAAAGGTTTAGGGTGTGTGCAGACGGCGGCTTTCTCCAGCAGAAGATGCTCCGGGTTTCGCTCCTTTTTCTCTGGAGTTTTGTAAACCCTGAAGCATCTTTGTTTAGGATTTCTTGGTCATTTCCTGAATGCTATTTTGACCGCCGGTTGTTTTTTGAGCGTTTTTTTCCAATTTATTTGGGCGTCTTTTAAATTTGCAATTTACGGCCATTTTTTTTAAAACTCCATTCAGCAATGAAGAAACCGCTAAAGATTTTTAAACCGACTTTTGAACCTTCCCATTGACTTGTCTCATAAAATATAAATAATTTTCAGAGCGGAAAACACCTGAATAATGGTCCCACTTACTTTTTTTTTATTTGCTCTGCATATTTGGAAACCAGAATAAAGACGTTCAATAAACTGAACATACAGTATGCACAGCAAGTCGTTTTTACATGGAAATGCATATGTTCATTCATTTGAGTGTTATGTAGTGATCAAAGTAGAATCTGCCTAGAAAAGATAGAGTGCCCATTCCCCAATGGTTCATTCATGCATCAGTTTTTTGGGCACGAGTGCTATCCATTTTTTTCATCATACCTATGATAGTCTATGGGGCTGTTCACATATCCATAATTTCTTGTGGACTGAGTGGTCCATACAAAATCGCGGAAACATGTCCGATATTGATCCGGATCAAACTCGGCAATGAAAGTCTATGGATCCATACATCGAAACAATTGAGGTCTGAAGGAGGACTAAGGCTGGATTCACTCTTTGCGTATTTGGTGCACTTTTCTATACTGAAAGCCGCAACTAAAATCCGCACATACCTTCTGCACTTATTCATGTATTTTTTTGTGGTGTTTTATTTGGTTGTAGAAATGCACCAAACAGCAAAACAATGCAAGGCCAGCGCAGCTCAACCTGCGGATTTGCGGTTCCCCACTGAAATGAATGGGTAAAATCTGTAACAAAAAAATTGATTTCTGCAACAGAAAATTGACATGATGTGGCATTAAACGATGAAGCTGACGCACCCCCAGGGCCGTGAGGTACTCGGCAGCCGGGCCTCTGGTTGCCGGGGGATATCACGGTGACTGGCCTGGCCCGTGACCCAGGGCAGTCAGTAAAAAGGGGGGAATTATTATTATATGGGATTTGGAAAGTTTGTGACGCCACCTGTGGTGTCTGGTTAGGATCACCAGCGCTGCAATAGTCCTCTGAGGCAGATGTTAGGGCAGCTTGTGATGGAACGGCTCCCCACAGGTGGAGCAGGCCTCAGGGCAGTGTAAGATGGAGTGGTGGTTGCACTGGGTGTTGTAGTGCAGGGAGGGAATTATGGCGCGGATTAAATAATTGGACAGAGGCGGTGAAGTGCAGTCATCTGTGTCTTTACTCACAGTTCTTAAGGCAGTCCACAGGTGCACTGTACAGGTGAAGGCCTCCCACGTCGCGCTGCGTTCACCGCGCAGGGGTTCAATCCTTCCTCAGGCAGCTTGGGAATACCTGGCAGAACTCCACTTTCTCATGTTCCTATTTTGACCGTCTTCACACTAGGTCCTTCTCCCTCTTGCCCTGCGCTGCCCACTCTGAGTCCTGTTCGGGTACTCTGAAGTCCCTCCTGTCAGTCGGAGTTACACAGACTTGCTTGACCCTCAGGGGACTAGAATGCGGCTACGATCCCTCTGTCTTATGACAGATGCGGGGCGTACGGGTGCCGTTCTGCACGCGCTGTACCCCTTAGGATCCTTTCTTAGAACGGAGCCTACTCCCTGCTCCCCTCATGGGCCTCCTGACTTGGCCCTACTTGTGGAGCAGATCTCCTAATGAGACTCTGCTCCCGGACTGTTCTTCTGAACTGTCCCGAGCTGTTCTTCTGAACTGCTCCCTAGAACTGACCTGCCACCCTAAGATGGCTTCCCTATTTATACTCCTACTAAAGTGCTCCCTCTAACTACTTCCTCCACCCACACCCACTACTGGTTCCCCCTACCTTTGGGTTACCCCCACTCCAGTCAAGGCCAGGGCTCAACAGCTGCGCTCTGCATGTTGCCCCTCCAGCCGGCCTGGAGCAGTGTAGTGTTGAATGTGGGTGTTGGGGTTCCGGGCAGCATTCCCTCCTTACCTGAGAGAAGGGAGACACCACACCTCTGGGTGAGGTGCAGTACCTCTGTGGCGACTGAACCCTCAGGGGCGCCACACAACAAAAGCCAATTTCCATGAAGATTCCACAACAAAAGTATTTTCTGTGCGTAAAATCCGCCCCAAGTATGGAACGTGTGAACCCAGCCTCGCGTGACCCCAACACAAATAACTTTTCTTCTGTAGTTTAGCCTCATCCTACAAAACAATCTTCCAAACATGGATTGGTCACACTCCCTACCTGCTTTACAAAGAAGTTATCTGTTAATTTTATCTTGGCAACCGATCAATTACATGTCACCAACAATTAGATGGGGGTCACCTCCCATCTGTTGTTCTTTGCTAGTTGAGAGCTACTCCGGCAACAGAAGTAATTCTCATCTATTCATCCTCTTTTTTTCACATTTTCACCTTCCCCCCCTGTTTGTCCCCACGGCCCTACTATCAGTATTCGGTCAGTATTCAGTCAGTATTCGGTCAGTATTTTTTCTCAGTAGTGGGAGCCAAAACCAGGTGAAGAACAATCAGAGAAAAAGTATAATAGAAACAAGTCCCCAATTCTGCTTTTATCACCCACTCCTGTTTTGTCTCCTACTCTTGAGAAAAAATACTGACAGAATACTGATAATGAGGCCGTGGCCTAAAATTACTAATACTAATGTGCTTTTTTGTTGTTTTAGCATCCATATCTGCTGCCTTTACTGTGGAAGATAGTGCTCCAACAATATATCGCTTCTGCACTTGGACTCTTGTTACCACCAGTGAATCTAACTAAAAAACGTTGGTAAAGTATTGTAATATCTAAGTTTTATTAGTTTGTTTTTTGTAATTTTGCAATAAAAAAAATTGGCCCCTGGCTCTAATGACTCTTCTTTGTATATGTTGATCCTTTTAAAGCTCACTTGACAGCTTTGCTGTGTAAACTGGAGCAGCATCAGCAGAGTCATCTCATTATTAATAAAGGGTGGGGATTGAAAGATAGATGACTGTTTGCTAGGGGTCTAGATAAGGCAGAATCACAACACTATGTAATATACACAGATCAGGCTATGTATACAGCTCCCCTGCCTAACTTCTTATGGAGGGGTTATAGTTTATAAAAACTGAAGGTTTTTTTTAGTAATTTGACAGTCAATGTCAATGTGGCACCCCAGGGGTCTGGTTTCCACAGTAACAAGCAATGTTATGTCTGAGAGCAGGTGGGAGGTCTCTTGGCCAGGGATCCTGTGCATGCCACACCTCCTACCCAGTCTTGGGAGGGGAAGACCTTCCCCTATATAAACCCGGGGCTGAAGCAGGGTCAGTCAGTCAAGGAGAGTAGAGACAGAGAAGCAGCATAGGAAGAAACAGCAGAAGCTCAGTGGGAGCAATAGTACTACGAGTCAGGGGCTGGCAGCTGCAGAGCTCGCCCTGACTGAGAAGATTTCTTACCGGACCCGGAGTCCGAGGCTGTGGGGACTAACTCCTACCCAGCAGCAGAATCCGTCAGGCAGGGGATTTCAGGTCCTCTGGCCAAGAAGCCCGAAGGCACGGTCACACGCGTGGGACCAGCACCGCCATCGTGGAGCGGAAGCCATTAGAAGGCCCCGAGTCACCGGCCATACGGGTGAGCACCACACGGTACACTCAGGGACGTGGGCTACTTATACCCGCCTCTAGCAAGGTAGCCAGAAGAGTATCGTTAGTTTGGGAGGCCTACAACTCCACCTGGCCAGGGGAGATCCCATCTGCTCAAGGACTGACCAGGCCCCAATCGCTAGCCAGTACTCCGGGAGGGTCTATCTTTGTTACCAGTAAAGACCCTAAACTACACCGTACCGTCTCCAAGTGGTTCCTGCTACCCCCATCATCCACGTCGGCTGCCCTGAGGCCATACCCCTCCCGTTGGGGGTTATACTACCACGCTGCACAATCCTACCACCGGCCTCAGCGGTCTGCCCTGCAGCAGCAGCTCTAAAGCTGTATTCAACGGGTGGCGTAGTCATCTAACATCTACTGCCATAGACTGCCACTGAGTTTGACACCCTGGGCACGGACCGGGTCACCGCCACAAGGACTACTACCCCTATCCAGATCCTGCTCCGGGTTTCCCCTCAACACGGCCCAGGGGGCGCGTCATCAATTTAATACGTCTTTCTTGCCAACTCTTACTACAGTGTTATCTGGAATGGACTGAGTTGTAGGGTTTGCAACAATCATCTGTATGTTTTATACTTCTCCATTAACTATTATGACTCGTAAGAGCAGTAGTTTTACTTATGTGATGATGACATTAACCTTTTATAAAGGCAGTGCATAGATGTATAAAATTACTCATAGAGATAGAGAACGCTTTCTCCGCAAGGCCATTAGGATGTAAAATGTGTAGGCTTTTATGTACATTGTTCAGGGCCGGTCGTCACACAATGGTGCAGGAGGCTATGGACCGACAAAGTCTAAAAAGTGAATCTCTACACGTTTATCAATAGGGAAACAAAATGCACAAAAACAGAGCAAACAACTCGACTTGTAAATGACCATCGGCAGCTGAAAGCTGAATAGATTTTTACTTGGGGAATTGATGGGCGGGTGGTTTATTTATAACTTCTTTGATGCCCCGTGATGTAATAGTAATTCAGGTAGTTACGACTATCACATCGAGGTTATTATTCAGACGACTTTCCTACACACCCGGTACCTCTTGGGGTATGTGTGTGGCACCCCAGGGGTCCAGTTGCCACAGTGGCATTGCCTCCCTCACAAGAGGTGATGCCATGCCTGGAAGCAAGCAGGGGTCCCCTAATCAGGTTTTGCTAAGCGTGCAACAGTTTCCTGGCTCCAGACCAGCAAGGGGAGTCCCTCCCCTTGGCAACTGGGATCTGGGGGCGGGGTTAGTAAGACAGTGTGAGGAGTTGAAGTGAGGATGTCGAGGAGAGAGGAACTGGGGAGTGGAGCTACGCGGCAGTTCACCCCAGAGGGACACAGAAGGACCGGACACCGGAGTCCGAGACTGTGGGGCACTGAAGGCCCAGTAGCAGAAACCGGATGGCAGGAGACTGCAGGTCTCCTGGCCCCATCAGACGCCCGGAGGCTCAGCATCACAGAGGGACCAGCACCGCCACGTGGGAGCGACACTCCAGGAAGGCCCTAGCTGCCTGCCATACGGGTGAGCACAGAAACGTTGCACTCAGGGATGAGGGCCACAGCACAGCTATAAGCAGCAGGGCCAAAGAGATTAGTGGAAAGGGAAGGCCTCCAACTTCACCTGGCAAGGAGGATTCTTTACTTGCTTCCAGGCTGCCCAGACTTCCACTTCTAGCCAGTACCCTAGTCCCGGTTTGCCTAATCAGCGCCAGTAAAGATAAGAGGAAACCGCCATTAAGTTGTGGACTGATTATTGCTGCGCCATCAACCCCTGCACTACAACGCCCAGCATAACCCATAACATCTACACTGCCCTGGAGCTAAGCTCTACCTGTGGAGAGCCACACCATCCCTGCTGCAGTAACATCAGCTCCAGAGGACCTGCTCCGTAGCGGCGGCTCCCTTAGCCGCATACCACACGTGGCGTCACAAACTTTATACAATCACTATAAATCCCCTATCAATAACCCCTTTTCATTGACCGCCCTGGGTCAAGGACCGGGTCACCGCCACTGTGACATCCCCCAGCATCTACCGGCCCGGCACCGAGTACCCCACAGCTCGGGGGGTGCGTCATGTGCACACAGCATCTTTTTTTCAGGCAGGCAAATCCGCTGAGTTTTCCAAGAAGACAATGCTTCAAGAAACTCCGGAGCTTTTTTCCTTTAGCATTCTTCTGTTTAAGTTTTCTTTTACAAATGTTTCTACTGTTTGGAGCCTTTTTTTTTTTCCAGCACTTCCATCACTTTTTAAACTCCATTCAACAATGAAGAAACCGCAAGTGGTTAAAAATAAAAAAAAGTTGGCAAATTGCTCAAAAAAGTCATCAGGGTGTCCCTTGTTTCTACCCATTGACTTGTATTATAAATCAAAGAAGGACTTCATTGTGGAAAATGCCAGAAGAATGTAAACGTCACTTCTTCTAACCGATTGATGTCTTTGAAGCAGTTAAAAGACTAAATATTTGGACAGCAAGTATTTTTTGCACAGAAATGCATATTTTTGGAGCATTTTTCTGGGTGTGATTTTGGAGTCAACCTGCCTGAAAAGGACGTCATGTGCACATATTCTTTGGAAATGCTGGCCGTGTAGAAAAGTGATAAATTCAGAAAGGATAGAGGAAATTTGTATGTTCTCTTCATATTAGGTGGGTTTTATCCCAATTCTGCAGTTCCTTCCCAAACGCCAAAGACATACTGATAGGGAATTTAGATTGTGAGCCCCACAGGGGACAGTGCTGATGATGTATGTAAAGCGCTGTGGAATTAATAGTGCTATGTAAGTGACGCACCCCCTGGGCCATATTCTTTATGGGAATATCCGGAGCCGGATCAGATGGGAGTTGTAGTCTTCCGAGTGGCTATGACCCGGTCCGTGCCCAGGGTGTCAAACTCAGTTGTATGTGGCAGTCCTACAGATGTTATTAAGTTCTTTATTGTCGACTACGCCACCCGTTGTATTGCGGTCACTATGGCCGCCGCTGCAGCAGGGTCCGCTGAGGCTGATGGTGTAGGTGCAGCTTGTGATGGTATAACCCCCAACGGGTGGGGTATAGCCTCAGGGGGTCAGGTGCAGAGGATGGGGGTTGTGGTGGTGCAGCATAGGTGTTAAAGGAAGACAGAGTCGGGTTATGCAGTTTAGGGTATTTACTCACTGCTGATGTTCCGGTCACTCCAGCTTCAAGTGACCTCCCGAGCCATGCTGCATCCACCAGGTCCTGGATCCAGCCAACCCCCAAGCAAGTTCGGAGCGTGACCCTGAGCTCTCCTTCTGTCCTTTCTCTGGCCGTCCCCACTATTGATCCACCCAGGTCCAGCTCCCTCGGGCCTTCTGTTGGGAGACCCTTGGCCTTGGGTTCCCTGACCCTCCACGTGGTATGCCTTCGTGGTGGATATGGTGGGTGGCCGTGGCAGACGCTGCCCACGGCCTCCGGTCTCTGGCTGGGGTGTGTTTTTGCCCCCACCAGCTTGGGTTCCGGTACCCTGATGCCGACTCTTCACCCGTGGATTGGATTTGGGGTCTTAGAGTCCTCTCTTCTGCTTCCCCCTCTGGGTCTCTCTTTCTTTCTCCTCTCTCTCTCTCTGGGGCTTCTCTGCTCCTCCTCTGCTTCTTACTCTGACAGACTGACTGCCCCTGTTCTTAGTTGGTGCCCACCTTATATACACCCTCTATGTGTGAGCTCAGGTGACCAGCACCCAATGAGCTCCTATCTTTACCCAGGCTGCTCCCCCTATCTGCCCCTACACTACTTGGGATGTTCCACCCCCCTCCCACTCCAGCCAGGAACAGACTCGGTCGTACCTGCACATTTCTAAGTGGGAGTACCGTCGGTCCGTTCCTCGGAAATGGGATGTGTGTAGTGCATGCAGCCTACCGAGCTCAGTTCCACACTCCATCCTTACCCTGGGAGTGGAATATCACACCTCTGGTTTGAGGTGCAATACATTCCCCCCTGGTAAATCACAGCACGTCCTCGGGCTGTAAGACATAAAACACCATAAAACATACAAATTTTTTTTTTTCACAAACATATAAAACATATAAAACATTATATATATATATATATCAATATAAAACATTCTCGTCGCCTCTGGCTCCTCCTCCGGTCACTGTGCAACGTGTGACCGGGTAAAGTGCGACAGTTTTTTCTTGAAAAATGGTTTTCCTTCAAAAACCGGTAGGGGGCGCTTTAGGACGCGCAACTATATACAGGGATAGTGGCCGCTCTCAGTCCTCGGCCAGTGGGATTAAGGGAAAAACGGGTAACAGTTCACACTTGCTGGTCCCAACGGGGACTATATTAGCAACAACAGTTTCAGTTTCACGGTTTCAGTTTCAGTTTCAGTTTACGGTGCCCCGACGGGCAACTATATACAGCTTCTGCTTCGCTGTCCTTAGCGACGGCGTCCTCCTGCTCTTGCTTTTTGGTTACCTTTGGCTCTAGTTTCAGACCCGTCCGGGTCCTCTTGTTCTTCCTCCTCACACCGCAGCTCTTCCTCTGTCAGGCGATGCACATGGAGGGCGTAGGGACCTTTGGCACACTTGTGCCGGGTGAAGGTGACCTCGTCCCCGATGTAAAGGTCACGACCTCTGTGTCCCTCCGGTAGGTGGGACTCAACGTCTCTCCTGGTTACGAAGACGTCGCCTAGGGTGTGATGGTCTCGGATGAAGCCCCACCCATGCTGCAGGTTAAACTTTATCACAGTCCCGGTGGTGCGGGGACTATGCGCTGCACGGGGGTCTCTCCTGGCCCGGCTCTTCTGCTCCGCGCTCCTTATTTGAGCTTGCTGTTCCCGGACCCGCCTCTCTCTCCGCTCCCTCTCGAAGTCCTCGAGCTGTTGGCGGCAGCACTCGGCACGCTCCGCTGCAGCTGCCCGAGTCTCCTGAGTGAACCCCATAAGATCTTCTCCGGTGGGGTCCCACTCAAACTGCGCTTCCGCTAGCGGGGGCGAGATCCTCTTTACGGGCTTTGGAGCCGGGATCAGGGGTTCATCCAGGGGTCTCTCTCTCCGGAGTCGGGGATGGTGGAACTCCGGTGGCCATATAAATGGCTGCCCATCCGGGCACGTGTGCTGGGCGTACAGGTCCTCTCCCAGATGCGGCACTCTTGGTCTTATGGGCGCGGTGGTGGTGGCGCCCGGGATGCCCGGGCCTTGCGGCCAGGCCTGGGGTATCTGGAAGGTAAAGGGCACCGTAAGGACGGCGGCGCCCTGGGCTACTTGGCCCTGCGACCAGGCCGGGGGCTCCGCGAAGGTAGGGGGCGCTGTTGGTATTGCGGCGCCCGGGGGTACTAGGCCCTGCGACCAGGCTGGTGGTACTTCCTGCTTGGTCACGCTCGGGGTCGAGGCGTGTGACGTCACAGGGGTCGCGGCTCCCGTTTGAGGCCTAGTCTGCGGCGGTGACGTTGCAGCGACGGGCACGGCAGGATAGACTTCGGGCTCTGCGACGGGGAGCTGGGGCAGGTACGCGGTTTCCCGGTTTGGGGTATAGACGTCCCCTTTACCTGCCTCCACTCGTTCGGCTCCCTTCTCGGCGCCGTCTCCGGCCTTCAATCCTCCCGCGCCATCCTCAGAGGCGGTCTGTTTCCTCGTCTCGGGTGGCGTGCTCCGCTGACAGGTCTCGGTCTGCTGGGCCATCTCACGGCTCCACTCCGCCAACGTCTCTCGCTGCACCCGGGCCATCCTCCTTGCGAGGCCCTCCAGAGCGGTCTGCGCACACTCCCGGTCTCGGGGGAGCTGTGCTAGGACCTCCACTAGGCCTAGTGGGGTCGTTGTTTCCAGCAGGCTCCTGACCAACGGGTCGGTGCTGCTCTGCTCTCCTACAGTTGTCTCCAGCAGGCTCCTGGCCAGCGGGCCGGTGCTGCTCTGTTCTCCCTCCTCGGTTTCTAGCAGGCTCCTGGCCAACGGGCCGGTGCTGCTCTGCTTTCTCGCCATCTCCGGGTAAGCTCCTCCGATACTCTTCTCCAGGCTTCTTGCCTCCGGGTGCGCTCGCTCTAGACTGCTCCAGGCGGCACCCATCTTTGCTCTCTCCTTTCGTCTCCTCCCACCTCGAGGGCGGTCCCGGGGCCCCTTGGTGACTGTCAGCTCCAGGGGCAGTTCTTTCACGCTGACAGACACCTCTAGCATCACAGTCTCTGTTGGTGGGGGCGGTTTCCACTTTTGGCGCCATTTTCGGTCCTGGCCCACGATGGGAGGTGGCCTCTCGCCACCCTCTGGCACGCCCATAATGGCGTCCGCTCTTCCAAGACGGGAAACCTTTGGAAATGGCGGGAATCGCTTCCCAGTGGCGGGAAACTCTGCAGATGGCGGGAAAACGCTGTTAATGGCGGACAACCGGCTGGAATCGACTGGTGATGGGGTCCGATGGCGGGGACCCTCCGGAACCGGCAGGAGACTTCTTTTTGAGGTAAACTTGCACTTTTCTTCAGGCACGCAGTACCCGGTTGTTGTGGGCACGTAATCCTGCCGGCTACGCCAAAGTTGACGCGCCCCCTGGGCCATATTCTTTTAGGGGGAATATCCGGAGCCGGATCAGATGGGGGTTGTAGTCTTCCGAGTGGCTGTGACCCGGTCCGTGCCCAGGGTGTCAAACTCAGTTGTATGTGGCAGTCCTACAGATGTTATTAAGTTCTTTATTGTCGACTACGCCACCCGTTGTATTGCGGTCACTATGGCCGCCGCTGCAGCAGGGTCCGCTGAGGCTGATGGTGTAGGTGCAGCTTGTGATGGTATAACCCCCAACGGGTGGGGTATAGCCTCAGGGGGTCAGGTGCAGAGGATGGGGGTTGTGGTGGTGCAGCATAGGTGTTAAAGGAAGACAGAGTCGGGTTATGCAGTTTAGGGTATTTACTCACTGCTGATGTTCCGGTCACTCCAGCTTCAAGTGACCTCCCGAGCCGTGCTGCATCCACCAGGTCCTGGATCCAGCCAACCCCCAAGCAAGTCCGGAGCGTGACCCTGAGCTCTCCTTCTGTCCTTTCTCTGGCCGTCCCCACTATTGATCCACCCAGGTCCAGCTCCCTCGGGCCTTCTGTTGGGAGACCCTTGGCCTTGGGTTCCCTGACCCTCCACGTGGTATGCCTTCGTGGTGGATATGGTGGGTGGCCGTGGCAGACGCTGCCCACGGCCTCCGGTCTCTGGCTGGGGTGTGTTTTTGCCCCCACCAGCTTGGGTTCCGGTACCCTGATGCCGACTCTTCACCCGTGGATTGGATTTGGGGTCTTAGAGTCCTCTCTTCTGCTTCCCCCTCTGGGTCTCTCTTTCTTTCTCCTCTCTCTCTCTCTGGGGCTTCTCTGCTCCTCCTCTGCTTCTTACTCTGACAGACTGACTGCCCCTGTTCTTAGTTGGTGCCCACCTTATATACACCCTCTATGTGTGAGCTCAGGTGACCAGCACCCAATGAGCTCCTATCTTTACCCAGGCTGCTCCCCCTATCTGCCCCTACACTACTTGGGATGTTCCACCCCCCTCCCACTCCAGCCAGGAACAGACTCGGTCGTACCTGCACATTTCTAAGTGGGAGTACCGTCGGTCCGTTCCTCGGAAATGGGATGTGTGTAGTGCATGCAGCCTACCGAGCTCAGTTCCACACTCCATCCTTACCCTGGGAGTGGAATATCACACCTCTGGTTTGAGGTGCAATACCCCTGTAGCAGCCGAATCCTCAGGGTGCTACATAAGCATAATAAGGAAGGAGTTAGTCCGACTATGAAGTGAAATGACTTGTATGTCTACAACAAATTTCTATTTAATCGTTTTCCTGCAACGGGGTAATATTCGGCCTGCGAGCAGCACAGACGAAAAAAATCTGACATTTACTCCAGAGAATCTTATAACTATCCTGAAAAACGGGAATCTCCACTTGAACAGCAACTCATCATAAAATTTAATAAGGTGCTCTCTACTCACATCTCCTGAAGGTGAGTGGTCGGTGCAAGGAGGGGATACTTTACTGCATCATATCCTGCTCAACCCATCTGGGGTCTCCCGTCTTCATTCAAAAGTTGCTACTCCACAAAGTATTTTTCCCCTCCATTTTTCTCTATATAGAGTCCTGGAGTTAGGGTTCGTCCACACGACCATAAAAATCGGACAAGTGCTATCTGTCGTTTTGACTAGAGATGAGCGTTGTTCGACTCGAACTGTTCGCCAATCTCAAATTCGAGCTGTTTTGGGCGGTGTTCGAGCCGTTCGGCGAACACGAACGATTTGAGAAAAATTCGGCTGTTCGAGGTTATGTTCGATAACTGTTCGTGCACCAAAATCATAACTGGATTTTTTCTCAGTAATGATGAAAATTAATGTTAATACGCAGTTTGAGTGTACAGCGGGGTGGGGGGAGGAGCAGGGGATGGATCTCTGCAGGAATAATGAAGATCTCCATTTTTTTTTCTCTTTCCCGCATTTGCAGTGGGGAGGTGCAATCTGTCAGCCTATCAGCAGCGCACACACGGAGCGAAGTGCTTTTTTTCACACAAGCAAGGGCATGTGTCATTGGCAGTGTATGTCACATGTCCTTGCCCTATAAGACCAAGCCATTTTCCCCGTCGCCACCATTTTCTCACTGCTGCAGCTGCGTGTTAGACGGCACTGCTGTTGCTGTGTGCACTATACCTTGTTAATTTCAAGCCAATTTTCGCACAAATCTACAGATAGCTTGGGAGTAGGGAATAGCTGTGATTGCAGTCCTTTTAAGGACTAGGTTACAGCATTTCCTACGACTTTTATCAGGCAGGTCTGTGCTCTTAAATAGATAGATTGTGGGAGTAAAGACTAATTGTAATTGCAGTCCTTTTCAGGACTAGGTTACATCAGTTCCTATCAGTTTTTGCCAGGCAGGTCTGTGCCAGTGCTGTGCAAGTTTTTTTCACAGCATTTGGCTGAATCTAGCAAAGCTAATCCTTTTTGGCCTATTGCAGAGTGTGTTAGTCAGTGGAGTAGCCTATCTGTGTTGCAAGATATACCACCTGTGTATAGAATACCAATTTTTTTACTGCACCTAGTGAAGTAAAATCTTTTGGGCATAGCATCATTCTATTAGTCCATCTATACTGACCTCCATCAGGTTGCAAATTCAAAATAATTTTTTGTCTGCATCTAGCTCTGAAAAAATATTTGGCCTTCTAGCAGTGTGTGGGACTTTCTCTATTAGTCCATCTATACTGACCTCCATCAGGTTGCAAATTGAATATAATTTTTTTCTACATCTAGCTCTGAAAAAATATTTGGTCTTCTAGCAGTGTGTGGGACTTGGTCTATTAGTCCATCTATACTGACCTCCATCAGGTTGCAAACTGAATATAATTTTTTTCTGCATCTAGCTCTGAAAAAATATTTGGCCTTCTAGCAGTGTGTGGGACTTTCTCTATTAGTCCATCTATACTGACCTCCATCAGGTTGCAAATTAAAAATAATTTATATCTGCATCTAGCTCTGAAAAAATATTTGGCCTTCTAGCAGTGTGTGGGACTTTCTCTATTAGTCCATCTATACTGACCTCCATCAGGTTGCAAATTAAAAATAATTTTTTGTCTGCATCTAGCTCTGAAAAAATATTTGGCCTTCTAGCAGTGTGTGGGACTTTCTCTATTAGTCCATCTATACTGACCTCCATCAGGTTGCAAACTGAATATAATTTTTTTCTGCATCTACCTCTGAAAAAATATTTGGGCTTCTAGCTGTGTGTGGGACTTGTTCTATTAATCCATCTATACAGACCTCCATCAGGTTGCAAACTGAATATAATTTTTTTCTGCATCTACCTCTGAAAAAATATTTGGGCTTCTAGCTGTGTGTGGGACTTGTTCTATTAGTCCATCTATACTGACCTCCATCAGGTTGCAAATTAAAAATAATTTTTATCTGCATCTAGCTCTGAAAAAATATTTGGCCTTCTAGCAGTGTGTGGGACTTTCTCTATTAGTCCATCTATACTGACCTCCATCAGGTTGCAAACTGAATATAATTTTTTTCTGCATCTAGCTCTGAAAAAATATTTGGCCTTCTAGCAGTGTGTGGGACTTTCTCTATTAGTCCATCTATACTGACCTCCATCAGGTTGCAAATTAAAAATAATTTATATCTGCATCTAGCTCTGAAAAAATATTTGGCCTTCTAGCAGTGTGTGGGACTTTCTCTATTAGTCCATCTATACTGACCTCCATCAGGTTGCAAATTAAAAATAATTTTTTGTCTGCATCTAGCTCTGAAAAAATATTTGGCCTTCTAGCAGTGTGTGGGACTTTCTCTATTAGTCCATCTATACTGACCTCCATCAGGTTGCAAACTGAATATAATTTTTTTCTGCATCTACCTCTGAAAAAATATTTGGGCTTCTAGCTGTGTGTGGGACTTGTTCTATTAATCCATCTATACAGACCTCCATCAGGTTGCAAACTGAATATAATTTTTTTCTGCATCTACCTCTGAAAAAATATTTGGGCTTCTAGCTGTGTGTGGGACTTGTTCTATTAGTCCATCTATACTGACCTCCATCAGGTTGCAAATTAAAAATAATTTTTATCTGCATCTAGCTCTGAAAAAATATTTGGCCTTCTAGCAGTGTGTGGGACTTTCTCTATTAGTCCATCTATACTGACCTCCATCAGGTTGCAAACTGAATACAATTTTTTTCTGCATCTACCTCTGAAAAAATATTTGGGCTTCTAGCTGTGTGTGGGACTTGTTCTATTAGTCCATCTATACTGACCTCCATCAGGTTGCAAATTAAAAATAATTTTTATCTGCATCTAGCTCTGAAAAAATATTTGGCCTTCTAGCAGTGTGTGGGACTTTCTCTATTAGTCCATCTATACTGACCTCCATCAGGTTGCAAACTGAATACAATTTTTTTCTGCATCTACCTCTGAAAAAATATTTGGGCTTCTAGCTGTGTGTGGGATTTGTACTATTAGTCCATCTATACTGACCTCCATCAGGTTGCAAATTGAATATAATTTTTTTCTGCATCTAACCCAGCCAATAGTTTTGGCCTAATACCACAGTTTGGTCACTCAGCTCTGCTCGGTTCCCATCCATTGTTTTTTTGTGCAAACAACTCCAGAGTTGTGAATTAGTTAACCACCAAAATGAGTGGAAAAAGGCCTGCTGCTGGTGGAAAGGGGAATAGGCGTGTTGGGAAGGGGAAAAAAGGTGGTGTCCGTGGGGTAGGTGTTAAAGCAACAGTAACATCTGCAGAAAAAAGACCATCTTCCAGCCAAACTAAAATGTCTACTTCTTTTAGCAGACAATGTGATAAGATCCCTTTCTTACGGCCACGCCAATCGCTACAAATTCCAGATGAGGCACAAAAACAGCAGGTGCTTCAACGGATATCAAGTGCTCCTTTAAGTGGGCTCTCCTCCACATCAACTTCAACATCACAAATACTCCAGTCCTCAAAGGTGTCACCCCAATCGCACTTGCTTCCTCACAGCTCCCAAATCTCCAGCTGCCCGTCTGAGTATGAGGTAGAACAGATGGTTGAGTCTGCAGAGCTGTTTACTCATACTATAGCCTGGGAATCAGAGGTCGACTCCAGCGCTTCTGTGAATCCAGACGAGGAAATGATCTGCACTGATGCCCAGAATCTTTATGAGTCGGATCCAGGACCAGACGCAGAAGGTTCTGACCATAATGTAGACCCTCATTCCCAAACTGTAACTCCTGTTGGTGGAGACAATGAGGAAGACGATGATAAGACTCAAATACCTGATTGGAGCGACAACTTTAGTTTTAGTCAGGGCAGGAACAGGTTGGCTCTGAGGACGACGGGTGTGATAACGCACAGGGTGATGATGATGAGGTTGGAGATCCCACTTACTGTCAACCCACAGTCAGCCAAGAGATGAGGTCAGCAGAGGAGGTGGAGGAAGATGCTAGTGACGACGAGGTCAGGTTGCGCCTTCCTGGACAGAGACGTAGTACTGGAAGCACGTCAACAACTGCATCCTCAAACACAACTCTGCCTCTCACCACAAGTCGTGGTGGCTCTTCAGGTCACATGGGTGCTAAGCCTTGCATAGCCTGGGCATTTTTTCAGATCGATAAAGATGAACCAACTCGTGTTATCTGTAACATTTGTCAGCAAAAGCTAAGTAGAGGCCAAAAAATGCATAGTTTGAGTACTTCATGCATGAACCGGCACATGGACATGAAGCATAAGTTGCAGTGGGAAGCTCAGTGTGCTACAATGCGGCCTAGCCAGCCGGGCCAACCACCGTTTGCCATATCTTGTGCATCCGCGGCCTCTTCATCCTCTGTGACTTGGGGGTCAGCAGTCACACCTGTTTTGGGGCGCAGACCTGCCACCTCTTTACCCGCAACAGCCAGCGTGATTGACAGGTCATCATTTTCTTTGGAGGTGGTAACACCAGCTGGTGTTGAGCGCTGTCCGACATCGATAGCACCACCTTTGGATCAAGGCAACCTAACATGTCCGCCTGCATCTTCCTCACAGACCGGCAGTTTTCCGGGGACACCCTTATCAACCCCGTCTAAGCACAATAGCCAGCCCTCGGTCCCTCAGATGTGGACAAGTAAAAGACCATTTCCTCCTAGCCATAAGAAAGCTAAGAGGTTGAATTTCACCATCTGCAAGCTCTTGGCTACAGAAATGCTGCCTTTCCGCCTGGTGGGCACAGAGGATTTTTGAGACCTTATGTCCGTCGCAGTGCCCCAGTACCAGATGCCCAGTCGGCACTACTTCTCAAAGAAAGGTGTGCCTGCGCTCCACCAGCATGTTGCACACAACATCACCGCTTCTTTGAGAAACTCTGTGTGTGACAGGGTGCATTTCACCACAGACACTTGGACGAGTAGGCATGGACAGGGGCGTTACATGTCGCTGACTGGGCACTGGGTAACTATGGTGACAGCAGGACAAGGGGCTGCTGTCCAAGTCTTGCCGTCCCCACGAGTTGTGCGTCAATCCTCTTTATGTCAAAGTTCCTCCACTGCTTCTGCCTCCTCAACCTCCTCTCGGTCTTCCACCTGCACCCAAAGCCTGTCTGGTCATGCCACAAGCTTTCTAACTGCGCAGAAGGGATCCTGCACACCTCCTTACTATGCTGGCAGTAGGGCTCAACGTCATCAGGCGGTTTTTACTTTGAAATGTCTGGGAAATGTGAGTCACACAGCTGAGGAGTTGTGGTCAGCTCTGGAGAACCAATTTCATGAATGGTTGTCTCCACTGGACCTGAAACCAGGGAAGGCCGTGTGCGACAATGCTGCAAACCTGGGTGCGGCCCTTCGCCGGGGCAATGTCACACACGTGCCTTGTATGGCTCACGTGTTGAACCTGGTTGTCCAGCAATTTTTAGCCCACTATCCCAGACTAGATGGCCTTCTGCAGAGGGCACGGTCGCTGTGTGCTCACTTCCGCCGTTCGCATCCCGCAGCTCAGCGACTTACATCTCTACAGAAGTCGTTGGGCCTGCCACTTCACCGGCTAAAATGCGATGTGCCTACCCGGTGGAATTCAACTCTGCACATGTTGCAGCGACTGTGGCAGCACCGACAAGCCCTTGTGCAATACGTTCTGACGTATAGCCTGGGCCAACGAGATCCAGAGGTGGGGCAAATCACGCTGGAGGAGTGGTCTCAGATCAGGGACCTATGAACCCTTCTGCACAGTTTTGAAATGGCGACGAAGATGTTTAGTGCTGACGATGCCATTATCAGCATGACTATTCCGGTGATTTACATGCTGGAGCACATGTTAAACAGAATTCGGAGTCAGGTGGTGGCACAAGAGGAGGTGGAGGAAGTAGAGGAGGAGGAGTTGTATGCGGAAGGGCTAACATCTGCAAGGTCCAGACGGTCGGCAGCACCAAGGCGGCAGGCATGTGAGGGTGGGGGAGATGGTTTTACCAGGGCGCATGGTAGCAGCCAAACTAGTGAGGAAGGTGCAGGAGCCCAGGAAGAAGTGGAGGACGAACTGATGGAAGACTCATCAGATGAGGGAGACCTTGATCACATTTCTATTGTGCGAGGTTGGGGGGAGAGGACAGAGGAAGGAAGCATGATTGTTACCTCGCCACCAACACAACAGGGACTTGGTGCTCCTGGATGCGCAACACACATGAGTGCCTTCTTGCTGCACTACCTGCAACATGACCCTCGAATTGTGAGAATTAGAAATAATCCTGACTACTGGGTTGCCACACTGTTAGATCCCCGGTACAAAAGTAAATTTGCAGAAATTATTCCTGCCATAGAAAGGGATGCACGCATGCAGGAGTATCAGCAGAGACTGTTGCAGAATCTTACATGTGCTTTTCCACAAAACACCAGTGGTGCACGTAGTGAATCTCACAGTTCCAACTTGCCAACCGTGGGACCGTCAAGTGTTCAGCACTCAAACCGTAACAGAACCACAGTATCTGCTGGTAACATCAATTTTGCGGAATCATTTCACCACTTTTTTAGCCCATCCTTTGCAAGGCCACAGGAGACAAGAAGTCTGACACATAGTCAACGCCTAGAGACGATGGTACAGGAGTATCTCCAAGTAAACATTGAAGCCATGACTGTGTCACTGGACCCTTGCTCTTTTTGGGCTTCCAATCTGGATAAATGGCCGGAGCTAGCCACTTACGCCTTGGAGATCTTGTCATGCCCCGCAGCCAGCGTTCTGTCTGAACGTGTGTTCAGCGCTGCTGGTGGTGTGCTGACAGATAAGCGCACGCGGCTCTCCACTGATAATGTAGACAGACTCACGTTCATAAAGATGAACAAATCATGGATCCGAAATGACTTTTCTACCCCTGTGTCATCCTGGGGAGAGTAAAAGATGGATGATTGGTTAAAATCACCCTACCAACCGTTTTAAGCTTTCAAATTACTAATCATGTTTATCTGTATCTTGGCTGGAAAATAATTTGGGCTTTGTAGCAGTGTGCAGCACTGATTCTATTAGGCCATCTATAATAAGCTCCACCAGATTTAAAATTACTAATCATGTTTATCTGTATCTTGACTGGAAAATAATTTGGGCTTTGTAGCAGTGTGCAGCACTGATCCTATTAGGCCATCTATACTAAGCTCCACCAGATTTAAAATTAATAATAATTTTTAGCTGCATCTAGCCCGGAAAATAATTTTGGGGCTCCGAGATGCGCAAGACACATAAGTGCCTTCTTGCTGCACTACCTGCAACATGACCCTCATATTGTCAGAATTCGAAGTAATCATGACTACTGGGTTGCCACACTCTTAGATCCCCCAAACTTTTCGATCAACCTTTTCATTTTAATAAAGACCAAAAAAATGGTCATTTTTGAAATTATAAGCATTAGCAGGTTATTAGAAACTGAAATCAAACAGTTTTCAACTCAAAACTTTATTCTAGGTGATGTTACATTTTCACATAGGACCCCTTGTTCGAAAGGAGCTTCTGAACTCTCTCGTTAATTGAATTTGTCAGGTTTTGGATGGTTTCTGCTTCAATTGTTTTGCATGAGGACAGAATACCCTCCCAGAGCTGTTGCTTAGATGTGAACTGCCTCCCGCCATCATAGACACTCCTTTTGATGATGCTCCAGAGGTTCTGAATGGGGTAGAGGTCAGGGGAGCATGGGGGTCACACCATAAGTTTGTCCCCTTTTATGCCCATATCAGCCAGAGATGCAGATGTTTTATGTGCAGCATGAGATGGTGCATTATCATGCAAAAAAATGATCTTGCTGTGAAATACACGGTTCTTCTTCTTGAACCATGGCAGGAAGTGCTGTTTGAGAAAATCCACATACATTATGGAGTTCATCTTTAGCGCCTTCAGGGATCCTAAAGGGGCCGACAATCTCTCTCCCCATGATTCCAGCCCAAAACATTACTCCACCTCCTCCTTGTTGGCGCTGTAGCCGTGTTTGATGGACACCCCACGCAACCAGCCATCCTCCACTCCATCCATCTGGACCATCGAGCGCTGCACGGCACTCATCCGTGAACAAAACAGTTTTGAAATCAGTCTTCATGTAATGTTTGGCCCACTGGAGCCGTTTCTGCTTGTGTGAAGTGGATAGAGGAGGTCGACTGGATGGCGTATGCACAGCTGCAAACCTCTGAAGGACCCTGAATCTTGTTGTTCGGGGGACGTTGGAGGCACCAGCAGCTTCAAAAACTTGTCTGCTGCTATGACCAGGCTTTTTTGCCGCTGCTCTTTTAACCTGACGTAATTGCCTGTCGGAAAGAGTCCTCAATTTGCCCTTATCAGCACGCACACGTGTGTACTGTGAATCAGCTACATACTTCTTGATTGCCAAGACACTTCATCCTGATCATCGCACAATGTTGATTGTAGTCATGCCTTGACCTAAACACTCCACAATTTGTTGCTTCTCAGCAGCTGACACATCCTTTTTCTTTCCCATTTTGGCAGAAAATGTAGGCTGCTTAATAATGTGAGACAGCCTTCTTAAGTAGTCTTGCCTTTCATTGGACACACCTGCCAAACTAATTAGCACAGGTGTCTGCAATTGCTTACAGTGATATAAAGAGCCCTGACACACATCACCATCAATGAGTTTAACTGACAAACAAATTCTTCCCTTATCACTCCTAAACACTTTTTGCATAATAATTTGGAACACAGTGTACATGTGCTTTTCCACAAAACACCAGTGGTTCACGTAGTGAATCTTACAGTTCTAACTTGCCAACCGTGGTCTGTATGGAGTTGTTCAATAAAGGGCCCAAAATTAAGATAACATAGATGGGAGAGGTCTCTATGAATAGGAATTCCTAAGTATTTGATACCCTGTGAGGGCCAGGCAAAGGGAAAGTTGGACTGGATGGAATCCTATATGGATTTGGGGAGGGAGACATCGAGGGCCTCAGACTTCGCTGCATTGATTTTAAAATTTGACCATGTAACAAAGTGATCTATTTCAGCCATAACAGCATGGATGGATATATGTGATTGAGTGATATATACTAGGACATCATCAGCAAATAGAGAGCACTTGTACTCGGTGCCTCCCACCTCAATCCACCTAATATTGGGGTTATGGCGAATTGATGAGAGCAGGTGCTCCGTCACTAGGATGTATAAGAGAGGGGACAGAGGACATCCCTGCCTTGTCCCATTGGTGATTGTGAAAGGTGATGAAAATGTTCTGATGCACCCCCTGGGGCTTGGGACACCCGGAGCCGGACCCTTTTTGGTGGATGCTGGTGGTTGTAGTCTTCGTGGCGGCGACCCGGTTCCGTGGCTCAGGGTGGTCAAACCAGTGGCGGAACTATTTATGTGGTTTTGATGTTTAAATGTCCGACTACGCCACCCGTGGATTGCGGTCAGAGTGAACCGCCGCTGCAGGGCAGACCGCTGAGGCTGGTGTTGTGGGTGCAGCAGAGCGTAGCATAACTCCCCACGGGAGGAGTATAGCCTCAGGGCAGTGTATGCGGAGGATGGGGGTGATGGTGCAGGGCAGCAGCAGTAACGACACGGAGTCAGTGATGCAGTCCAGGGCCTTTACTCACAGTTCTTATTATCCAGACCACGTCTGCAGGTAACGGCTGCCCACGTCGTACTGTGCTCACCAGGTGAGGGGCTCAGACAACTCCCAGATAACTTTGGAGCGCTTCACAGGACCCCCTTTGTGTGTCCTTTGTCTGGCCTTTCTTACCAACCCTTCTGTCCGGCTGCCTCGGGCCTCCTCTTGGTAAACTTGGCGCCAGTTTCCCTGACCCTATGTGGTGCCTTCCTAGCGGGTGTAGCGAGGGGCTGCGCCACATAAAATGTCACAGCCTCCGGTTTCTAGCTGAGGGTCGTTTCCTGCCTCCACTAGTTTCGAGGACCGGTCTCCCCCTTTTGCCTGACCCCTCCACGCAGGTGGATTCGGGCATGCGGTGGCGACTCGCCCGTCCGCACCCCTGGGATCCCTTCATTCCTCATTCCTGGAGCCTTCTCCGCTCCTCTTCCTTCCTTCTCCCTCTTCCAGGCCTGGGCCTCTGTTACTAGGCCCGCCTCCGGAGCAGAGCTCATGCAGAGCCCCTGCTCCCTACCACTTCTGCTCAGACTTCTCTGCACTGAACTAAGATGGTGCCCACCTTTTATACTCCCTTCTCAATGCACCCAGGAACTGCTTCCTCCCTGCTCCTGCACTACAGGGTTCCCCTTCCTCAGTGTTCCCTCCCCCCACTCCAGCCAGGGACAGGGACTGTCGTGCCCATCTCAGAGGCATATTGGTCGCCCTGCCCCACGGCAATGTGGTGTAATGCATGCAGGTGTCGGGTCCTGATCCACACTCCATCCTTACCTGAGAGTGAGATATCACACCTCTGGGTGAGGTGCAATACCTCTGTAGCAACCGAGCCCTCAGGGTTCTACAGTTCCATTTATCTTCAGCCTAGGTGACGTATTGTGATACAGGGCCGTGATTTTGGCTATAAAAGGGTCCCCTAGACCCCTACCCCAAGCTTTTTAAAGAGAATCATATATGGCGTGCCAGGAGAATCTATGGAATGCTTTCTCAGCATCCAACGAGAGTATCTAATTACAAATTTTTAACTGCATCTAGCCCAGGAAATACTTTGTGCCTAGTAGCAGTGTCTGCTAGTCAGCGGATTATCCCGGCTGTTAAGCAAGCTACACCACCTGTAGTTTGGACACTTAATTTTTTCAAAGGAAATGCTTCGGGACCACGGGATACTCAGTGAAGAGCATCAGGAGGCACCCCAAGGCATAGGGGCTGGGACTGGCAGTAGGATGCCTTGCGGTGGACAGCCGAGCTCGATCCTTATAAAAGCTTTTTAACTGCAGCAGCTTTAGTGGACGCTACTGGAGCTGGAATTACGTGGCTGCTGGCATGAGACTTGCCCTCCAATAGATCCTTGTAAATGGACTTAAAGTGTATTCATTCAAATTAGAGAGACAATTTAAATTAAAAAGCTTAGAGCTGCCTCCACCACAGGGGGGCTCGCTCGACCCACCAGCGGACAGGCACCAGTATTGGGAGAGGGGGGCTGGCCGTCAGGGTTCACCGCGGCTCTGGCACAAACCCGGCGACACGGAGGTGGCACGGGCAGGAGCGGACTGAACGTGTCGGCTTCTCACTTTTTGGATTTTAGAAGGGCATGACATGCCTATATCTGTGTCTCCCCCTCCTTTTACTCCTCCACCTCTTTTCTTTTCGCATGACTATATGTACTTGTCACTTTTCCATGTGTTAGTTATGTCTTCTGAGCAGTTTGTCAGCTTTTGGACACCTTTGAAGGTGTTTTCTATGTGTTTCTATGTGTTTTTGTTTGCCTGCCATTGGTTTTAACGGTGTTCGAAGGTGTTCGACGAACAGTTCGACGAACAGTTCGGCGAACACACGGGTGTTCGACGAACCGAACCGAACTCGAACACTACGGGGGTGGCTCAACACTAGTTTTGACTGATGGCACTCATCCCCATGTCATTCAATGAGGCTGTGCACATGTCCAATTTTTTAACTCGGACTGAGTGGTCAGAGGAAAAAGATTGCAGCATGCATGATTTGCCTCCGATAATCGGATCACATTCCGCCATTCCAGTCTATGGGTCCATTGAAAAAATCGGACCACACTTGGATGACATCCAAGTGCGGTCCGATTTTTACAGACAGACTGAATGGAGAAACTTTTTTCTTTTCTCCACATCCAAGAAAATCGGATCACACTCGGATCAGAGTATGATTCGCATAATCGGACCGATATTCTCAGATGATTTATAATTTAAAAATGTAGTAAAAAAAAAAGAAACAAACATGTATAAAATGACATAAAATCCTTTTCATTGTATAAAACCCTTGTACAGTAATATAGAATAAAGCACAATAAGTACTATGAACATGTAAACTTTTCTAAGAAGAAAAACAATATTGTTTTGCAAAAATAAAAAAATAAAATATTGCCTATTGCTCACGGTTCGTTGAGCTGGATCATCTTTATTTTACGATTGATAATTCTTCACCATTGTGGAAGAACTGGTACAGCGCTGTCATGATGTAATGCAGCCAGCCAGACCCCAACTTAACAGAAGCTCAGGTAAAATGTCTGCCTCCTTAATCATGTAAAGAAAAGAGAATAAAAAAATTACAGATTACAAATTAAGAATACGTATCACTCTCTGGTTTTATTATTAAAATATAGGTGATATATTCCCTTTAAATAATGATAGCAATTCATGAAAATAAAACCTTTTCTCAGTGCATTTACTTTTGTGCGTCTTTTTCATAGTTGCTGTCGTCTTTCCATCAGATCCTGGTTACTGTAATACATAGTCTTCTAATCAGGTGAATGATTTCCCCCTTGGAAAAAATGAGTCACTTGTCAGGACTGTCTCTGCTTAATGTCCTATCCGTGACATGTATACAGCGTCTTCAGAAACAAGTGGAACATACTCGCTCACTACAACGTTAGGTCACCTGTCACTTTATATGTGAACATAAAAAACTTTTATTTTTCTGCATTTTTATAAAATTTACAATAGTTACAATGTATTTATACTTGGATACAATCAGTGTCAGACTGGGGTGCCGAAGGTCCACCAGTAACCAACTCCAGGGCCCCACTTTTCAGCTACTTGCAAATGTGACATTATTCTCAATCACAAATTTATATAACAATGAACTGGGCAGATTGTTAAATGAATAAGTTGCCACCTTTGTCTGTACATAGTGATTCAATTATATTGTGCCAAGTACTGCTCATATAAGAGGGTGGTGGGGCCCACCAGAGGATCCTCCTGTTCTCCTGATGTCCTGATCTCCTCAGTTTTTCTTTTTTAATAAATTTGCAAAAATTTCTACATTTCTGTTTTTTTCAGTCAAGATGGGGTGCAGAGTGAACTTTAGGCTATGTGCCCATGATGCAGAAATGCTCTGGATTTTTCTTGAGCGTTTCTGCATCTCCCTGGCAGAAAAAACCCATGCGGATTGTACATGCGTTTTTCCTGTCAGGGACATACGGATGTGAAGCGTTCTTCACTTGCATTTCCGCATGCGGGTTCACAGGCGCTTTACAAGCGATTTTAGCATCACTTGGAAAGTGTTTGTCAACTTGGTCACACTATATAAATCCATGCAAACAGCATGTATTTATATAGTGTGACCTTAAAGAATAGTAAAAAATAAAAAAATAAATCTGTACTTACCTTCTGATGGCCCCCACAGTCTTTATTCGCTCCGTCCTGGCTGCCGGCAGCTCGCGGACTGCAGCCAGGACGGACTGCCGTCACATGATTATGACGTCAGCGCAGGTCCTTCTGTCCACCGCGATCAGCCGGCAAGCGAAGACAAGGAGACTGGGGGCCATCAGAAGGTAAATATGATATTTATTTTTTATTTTATTCTTTTTTTTACAGGTTCTATGGTACCCGGGTCCGGAGGAGAGTCTCCTGTCCTCCACACTCGGGTACCATCCGCACATTGAAACGTTTGGATTCCGCATGTACAGATGCAGTGATGCGTAATCCATGCGTTCCAATGCAAGTCAATGGCGGCGAAAACGCAGTACTTCCGCAAAATAATTGGTAGTGCTGCGTTTTTTTCCGCAATGATAATCCGCAGCGGAAATTTCCGCAGCATGTGCACAGCACATACGGATTATCAGTGGGGAACATGGCAGGCCTTCTACCATGCGTTTTTTAAGGGTTTCTGCAGCATTTTTGCCGCTGCAGAAACGCTTAAAAAACGCATCGTGGGCACACAGCCTTAATGAGAAAAAAAATGAACTTTTTAAAAGTTACCAAATGACTGCAATGAAATAAAGAGTGAAAAATGTAAAGGGGTCTGAATACTTTCCGTACCCACTGTTTATGGTGTCCCTATAATCATAACAGCTAATACGATAAAGTGAACTGATTAGCTATAGTGGTCGGTCAATGATGGGGAAAAAAAAAACTTTTTTTTTTATTTTTTATTTTTTTTATTAAACCCATAAAAATACCTTTTACTTTAACAATATCTTTGGTAAAATGGCACTTAAAAAATTACAGCTCGTGTCACAAAATAGCAAGACCTCATATAGTGAAGCTTGTGTAAAAGTAAAAAATGTTACAACTGTTACAGATATGAATGAACAAACAAAGAAAAAGTCTGAACAGGTGCATCAACAAAAAAGTAATTGTGTTCATGCATATGTGTGCATTTTATATATGTTTGTGTGTACTATGTAAACGGTCTGTGTGTATAATGTGTAAATGTATATTTTATATATGGGTGCCTAACATGAATATGATGTAAATCTACAGTGTATACGCTGCTGAGGTCTGACACATGGGGGGCCTAGACGCAAGTCCTGCACAGGGGCCCTTCATTGTTACTGTGTCCGATAATCTAGAAGAGTTCATAATCCGTCACCTACTTAATCGATCAATGTTAGATTAAAACTTTACAGTATTTTTATTTGCGTTTTCTTAGAACATGGAAGAAATGGACGACTAATGGCTTATCCTGTGCTGTGTTGCTAATTATCCTCCGTCCTTCTCTTCCATTTTGCTTTGAATTTCCTTTTCTTATCGATCGCAGAGTTTATCTCAATTAGAAAAGAAGATGAGACAGAAAGTTCCTGGCTCTCCGCAGTGAATAGATCTCCCTTACCATCAGAGGTTTCCTCCTTCAGCTCTTTGCTTGTGTTCCAGCCATACTTCTATGTTGTTGTCTAAATTTTTCTTCTTGACGTGCAACCGATACAGAGGTTGGGGGGGAAATATATCTCCCTCTTCCCGGCCCGGCTCATAAATCATAAAAGGTTCTATTTCCTGGGAGCTGACGCAGAGAGGCAAACAGCGCATTTGTATGGAAAGAGCCCCATTCATTAGGAGGAGGTGACAGAACCCTCCGGACAAAAAGGAGTTTTCTTACTTAAAAAGCTTTAGTTCCATTGTCGCTCCTGCAGAGACCTATAACTTCCAGAATTGGAGTTTTTATGCTTCGCGGAACGTGCACTTTTTATCACCTAACCGCTTCTTTGACTAGTGGAAATGGTTACTCCGCTTGCATAGGGTTAATTGGATAATTCCAAAAATATGACACTCCAATCCTAAAATTAATATCAGTATAGACAGTTTATTCATCGCCAATATGCAAAGTTTTTGGAAGAGTCAAAAGAGCTAAATGAAGCATTGCTGAACACCAGGTGATAACTCCAACCCTACCCTAGCCCACCAGGGAAACAGGTAGAAATCTCTTCATTCCGCTAGACCATAAGGAAGCAGACATTACCCTCTCTACCATCCTAGACAACTAGGGGAGCTGCCCTTAATACTTTTACTACCTTATACCACCAGGAAAGCAGCCACAAAACCTTTATCTTAGAACATAAGGGAAACATACATTAATATCTCGACCACCTCAAGCCACCAGGAAAAGAAAAATAAAAGGAGATGTTAATGATTTTATAAAGTGTGGTAAGAGAAAGAAATAGCCACTACTCTAAAGGTAACCTAATGCGGCTGCATGTCATGCCGCTGTTAGACGGTTACGACACATGCAGAGATTGCCTAACAGCAGCAAGACAAGCAGTCGCAGTGACTCGAACATAGTTTTCAAGCACGCCGAAGATACTCGGTATGCACCCGAGCATGCTCGGTTAACCCCTTAACTGAGCACTTTTGCTCATCACTAGTGATTATGTTACTACATCATTCACAAGACCAGGAATAAATCTTTATGTAGCGCAAAGGTCGGCAACCCTGCATGGTGCTCCCTTATAATAATAATCTCTTTATTTATATAGCGCTAACATATTCCACAGCGCTTTACAATTCATACACATTATTGGCACTGTCCCCATTGGGGCTCACAGTCTAAATTCCCTATGAGTATATCTTTGAGTGTGGGAGGAAACCGGAGAACCTGGAGGAAACCCACGCAAACATGGGGAGAACATACAAACTCCTTGCAGATGTTGTCCTTGGTGGGATTTGAACCCAGGACCCAAGCGCTGCAAGCCTACTGTGCTAACCACTGAGCCACCATGCTGCCCATTCTCCCTCCATGCAGGGACAAGCTTACTCTCCGCCCTGGCCCTCGTTGTGGTCCCCGGCAACAGTAAACATTTACTGGTCCGTTCAAGTTCATCAGGTGGTAACATGTGGGATAGCGCACAGCATTTCACATTTCTTCCTTCCTTAGTACAGTACCTCTTCAGCCATGCCACCCATTTGTTCCGGACTAACCCCATTTGTGCTATACACTACTCACATTATACATTAACACTTTACATGACTCATATGCTGTACATTACCATAATACATTACATAAGACGCACATCACGATTACATGTAAAACCACATGACACTATACACATGACGCGATTGTTGTCTTCATTAGCAGGAACAGGGTAAGACAGTCCACATCCATACATTCCTCCCCTCTTTGAACATGGTCGTCCTCAACCATTTTGGAACCCGAAAGACAACATGCAGCCTATAATATTCACATAAAACACAAAAAAATGGTAGTCTCTTTTTTATAGGGTATAGTGTGTCCATTGCTGGAGAGCGCACTGACCCCGAATAGAAAAGCTCGAGTTCTTAGGCCCGTAAGCCAACATAACAACCACCCAGCAGTCCTTGGACTCTTACTAAGTTCTCCTCCTGCACAATGCTTTAATTAGGCAGTCCTCTTGGTTAGAACCGCAGAACCAATGTCCATTCAAGTCCATGTTTCAAATAAAACAATGGCCCACACAACAATAGTTGCCCGACAGTCCATGGGCATAGTCCTGTTTTTTCAACCTGATGGGAACATCGGGTCGTCCATTTGTCTCCCTGGGTCCGCATGACCCCGGTCTCATCAGCTTGGGAGACCCTGACACAGAGTGTCCAAGTTCTTTGTTATCACAGGCCCGTTGGCCAACACATCAATAGCTCCAGCAGTCGAGGAGCACAGTCCATCCAGACCCAGCTCGAATCTATGGGTTGTCTGTTTCCTCCCCTCCCCCTTCCATTTAAATTGCACAATACTGCCCTGGTGTCAGGTTTGCAATCCCTTTGACAAAATTCATGCAAAACAAGAATTAGAGTTCATGGGGAGATGAGACAGAGTCCATGGGGCATGTGCACAGTCCATAGGGGTAGAAAGGGTGTGAGACCCTTAAGTCATTTACAGTCCCTCAAACCAGCAAGGGGGGTATGCAACCATGCATAAAACAAACTGGAAAGGGGGAGAAACATTCAAATTTCGGCTGTTCTGGCCAACATCCAGGGGTTATCAGTCAATTCTGGGCCTCTTGCCTTCTGGAGCGCAGAACAGTTCCTCTAATGGCTCTTTTTCCATGCAACAGAAACAACTGAACCTTCAGAGCCGACATTTCACTTACGGCCGCCATTTTGGATACTGCAGCCGTCCTCTGACCTCGTTTCTCTTCTGGTACAGACATCCGCATTATCTCCTGCTTCTTCAGGCAGGGAGGATTGGTGACCACCTCCATCTGCTCCCTGGAGCTCGGTTTCCAGGTGCCTGGGCCACAAGTGACCAAGATTTAGGTAGTACTGGAGCCCCCGACATAGAGAAATTAGCTACTGTCCCCTGCATCACCAGCACCACTGCCTGTTCTCACGTAGGAGGTGGAAACCCTCAGGGACCGACAGATGCCCCAGAGATGGTGGCCCCAACTCGAGCCACCTCGATGAGCTTCTCCCAGGCCCTTTCGGTCTTCAGAAAGGGTTCATCCTGCTCCCTACCTTCCTGGATCACGCCCACGGCGTACCATCGATGCCACTCCTTCATTTTTAAGATGGTAACTCTGGTTCCGGCCGTCTGCTCGTGCAGCCTTCAGGGTAGGTGTTCGATTTCAGCTGCCCCTTGGTTAAACAGGATGTGGTGGCCGGTCCTGAACTCCTCTATTGATCCCAGTTTACGTTGTGGGTCATAGGTGATGACTTCCCCCCCAGGTTGCCAACTCCCTGTACCTGATGGCTAGTGGGCCGACTAACATGTCTTCGGCCCTGTTGTAGCCTGCCTCCTTTTCTCTTCCGATCAGCCCAGGTTCCTTAGGTCGCTCACCAGTTGTCAGATCCTGATTCTCTCGTCCTCAGTCCTCAGGAGCCCTGGCGGTGAAGGCCGCGTCCAGGATTCAGGCATTAGTGGCTCAGTGAAGTCGGCTGGTTCCAGACCACAACCTACTGTCCCATCTGCTGCTGGTCTGGCCTGTTCCAGTTCTTCTTCTCCTCCAACCACACCCTCGGAGGCCTCGCTTAACTGTGCCATTGTCTTGCTGTGTTGCTCTTTTGCCAATTTACTACAAATGAATGGCGTAGTCTCTTCCGGATTCTGGGACCCGTCATGGTTACACCACTTCCTGGGAGGAGCTACTTCTGGCTCACCTGCCTGTATTCTGGTAGTCCCTGCCCGTTCTCCATTGACTTGCTGCAACATGCAGTGTTTCTTTTTCTTCAACTGCGCCCATTTGGGGTGGGCACCACTCATTACAAGCAAGCCTCACTGGACTGGACAAGCCTCTTCCCAGGGTGAATGGATTTTCGCACTTTTGCACTTTGTTTACGCTCACGATGGGTGGGCCCGTCAAGCCATTTCACGCCACTCACCGCCATCTTTGCTATAACTGGATCCTTCCCCGCATTTGTCAAGTTTTCTTGATGTATGGATCGATTCTGATGACTACGCCAAATGTAAAGTGCTTCAGAGCGGTAGTCATGACGGAGTTGCTGTCCAGTTACTCTCTGGTACTTTACAGACAAATGGTATGCCAGTGCCAGTCCCAGTGTGCTGACAGGCGTGGGGTGCATCACACTCACTTGTAAGCCACAGGCCTCTACTGCTTCCAGGCTTCCGTCCTCAGGAGCCACCGCACACAATTCAGGGGACACCAACTTCTTTACTACAGGTAAATGTTTACTTGTCAGTTCAAGTTTTTCAGCTGGTAATATGTGGGATAGGGCACAGCATTTCACATTTCTTCCTTCCTTAGTACAGTACCTCTTCAGCCATGCCACCCATTTGTCCTGGACTATCCCTATTTGCACTATACACAATTCACATTATACACTGCTCAAAAAAATAAAGGGAACACATAAACAACAGTATATAACTCAAAGTAAATCAAACTTCTGTGAAATCAAACTGTTCACTTAGGAAGCAACACTGATTGACAATCAATTTCACATGCTGTTGTGCAAATGGAATAGACAATAGATGGAAATTATTGGCAATTATCAAGACACACTCAATAAAGGAGTGGTTCTGCAGGTGGGGACCACAGACCACATCACAGTACCAATGCTTTCTGGATGATGTTTTGGTCACTTTTGAATATTGGTTGTGTTTTCACACTCGTGGTAGCATTAGACGGACTCTACAACCCACAGAAGTTGCTCAGGTAGTGCAGCTCATCCAGGATGGCACATCAATGCGAGCTGAGGCAAGAAGGTTTGCTGTGTCTGTCAGCGTAGTGTCCAGAGGTTGGAGGCGCTACCAGGAGACGTGGAGGGGGGCCGTAGGAGGGCAACAACTCAGCAGCAGGACCGCTACCTCCGCCTTTGTGCAAGGAGGAACAGGAGGAGCACTGCCAGAGCTCTGCAAAATGACCTCCAGCAGGCCACAAATGTGCATGTGTCTGCACAAGCGGCTAGAAACCGACTCCATGAGAGTGGTATGAGGGTCCGATGTCCACAGATGGGGGTTGTGTTCACAGCCCAATACCATGCAGGACACTTTGCATTTGCCACAGAACACCAGGATTGGCAAAGTCGCCCTGGGCTCTTCACAGATGAAAGAAGGTTCACACTGAGCATATGTGACAGACGTGACAGAGTCTTGAGACGTCATGGAGAGCGATCTGCTGCCTGCAATATCCTTCAGCATGACCGGTTTGGCAGTGGGTCAGTAATGGTGTGGGGTGGCATTTCTTTGGAGGGCCGCACAGCCCTCCATATGCTCGTCAGAGGTAGCCTGACTGCCATTAGGTACCGAGATGAGATTCTCAGACCCCTTGTGAAATCATATGCTGGGGGGGTTGGCCCTGGGTTCCTCCTAATGCAGGACAATGCCAGACCTCATGTGGCTGGAGTGTGTCAGCAGTTCCTGCAAGATGAAGGCATTGAAGCTATGGACTGGACCGCCCGTTCCCCAGACCTGAATCCGATTGAGCACATCTGGGACATCATGTCTCGCTCCATCCACCAACGTCACGTTGCACCACAGACTGTCCAGGAGTTGGCGGATGCTTTAGTCCAGGTCTGGGAGGAGATCCCACAGGAGACCATCAGCAACCTCATCAGGAGCATGCCCAGACGTTGTAGGGAGGTCATACAGGCACGGGAGGCCACACACAATACTGAGCCTCATTTTGACTTGTTTTAAGGACATTACATCAAAGTAGGATCTGCCTGTAGTGTGTTTTTCCACTTTAATTTTGGGGGTGACTCCAAATCCAGGCCTCCATTGGTTAATAAATTTGATTTCCATTGATGATTTTTGTGTGATTTTGTTGTCAGCATATTCAACTTTGAACAAAACAAAGTATTCAGTGAGAATATTTCATACATTCTAGGATGTGTTATTTGAGTGTTCCCTTTATTTTTTGAGCAGTGTACATAACACTTTACATGACTCATATGCTGTATATTACCATAATACATTACATAAGACACACATCAATATTACATGTAAAACCACTAGTGATGAACGAGCATGCTTGCTACTGCTCGGTGCTCGCCCGAGCATCTCACTGCTCGAGATGCTCCGCGCTCGCCGAGTATTTCCGGGTTGCTCGGGCGGGAACTCGGGTCCTCTCCTTGCATGTTTGGCGCTCTTTAGAGAGCCAATGAACATGCAGGGATTGCCTGCCATGCACTGTAATGCCGTAGCCATGTTGGTTGTGGGCATTACAGTGATTGGCTGGCCGCACAGCGTCATCAGGTCTATATCAGACCTGGCACCGCCATGCTCGTCACAGTCACTCTGGATCAGACAGTGTAGGGAGAGCTGGTGCTGTGTCAGGGAGAGATTTGATCGTGTATTAGGTAGTGTAGGGAGAAAAACCGTACATTACACATATCCATCTTAACAAACAGTGCTTCTGAGGACTAATCCAGATATCAGGCAGGCAGGGTGTATAGGCAGGCAGTGTATATAGCAGACTGCAGTGCATATAGCACAAGAGGCTCCATTCCAATTCTGCCTTCTGCTGCTGTTAGATATTTCTATACAAAGGCTCAGGTTTCAGGGGCCAGGAATACTTTTATTTGGATCTTAATCCTCATTATTTGCTTAAAAAGCAATCCAGAGAACACCGTTTTTCTGCGCCATTTGCTTGTTTTGGGAGAGGTGCTGCTGCATCAGGGACACATTTGCTTGTGTATTAGGTAGTTTAGGGAGAAAAACCGTACATTACACATATCCATCTTAACAAACAGTGCTTCTGAGGACTAATCTATCTGCAGAGATATCAGGCAGGGTGTATAGGCAGGCAGTGTATATAGCAGACTGCAGTGCATATAGCACAAAAGGCTCCATTCCAACTCTGCCTTCTGCTGCTGTTAGATATTTCTATACAAACGCCAAGGTCTCAGGGGCCAGGAATACTTTTCTTTGGATTTTAATCCTCATTATTTGCTTAAAAAGCAATCCAGGGAACACCATTTTTCTGCGCCATTTGCTTGTTGGCACTGCAGAATACAGCCAGGTCCTTTCCATATTACTGCACTAAAAATCCAGCTATTTAAAACTGTGTCTCTGTCAAACGGATCACATATACGTTGTCAGAAAATACTGCCATTTCTGGCCTCCATTAAAAATTTCCTTTAGTGTGTCATTGAAGCAATTCACCGCAGTTTGCTGTTCAAACTACTTACCTACAGGCCAGGTATTTAAAACTCTGTTTTCTCTATCACACGGATCACATATAAGTTCACTCCAAACTCGGTCATTTGTAGTGAGCGTGGAAGATACTGTCCTCCATTTAAAATGGGCAAGGCACGTGGCAAGGGACAGGGAACGGGACGTGATGGTAATGGTGCATGCAGAGGCCGAGGACAAGGCAATGGGCAAGCCAAAATTGTGCCACAAGAAACACCCACATCATCTCGCCTAACCTTCCTGGCCAATTTCTAGGGGACCCCAGCACACCACTATTGAACCCAGAGCAGTGTCAAAAGGTTGTTGGTTGGATAGCGGACACAGATCACATATAAGTTCGCTCCAAATTCAGTCATTTGTTGTGAGCGTGGAAGATATTGACCTCCATTTAAAATGGGCAAGGCACGTGGCTAGGGACGGGGAACTGGACATGATCGTGATGATGGTGCATGCAGACGTCGAGGCCGAGGGCAAGCTGAAATTGTGCCACAGCAAACACCCACATCTTCTCGCTCGACCTTCCTGTCCCAATTAATAGGGGACAACAGAACACCACTATTGAACCCAGAGCAGTGTCAAAAGGTTATTGGTTGGATAGCAGCTGAGGCTTCCAGTCACTTAGCCACCACCACCACCACCTTGTCTTCCACACGGTCAAGTCTCAGTAGCTGTGAGTCTGGACCGCATATTCCTCACCCTAAACCTCCTTCCTCCCACCATGCCGAGTGCCCAGAGACAACTGATCCCACACTTGGACACTCTGAAGAGCTGTTCACTTTTCCACTTATAGATTCGGGCCTCTCTCCTGTCCACTTGAAGCAAGGCAAGAGGAGATCGCATGTAGCGATGCCCAAATATTTGAGCAGCCACGGTCACATGAAGGCGACGGTGGGAAAGTGTCACAAGAGGTGGACGATGATGAGACACAATTGCCAGAAAGTCAGGAGGAGGACTAGAGTGCGAAAGTGGAAGACGAGGTGGTGGATGATATAGTATCTGACCCAACCTGGCAGGAGGACATGCAGAGCGAGGACAGCAGCACACAGGGGGAGGGAGCCAGAGCACCCCAACAGGCAGGAAGAAGCAGTGTGGTGGCCGCAGAAAAAAGGCAGGACACCGTTCCCCGTAACACCAACACGAAGGAAGTTGCCAGTACAACTGTTAGGTCTTCCCAAGTCTGGTTGTTTTTTAAATACTCTGCCGATAACCCCAAAAAGGCTATTTGCACCAGCTGCCAGGCCAGCATCAGCAGGGGTGGCAAAACGACCAGCCTGACCACCACCAGCATGATCAGGCACATGGCAGCAAAGTGTGGCGCCCCTGAGGGTTCGGTCGCCACCGAGGTGCTGCATCTCACCCAGAGGTGTGGTATCTCACTCTCAGGTAAGAAAGGAGTACTGCTCGGGACCCTAACACCTGCATCCAACACATTCCACTTCAGTGGGGGCAGGGCGAGATTGCTCCTAAGGGAGAGCACAGTCCCTGGTCCCTAGCTGAAGAGTGGAACTATGTAGTGGGTGTGGGTGGAGGAGAAGATTAGGGGAGCACATGAAAGGAAGTGATATAAAAAGAGGGTGGAACATTCTAGTACAGGACAGTCTACAGTGAGAAGAGTTGGAAGCAGGAGCTCTGTAGGAGCTCTGCTCAGGAGGAGGGCCTGAGGAGAGGCTCAGGACTGAAGGAGAAGGAGAGGAGCAGGAAGGGCCCCAGGAACGAGGAAGGGACACCAGGGGTATGGGCAGTGCTGGAGGCCACCCATACGTCCGAATCTACCAGGAGGTGAAGGGGTCAGGCCACAAAAAGGGGACCGGTCCCTCAACTAGCGGAGGACTTTATGTCTCAACTAGAAACCGGAGGCTGCAGTATTTTAAGTCCTGCAGCCAACAGTCCACATCAGTCTCACCAAGAAGATAGCCATAGAGGACCCAGGGGACGGAACAGACGTCGCCCGACAAGACCCGTGGGTACTGGATTGGGACACTAGGTGTGAGATGCAGGAAGACAACCAGAGAGAGAGAACACACAGAAGGGGGTCCCGCTAAGTACTCCGGAGATATCTGGGGGTTGACTGAACCCCTCCCTGAGTAAGCACAGCACAACGAGGGAAGATACACCGGTACCGGTAGCTTGGATTGCAACAACCGTGAGTAAAGACCCTGAAGACTGCACCCCATTGTCTCTGTGATTATTATCTGCGCCATCACCCCTGCACTACAATGCCTAGCATCACCTATAACATCTACAACATCTCTACGCTGCCCTGGAGCTAAGCTCTACCTGTGGAGAGCCAAACCAACTCTGCTGCATTAAACACCAGCTCCAGAGGACCTGCTCCACAGCGGCGGCTCCATATAGCCGCATACCACAGGTGGCGTCACGAACGATATATATAAGAACTTTAAATCCCCTGTAAATAACCCCTTTTGATTGACCTCCCTGGGTCACGGACCGGGTCACCGCCACTGTGACATCTCCCCGGCCCGGCTACCGAGTACCCCACGGCCCAGGGGGCGCGTCAAAAGCACCCGACTTTGTGGGCCGAACCCCAGGGTCCAGGAACAGTGTCTGCGGGTGGCACATTGCTTCTTCTGCTGTTGTACATGCAAGCCAATCCCCTGTCCATGGTGCATGTGAAGACGCCTCCTGCCCTGCACCTGTCATTGCACACTCTCAAGTAGCAGCATCAGGAAGCACATCCATGTCCTTGTTGTCCCAGCGCAGCGTTCAGTTGTCCATACCCCAGTCCTTGGAACGCAAGCGCAAATGCGCAGCCAGCGCCCCACAGGCCACACTACTAAATTCTCACATTTCACGACTGCTTGCGCTCGAAATGTTGCTGTTGTCACCCCAGGCCTGGATGCCACAAACAATAATCTGAGTCTGAGAGCAGGAGGGAGGTCCCCTGGTTAGGGACCATTAGCATGCAGCACCTCCTGTCCCAGGCCAGTAGGGGGAGCTGGCTGCCCTATAAAAGCTGGAACTGGGGCAGGGTTAGAGAGACCAGAACCCACTTCTGAAGTGACCAGAAGGGTTCTCAGAGAAGAGGGACAGGTCAGCAGCAGCTGAGGAGTCCGTGAGGCAGAGGAGAAACTGCAAGCCAGGGACAGAGGCGACGAGAGCCGTTCCGTGGCTGAGAGAATCACACAACCAGACATTGGGGTCCGAGGCTGTCAGGGTTATAAGCCCAGCAGCAGAGAACCAACCCGCGAGGGATTTCAGGTCCCTTGGCCTAAGAAGCCTGGAGGCTCCGCCACACAGAGGGACCAGTACAGCGAGGAGAAAGCAAAAGGTACCCAAGGCCCGAGTCGCAAGCCATACAGGCGATAAGTACACAGCCAGCTCAGGGACGTGGGCTATTACACCACGAAGAGGGGGATAGTCAGAAAGAGCATAGAGAGAACGGTAGGCCTACACACTCACCCTGACCAGTAGGGTTCCCCGAATGCTCTCAGACACCCAGGCCCATTCCTAACCGGTACTACTGTTGGGTCATTAATAATATCTACAATAAAGACCCTGAACTGTTTGAAGCGGACTCTGAACTCTTACTATTGCGGCCTGCACTATTACCCCCAACATCCACCTACACTGCCCTGAGGCTACACTCTTCCCGTGGGGAGTTATCCTACCCCTGTGCTGCACACCAACACCAGCCTCTGCGGTCTGCCTTGCAGCGGCGGTTATCCCTGACCGCAATCCACGGGTGGCGTAGTCGGACATTCAAAACACTGATTGATAGACTGCCACAATCTGGTCTGACCACCCTGAGCCACGGGATCGGGTTGCCACTACTACCCTCAGCATCATACAGAAGCCCGGTTCCGGGTGCCCCACGGCCCAGGGGGCGAGTCAGCTTTGGCGTAGTCGGCAGGATTGTGACCAACCCGCCACAAACAGGTATTGCGTGCCTGAAAAAGACTTTATACATACCTGAGTGAAGTTTCCCGCCATTCGGGGCCATTTCCCGCCAATCGGAGCCGTTTCCCGCCATCGGGCGCCATCTTCGGGACGCCGCGCGGGAAGAAGAGGGACGTGGACATCCAAAACACGCGAGACCTGAAGCTCCGCCCTACGCTGAGACGCTGCGCAAGGTCCTGGAAGGAGATCCAGCGGATGCCGACATCATCACCGAGCGACGCAAGGTCCTCGCCCAGAGCATCGCGAGCGGAGCCGCGGCCTACAGAAGAGGATCGCCGGAAGGTAGGCCACGGTTAACTAGGGGGAAGGAAGATGTCGGACGCGGAGGGACCCTCTACCACCAGCGTAGCCGCTGCAGCTGTGATGCCGTTTTCCATGCCCTATATCCCCGGAGCGGCCTGGCTGCCACAGTATGCTGGCGAGTCGCATACCTTGGGTGACTTTAAAGAAAGGCTGTATAGCTTGTTCAAAGTTTATCCCCTGACAGAAGAACAGAAAGTAAGCATACTGATAAGGCAGTTAACCGGTGCGGCCCAGCTGGAGGTAAAGTCTTGGACAGCTGAGGAGAAAAGGACTGTAAGGGGGGTTCTGACCCGTCTACGGGACACCTTTGATACCCGTACCTCCGCTGAAATTAAAATGCGGATGTAAGCAGCGGACACAGGACAGCATCAGAGATTATGCCCTAAATTTACAGGAAGCCTTGGGAGCAATCAAGCAAGCTGACCCTGGCAGCTTGCAGGCATCCAGACAAACTATTGACTGACCAGTTCATAGAAGGTCTGCTGTCCAGCGCCCACAGAACCCAGCTGCTCCTCATGGCCCTACAGAACCCCGATTTGACTTTTGCACAGTTCAAAGATAGGGCCATCCGGGTGCTCCAAGAACCCGCACCAGGTGGCGCTGTAGTTTCCCGGCGCCCTGCCATCACTTACCACCAGGAGGCAGCGCCCTACCCTTCAGACCTTGTGGGGGCTGATGCGCAGGCCCTAAACCCATCCCAGCCTGCAAACCTGCACCATCAGGTCCAAGAACTAACAAAGAGTGTTGCTGCATTGACCAGGACCGTACAGTCATTACAGATGAACCCGTCAGGACCAATCAAGCTGGCTTCCAGTCCGGAGGATGCCCCATGGCGTCGACGGAGGAGGATCCCGTCATTCAGAGGGAGGCCCGCCGATTGTTACACTGAGGATGGACAGCCGATTTGCCGCCGTTGCAGCCAGCCGGGACATATCCAGGTACTGTACTTTAAACGGGTCTGACCTGGGGCAGAGGGCCAACCCCCAGGCATAAGGTCACCAGGCCCGTCTAATTGGCGTGATAAGTACGTAGGACGCCCGGTTTTACCCGTAGTGCTGGACGGTATCCCCATTAGTGCCCTGCTGGACACCGGGTCCCAAGTGACTACCATCCCCTATGTACTTTTCAAGCAGTACTGGAGTGACACTGATATAACCCGTTATCCAGACGATGACTTGAGCATCATTGCCAGCAATGGTCAACCCATGCCGCAGGTGGGGTTCAGAGAGATGACCATTAAGACTGGTAAAGTTGAACTGCCGGCACAGGGAGTGATCATTGTGGACATTGACCGTCGAGAGAGTCACCCTAAAATAACCTTGGGTACTAACGTGATTGAAAATTGTCTTTCAGAAGTAATTGTAATTTTCCAGCAGGTGGCGATGAATGCGAGCTCCAGCCAACAGAGGGTCCTCCAGAAAGAGATAAGAGCCCTGATGAGACGGCAACAGGTAGAACTGTCTGGTGGTGAGATTGGTAGCGTGAGGATGAGCGACCCGTTTCCCATTGCCATGCCTCCCAAAAGTGAAATGATGATCTGGTGTCGGACTGCAATCGGGTTAAGAGGGAGAGACTACCAAGCCATGGTAGAACCCGTGTGCTCAGACAGCAGGCCCACCATTTTGACAGCCCGGGGGATGGTTGATGTCCGACATGGAAGGGTGCCCGTCCGGATCTTAAACATTGGGGAAAGGGAAGTACATTTGCCCCGGTACGCTACATTAGCCAAATTGTTTGCTGTCGAACACAATGCTCTCAGGGTCGTGGAACCCTTGCCTCCATCTCCACCGGTGGAGGATAATGGCTCCCAGAAACACAAGGAGGACTGGTGCCAGAAACTCCATGTGGGTGCTGACTCCACTCCCCTGCACCAAAACCAAGGAGTCTACCGGGTGGTTCAGGAGTACGAGAGAATCTTTAGTAAGCACCCGCTAGACTTCGGCCGAGTAAAGGGAGTGGAACACCAAATCCCCACGGGGAGCCACCCACCAATAAAAGAGAGACACAGACCTGTACCCCCTGCACATTATCAGAACGCAAAGGGCATGCTGAGAGAAATGAAAGAAGCTGGGGTCATTAGAGATAGCTGTAGCCCCTGGGCAGCTCCCTTAGTTTTGGTAAAAAAGAAAGACGGTACCATGAGAATGTGCGTGGACTATAGAAAGGTCAATTGTCTGACCCATAAAGACGCGTACCCGTTACCTAGGATAGAGGAGTCTTTAGCCACACTAAAATCAGCTAACTTCTTCTCTACTTTTTATCTTACTAGCGGGTACTGGCAGGTTCCTGTGGCAGAGGCTGACAAGGAGAAGACCACCTTCACCACCCCGATGGGATTAAGTGAATTCAACTGTATGCCATTCAGGCTATGCAACGCACCCGGGACCTTTCAGAGGCTGATGGAATGCTGTCTAGGGCACCGAAACTTTGAGACGGTCCTACTTTACCTGGACGACGTGATTGTCTATTCGAAGACTTACGAGGACCATCTAAAGCACCTGGCCGAGGTGTTCAAGGCCCTGGCAGGCTTTGGCATGAAAGTGAAACCCTCCAAGTGCCATCTGTTAAAGCCGAAGGTACAGTACCTGGGACACGTGGTGAGTGCAGAAGTAGTAGCCCTCGACCCTGACAAAATCACGGCAATAATGAACTGGCCAAGCCCCTCTAACATAAAAGAAGTGAGGCAGTTCCTTGGGTTGGTAGGCTACTACCGAAGGTTCATCCCTGGGTTCACCAAGATGGCAGCCCCTATGCAGGACCTCCTTATAGGACAATCTAAGACCAGAAGCCAAAAGCTACCCTTCAAGTGGGACAAGCCGGAAGAGGAGTCCTTCCGCCAGCTGAAGATGGCCCTCACGGGGGATGAGATCCTGGCCTACCCCGATTATGGCCAGCCTTTTATCCTCCACACAGACGCCAGTAATGTGGGGCTGGGAGCCGTACTGTCACAGAACCAACAGGGCAGAGAAAGGGTGATCGCGTACGTCAGCCGGAACTGAGGCCCACCGAGAGAAACCCGGAGAATTACTGCTCCTTTAAGCTGGAGTTCTTGGCAGTGGTGTGGGCCGTAACAGAACGGTTTAAGCATTACCTGGCCTCTGCGAAGTTCACTGTGTACACGGACAACAACCCGTTGACACATCTGGACAATGCGAGACTTGGTGCCTTAGAGCAGCGGTGGATGGCCCGGCTAGCAAACTATGACTTCACCATCAAGTACCGGGCAGGCCGAGCCAATACCAATGCAGATGCCCTATCGAGAATGCCCCACTTGCCCGATGAGGGAGAAGATCCAGACGAGCTGGAGGAAATAGAGCTCCCTGCATTCCACCGGTATGGGGCCACTCAGTACTCCCACCGTGTAAGAGACAAAGACTCGACCACCGTCATGTTCAATCCCTTACCTCACCATGGCTGGGCTGAAACGCAGGATAGTGACCCTGCAGTTCGCTTGGTGAAGGAAATGCTGACTCAGGCAGATGCCTATCCCGATCCGGATGCCCCTGAGGAAGCTAAGCAGCTGTGGAAGGAGAAGAGCAGACTATTTCTCTACGAAGGTAAACTGTGCAGAAGGCTTGTCAATCACCGGACACACGAGTTAACCTGGCAAGTAGTAGTTCCCAGGCGAGATGCGGCTATGGTCCTGGAGGCCTACCATGACGGAGGAGGACACTTTGGGTGGAAGAAACTGAAGTTCCTGTTACGGGAGCGGTTCTTCTGGATAGGAATGAGAGGGGCCATAGAAAGATGGTGCAGAGATTGCGGCCCATGTAACCTCAGAAGGAAGGACCGTGCCAGCCAGAAGACTCCATTGAGGCCCATCATTACCAGGCAGCCTCTGGAGCTGGTAGCGCTAGATCATGTGAAGTTGGCTCCAAGCCGGTCCGGCTACATCTATGCCCTCACGATTGTGGACCATTACTCCCAGTTCCTGGTGGTGGTTCCTGTTAAAGACTTGACAGCCCAAACAGCGGCCAGAGCCTTCCAACAACACTTCTGCCGTCCACACGGGTATCCGGAACAGGTTTTGACAGATCAAGGTCCAGCGTTTGAGGCTGAAGTCTTCCAGGAGTTCTGCAACCTCTACGGCTGTAAGAAGATTCGGACAACGCCTTACCACCCGCAAACCAACGGGCTGTGTGAGAAAATGAATAATATCGCCATTGATCTCCTCAAGACGTTGCCCCTGGAAGAACGCAGCCTGTGGCCGGAGAAGCTGCCAGACCTGATAGACTTATACAACCATATCCCGGTGAATGCTACAAATTGCACCCCGGCTTACCTGATGCGAGCAAGACCAGGTAAGCTGCCGGTAGACCTGGAGATGGGAGTCCTGACACCCGAGGACACCTCCCCAGACGCGGACTGGGATACGGAACGGCGGCTACAGTACAAGAAGGTACAGGAGAGTGTGGAGAGGAGTCTGGCTCAAGCGAGAGAAAAACAAGAGAGGCTCTTCAACCAACACGCCCCTGCTGGTCCCCTGGAACCTGGTGAGCAGGTCCTGAAGTGGAAGAGAAGGCTTCACAAGCTAGATGACCAGTGGGAGAGCGACCCGACCACAACAACCCGAAGGTATGTGTAATTACCAAGGATGGAGGAGAAACCACTAGCACCGTCTCCAGAGACCACCTAAAACGGTGCCCCAAGCAACTGCAGAGTCCAAGTGAAGATCAAGATGACCTTGAGCCCGCAGAGGACAAGGAAGAAATGGTCAGCACCGTTCTCGGAGAGTTCCCCCGGTCCTGGACTCGGATAAACGACGCAATAGTGGTACCCATCCTACACTTCCTTCAACCAACCCAGCAGGAGCCTACAGGAGAGCAGGAAGAACAAGAGGAGCAATCAGCCCCGGAGGCAGAAGAACCCATGCCAGCAGCCCAGGAGAGTCAACCCTCTGCTGACAGTGAGCCTGCCATGCCTGCGGTAAACCAAAGGACCCACAGACAGCTGCCTGCACTGCCTGTATGTAAACCCAGCTAGTAGCTATACCCTAAATGATAGTGGGGAAAGCCAGATTAGACCACCACCAGACAGTGGGTTACGCAGGTCAACCCGGAGCACTAGGGGTCAAATACCTGCTCGCTGGAAGATCTAAATGCAAAGTATATATTTAATGTTTTATGTTTGTTACCTGATTATTAATACTGTTTACCAGTTTTCCTAGATCAATGGACTGACAAGTCATGGACACTGAATGGCCGGAACTGTCTTGTAGATAGTTGCACTTGGTGCCCTCTTGCGAAGATGGCCACAGAAGAAAAACCTGTCCGGCGTGGCTCCCTTGTGGTCCAAGGTAGGTAGCTAAGCCTTGTCGCCACGCCCAAGGCCAGGAACTTGGGGTTTATGGAGACAGGTCCCCGCACCGTTCAAGACTTCACCTAGTTGGGTGACATGGACACCCGGTCACAGAAGCGCCGTGACCTTAAGGACAAAATGTACTTGTATATATGTTATGTTATTGTTTATACCCTGTATTTGTGTTTCCTGCTTAGTTCGGAGTACTAAATTTTACTAGGGGGGAATGTGTCACCCCAGGCCTGGATGCCACAAACAATAATCTGTGTCTGAGAGCAGGAGGGAGGTCCCCTGGTTAGGGACCATTAGCATGCAGCACCTCCTGTCCCAGGCCAGTAGGGGGAGCTGGCTGCCCTATAAAAGCTGGAACTGGGGCAGGGTTAGAGAGACCAGAACCCACTTCTGAAGTGACCAGAAGGGTTCTCAGAGAAGAGGGACAGGTTAGCAGCAGCTGAGGAGTCCATGAGGCAGAGGAGAAACTGCAAGCCAGGGACAGAGGCGACGAGAGGCGGTCCTGGCTGAGAGAATCACACAACCAGACATTGGGGTCCGAGGCTGTCAGGGATATAAGCCCAGCAGCAGAGAACCAACCCGCGAGGGATTTCAAGTCCCTTGGCCTAAGAAGCCTGGAGGCTCCGCCACACAGAGGGACCAGTACAGCGAGGAGAAAGCAAAAGGTACCCAAGGCCCGAGTCGCAAGCCATACAGGCGATAAGTACATGGCCAGCTCAGGGATGTGGGCTATTACACCACGAAGAGGGGGATAGTCAGAAAGAGCATAGAGAGAACGGTAGGCCTACACACTCACCCTGACCAGTGGGGTTCCCCGAATGCTCTCAGACACCCAGGCCCATTCCTAACCAGTACTACTGTTGGGTCATTAATAATATCTACAATAAAGACCCTGAACTGTTTGAAGCGGACTCTGAACTCTTACTATTGCGGCCTGCACTATCACCCCCAACATCCACCTACACTGCCCTGAGGCTACACTCTTCCCTTGGGGAGTTATCCTACCCCTGTGCTGCACACCAACACCAGCCTCTGCGGTCTGCCTTGCAGCGGCGGTTATCCCTGACCGCAATCCACGGGTGGCGTAGTCGGACATTCAAAACACTGATTGATAGACTGCTACAATCTGGTCTGACCCCCAGCATCGTACAGAAGCCCGGTTCCGGGTGCCCCACGGCCCAGGGGGCGAGTCATTGCCTTTTAGGCTCGTGGAGACGGAAGCATTCTGCAACCTCGTGGCGGCAGCCGTCCCTCTGTATTCGGTCCCCAGCTGCCACTATTTCTCCCGGTGTGCCGTTCCCGCATTACACAAGCACGTGTCCCAAAACATTAGCCGTGCTCTCAACAACGCAGTTACCAGTAAAGTCCACCTAACCACGGACACGTGGACAAGTGTTTGTGGGCAGGGATGGTACATCTCGCTGATGGCACACTGGGTTAACATAGTGGAAGCTGGGACCCAGTCGGACCTTGTGACGGAACACATCCTCGCGACGCCAAGGATTGCGGGCCCTAGGTCAATCAGGGTTGCCCTTACGGTCTACAGCTCCTGCACCTCATCCTCCTCAGCCTCCTCCTCCTCTTCAGCCTCCATCTCCGAAATGACTACATCAGTCACAAGCTGGAAGCACTGCAGCACTGCCTCGGCCAAGCGGCAACAGGCTGTGGTGAAGCTAATATGCTTAGGTGAAAAAACGCACAATGCTGAAGAGTTGTGGATAGCTCTGAAAGAGCAGGCTGATCTGTGGCTCACACCGCTGAACCTACAGCCAGGCATGGTTGTGTGTGACAATGGGTGGAACCTGGCGACGGAGAAATGACAGCCAGGGTAGATACGGTTTCCCTCTATGCCAGTCCTTTCAGTGAGCTAAAGAATATGGCTGTGGTGAAATACAACTCCCACTGAGAAGCTGTTTCAGATTGAAAAACATTGTGCCCACCAGAGGATTTGATTCTGAGGGCTAACCTTTCTCACCCGCTCAAGAGCCCCGTAGCAGCTGCAAAGTTAGCGCTATCATGAACTCTTCTGAGGTAGAAGCCAAGGCACACTAGCGGATTCTCTGGTGGGACCGTCCAACCCTGCCGAGAAGCAGTCCTGGCTAAGAAAAGTGTGTGGGAAGGTTCCTGGACACTCTATGGCTGCTTTTTTACTGAGGAGGAAACACATGCAAACACGGGGAGAACATACAAAGTCCTTGCATATGTTGTCCTTGCTGGGATTTGAACCCAGGATCCCAGCGCTGCAAGGCTTCAGTGCTAACCACTGATCCAATGTGCTGCCGTTCACCCTCTAATATCTAACAGGCTGGGGAAACTTGCACCCACTGCCACTCTATCTTCAGCTCCTTTGTGAGAAAATGTATTTGGGCAGCCATTCAGTCTACCAAATAAAATTCCTGAGAAGGAAATTGGGGATGGCTTCGCTACTGGTACTGGGGGCAGTGCTAATACCATGGCGTTGTACCATAGTTTGCTGGAAATATTCCAGGCTGGTAGGAGGCAAGCAAATTCCCACAGAAAAGTACCAGCAGTAATGTTCAGGCCACATTTCAAGTGCAAGCAGCTTTAGAGGACTTCCTGGGAGAAATGACACTCAGGATAGATACGGTTTCCCTCTATGCCAGTCCTTTCACCGAGCTAAATACAACTCTCAGCCAAAAAAGTTGTGGACTGGCTCCGTACCGTCCCTGGCCACATTCACTTGTCCACGTGTTTGTGGTTAGGCAGTCCTTCCCAGTAAGTGCACTGGGGAGGGCACGGTAATGTTGTGGGACCCATGCTTGTGGAAGGCGGAGGCGATACCGGGAAATATAGTGGCGGCTGGGGACTGAGTATGGACACCCGGCCGCCGCTGGCATGAGGTTGTGAAAAGCTTCCTCCTTCACGAGCTTAAAAGGCCATATTTCAAGTGCAAAGAGCTTCCCAGAAATCTGGCAGTTTAGTGTTGCAGCCTGTGGGTGGGTGGGTGGCTGGCTGCATACTTGCACTTGCATTCCAAGGAATGGGGTAGGGACAACTGAACGCTGCAGTGGGACAAGGACGTGGACGGTGATTGTTGCAAGTCTGCAACGACAGGTGCATGGCGGGAGGCATCTTCGCATGCGCCAAGGATCACTTATGATGGGCACACTTTTAGGCAGTGACCTGGGAGTCAGAGATGCTTCCAGAGGTCTTCCCCATGCTGTTCCCATGTCTTTTCAGCACTGTATGTATGTGTCTGATGATGTGTCACACACCACATGGCCAGATAAGGTTGTAAAATGTTAAAATGACATTTCCTGATGAATGCATTTGTCTTTGTTGAAAGCAATTCAAAAGTGCAAAAACGCATCAAAAACGCTACGTGTGAACATAGTCCAAGTTGTGGAGGAGTATTTTTGTTTTTGGTTATTTATTTTGCCTTATATACAAGTCATTGTACATATTTCTTCCAAAAATCCATTTTGGTTTCGTTTTTGTATGTTTTATTGTGAGTCCGTAAAAGTGGCATAATACTCTGACCACGTTGCTGACAGAAGTGACCTGGGAGTCAGAAATGCTTCCAGGGGTCTTCCCCATGCTGTTCCCATGTCATTTGAGCACTCTTCCCATCGATTTGGGCAATTTTTAGGCCCTCTGTAGACCCGCTGGGGAAAGCCGCCAGAAAAATTCTCAAGTTTCCCATAGACTTACATTGGGCTCGTTGCTCAGGTCGAGCACCCGAGTATTCCAATTTGCTCCACCCGAGCAACGAGTACCCGAGCATTTTAGTGCTCGCTCATCACTAAAAACTACATGACACTATACACATAGCGTGATTGTTGTTTTCAGAGGCAGGAACAGAGTAAGACAGTCCACATCCCTACAAAGCCATGACTAATTTCTGAAATTAGTAGACCTTGAAATTGTTTAGGGATTAATACAAGGGAAATCTAGTCCAGAAATTGAAGCAAAGATCCATTTAATTGGGCGCTTTGTGCTCGGAATGTCTCATCACATTTTCACATTGTATCACACATCATATGATGTTTTGCATTGGCCTGTCTTATCAGATTATCTTCGACAGATGTGGTATATCAATACAATTTCTTTGCATTTGAATAGTGAATGATGTTTGTTTATTGCCAAATTAGACATCTGTCTATTTATGCTGATAGAAAAGCAATTTCCTTCACTATCCTCTCACTAAGCAACTGTGAAATGATCTCTACTCATCAATACTGCTCCAGGGGGTGGGGTGACAATTGTAGAAGACCTTTTGGACTTTAGTAGAACAGAATAGTAAAGAAATAATTCATCTTGTCCTAACAAATTGAGTTGGTGAAAACAAAATCTCATGATTGCATTACATAGAGATCCAATGTGGCTAGCCCTTCATGGGGCAAATATATTATTATAGCAAAAGTTTAAAGGGTTGTAAAGTTGAAAAGTATGAAAATAAACATATATAAAAATATACATTTACTCAACTCACTGATCCTCCACAGCTATTATTCCATCTCAGTGCGCTACCAGTCTTTGTAATTCCTGCTCCAGCAATAAGATCCCAACATAGAACTATGAAGCAGCTGCCAATATAAATCACTGTATGGTTCAATAGTAGAAAAGAGAGTGTGGCGCCCTGCTGCGCATTGGTGCCACAGATCCTAGAGGGGTGTATGGACGGATTCCTCCACAAGAGGCCTTCACAACATACACACACCTCCACCTTCCACCTCAGACCACCAGAGGGAGCCCGGATAGGGATATAAAAAGGGAAGGTGGAGCTAGGCAGTTCAGTCTAGTCTGGGAGGCTGTCTAGTCTGCAGTCAAAAGTCAGTCCAGCTCAGACTCAGGGAGCTCAGTTAGTGAGCCCAAGGCGTGCCGACGCCGTAAGAGCGGTGAAGAGTAGCGAGGCCTACTGCCAGTGTGAAGCCTAGTGAGGGCCCCGAGCGTGGCCGAAGGCAAGTGGAGTAAGCGAGCTACATAGGGGGCAGAGGAGCTTAACCAGCGTCTGCAGGGATCCCTAAGGCCCAGCATAAACAACCGGAACCCCTGGTGAACTACATGTCCCAGGAACACCAAAAGCTGACTGTCATACCAGGGTCAGGAGTCACTGAGGCCCAAGAGACCGGGGAGTGTGATCTCCAACAGAAGGCCCTACCACCAGGTCAGCCGGTGCAAGACAGAGACCAAGTTAGGCCTAGCTCCAGGCAGGTCATAAACTTATCAGGAAAAGGCAAGAAACAGGAGGCCCCACACCCGCTCACTGGGGAGAGTCCCGATATGCACCCTTAACCCTGAAGTACCCTGGACCGTGCCCGAAACGCCACCAGTAAAGGTACTGAAGTGAACTGTTGTGAGTGTGCCTATTCTTCCTCTGACCCGGCTGGGTCCCCTGTGTCCTGCATCCCTTCTCCTACGCTGTCCTGAGGCCCCGCTCCACCTGTGGGGAGCTGCACCAACTAAGCTGCCTGAACACCGGCCTCAGAGGACTGTCGCAGCGCTGGTGATCCTCACCAGACACCACAGGTGGTGTCAAAAACTTTCCCTATCCCATATAACTTTCCCCATTCCTTGCTTTTTAAGAGTGACCCCAGGGTAGGGGCCCGGGCCCACTAACAGCAAGGCCCGGGCGCCGAGTAGTCGTCCCCATACCCTGGGCGCATCATCTCTTCCTGGCGTCACGAACAAGATTCCGTGCCCGCTGCGATGACGGAGTGTTGTGCCCGTTGCCACCGGGTACTGTGCGCCTTTAATCACAACTGTGTATTTAACTGTGGCGAAGATCGCCGCCATTGTTGTGCCGCCGAGCGGGAAGAAGGGCGCAACCGCAGGAAACTGAGAGGCGTACCTGCTGAAGCGCGCGAAGCCCCGAACTCGCCCCACGCCTCTACGTCAAACCAGGAAGCGCCAGGTCCTGGAAGGAGCGCCGGTGAACGCTCTGACGTAGGACGCAAGTGACGCAAGGTCATGAAGAAGACCGTCACCTGCGGAGCTGCGGCCTACCGGAAGAAAAGAAAAGAAGGTAGGCCACGGTTCGGTAGGGGGGCGCCAGAATGTCCGAAGAACAGCACAACGCCGGAGCACTGGTTAACTGCCCTGATCATCAACCCGCGATCGGCGCCAAGCAGGCCGAAGCAGCCGCTCCACCAACAGGGCTTGTAACCCCTGTCATACCCATGGCCCTACCGTACATCCCTGGAGCAAAGTGGCTCCCCCAGTACAGCGACAAACCAGATACCCTGTCTGGATTCAAAAGGAAAAAATGCGGTATACTGGACATGTACTCTATGACAGGCAAGCAAAGAGAGCCGCTGTTGTATTGGGACAATTGACAGGTGCTGCAGAGCGAGAAGTAGAAACCTGGTCGGCCGCAGACAAGGTGTCAGTGTCCGCAATCTTTAAAAAGTTACAGACTGTCTTTGAGAATCGTACTGAGACCGACCTCCGGATGAGGTTCTACAACTGCTCTCAGCAACCGGAGGACAGTGTTCGGGACTATGCCTGGCGTTTACAAGGGGCCCTGTGAGCTCTGAAACAGGTTAGTCCAACCAGCATCAATAATGAAAATAAAATGCTGAAGGAACAGTTTATCCGGGGACTGAGGTCTCAAGAGGAGAGCAGGACTGTGCATTGGTGGTCCCTGGATCATCCAGATGCCACCTTTGACACACTTAAGGACATGGCTATAAAAGGACTGCAGCCCCTGGAAACAACTGCTATCCAATGTTACCAGGGTGGGGCCACCCCAGTGCCCACAGCGTCCACCTTTTCCCCGGTGGCTGCTGAAGCCAAGGTTCCAGCAACGTGCCCTAGTGAGCTGGACAGCCTGCGCTCTGAAGTGCGTCAGTTGAGCAAAACCCTGACCACTGTACTGAGTGCCTTGCAGCTGCGGACGGAGCCCAAGGAGGAAGGGAGGATCCTGCTAGCCGACAGCCCTGAGGATGTCCCCTGGATGAGAAGGAGGAGGAGGACAACGCCACCCCCTGGGAGGACCAGCGACCAACGCCGCCCGCCGAAGGACCCTGTCTGCCACCGCTGCCACAAGACAGGTCACGCCGTCTGGAGCTGTCCTTTAAACAAGCAAACCCTGGGGCCGAGGGCCGACACCCAGGAGTAGACCCCCTCAGGTCCATCAAATTGGTACCGCAGGTTTGTGGGAGGAAGACCTTTCCTGTCCATCGTGCTGGACGGCATCGCGACACCCGCTCTGCTGGACACAGGATCTCAGGTAACCATCATGCTTGATGTCCTCTACAAAAGGTTCTGGTCCATAGACGAACGTCACCCACCAGATCCAAATCTTTCCGTCTATGCCTCAAACGGCCTCCCCCTTAATCTAGTCGGGGTTAAGGATGTGGCAGTAAAGGTGGGAAGAGTGGAACTGAAGGACCGGGGACTAATTGTAGTAGAGGCTAATCCTGATGATACAGACTTGTATATGGTACTTGGCACAAATATTGTTAGTTACTGTTTGGGAGAAGTGGTGTTATTGCTCCAACAGATAGCTGACACTGCCAGACCAGGGCAGAGGAGGGCGCTCCAGAAAGAGATCCGAGCCCTTAAGTACCAGCAACAGGTAAAGTTAACAGGCGGTGAAATTGGTGACAGACTCGGTATCCATTGTGATTCCCCCGATGAGTGAAATGCTGATTTGGTATAGAGCAGCAATAGGTCTCAAAGGACGGAGCTACCAGGCGGTAGTAGAACCCCTTAGCTCGGAACATAGACCTACACTCTTGACTGCCAGAGGGGTAGTGGATGTACACAATGGGAGGGTGCCCGTACGCCTCCTAAACTATGGGGAGGACGAGGTTAGATTACTACGCTACGCCACTGTTGCCAAACTGTACACAGTAAATAACAACTCCATACACACGGCGGAGTCCTTAACCTCACCAGACGAAGTGGAGGATAATGACCCGGGAACCCAGGTGGAGGATTGGTGTCAACAGCTCCATGTTGGGACAGACACCACTCCTGCCCATCAGAAGCAGGGTGTACACCGGGTGGTTCAGGAATATTAGCAGGTATTCAGTAAGCACCCACTTGACTTTGGGAGGATTAAGGGGGTTCAACACCATATCCCCACAGGTGACCATCCACCCATCAAGGAACGTTACAGGCCTATACCACCAGCACACTACCAGAAGGCGAAGGAGATGTTGCACGACATGAAGAAGGCAGGGGTAGTAAGGGATAGTTGTAGTCCCTGGGCAGCTCCCCTAGTTCTGGGCAGGAAAAAGGACGGAAGCATGAGAATGTGTGTAGATTACAGACAAGTAAATCGCATTACACATAAAGATGCATACCCTTTACCATGTATAGAGGAATCCCTGGCTGCCTTAAAGTCTGCAAATTACTTCTCCACCCTTGACCTCACTAGTGGGTACTGGCAAGTAGCTGTTGCTGAGGAGGATCGGGAGAAGACGGCCTTCACCACCCCGATGGGACTCTGCGAGTTCAATAGTATGCCGTTTGGACTCTGCAATGCCCCCTGGAACGTTGCAGAGATTGATGGATTGCTGCCTGGGACACCGCAACTTCGAGACTGTACTACTATACCTGGATGACGTGATAGTGTACTCCAAAACGTATGAGAACCACTTGAAGCACCTGGCGGAGGTATTTGAGTCGCTGTCCCAGTATGGGATGAAGCTGAAGCCCTCAAAGTGCCACCTGCTCAAGCGAAAGGTACAGTACCTGGGGCACATCGTTAGTCCAGAGGGGTAGCACCAGACCTGGAGAAGGTCACTGCCATCCAGAAATGGGCCGGAGCCGAAGAGCCTCAAGGAGGTACGTCAGTTCCTGGGACTAGTCGGGTATTACCGGAGGTTTGTGAAGGACTATACCAAGAAAGCGGCGCCTCTGCAAGACCTCCTGGTGGTAGGACAGTCCGGGAGAGGCAGAAACCCCCCATTCCAGTGGGGTAAGGAGCAATCTGAATCCTTTGAGGTGATGAAGGGGATCCTGACCGGCGAAGAGATTCTAGCCTACCCTGACTACAGCCAACCGTTCCTGCTGTACACTGATGCCAGCAACGAAGGATTAGGAGCTGTACTGAGTCAGAAGCAGAATGGCCGAGAGAAGGTGATCGCCTATGCAAGCAGGAAGCTCCGCCCGACCGAGAGGAACCCAGAGAAGTATAGCAGCTTCAAGTTGCAGTTCCTGGCCCTGGTCTGGGCCATCACCGAGCGGTTCAAGCACTACCTAGCCTCCAGTAAATTCACTGCCTTCACTGATAACAACACCTTTACTCATCTAGAAACAGCCAAGTTAGGAGCCATGGAGCAACGATGGATGGCTCGGCTGTCAAATTACCAATTCACTATTAAGTACCGGGCGGGCCGCAAGAACGCCAACGCCGATGCCCTTTACAGGATGCCTCACTGAAGAAGAAGTGGATGACCTGGAGGAGATTGAACTACCTGCCTTTCATCAGAATGGAGTGGTCCACGAGCAACGAGCCTCCAGGAGGCCTCGCGGTAAGACGTTAAACCCCCTGCCTCACCACAGCTGGAAGGAGACCTAGGACAGCGACCCGGTTGTCAGCCGTATCAAAGAGCTGATAAAAAAGTTCCTCCCTGGAGAAGGACCCGTCTCTATCAGCCAAGCAGCTGTGGAATGAGAAGAGCCGGCTGTTCATTTATAGAGAGAAGCTGTGCCGGAGGTACATCAACCCCAAAACCTATGAGATGGTATGGCAGATAGTGGAGCCCAAGACAGACATCCAGATGGTGTTGGAAGCCTACCACGATCAGGCGGGGCACTTTGGCTGGAAGAAGCTAGAAACCCTGCTGAAGTGTCGGTTTTATTGGGTAGGAATGCGCAGTTCCATTGAAAGGTGGTGCCGGAATTGTGGACCCTGTAGCCTCAGAAGAAAAGACTACAGCAGCCAGAAGGCACCCCTGCAACCCATAAAGACAACTTGACCTTTGGAGAAAGTGGCCCTGGATCATGTCAAGCTGTCACCCAGCATGTCAGGATATTCCTATGCCCTGACCATGGTGGATCACTACTCCCGGTTCCTGGTGGTCGCCCCCGTCAAGGATCTGACGGCAGAAACTGCGGCGAAGACGTTCCAGGCGTACTTCTGCAGGTCCCATGGATACCCAGAGCAGGTGCTGACAGATCAAGGCCCAGCCTTTGAAGCCAAACTGTTCAAGGAGTTCTGCCATCTGTACGGGTGTAAAAAGATCCGGACTACACCGTACCACCCCCAAACCAACGGTATCTGTGAAAAGATGAATAACATCGTCATCAACCTGCTGAAGACCTTACCACTAGAGGAGAGAAATCAGTGGCCAGACCTACTACCTGACCTGGTAGATCTGTACAACCACATACCTGTGAGTTCCACCAATTGTACTCCAGCATATCTCATGCGAGCAAGACTCGGGAAGTTGCCCATGGACCTGGAGCTTGGTGTAGTAGAACCAGAAGCAGATATGTCCACTGAGGACTGAGACACGACCGGACAGGAGCAGTACAGAAGAAAAGGCCTGTGTCGAAGACAGTCTCACTCGGGTAAGGGACAAGCAGGAAGCCCATTACAATAAAAGTGTGCCCGCAGAACCCTTCACACCAGGAGAAGTGGTGTTAAAGAGGAAAAGGAGAAACCACAAACTTGATGACCAGTGGGAGAGAGAACCCTACACTGTGTTAAATTCAAGATTTCATAACAGGAAGACCTGTTTGATTAGTAAAGACGGAGGAATATCGACTGCAACGGTATCTAGAGACCATCTGAAGTTGTGTCCAGACCTGCTAAAGCCCCAAGAAGAAGTGCCTCTCACCGTACAGGAGGAGCCTAAAGAAACAGTACTCCATACTGACTTAGGAGATTTCCCGGCAGATTGGCCTCAACTAGGAGGAGCAGTAATAATACCTGTGATCCACTTCTTTCAACAGCCAGAAGACTCTCCACAGCAAGTAGAGCCTGTAAGTGCTTCAGAAGAGCCTGCTCAAGAAGAATCCCCGGAAGAAGGATCCCCGGTTGGAGCAGAGCAAGAAGGCCCAGCCAATGATACCATTGCCAGTCGGGTAGAGAGGTTAAGGCAACCCTGCAGTTCCCCAACACTAAGAACTGACAGAATGGGAGGGAGTGCAAACACTAGTGCCTCACGCATCCCAGTACCACGTAGGTCGACACGTAGCACACGAGGTCAGACCCCTGTCAGATACAGAGAGTAAAGAAGGAAACTCTGACAGTGTAAATAGTTGCCCCTGGGGTATTATATTGTGTATTTTCCAATATGTATTTATTAACTAGTGTTTTGCCTTATAATGGACAATCTAAGTGAAATGGACACTTCCCTTGTTGCTTTTAGTTACCCGTAAGGGTACATAAAGAACTTTGTGTCTGAGGACTGTGTGCAGCCCAAAAACCGCTTCTTGTAAATAATTGCACTCCCTGGAGTGCCCCTTTAGGTGACCTCAGAAGAAAAACCTGTCTGGTGTGGCACTAACGGAGGTCCAACTCAGGATCTCCATGCCCTGCAGCCACCCCAGGGCTTACGTTGAGGGTTTTGGGCAGGTCCCTCAAGCTACCAAGTACTCTACCCTGTGAGATGGACATCCTGTCAGGGAACCTCACCGGAAGAGACTTGAATTCTGGGGTTGCTTACTATATTGTACATATATATTTATTATTTATAATGTTTTATATGTAACGTTTAAGCAAAGTGCCTCCCATAAAGGGAAGAGTTATTGTATTGTTGTTATAAAAAGTACTTCAGTCCGGGAGTACTGAGCTTTGCTAGGGGGGAATGAGGCGCCCTGCTGCGCATTGGTGCCACAGATCCTAGAGGGGTGCATGGACGGATTCCTCCACAAGAGGCCCTCACAGCATACACACACCTCCACCTTCTACCTCAGACCACCAGAGGGAGCCCGGATAGGGATATAAAAAGGGAAGGTGGAGCTAGGCAGTTCAGTCTAGTCTGGGAGGCTGTCTAGTCTGCAGTCAAAAGTCAGTCCAGCTCAGACTCAGGGAGCTCAGTTAGTGAGCCCAAGGCGTGCCGACGCCGTAAGAGCGGTGAAGAGTAGTGAGGCCTACTGCCAGTGTGAAGCCTAGTGAGGGTCCCGAGCGTGGCCAAAGGCAAGTGGAGTAAGCGAGCTACATAGGGGGCAGAGGAGCTTAACCAGCTCACCCCACAACCATTTACCGTACACCGGGTCCGCGTCTGCAGGGATCCCTAAGGCCCAACATAAACAACCGGAACCCCTGGCAAACTACATGTCCCAGGAACACCAAAAGCTGACTGTCATACAAGGGTCAGGAGTCACTGAGGCCCAAGAGACCAGGGAGTGTGATCTCCAACAGAAGGCCCTACCACCAGGTCAGCCGGTGCAAGACAGAGACCAAGTTAGGCCTAGCTCCAGGCAGGTCATAAACTTATCAGGAAAAGGCAAGAAACAGGAGGCCCTACACCCGCTCACTGGGGAGAGTCTCAATATGCACCCTTCACCCTGAAGTACCCTGGACCGTGCCTGAAACGCCACCAGTAAAGGTACTGAAGTGAACTGTTGTGAGTGTGCCTATTCTTCCTCTGACCCGGCTGGGTCCCCTCTGTCCTGCATCCCTTCTCCTACGCTGCCCCGAGGCCCCGCTCCACCTGTGGGGAGCTGCACCAACTAAGCTGCCTGAACACCGGCCTCAGAGGACTGTCGCAGCGCTGGTGATCCTCACCAGACACCACAGGTGGTGTCACAAACTTTCCCTATCCCATATAACTTTCCCCATTCCTTGCTTTTTAAGAGTGACCCCAGGGTACGGGCCCGGGAGCCGGCCACCGCGAAATCCCCCCAAAACTAATAGCAAGGCCCGGGCGCCGAGTAGTCGTCCCCATCTCCTGGGCGCATCAAGAGTTGTATGACCCAAAGGTAGGAATGGGCACCTTGCAGTGGAGCTAAGAGATGAAAAGTCTTAATTAATGCATAAGCAACACCATGGTCACCAGATTTCACAATACAAACTGCATACTTTATTATCTACTTTCCTCAACATTAAAATTGCAACACAAAGAAGGAAAAGTTGTGGAATTCTGAAAACAAAGTTGATATATTTGTGATATATTTTGTAGTATTATTTTTCCTTTTAGTTTATTTCGTGATACTTAGTTGCATCTCTTTTACTCAGTCAGATACTTTTTGGTTATAGGAATTTTGTTTGGTCAGTCAGGCTCAGACAGAGACTGAATACATCCATCTTTCGAGCTCTCTAACTCTTTAATTGGATATTGCTCACTTGAATATCAAGAAGTTACAGTCATGCTAACATAGATCTTCTAAGTAAACACACCAGCCTCATTGGGTCTTAGAGATCTACACGATGTACTAATGCAAATATGATCCAGGACATTAATACTGATGACTTTTCCATAGCATAGGTCATCAATATCAGTTCCATTCATTACCACTACTCAATGTATGGAGTTGCGTCACTTACTGTGCTCCACAAGATCTTCAATCAGTTGATTAATGGGGATGCTGGGAGTCGTAACCCCACCGAACGGATAAGGATAAGTCATCATTAATGATGATTGAGCAAACCCGTGGAAGTTCGTGTTCTGCCGAACTTGAGTCCAAAGTTTGGTTTGTATACTAAAACTTGACCCCTGGAACTGAACCAGTAAATGGGGACCCAAACTTTGCTGCTGTAAAATGGTCATAGTAAGGGCTAGGGGACTGCAAAAGGAAGCAAAATGGGGGTAAGCGCAGGACAATTACCTTGCAAACAAATGTGCATAAGAAAATGAGTTAAAAATGAATTTAAAAAATAATCTTAAACCAGGATGCGGAGATCCAGGTGGAGGAGTGAAGCAGTGCCTTACATGTGTATTTTACTGTACTTGTTAACAAATAAATTAATAAATAAAAAAAACAATGTGGGGTCCTCCCTGTTTTTAATAACCAGCTAAGGGAAAGCAGACAGCTGTGTGCTGGTCCCATTACGTTGAGAAGGGGCCAATATCCATGGACCTTCTCAGACTTTTAATATCAGCCCCCAGCTGTCTGCTTTGCCTTAGCTGGTTGTTAAAAATAGGGGGGACCACACATTATTTTCTTAGGGTCCGCTGACATCAAGACCAGGGGTTAGTAATGGAGAGGAGTCTATCAGACACCCCCATTATTAACCCTATTGTCAAAAGAAAGAAGCACACACATAGAAAAGTCCTTTATTTGTAAAAAGCACTCCCCAACAATTTGCCTTTTCACCCCATTTATTACAATAAAAAAACAATCCACAGGATCCAGCGTAATTCAAATGGAGGTCCCACAATGATTCCTGTCTTCTTCATCCAGAGTATGGAGTTACGTTCAAAGAACAAAGCACCATGTGCTGGATCGACAGCCACTGCTGGGTCTCATGTTGTACTCCGTGAGTCCTGGCTGCTGTGGACTGAGGTGATGTCAGCAAGGCTACTTCAGTTCACAGCAGACTGTTCTCACGAGGGCTGCATGAGTGCTGGACTGATGAGCAGTGACATCATGGCAGTGGCTGCTGCTCCAGTGTATGGAGCTTCGTTCTCTGAACTGAGCTCCATACACTGGATGAAGAAGATGGGGATCATCATGGGACCTCCATTTGTATTATGGACTCTGGACCCTATGATAATAATTGGAGGAAAGAGGGTAATAGTCATTGAGTTCTTTTTACAAATAAAGCTGTGTATGTGTTTCTTATTTTTGATTACGGGGTTAGTAATGGGGGTGTCTGACAGACGCTTCTCCATTACTAACCCCAGGGGTCTGAGGTCAGCGGACATTACACAGCTGACATCAACCCCAAAACTATTTCCCTGATTGCCAATGCACCAGGGCAATCGAAAAGAGCCGAGGTTAAGCACCAGATTTGGAGCATCTAATAAATGCGCTATTTCTGGGGTGGCCGAGGGCTAGCCTTATTAGGCTGGGAAGGGGCCAATATCCATTGCTCTTCCCAGCCTAATAATATCAGCCCCCAGCTGTTTCCTTAGCCTTAGCTGGTTATTAAAAATAGGGGGGATCCAACATAAATTTTAGGGTCCCCCCATTTTTAATAACCAGCAAAATCAAAGCAAACAGCTGGGGCTGATATTAATAGCCTGGCAAGGGCCATGGATATTGGCCCCTTCCCAGCATTATAAGACCCGCTCACAGCTGTATTTTTTCCCTTGGCTGGTTATAAATATAGAGGGGACCATAAGTCATTTTTAAAAATTATTTATTTTACACTGTCAGGCCGGGTCACGTGATGCACCAGCCAATCACAGCCATGCCATGCGCTGCAGCTTTTCAACAAGCTTTACTAGGCTGCCAAACATGAACAGTAGTGATGAGCGAGCATGTTCGCTACTGCTCGGTACTCACCCAAGCATCTCACTGCTTGACATGCTTGGCACTCGCCAAGTATTTCCGGGGTTGCTCAGCGGGAGCTCGGGTCTCCTCCCTGCATGTTTGGTGCTCTTTAGAGAGCCAATGAACATGCAGGGATTGCCTGCCACTCACTGTAATGCCGTAGCCATGTTGGTTGTGGCATTACAGTGATTGGCTGGACGCACAGGGTCATCAGGTCTATATCCGATCTGGTGCCGCCATGCTCGTCACAGTCACTCCGGAATCAGACAGTGTAGATAGAGCTACTGCTGAGCTAGGGAGAGATTCGCTTGTTTCTAGTTAGTGTATGTGTACAGACTATATTAGAGACACATATCCATCTCAGCAAATAGTCCTTCTGAGGACTAATCCATCTGCAGAGATATCAGGCAGGCAGTGTATATAGGCAGGCAGGGTATATAGCGGACTGCAGTGCACATAGCACAAGAGGCTCCATTCCAGTTCTGCCTTCTGCTGCTGTTAGATATTTCTAGACAAGGCCCAGGCCTCAGGGGCCAGGAATAATTTTTTGGGGATCTTAATCCTCATTATTTGCTTAAAAAGCAATCCAGAGAACACGGTTTTTCTGCGCCATTTGCTTGTTGGTACTGCAGAATGCAGCCAGGTCCTTTCCATATTACAGCGCTAAAAATCCAGCTATTTAAAACTGTGTTTTCTCCGTCACACAGATCACATATACGTTTTCAGAAAATACTGCCATTTCTGGCCTCCATTAAAAATTTGTTTCAGTGTGTCAGTGAAGCAATTCACAGCAGTTTGCTGTTCAAAATAGTTACCTACAGGCCAGGCATTTAAAACTGTGTTTTCTCCGTCACACGGATCACATACACGTTTTCAGAAAATACTGCCATTTCGGATCTTCATTAAAAATTTGTTGCAGTGTGTCAGTGAAGTAATTGACACCAGTTTGCTGTTCAAAATAGTTACCTACAGGCCAGGTATTTAAAACTGTGTTTTCTGCGTCACACAGATTACATATAGGTTTTCAGAAAATACAGCATTTCTGACCTCCATTAAAAATTTGTTTCAGTGTGTCAGTGAAGCAATTGACCCCAGATTGCTGTTCAAAACAGTTACCTACAGGCCAGGTATTTAAAACTGTTTTTTCGGCGTCACACGGATCACATATACGTTTTCAGAAAATACTGCCATTTCTGGCCTCCATTAAAAAAAATTTTTAGTTTGTCAGCAAAGTTTTTGACACCGGTTTGCTGTTCAAAATAGTTACCTACAGGCCAAGTACTCAAAACTGTGTTTTGTCCGTCACGTAGATTACATATACATTTCAGAAAATATTGCCATTTCTTGCCTCCATTAAAAATTTGTTTCAGTCTGTCAGTGAAGCAATTGACACCAGATTGCTGTTCAAAATAGTTACCTACAGGCCAAGTACTCAAAACTGTGTTTTCTCCGTCACACCGATCACATATACGTTTTCAGAAAATACTGCCATTTCGGATCTTCATTAAAAATTTGTTGCAGTGTGTCAGTGAAGCAATTGACACCAGATTGCTGTTCAAAATAGTTACCTACAGGCCAGGCATTTAAAACTGTGTTTTCTCCGTCACATGGATCACATATCTACGGTTTCAGAAAATACTGCCATTTCTGGCCTCCATTAAAAATTTGTTGCAGTGTGTCAGTGAAGCAATTGACACCAGATTGCTGTTCAAAATAGTTACCTACAGGCCAGGTATTTAAAACTGTGGCTTCAACGTCACATGGATTACATATACGTTTTCAGAAAATACTGCCATTTCTGGCCTCCATTAAATTTTTTTTTTCAGTGTGTCAGCAAAGTTTTTGACACCGGTTTGCTGTTCAAACTAGTTACCTACAGGCCAGGTATTTAAAACCGTGTTTTCTCCGTCACACAGATCACATATACGTTTTCAGAAAATACTGCCATTTCAAATCTTCATTAAAAATTTGTTGCAGTGTGTCAATGAAGCAATTGACACCAGTTTGCTGTTCAAAATAGTTACCTACAGGTTAGGTATTTAAAACTGTGGTTTGTCCGTCACACAGATCACATATAAGTTCGCTCCAAATTCAGTCATTTGTTGTGAGCGTGGAAGATATTGTCCTCCATTTAAAATGGGCAAGGCACGTGGCTAGGGACGGGAAACTGGACATGATCGTGATGATGGTGCATGCAGACGTCGAGGCCGAGGGCAAACTGAAATTGTGCCATAACAAACACCCACATCTTCTCGCTCGACCTTCCTGTCCCAATTAATAGGGGACAACAGAACACCACTATTGAACACAGAGCAGTGTCAAAAGGTTATTGGTTGGATAGCAGCTGATGCTTCCAGTCACTTAGCCGCCACCACCACCACCTTGTCTTCCACACGGTCAAGTCTCAGTAGCTGTGAGTCTGGACCGCATATTCCTCACCCTAAACCTCCTTCCTCCCACCATGCCGAGTGCCCAGAGACAACTGATCCCACACTTGGACACTCCGAAGAGCTGTTTACTTTCCCATTTATAGATTCGGGCCTCTTGCCCGGTCCACTTGAAGCGGAGCAAGAGGAGATCGCATGCAGCGATGCCCAAACATTTGAGCAGCCACGGTCACACTAAGGCGACGGTGGGAAAGTGTCACGAGAGGTGGACGATGATGAGACACAATTTCCAGAAAGTCAGGAGGAGGACCAGAGTGCGGTAGTGGAAGACGAGGTGGTGGATGATATAGTAACTGACCCAACCTGGCAGGAGGACATGCAGAGCGAGGACAACAGCACACAGGGGGAGGGGGGCAGAACACCCCAACAGGCAGGAAGAAGCAGTGTGGTGGCCGCAGACAAAAGGCAGGCAACCGTTCACCGTAACACCAACACGAGGGACGTTGCCAGTACAACTGTTATGTCTTCCCGAGTCTGGTTGTTTTTTATAGACTCTGCCGATAACCCCAAAAAGGCCATTTGCACCACCTGCCAGGCCAGCATCAGCAGGGGTGGCAAAACGACCAGCCTGACCACCACCAGCATGATCAGGCACATGGCAGCAAAGCACCCGACTTTGTGGGCCAAACCCCATAGTCCAGGAACAGTGTCTGCGGGTGGCACCATTGCTTCTTCCGCTGTTGTGCATGCAAGCCAATCCCCTGTCCATGGTGCATGCGAAGATGCCTCCAGCCCTGCACCTTTCATTGCACACTCTCAAGTAGCAGCATCAGGAAGCACATCCTTGTCCCAGCGCAGCGTTCAGTTGTCCATATCCCAGTCTTTGGAACACAAGCGCAAATCCGCAGCCAACGCCCCACAGGCCACAGTACTAAATTCCCACATTTCACGACTGCTTGCGCTCGAAATGTTGCCTTTTAGGCTCGTGGAGACTGAAGCATTCCGCAACCTGATGGCGGCAGCTGTCCCTCGGTACTCGGTCCCCAGCTGACACTATTTCTCCCGGTGTGCCGTCCCCATATTACACAAGCACGTGTCCCAAAACATTAGCCGTGCCCTCAATAATGCAGTTACCGGGAAAGTCCACCTAACCACAGACACATGGACAAGTGCTTGTGGGCAGGGACGGTACATCTCGCTGACGGCACACTGGTTTAACATAGTGGAAGCCGGAACCCAGTCGGACCTTGGGACGGAACAAGTCCTCCCGACGCCAAGGATTGCGGCCCTAGGTCAATCAGGGTTGCCCCCACAGTCTACAGCTCCTGCACCTTATCCTCCTCAGCCTCCTCCTCCTCTTCAGCCTCCATCTCCGAAATGACCACATCAGTCACAAGCTGGAAGCACTGCAGCACTGCCTCGGCCAAGCGGCAACAGGCTGTGCTGAAGCTAATATGCTTAGCTGAAAAACCGCACAATGCTGAAGAGTTGTGGACAGCTCTGAAAGAGCAGGCAGATCTGTGGCTCACACCGCTGAACCTACAGCCAGGCATGGTCGTGTGTGACAATGGCCAGAACCTAGTGGAGGCTCTGAGGCAAGGCAAGCTCACACACGTATCATGCCTGGCCCATGTGCCTAACCTCGTGGTTCAGCGGTTTCTCAAATCCTACCCGGAATTGCCGGATCTGCTTGCTAAAGTACGCCGCCTGTGTGCCCATTTTAGAAAGTCAGCTACAGCTTCCGCCGCCCTTGCCGTGTTTCAGCAGCGTTTGCAGCTTCCGGCTCACAGACTGGTATGTGATGTCCCCACGCGTTGGAACTCTACACTACAGATGTTGGGAAGGATTTGTGAGCAGAAGAGGGAAGTTGTTGAGTACCATTATCAACAAGGCTATCGGTATTCAGTTCAGACTCCACACATATGACCTCAGGAGTGGACATGGATGTCAGACATATGTACCATCCTCCAAAACTTTGAGGACTCCACCAAGATGGTGAGCGGCGTTGACGCCATAATTAGCGTCACCATCCCGCTTCTCTGTCTTCTGAAACGCTCTCTGCTCACAATCAAAGAGGATGCATTGCAGGCGGAGCACGATGAGATGGAGCAAGGAATCATACAGGGTGATTACACACAGCCCAGCCTCATCTCATCCCAATGTGGATTGGGTGACAATGAGGAAGAGGAGGATGAGGATGAACAGGAGCTAGTTTCATGCGCTATAGACAGTACTACCTGCACAACTGTCATACCGTCTGTTCAGCTTGGATGGCCAGAGGACAGAGAGGAGGAGGAGGAGGAGAGCATGGTCAGTCATCCTCTTGGTGAGGACACGGAAGTCTTGCCTGTTAGCAGTCTGGCACTCATGGCTGAGTTTATGTTACGCTGCCTTTCCAATGAACCTCACGTTCTCAAAATTTTGGGTGACAGCCATTACTGGTTGGTGACACTTTTAGACCCACGCTATAAGGAGAACTTTATATCTCTTATTCCTGAGACAGGTCTACAAAATTGGGGCAGTACCAGAAGGCCCTTGTTGCAGAACTATTAAAAAAATTCTCATCTCAAAACGCTGGCGGCAGAGGTCACAGTTCGCTGGACAACCAAGAAGTACAGGCGAGAGAGACACAAATGCAATCCAGCAGAGGCAGGGGAACACTGTCAAAGTTCTGGGACAGTTTTCTCAGACCCTCCCATCGCACAGGCCCTGAAGTGCGGGGTACTCTCACAAGGAAAGCAAAGTTTGGGAAGATGCTGAGAGAGTACCTTGCCGACAGTACCAACGTCCTCCATGATTCCTCTGTGCCTTTTAATTATTGGGTATCCAAGCTGGATACATGGAATGAACTGGCTCTCTATGCCGTGGAGGTCCTGGGCTGCCCTGCCGCTAGCGTTTTATCAGAGCGGGTTTTTAGTGCCGCTGGTGGAATTATAACTCATAGCGCATCTGCCTGTCAACTGAAAATGCTGACAGGCTGACTTATAAAAATGAACAAGGGCTGGATTGGGCCAGACTTCTCAACATCACCGAATGATAGCAGCGTAACATGAGCTCAAATCCAGTGTATTTTTTTGGGAGGTGTATTCCCATGCACCTCTTCACACCCACACATGGGTATACGCTTCCTGATTTTGGCTATTTGCTCTTGTCCTCCTCCTTCTGCTCATCCTCCACCACCATATCACCAGGGTGACCATGGTCCGTGATGCAACACCCACATAATATTTTTAAAGGGTGTTTATGATTCTCGTAAAAAAAAAAAAATTATACAGTATGTTCATGTATACCTCCTAGGGGTAAATGTTTGTCAGCCCATACACTTAGTGTATGGGTATTCCAAGTATAGGAGACCCGCTCCTTTCTAATGGGAACATTTTTTTATGAGGCCCTCTAAGTCTCTTCCAAGGGGCAATTTTTGGCAGCCCTTGCATTCACTGCATAGGCCAACACTATGGGAGACCCTCTCCTTTCTAATGAGAATTTGTCGTTACTGTGGCCCTGCTCTATGTGTCTTTAAATTCTTGGTGGAGTTTTTCCTAAAATTGGTCAGCCGTTGGACTCACTGCATACCCTATAACTGTATAGCAGACTCTCTCCTTTCTAATAGTAATTTGTCGTTACTGTGGCCCTGCTCTATGTGTCTTTAAATTCTTAGTGGGGTTTTTCCTAAAATTGGTCAGCCGTTGGACTCACTGCATCTAATATATAAAGCTGAATGTGTGTGTATGTATGTATGCATGTGTGGCACCCCAGGGGTCTGGTTTCCACAGTAATAGCAATATTACGTCTGTGAGCAGGTGGGAGGTCTTCTGGTCAGGAATCCTATGCATGCCACACCTCCTGCCCAGTCCTGGGAGGGGAAGAACTTCCCCTATATAAAACTAGGGCTGAGGCAGGGTTAGAGGGAGAAAGAGCAGAGAACACAGACAGAGACACAGTCTGGTCTGTAGTGTAGCAGCTTTAGGGAAAGAAAGATCAGGAGCTCTGTGGGAGCTGTGCTAAAAGAGATCAGGGGCTGGAAGCTGTAGAGCTCGCCCTTATTGAAGAGTTCTTACCGGACCCGGAGTCCGAGGCTGTGGGGATTAATCCTTACCCAGCAGCAGAAACCGACCGGCAGGGGATTTCAGGTCCTCTGGCCAAGAAACCCGAAGGCACGGTCACACGCAAGGGACCAGCACCGCGACGTGGAGCGGAAGCTACCAGAAGGCGCCGAGTCACCGGCCATACGGGTGAGCACCACACGGTACACTTAGGGACGTGGGCTACTTTTATCAGCCTCTAGCAAGGTAGCCAGAAGAGTACGATTAGTTGGGGAGGCCTACAACTCCGCCTGGCCAGGGTAGATCCCATCAGCTCACGGACTGACCAGGCCCCGATCGCTAGCCAGTACTCCGGGAGGGTCTACCCTGTCACCAGTAAAGACCCAAAACTACACCGCACCGTCTCTGAGTGGTTCCTGCTACCCCCCTTCAAACACGTCGGCTGCCCTGAGGCCATACCCCTCCCGTTGGGGGTTCTACCAGCTACGCTGCACAACCTTACCACCGGCCTCAGCGGTCTGCCCTGCAGCGGCGGCCTCATAACCGCATTCAACGGGTGGCGTAGTCGAACACCGTACCATCTTCTGCTAAACGCTGCCACTCAGCTTGACTCCCTGGGCACGGACCGGGTCACCGCCACGAGACTACTACCCCTATCAGATCCAGCTCCGGGTAGGCTCCCGCGTGCGCAACGCTGCGTGACTCAGGCCCAGGGGCGCGTCAGCTTTTGGCGTAGTCGGCAGGATTTCGTGCCCGCAACCACCGGGTACTGCGTGCCTGAAAAAGACTGTTCAAACTTACCAGTGGTGAAGATTCCCGCCATCCGGCGCCATCTTCTACCTTCTTCCCGCCATCCGCGAAGATTTCCCGCCATCCGGCGCCATCTTCTGCCTTCTTCCCGCCATCCGTGGAGTTTTCCCGCCGTTGGACGCCATCTTGAAGACGCCGCGTGGGAAGAAGAGGGGCGTGGACTCCGAAAGCGCGCGAGAACTGAAGCCCCGCCTCACGTCCGGACGTTGCGTAAAGGTCCTGGAAGGAGCCCAGCAGACGCCGACGTCACAGGAGCGCGACGGAAGGTCCTCAACCCTGACGATCCACTGCGGAGCCGCGGCCTACGGAAGAGGATCATCGCAAGGTAGGCCACGGTCCACTAGGGGGGGAGAAAGATGTCGGATACGGAGGAGAGCTTCACTGCCTCAACCCCCGCCAGCGCCACCGCTGCTGCAGTCATGCCTTTCACCATGCCCTATATCCCGGGAGCAGCCTGGCTACCCCAGTACTCAGGGGAGTCACATACCCTGAATGACTTTAAAGAAAAGCTGGATAGCCTCTTCCAGGTGTACCCCCTCACAGAAGAGCAAAAAGTGAGCATCCTGGTGGCCCAACTAACCGGGGCAGCCCAAAGGGAGGTAAAGTCCTGGCCACCTGGGAGGAGGACTGTCGCAGGGATACTAACCCGGCTGAGGGACACCTTTGATACCCGCACCTCAGCCGAGATTAAGCTTAGATTCTATGGGTGCAAGCAGCGAGCACATGAGAGTATAAGGGACTATGCACTAAACCTACAAGAGGCCCTGAGAGCCATTAAGCAGACCGACCCTGATAGCGTGGGAAACGAGGACAGGCTGTTGACCGAGCAATTTATAGAGGGACTATATTGCAATGTCCACCGAACCCAGTTGCGGGCCATAGCCTTACAGGGTCCTCATCTGGACTTTGCACAGTTCAAGGACAGAGCCATCCGGGTGCTCCGAGAGCCGACACCGGGTGGCGTTGTGACCCACAGGCGCCCAGCTATCACTTACCACCAGGAGGCGGCGCCCTTGTCGGCAGGGCCTGTGGGGGCTGATGCGCAGGCTTTGAACAATGACCCGGCTCCGGACCTGCACCATCAGGTCCAAGAGCTAGCTAAAAGCGTTGCTGCGCTAACCCGAACTGTGCAGTCTTTACAGGTTTCCACTCCAGGGAAGATCCAGCTGGCATCCGGACCGGAGGACATCCCGTGGCGTCGACCAAGGAGGACTCCACCGGCCAGAGGAAGACCCAGCGACCGGTACAACGAGGACGGACAACCTATCTGCCGCCGCTGCAATCAACCCGGACATATGGCAAGGTACTGTCCTTTAAACTGGCACAACCTGGGGTAGAGGGCCAACCCCCAGGAAAAAGATCACCAGGCCCATCGAACTGGCGCGACAAATATGTGGGAGGACGTCCAGTCTTGCCTGTGGTACTGGATGGCATCCCTATGAGTGCCCTACTGGACACCGGGTCACAGGTCACCACCATCCCGTACGTGCTCTTTAAGCAGTACTGGAATGACTCGGATATAACCCGCTATCCAGACGACGACTTGAGTATCATCGCCAGTAATGGTCAGCCCGTGCCACAGATCGGATTTAAAGAAATGACCATTAAAATCAGTAGAGTCGAACTGGCAGCACAGGGACTGATCATTGTAGACATTGACAAGCGCGAGAGTCACCCAAAGATAACTCTAGGAACTAATGTGATTGAAAATTGTCTTGCAGAGGTGATTTTCATTTTACAGCAGGTTCCAAGAACGCCAGCTCCGGCCAGCAGCGAGTGCTCCAGAAAGAGATCCGGGCACTGATGCGACGGCAACAGGTGGAACTCTCCGGTGGTGAGATTGGTAGCGTAAGAATGTGTGACCCTTTCCCTATTGCCATGTCCCCGAAAAGTGAAATGATGATTTGGTGCCGGGCAGCTATTGGTCTGAGAGGTAGAGATTACCAGGCCATGGTAGAACCAGTCTACTCAGACAGTAGGCCCACCATTTTGACAGCCGGGGGGTAGTTGATGTACGCCATGGGAGGGTGCCCGTTCGTATAATAAATATCGGGAAAAGGGAAGTATACCTGCCCCGGTATGCTACGCTAGCCAAATTATATACTATCAACCAAAATTCTATACAGTCTGTGGAACCCTTGCCTCCATCTCACCCGGAGGAAGGTAACGGCTCTACGAAAATAATGGAGGATTGGTGTCAGCAACTACATTTGGGTACTGACTCCACTCCCTCCCACCAGAAACAGGGAGTCTACCGGGTGGTTCGAGAGTACGAGAGAGTGTTTAGTAAACACCCGTTAGACTTCGGGCGAGTCAAGGGGGTAGAACACCACATCGCCACGGGAGACCATCCTCCCATAAAAGAGAGGTATCGACCCGTACCCCCTGCACACTACCAACATGCAAAGGGGATGCTTAGAGACATGAAGGAGGCTGGGGTAATCAGGGATAGCTGTAGCCCCTGGGCAGCTCCACTAGTCTTGGTCAAAAAGAAAGACAACACCATGAGAATGTGTGTAGATTACCGGAAAATTAACCGTATCACACACAAAGATGCGTACCCCTTACCAAGAATAGAGGAGTCTTTGGCTGCTTTAAAATCTGCTAACTTCTTCTCCACCTTGGATCTCACTAGCGGGTACTGGCAGGTTCCTGTAGCAGAGGCGGACCGGGAGAAGACCGCATTCACCACCCCGATGGGACTTAGCGAGTTTACCTGCATGCCGTTCGGACTCTGCAACGCACCAGGAACCTTCCAGCAATTGATGGAATGCTGTCTGGGACACCAAAACTTTGAGACGGTCCTGTTATACCTGGACGATGTCATCGTCTATTCCAAGACCTACGAGGACCACCTGAAACACCTGGCGGAAGTGTTCGAAGCTCTGGCAAGTTACGGCCTAAAGGTGAAACCCTCCAAGTGTCACCTCCTGAAGCCAAAGGTGCAGTACCTGGGACACGTGGTGAGTGCTGACGGAGTGGCTTCCGACCCTGATAAGATCACCGCAATTAAGGAATGGCCAAGCCCCTCCAGCGTAAAGGAAGTGAGGCAGTTCCTCGGGTTGGTAGGCTACTACCGAAGGTTCATTCCCGGTTTCACCAAAAAGGCAGCTCCTATGCAGGACCTCCTGATAGGCCAGTCCAGGAAGGCCAAGAACCAGAAGCTACCCTTCAGATGGGAGAAGCTGGAAGAAGAGTCCTTCCGCCAGCTGAAGATGGCCCTCACGGGGGATGAAATCCTGGCGCACCCTGATTATAGCCAGCCCTTTATCCTCTACACCGACGCCAGTAACATCGGGCTAGGAGCCGTACTGTCCCAGATCCAGCAGGGGAAGGAACGGGTAATTGCTTACGCCAGCCGAAAACTGCGACCCACCGAAAGAAACCCTGAGAATTACAGCTCATTTAAGCTAGAGTTCCTAGCAGTGGTGTGGGCAGTCACCGAACGCTTTAAGCACTACCTCGCTGCTTCCCGGTTCACCGTGTACACGGATAACAACCCGTTGACACACCTGGACACTGCAAGACTCGGTGCCCTAGAGCAGAGATGGATGGCCCGCTTGTCCAATTATGAGTTTACAATCAAATACCGGGCAGGACGCTCCAATACCAACGCGGACGCCCTGTCCAGGATGCCGAACCTACCGGACGTAGGGGAAGATTCAGAGGAACTGGAAGAAGTTGAACTCCCCGCGTTCCACCGTCATGGGACTATCCAGTATTCCCACCGTGTAAGGAGTAAGCAATCCGCTACGTTCAACCCATTACCTCATTACAACTGGGCGGAGACGCAAGACAGTGACCCTGCCGTCCGACTGGTAAAGGAGATGCTGACTCGGCCAGATGCACGCCTTGACCCAGACGCTCCGGAGGAAGCCAAGCAACTGTGGGCTGAGAAGAGTCGACTGTTCCTTTACAAGGGGAAGTTGTGCCGCAGAATGGTTAACTCCCGGACGCATGAACTAATCTGGCAAGTAGTGGTGCCAAGAAGAGACGCAGCTATGGTGATGGAGGCATACCACGACGGAGCTGGGCACTTCGGATGGAAGAAGCTGGAGTTCCTGCTGCGCGGGCGGTTCCATTGGGTAGGCATGAGAGGAACCATCGAGAGGTGGTGCAGAGACTGTGGCCCATGCAACCTAAGAGGGAGGGACCGTGCCAGCCAGAAGACTCCCCTGCAGTCCATCATTACCAGACAGCCATTGGAACTGGTAGCCTTGGATCATGTAAAACTAACCCCAAGCAGAAGTGGCTACGTCTACGCGTTAACCATCGTGGATCACTACTCCCGGTTCTTGGTTGTCGTCCCCGTCAAGGACTTAACGGCTCAAACAGCAGCTAGAGCCTTCCAGCAGCACTTCTGCCGTCCGCACGGATACCCGGAGCAGGTGCTGACGGACCAGGGGCCTGCCTTTGAAGCGGAAGTCTTCCAGGAGTTCTGCACCCTGTATGGCTGCCGGAAGATAAGAACAACACCCTATCACCCGCAAACTAATGGACTTTGTGAGAAAATGAACCAGGTGGTGATAGATCTTCTGAAAACATTGCCCCTGGAAGAACGTAGTCTGTGGCCTGAAAAGCTGCCCGACCTGGTGGACCTATACAACCACATCCCTGTAGGTTCCACCAACTGTACCCCGGCTTACCTAATGAGGGCAAGACCTGGTAAGCTTCCTGTTGATCTGGAGATGGGAGTCCTGACACCCGAGGACACTTCACCAGAAGCAGACTGGGACACAGAGAGGCAGCAGCGGTACCGGAAAGTACAGGAGAGCGTGGAGCGAAGTCTCTGTCAAGCTAGGGAAAGACAAGAGAAAACTTACAACCAGTATGCTCCCGCTGTTCCCCTGGTGCCCGGAGAGCAGGTCTTGAAGAGGAAAAGACGGCTCCACAAGTTGGACGACCAGTGGGAGAAGGACCCGTACACCGTACTGCCCTCAAGCCACGACAACCCAAAGATCTGTACAATCAGTAAAGACGGAGGGGAAACCACAGCCATTGTATCCCGGGATCACCTGAAGAAGTGTCCCGAACAGCTACGGAACCCTGAAGAGGAACAAGAAGACCCTCGACCCGTAGAGGAAAGGGAAGATATGGTTAGTACTGTGCTCGGAGACTTCCCTCGGTCTTGGACTCAAGTCAATGGTGCTGTTGTGGTACCCGTCCTCACGTTCCTCCAACCAGCATCCCAAGTGCCTACGGAGACACAGGTAGAGCTGGAAGAACAGCCGGTCCAGGAGGCAGAAGACCCCACACAAGCAGACCAGGAGAATCAACCCTCTGCTTATAGTGAGCCTGCCATACCCCTAGTGAGCCAAAGAGTCCGTAGACGGCTGCCCAGTTTGCCCTTGACAGCTCCTATACCCTGTAGCTCAGGACCAGTCAGCCAGCTCCGTAGGTCCACTAGGGTCACTAGAGGCCAGTTGCCCATACGGTGGAGGATCTAAATGTTCAAGCTATTTTATTAATGTTTACCTGTTTATTGTTGCTTGTGTATAATTATGTGTTTCTAGTTATTTGTAGGAGTCTTTGGTGGATTTACCGGGGATCCTTTGTACATATGTTGGAGCGTAACCCAGGAATGGACTAAAGACTGTTAAGGACTCGGGGCAGGACAGACCCCTACCTGGTTACGGCTCCCGGTCTCTTGGTGAAATGGACACTTTTGTTTTCTTCAAAGACTGCACCCGGTTGCAGACATGCCGTGACCATCCTAATGTGTTTTTCTTTATTGTACTGTTTCTGTTTTTACTTGTTATGTTTTACAAAAATATGTTTAGTCCCGGAGTACTAAATTTCACTAGGGGGGAATGTGGCACCCCAGGGGTCTGGTTTCCACAGTAATAGCAATATTACGTCTGTGAGCAGGTGGGAGGTCTTCTGGTCAGGAATCCTATGCATGCCACACCTCCTGCCCAGTCCTGGGAGGGGAAGAACTTCCCCTATATAAAACTAGGGCTGAGGCAGGGTTAGAGGGAGAAAGAGCAGAGAACACAGACAGAGACACAGTCTGGTCTGTAGTGTAGCAGCTTTAGGGAAAGAAAGATCAGGAGCTCTGTGGGAGCTGTGCTAAAAGAGATCAGGGGCTGGAAGCTGTAGAGCTCGCCCTGATTGAAGAGTTCTTACCGGACCCGGAGTCCGAGGCTGTGGGGATTAATCCTTACCCAGCAGCAGAAACCGACCGGCAGGGGATTTCAGGTCCTCTGGCCAAGAAACCCGAAGGCACGGTCACACGCAAGGGACCAGCACCGCGACGTGGAGCGGAAGCTACCAGAAGGCCCCGAGTCACCGGCCATACGGGTGAGCACCACACGGTACACTTAGGGACGTGGGCTACTTTTATCAGCCTCTAGCAAGGTAGCCAGAAGAGTACGATTAGTTGGGGAGGCCTACAACTCCGCCTGGCCAGGGGAGATCCCATCAGCTCACGGACTGACCAGGCCCCGATCGCTAGCCAGTACTCCGGGAGGGTCTACCCTGTCACCAGTAAAGACCCAAAACTACACCGCACCGTCTCTGAGTGGTTCCTGCTACCCCCCTTCAAACACGTCGGCTGCCCTGAGGCCATACCCCTCCCGTTGGGGGTTCTACCAGCTACGCTGCACAACCTTACCACCGGCCTCAGCGGTCTGCCCTGCAGCGGCGGCCTCATAGCCGCATTCAACGGGTGGCGTAGTCGAACACCGTACCATCTTCTGCTAAACGCTGCCACTCAGCTTGACTCCCTGGGCACGGACCGGGTCACCGCCACGAGACTACTACCCCTATCAGATCCGGCTCCGGGGAGGCTCCCGCGTGCGCAACGCTGCGTGACTCAGGCCCAGGGGCGCGTCACATGTATGTATGTGTGTATGTCCGGGATTGGCATCTGCACCGTCTTAGCTACAGCCACAAAATTTTGCACAGTCACACGTCTGGACCCCGAGAGCATCATAGGCTATGTTGTGAGGTGAAATTTTAACCCCGCGCGTTCCAATTCACCAAACAATTTTGCCTCTATCTACATAATGGGGAAAAGTGAAAGGAAAAGTGTTGGAGGCAAATTGACAGCTGCCACATGTGAACAAGGGACAATTAAAGAATGAGAGCGATGGCGCCAAAGAGTATATACCGTACAGTTGCTAAGGTGGGGCCCTGACATGGGATACTCATACTCACCACACACGGGGATATGAACACACACACAAAATGCGCCACACACTACCATGTGCTTGAACACATATACCACCCTCAGCACACACACAACTCATCTCACAAAGATTTATCAGGCTGCCAATAGCAACCAATCACAGCTCAGCTTCTATTTTGCTACAGTTAATTAATCTGAGCTGTGATTGGTTAATATAGGCAACAAAGGACATTCTCAGTATAACAAAGCTTGTGTAAGGTAATTAGATGTCAGTTAGGGTGTGTTGGTGGAAAGGCTGATGTCAGTCACATTACTTCTATGTGAGAGGATATAGAAACTGCCAGTTACAGACTATTTTTACCACAATAATGCCTCATAAGAAAAGGAATTTCATGGCACGAATGTCAGCTGATGCGAAAAGAAAAGCTGCATTACAGGCCAATGAAAAATGTGAAGACCGAGAAACAAGGATGACACACATGAGAACAGCAGCTGCTTCCTCAAGAGCCAATGAACTTTCTGAGCAGAGGGAAGCGAGGCTTGCAGACAAGAGAACAAGAGCTGCTTCCTCAAGGGCCAATGAACTTTCCGAGGAGAGGGAAGCAAGGCTTGCAGACATGAAAACAAGAGCTGCTTCCTCAAGAGCCAATGAATTTTCTGAGGAGAGGGAAGCGAGGCTTGCAGACATGAAAACAAGAGCTGCTTCCTCAAGAGCCAATGAACTTTCTGAGCAGAGGGAAGCGAGGCTTGCAGACATGAGAACAAGAGCTGCTTCCTCAAGGGCCAATGAACTTTCTGAGGAGAGGGAAGCGAGGTTTGCAGACAAGAGAACAAGAATTGCTTCCTCAAGAGCCAATGAACTTTCTATCTATTTGTTTTGTGGTTTTTGTGTGGAGAATAAATTTTTGCTAACACATTTTATTTTGCTAACAGCAGTTATTAACCCGGGCGAAGCCGGCTAGTATGTGGCGCCCAGCTGCGCCTGGTACCACAGATCCTAGAGGGGTGTATTACCGGATTTCTCCACAAGAGGCCCCCACAGCATACACACACCTCCACCTTCCACCTCAGACCACCAGAGGGAGCCCGATGGGGAAATAAATGGGGAAGGTGGAGCTAGGCAGCTCAGTGATTCAACAGTTCCTGCTCAGACACAGAAGGAGTCAGTGCAGTCGAGCCAGAGCCTAGCAGTTCCTGCAGAAAGAGTTCAGTATAGTCTGTAGAGTGAGTCCAGACTAGAACTCACAGAGCTCAGGATAGAGAGCTAGGAGTGTGCAGACACTCTGAGAGCGGCGAAGAAGAGCAGCGTCCCGGCTGCAGTGTGTGTAGCCTAGTGAGGGCCCGAGCGGGACCGAAGGCAAGTGGAAAGTGAGTAACATAAGGGGCAGAGGAGCTTAACTAGCTCACCCCGAAGCATATACCGGACGCCGGGTCCGAGAGTCTACGTGGATCTTCATGACCAGTAGAAAACAACCGGAACCCCTGGTGAACTACATGTCCCAGGATCACCAAAAGCTGATACGTACCAGGGTCAGGAATCACGGAGACCCCAAGGAATAGGGAGAGTGATCTCCAACAGAAGGCCCTATCACCAAGTCAGCAGGTGCAGAACAGAAACCAAGTCAGGCATAGCTCCAGGCAGGTCAGAAACTTACTACAGAGAGGCAACAGACAGGAGGCCCTACACCCGCTCACTGGGGAGAATCCGGACGTGCACCCCTCACCCTACAGTGCTCCGGAACTTGCCTGAATTTCCATCAGTAAAAGGTACTGAAGTGACTTTCGTGTGTGCTCCTATTCTTGCTCTGACCCGGCTGGGTCCGCTCTGTCCTGCATCCCCCCCTCCGTACGCTGCCCTGAGGCCTAGCTCCACCTGTGGGGAGCTATACTATCGAGCTGCCTTATCACCGGCCTCAGTGGACTGCCGCAGCGCTGGTGATTCTCACCAGAAACCACAGGTGGCGTCACGAACTTTCATAGAGTTAACAAATAATCCCCTTTTAAAAGCTGACCCCAGGGTACGGGCCCGGGAGCTGACCACCGCGACATCCTCAAGGCCAGGCAAAGGACCGGGTACCGAGTCGTCCCCTGGGCTAGTCAAGTACAGCTAGTACCCTATAACTGTATAGCAGACCCTCTCCTTTCTAATGGGAACATGTCGTACTTGTTACTATGGCCCTGCTCTTTGTGTCTTTAAATTATTAGTGTGGTTTTTCCTAAAATTGGTCAGCCGTTGGACTCAATGCATACCCTATAACTGTATAGCAGTCTCTCTCCTTTCTAATGGGAATTTGTCGTTACTGTGGCCCTGCGCTATGTGTCTTTAAATTCTTAGTGGGGTTTTTCCCACATTTTGGCAGCCCTTACAGTCACAGCATGGGCATTACCACCTCCTTTATAATGGGAACATTTTTTTTTAATGAAACCCTCCTCTATGTCTCTTCAAAGGGGTATTGGGTTGCGTCCAAATTTTTGGCAGCCCTTACAGTCACTGCATATGCAAAAACAGTATAGGAGACCCACTTTTTAATAATAGGAACAACAAAGCATAGCCGGCTGATGGCTCTCTAACAATAGCGAGGGCCGCCTGCCGGCCTTTTAAGAATAGTAAGGGCCGTCTGATGGCCCTATAAAAATAGGCTTTATGACTTTCAGAGTTCCTCCATCATAAATGAAACAGGATGTGTCTGATGATGTTTCACACAGCACATTGCCAGATAAGGTTGTAAAATGTTAAAATGACATTTCCCGGTGAATGCATTTGTCTTAACAAATAACGTAAAAAAAAAACAAAAACGATAGGATCTTTCTTAAGTATAAAAAACAGTGTCACCAATTTAACCTCAATGTAATCACATTGTTCAGTTCCTGCACCTCCTCCTCCATCTCCGAAATGACCATATCAATCCCAAGCTGACAGCACTGCAGCACTGCCTTGGCCAAGCGGCAACAGACTGTGCTGAAGATAACATGCTTAATGCTTAGGTGACAAACCGCCCAGCGCTGCAGAGTTGTTGAAAACTGTAACACAGCAGCAAGATCTGTGGCTCTCACCGCTGAACATACAGCCAGGCATGGTCGTGTGTTACAATGGGGGGAACCTGGTGATGGAGAAATGACAGCCGGAGTAGATACGGTTTCCCTTATATGCTAGTCCTTTCACTGAGCTAAAGAATATGGCTGTGGTGAAATACAACTCCCACTGAGAAGCTGTTTCAGATTGAAAAACATTGTGCCAACCAGAGGATTTGATTCTGAGGGCTCACCTTTCTCCCCCGCTCAAGAGCCCCATAGCAGCTGCAAAGTTAGCACTATCATGAACTCTCCTGAGGTAGAAGCCAGGGCACACAAGAGGATTCTCTGGTGGGACCGTCCAACCCTGCCAAGAAGCAGCCCTGGCTAAGAAAAGTGAGTGGGAAGGTTCCCGGACACTCTATGGCTGCTTTTTTTAATGTGGATCGGACATGCTTATGCATGTTATTTCTCAAACCGCATTGCAGATCAGGCCATTGTCCAACTCTGTATTCATGAAATTAAATGTGCAAAGAAAGATGTTTGTGTGTCAAAGCACCACTGACAAGTGCGAGTTGATGTTGGACGGGCTGCCATTGCTTCTGCAACAAGCTGCATTAGAGGACTTCCTGGGAGAAATTACACCCAGGGTAGATACAGTTTTCCTCTATGCCAGTCCTTTCACTGAGCTCAATACACCTCTCAGCAAAAAAAGCTGTGGACTGGCTCCGTACCATCCCTGGCCACATTCACCTGTCCACGTGTTTGTGGTTAGGCGGTCCTTCCCAGTAAGAGCACTGGGGAGGGCACGGGTAATGTTGTGGGACCCATGCTTGCAGAAGGCGGAGACGATACCTGGAAAAATAGTGGCGGCTGGGGACCGAGTATGGATACCCAGTCGCCGCTGCCATAAGATTGTGGACAGCTTCCGCCTCCACAAGCCTATAAGGCCACATTTCAAGTGCAAGCAGCTGTCAAAAATTTGGCAGTATCGTATTGCAGCCTGTGGGTGGGTGGCTGCCTGCATACTTGCGCTTGCATTCCAAGGAATGGGATAGGGACAACTGAACGCTGCACTGGGACAAGGACATGGACGGTGATTGTTGCAAGTCTGCAACAACAGGTGCATGGCGGGAGGCATCTTCGCATGCGCCAAGGATCACTTATGATGGGCACACTTTTAGGCAGTGACCTGGGAGTCAGAAATGCTTCCAGAGGTCTTCCCCATGCTGTTCCCATGTCTTTTCAGCATTGTACGCATGTGTCTGATGATGTGTCACACACCACATGGCCAGATAAGGTTGTAAAATGTTAAAATAACATTTCCCAGTGAATGCATTTGTCTTTGTTGAAAGCAATGCAAAAGTGCAAAAACGCATCAAAAACGCTACGTGTGAACATAGCCCAAGGTGTGGAGGAGTGTTTTTGGATTTGGTTATTTATTTTGCCTTATATACAAGTCATTACACTGGAAAGGATGTTCCTTAACATATTTCCCAGGAAAATCCATTTTGGTTTCATTTTTGTATGTTTTATTGTGAGTCCGTAAAAGTGGCGTAATACTCTGACAACGTTGTTGACAGCAGTGACCTGGGAGTCAGAGATGCTTCCAGGGGTCTTCCCCATGCTGTTCCCATGTCATTTGAGAACTGTTCCCATCGATTTGGGCAATTTTTTGGCCCTCTGCAGACCGCCGGGGGGAGCCGCCTGAAAAATGCTCGAGTTTCCCATAGACTTACATTGGGCTCGTTGCTTGGGTCGAGCACCCAAGTATTCCAATTAGCTCGACCTGAGCAACAAGTACCCGAGCATTTTAGTGCTCGCTCATCACTAATGAACAGTAACATGGATGTACAGTATGAAGTCCGTGTTTGGGGTCCGGTACGAACAGTTCGGGTTCGCTCGTCCATAGTCATCATTTTTAAAGTCTGTGAAAACCTTTTAACTTTGACATAGGGGTGCACGTTCTGTTATTTACTAAGGACTCATTCGCATCAAATTTTTTCTTGGACTTGTACTTCCTATTTTAAAGATGGACTTCACTTAGGGCTATTCACACATCCATTTTTTGCATAGATCCATGTGGCCAATTTAAGAAAAACTCACTGCATGTCGTATTCTGGTCCATTTTTTAGGATAAGACTTTGCCATTTATGGAAATGAGAAATGATGGAATTCAACCAGAATCTATCCATGTACCATCCATTTTTCATGGATCCATTTTTTCCATCTGTTTTTTGCAGAAACAAAATCAAACACCCTTGTGTGACTATATCTTTACTAGTGTAAAAGTCCATGAGCTCGTTATTGCATTTGGTCCTCATGTTTGACTAGTTTTTAGTGTTTTTTCATGTTTTCCATTTGTGCCTTATTCTTCTTTTAATTTGCTTCTTTTTTTTTTAAAGTCTATTTTAGGCCCCCTTCACATGTGTGTATAAAACACGTGCGTGAAAAAATGGTACTGGTGTCATCAGTGTTTTCCATCAGTGTACTGTCCGTGTGTCCGTTTTTACCATCTGTGCGGTCATCAGTGTTTCTCACAGAAGGATAAAGAAAGAAAGAAATTACAAAGTTTCTCTTATACTTTGCAATGTTAAAGATGGACAGCAGATGGATGGGACATGGTCTGTACACTGATGCCATCCGTGTGCTGTCCGTGTTTTTCACGAACCCATAGACTTGTATTGGCTCTTGCCATCCATGCTGCCGGAAAAAAATGGACACGTCTCTGTGTGTTTTACACGGACATGTGCATAGCTGCAAAGATTATAATGGGTACATGTTGAATCCACGAAAACCACACGTGCTGTAAATACGGACGTGTTAAGGAGGCCTTATGTTTTCCAGTGCTAATTCTTCAATTATGACTTTTTAAAAAGTTACAAGATTTTTTTGGGCATAAAATTTACTCCAATCTTCCCCAGGAGTAATTTTTATGTACGTCTGAATATTGCAACATTTTAACCTTCTTTTTTTTTTTTTTACTTTTTAACATCACAAAAATAAAACCCGATCACAAAAAAATGTTGAAGACAAAAATAAAGAGCTTTTTTTTTTTTTTTGCTCAAAATTCATGAAGCTTGTGCGCCATTTTGAAGAATTTGGTGTAAAAAAAAAAAAAGTCAAGAAATACCAAAAGACAAAAAAAAAGAAAAGCGATTAAAAAAAAACTCGCAGATGATGAATCGGACCATAAATGACTTCTCCTATAGCGAGAACCAGTCCAGATCAGAAGTATTCGGAGAACTGGTGCATTGGAGGGAGGGGGAGACGTTCTCTACCGCTAGCTGGCATATTAGCAGTCACTTTTATCCTGATGAAAAAAAACACACAGATCTGTGATTGTGGCCCACCTGAGGCTATTAAAATAATCACTAACAATTAACAGCACAGAATCTGTGACTCAGTGCCACTTTTCCCCACTTGGGAGATATACTTGTGCTTTTGATGTAGCACATCGGGTTTTATCCCCTTGATAATGGGCTAAGCAATGCTCAGAGCTCTAATACACATCTCAATTTGCTCAAACCATCTTATGAAAGGCTTGGACAATTTATCGCCTACAGGAGATGAAAGACAGGAGGAAAGACTTAAAAAAAAAACTGACCACTTTTAAAATGTAGAAAATAGAGACAAGAATACATTGTAATATACTTTAATCTTCGCCAAGCTAGAAAAATATGACAAGCCATTAAAAACTCTGGCTTTGAAAAAAAGGATGACCAAGTTACTGGGAACCTGGTAATAAACTTATTGTGAATGCAAACAAACAAGCAGAAGATGGTGGAGAAGCTGCGCCCGCCAGATCAAAGACGAGGAAGATGAACGCTAAATTCAGATAAATAGATCAGTCGAGATGGGGAGATAAAAAAAAAAAAAAACAGGATATAAAAACAAAGTAACAGAGCAGAAACGGAAGGAGAGAATCACTTAGGAAAGTGTCTCAGATGAAAGGGACCTGAGTGAGAGACCGGCAGCAATTAACATTTTAAAAGGTTTCTGTGATTATAATAAAAATAAAAAAAATAAATAAAAAAGACAAAAAAAGAAAAAGAAAGAAAGAAGCAAAAGCACAAGACGGTTCTGCACAATTGAAATTGCTGCATTTTATCTGCAGAAAGAAAGTGATTAGCGGCGCCGATAATTTACTGAATTAACCAATTCCCATTAACCTGCCTATAGTCTTAAGTGAGTTGCTTAATGCAGTGGAAGCACCACCAGTAAACTGACCCATTATTGTAATTAGTGCCGCCTAACTGGGAGACTCGTACAAATGATTTATTTTGTTATATATTTATGGAGGGAGGGTGAATTGAGAAAAAATATAAAAAATCAAAAAATAACTATTTAGACAGTTTAATAAATTAATCTGACATCAGAAAATGTAATACAATAAATAAATCACTTTGTTAAAGGGGATGTTCTCTTTTCTAAAAAATTTTCCCATAAGCTCAGATACCTGTAAAAAAAACAATCTTATCCTCACTGCCACTGCCCCAGTCTCTGTTGTTTGGCGCCATCGGTGACATCACATTGACAGTGCAGCAGCCAATCAGTGAGCTCAGCAGCTCATGCTTTCTTCATTGGCTGAGCTCAGTGATTGGCTGCAGCCATACAACAGAGATCGGGGCAGCGGCGGAGACACAGTGCTGGATCCGGGAGCATAAGAAAAGCTCATTTTATTTTTGACATATAACTGAGCCTATAGGAATAGTTCTAAAAACATTAGAAACAACTTTGGAATGTTCCAACTCCTAAGGCCACAGCCCCACTATCAGTATTTGGTCAGTATTCGGTCAGTATTTTTTCTCAGGAGTTGGAGCCAAAACCAGGAGTGGGTGATAAATGCAGAATTGGTGACATGTTTCTGTGGCACCCCAGGGGTCTGGTTTCCACAGTAATGTAATGTTGTGTCTGAGAGCAGGTGGGAGGTCCTTTGGTCAGGGATCCTGTGCATGCCACACCTCCTGCCCAGTCTTGGGAGGGGAAGAACTTCCCCTATATAAACCCGGGGCTGAAGCAGGGTTAGTCAGTCAAGGAGAGTAGAGACAAGAAACAGCAGAAGCAATACTACTACGAGTCAGGGGCTGGCAGCTGCAGAGCTCGCCCTGACTGAGAAGCTTTCTTACCGGACCCGGCGTCCGAGGCTGTGGGGACTAACTCTTACCCAGCAGCAGAAGCCGACCGGCAGGGGATTTCAGGTCCTCAGGCCCAGAAACCCGAAGGCACGGTCACACGCGTGGGACCAGCACCGCCATCGTGGAGCGGAAGCCATTAGAAGGCCCCGAGTCACCGGCCATACGGGTGAGCACCACACGGTACACTCAGGGACGTGGGCTACTTATATCCGCTTCTAGCAAGGTAGCCAGAAGAGTACAGTCAGTTTGGGAGGCCTACAACTCCGCCTGGCCAGGGGAGATCCCATCTGCTCAAGGACTGACCAGGCCCCGTTCACTAGCAAGTACTCCGGGAGGGTCTATCGTTGTTACCAGTAAAGACCCTGAATTACACCGCACCGTCTCTGAGTGGTTCCTGCTACCTCCATCATCCACATCTGCTGCCCTGAGGCCATACCCCTCCCGTTGGGAGTTATACCATCTACGCTGCACCATCCATCCACCGGCCTCAGCGGACTGTCCTGCAGCGGCAGCTCCATAGCTGCATTCAACGGGTGGCGTAGTCGTCCTACATCTACCGCTGTTACATCGCCGCTCAGTTTGACTCCCTGGGCACGGACCGGGTCACCGCCACGAGACTACAACCCTCAAGAGATCCGGCTCCGGGTAAGCTCCCGCGTGCGCAACGCAGCGCGACACAGGCCCAGGGGCGCGTCAATTTTTGGCGTAGTCGGCAGGATTTCGTGCCCGCAACCACCGGGTACTGCGCGCCTGAAAAAGAGACTTTTCAAACTTACCTGTGGTGAAGATTCCCGCCATCCGGCGCCATCTTCAGCCTTCTTCCCGCCATCGGTGAAGATTCCCGCCATCTGGCGCCATCTTCTGCCTTCTTCCCGCCATCCGTGGAGTTTTCCCGCCATTGGACGCCATCTTGAGGACGCCGCGCGGGAAGAAGAGGGGCGTGGACTCCGAAAGCGCGCGAGAACTGAAGCCCCGCCTCACGTCCGGACGTTGCGTAAGGTCCTGGAAGGAGCCCAGCAGACGCCGACGTCACAGGAGCGCGACGGAAGGTCCTCAACCCTGACGATCCACTGCGGAGCCGCGGCCTACGGAAGAGGATCATCGCAAGGTAGGCCACGGTCCACTAGGGGGGAGGAAGATGTCGGATACGGAGGAGAGCTTCACTGCCTCAACCCCCGCCAGCGCAACCGCTGCTGCAGTTATGCCCTTCACCATGCCCTATATCCCGGGAGCAGCTTGGCTACCCCAGTACTCAGGGGAGTCACATACCCTGCATGACTTTAGAGAAAAGCTGGATAGCCTCTTCCAGGTGTACCCCCTCACAGAAGAGCAAAAAGTGAGCATCCTGGTTGCCCAACTAACCGGGGCAGCCAAAAGGGAAGTAAAATCCTGGCCACCTGGGAGGAAGACTGTCGCAGGGATACTAACCCGGCTGAAGGACACCTTTGATACCCGCACCTCAGCCGAGATTAAGCTTAGATTCTACGGGTGCAAGCAGCGAGCGCATGAGAGTATAAGGGACTATGCACTAAACCTACAAGAGGCCCTGAGGGCCATTAAGCAGACCGACCCTGATGGAGTGGGAAACGAGGACAAGCTGTTGACCGAACAGTTTATAGAGGGACTGTATTGTAATACCCACCGAACCCAGTTGCGGGCAATGGCCTTACAGGATCCCCATCTGGGCTTTGCACAGTTCAAGGACAGAGCCATCCGGGTGCTCCGAGAACCGGCACCGGGTGGCGTTGTGACCCACAAGCGCCCTGCTACCACTTACCACCAGGAGGCGGCGCCCTTGTCGGCAGGGCCTGTGGGAGCTGATGCGCAGGCTTTGGACAATGACCCGGCTCCAGACCTACACCATCAGGTCCAAGAGCTAGCTAAGAGCGTTGCTGCGCTAACCCGAACTGTGCAGTCTTTACAGGCTTCCACCCCAGGGAAGATCCAACTGGCATCCGGACCGGAGGACATCCCGTGGCGTCGACCAAGGAGGACCCCACCGGCCAGAGGAAGACCCAGTGACCGATACAGCGAGGACGGACGACCCATCTGCCGCCGCTGCAATCAACCTGGACATATGGCAAGGTACTGTTCTTTAAACGGGCACAACCTGGGGTAGAGGGCCAACCCCCAGGAAAAAGATCACCAGGCCCATCGAACTGGCGCGACAGATATGTGGGAGGACGTCCAGTCTTGCCTGTGGTACTGGATGGCATTCCCATGAGTGCCCTCCTGGACACCGGGTCACAGGTCACCACCATCCCGTACGTGCTCTTTAAGCAGTACTGGAATTACTCGGATATTACCCGCTACCCTGACGACGACTTGAGTATCATCGCCAGCAATGGCCAGCCCGTGCCACAGATCGGATTTAAAGAGGTGACCATCAAAATCGGTAGAGTCGAACTGGCAGCACAGGGACTGATCATTGTAGATATTGACAAACATGAGAGTCACCCAAAAATAACTCTAGGAACTAATGTAATTGAAAATTGTCTTGCAGAGGTGATTTTCCTTTTACAGCAGGTTGCCAAGAACGCCAGCTCCGGCGAGCAGCGGGTGCTCCAGAAAGAGATCCGGGCACTGATGCGACGGCAACAGGTGGAACTCTCCGGCGGTGAGATTGGTAGCGTAAGAATGTGTGACCCTTTTCCTATTGCCATGCCCCCAAAAAGTGAAATGATGATTTGGTGCCGGGCAGCTATTAGTCTGAGAGGTAGGGATTACCAGGCAATGGTAGAACCAGTTTACTCGGACAGTAGGCCCACCATTTTGACAGCACGGGGGGTGGTTGATGTACGCCATGGGAGGGTGCCCGTTCGCATAATAAATATCGGGGAGAGGGAAGTGTACCTGCCCCGGTATGCCACGCTAGCCAAATTATATACCATCAACCAAAACTCTATACAGTCTGTGGAACCCTTGCCTCCATCTCACCCGGAGGAAGGTAACGGCTCTAAGAAAGTAATGGAGGATTGGTGTCAGCAACTACACTTGGGAACTGACTCCACTCCCTCCCACCAGAAACAGGGAGTCTACCGGGTGGTTCAAGAGTATGAGAGAGTGTTTAGTAAACACACGTTAGACTTCGGGCGAGTCAAGGGGGTGGAACACCGCATCCCCACGGGAGATCATCCTCCCATAAAAGAGAGGTATCGACCCGTACCCCCTGCACATTACCAACACGCCAAGCGGATGCTTAGAGACATGAAGGAGGCTGGGGTAATCCGGGATAGCTGTAGCCCCTGGGCAGCCCCACTAGTTTTAGTCAAAAAGAAAGACAACACTATGAGGATGTGTGTAGATTACCGGAAAATCAACCGTATCACACACAAGGATGCGTACCCTTTACCAAGGATAGAGGAGTCTTTGGCTGCTTTAAGATCTGCTAACTTCTTCTCTACCTTGGATCTCACTAGCGGGTACTGGCAGGTTCCTGTAGCAGAGGCGGACCGGGAGAAGACCGCATTCACCACCCCGATGGGACTTAGTGAGTTTACCTGCATGCCGTTTGGACTTTGTAACGCACCAGGAACCTTCCAACGATTAATGGAGTGCTGTCTGGGACACAAAAACTTCGAGACGGTCCTGTTGTACCTGGACGATGTCATCGTATATTCCAAGACGTATGAGGACCACCTGAAACACCTGGCGGAAGTGTTCGAAGCTCTGGCGAGTTACGGCCTAAAGGTGAAACCCTCCAAGTGTCACCTCCTGAAACCAAAGGTGCAGTACCTGGGACACGTGGTGAGCGCTGACGGAGTGGCCCCCGACCCTGATAAGATCACCGCAATTAAGGAATGGCCAAGCCCCTCCAGTGTAAAAGAAGTGGGGCAGTTCCTCGGGTTGGTAGGCTACTACCGAAGGTTTATTCCCGGTTTCACCAAAAAGGCAGCACCTATGCAGGACCTCCTGATAGGCCAGTCCCGGAAGGCCAAGAACCAGAAGCCGCCCTTCAAATGGGAGGAGCTGGAAGAAGAGTCCTTCCACCAGCTGAAGATGGCCCTCACGGGGGACGAAATCCTGGCGTACCCGGATTATAGCCAGCCCTTTATCCTCTACACCGACGCCAGTAACATCGGGCTAGGAGCCGTACTGTCCCAGATCCAGCAGGGGAAGGAACGAGTAATCGCCTACGCCAGCCGAAAACTGCGACCCACCGAAAGGAACCCCGAGAATTACAGCTCATTTAAGCTAGAGTTCCTGGCCGTAGTATGGGCAGTCACCGAGCGCTTTAAGCATTACCTCGCTTCTTCCCGGTTCACCGTGTACACGGATAACAACCCGTTGACACACCTGGACACGGCAAGACTCGGTGCCCTGGAGCAGAGGTGGATGGCCCGTCTGTCCAACTACGAGTTCACAATCAAATACCGGGCAGGACGCTCCAATACCAACGCGGACGCCCTGTCCAGGATGCCCAACCTGCCGGACGGAGGAGAAGATCCGGAGGGACTGGAAGAAGTTGAACTCCCTGCGTTCCACCGTCATGGGACTATCCAGTATTCCCACCGGGTAAGGAGTAAGCAGGCTGCTACGTTGAACCCCTTACCCCACTACAACTGGGCGGAAACGCAAGACAGCGAGCCTGCCGTCCGACTGGTGAAGGAGATGCTGACTCGGCCGGAGGCTCGCCTTGAACCAGACGCTCCGGAGGAAGCCAAACAACTATGGGCAGAGAAGAGTCGACTGTTCCTTTACAAAGGGAGGTTGTGCCGCAGAATGGTTAACTCCCGGACGCATGAATTACTCTGGCAAGTAGTGGTGCCACGAAGAGACGCAGCCATGGTGATGGAGGCATACCACGACGGAGCTGGACACTTCGGGTGGAAGAAGCTGGAGTTCCTGCTGCGCGAGCGATTCCACTGGGTAGGCATGAGGGGAACCATTGAAAAGTGGTGCAGAGACTGTGGCCCGTGCAACCTGAGAAGGAAGGACCGTGCCAGCCAGAAGACTCCCCTGCAGTCCATCGTCACCCGGCAACCGTTGGAACTGGTAGCCTTGGATCATGTAAAACTGACCCCAAGCAGAAGTGGCTACGTCTACGCGTTAACCATCGTGGATCATTACTCCAGGTTTCTGGTTGTCGTCCCCGTCAAGGACTTAACGGCTCAAACAGCAGCTAGAGCCTTCCAGCAGCACTTTTGCCGTCCACACGGGTACCCGGACCAAGTGCTGACGGACCAGGGACCTGCCTTTGAAGCGGAGGTCTTCCAGGAATTCTGCAATCTGTATGGCTGCCGGAAGATAAGGACGACACCCTACCATCCGCAAACTAATGGACTTTGTGAGAAAATGAACCAGGTGGTAATGGATCTTCTAAAAACGTTGCCCCTGGAAGAACGCAGTCTGTGGCCTGAGAAGTTGCCCGATCTGGTGGACCTATACAACCACATCCCGGTAGGTTCCACCAACTGTACCCCGGCTTACCTAATGAGGGCGAGACCTGGTAAGTTACCTGTTGACCTGGAAATGGGAGTCCTGACACCCGAGGACACTTCACCAGAAACAGACTGGGACACAGAGAGGCAGCAGCAGTACCGGAGAGTACAGGAGAGCGTGGAGCGAAGTCTCTGTCAGGCTAGGGAAAGACAAGAGAAAACTTACAACCAGTATGCTCCCGCTGTTCCCCTGGTACCCGGAGAGCAGGTCTTGAAGAGGAAGAGACGGCTCCACAAGTTGGACGACCAGTGGGAGAAGGACCCGTACACCGTACTGCCCTCAAGCCACGAGAACCCGAAGGTTTGTACCATCAGTAAAGACGGAGGGGAAACCACAGCCATTGTATCCCGGGACCACCTGAAGAAGTGTCCCGAACAACTGAGGAACCCTGAAGAGGAACAAGAAGACCATCGACCCGTAGAGGAAAGGGAAGATATGGTTAGTACTGTGCTCGGGGACTTCCCTCGGTCTTGGACTCAAGTCAATGGTGCAGTTGTGGTACCCGTACTCACCTTCCTCCAACCAGCATCCCAAGCACCTACGGAGCAACAGGTAGAGCTGGAAGAACAGCCGGTCCAGGAGGCAGAAGACTCCACACAAGCAGAACAGGAGGATCAACCCTCTGCTTATAGTGAGCCTGCCGTACCCCTAGTGAGACAAAGAGCCGGTAGACAGCTGCCCAGTTTACCCTTGACAGCTCCTACACCCTGTAGTTCAGGGCCAGACAGTCAGCTCCGTAGGTCCACTAGGGCCACTAGAGGCCAGTTACCCGCACGCTGGAGGATTTGAAGTGTATAAATTGTTTTATTTATGTTTATCTGTGTATTGTTGCTTGTGTATAATTTTGTGTTTCCAGTTATTTTTAGGAATCCTTGGTGGATTTACCGGGAATCCTTGTACATAGTTGGAGCGTAACCCAGGATGGACTAGAGACTGTTAAGGACTCGGGGTAGGACAGACCCCTACCTGGTTACGTCTCCCTGTTTTGGTGAAATGGACACCTTGCTTCCCTTCAAAGACTGCACCCGGTTACGGACATGCCGTAACCATCTTTATATGTTTTTCTTATTGTATTATTATTGTTTTTACCTTGTTATGTTTTTCTAAAATGTGTTTAGTCCCGGAGTACTAAATTTCACTAGGGGGGAATGTGGCACCCCAGGGGTCTGGTTTCCACAGTAATGTAATGTTGTGTCTGAGAGCAGGTGGGAGGTCCTTTGGTCAGGGATCCTGTGCATGCCACACCTCCTGCCCAGTCTTGGGAGGGGAAAAACTTCCCCTATATAAACCCGGGGCTGAAGCAGGGTTAGTCAGTCAAGGAGAGTAGAGACAAGAAACAGCAGAAGCAATACTACTACGAGTCAGGGGCTGGCAGCTGCAGAGCTCGCCCTGACTGAGAAGCTTTCTTACCCGACCCGGCGTCCGAGGCTGTGGGGACTAACTCTTACCCAGCAGCAGAAGCCGACCGGCAGGGGATTTCAGGTCCTCAGGCCCAGAAACCCGAAGGCACGGTCACACGCGTGGGACCAGCACCGCCATCGTGGAGCGGAAGCCATTAGAAGGCCCCGAGTCACCGGCCATACGGGTGAGCACCACACGGTACACTCAGGGACGTGGGCTACTTATATCCGCTTCTAGCAAGGTAGCCAGAAGAGTACAGTCAGTTTGGGAGGCCTACAACTCCGCCTGGCCAGGGGAGATCCCATCTGCTCAAGGACTGACCAGGCCCCGTTCACTAGCAAGTACTCCGGGAGGGTCTATCGTTGTTACCAGTAAAGACCCTGAATTACACCGCACCGTCTCTGAGTGGTTCCTGCTACCTCCATCATCCACATCTGCTGCCCTGAGGCCATACCCCTCCCGTTGGGGGTTATACCATCTACGCTGCACCATCCATCCACCGGCCTCAGCGGACTGTCCTGCAGCGGCAGCTCCATAGCTGCATTCAACGGGTGGCGTAGTCGTCCTACATCTACCGCTGTTACATCGCCGCTCAGTTTGACTCCCTGGGCACGGACCGGGTCACCGCCACGAGACTACAACCCTCAAGAGTTCCGGCTCCGGGTAAGCTCCCGCGTGCGCAACGCAGCGCGACACAGGCCCAGGGGCGCGTCATTTCTATTATACTTTTTCTCTGATTGTTCTTCACCTGGTTTTGGCTCCCACGGCTGAGAAAAATACTGACCGAATACTGACCAAATACTGATAGTGGGGCCATGGCCTTAGGATAAAATTCTAAATTGATTTAGTCCATATTAAAACATGTAAATGCTCCTGAACAGCTCCCAACCTCTAGTTTAAGTGCTATTCAGGAGCATTTACATGTTTTAATATGGACTAAATCAATTTAGAATTTCATCCTAAGGAGCTGGAACATTCCAAAGTTTTTTCTACGTCTCATCAGGGCGGAGTACCGTGCACCTGCCACAATTGGGGTGAGCTGGCTTTGCCTTTTCTCTTCCTAAAAGCATTATTGGGCTTTTTCATGCCCTTAAATCAGAGAGTTATGTCACACAAAATAGTTATTAAATAACATTTCCCACATGTTTACTTTACATCAGCACAATTTTGGAACCACCATTTTTTTTGTTAGGAAGTTATAAGGGTTAAAAGTTGATTTCTAATTTTTCCAACAAAATTTACAAAACCATTTTTTAGGGACCACGTCACATTTGAAGTGACTTTGAGGGGCCTTTATGACAGAAAATACTCAAAAGTGACACAATTCTAAAAACTGCACCCCTCAAGGTGCTCAAAACCACATTCAAGAAGTTTATTAACCCTTCAGGTGCTTCATAGGAATTTTTGGAATGGGGAAGAAAGCAATGAACATTTAACATTTTTTCACAAATATTTTATTTAGACCCAAATTTTTTTATTTTCTCAAGGGTAACAGGAAAAATTGGACCCCAAAATTTGTTGTGCAATTTCTCCTGAGCACACCGATGCCCATATGTGGGGGAAAACCACTGTTTGGGCGCACGGCATGGCTTGGAAGGGAAGGAGTGCCATTTGGCTTTATGAATATAAAATTTGATTGAATAATTAGCGGACGCCATATCACGTTTGGAGAGCCCCTGATGTCCTAAACAGTGGAAACTCCCCACAAATGACACCATTTTGGAAATTAGCCTCCTCAGGGAACTTATCTAGATGTGTGGTGAGTACCTTGAACCCCCAAGTGCTTCACAGAAGTTTATAACGTGGAGTCGTGAAAATAAAAAAATCCCATTTTTCCCACAAAAATGTTTTTTAGCCCCAAATTTTTTATTTTCAAAGGGGTAACAGGAGAAAATGGACCCCAAAATTTGTTGTGAAATTTCTCCTGAGCATGCAAATACTCCATATGTGGGGGAAAACTATTGTTTGGGCACATGGCTGGGCTCCGAAAGGAAGGAGTGACATTTTGGAGCACAGACTTTGATGAAATGATCTGCGGGTGTCATATTGCGTTTTGAGAGCCCCTGATATGCCTAAACAGTGGAAAACCCCCACAAGTGACCCTATTTTGGAAACTAGACCCCTCAAGAAATTTATTTAGATGTGTGGTGAGCACCTTGAACCCACAGGTGCTTCACAGAATTTTACAACTTGGATCTGTAAAAATGAAAAAAAATATATATTTCTCACAAAAATGTTGTTTTAGCCCCAAAATTTTTCATTTTCACAATAGTAGCAGGAGAAGATGGACCCCAAAATTAGCTGTGCAATTTTTCCTTTGTATGACGATACCCCATATGTGGTCAAAAACTACTTTTGATGCACAGTGCAAAGCTCAGAAGGGAAGAAGCACCATATTGGAGTCAGATTTTGCTGTACTGGTTTGAGGGTGCCATGTCACACTGGCAGAGCTCCTGAGGTGCAATAACAGCAGAACCCCCCATAAGAGACCCCATTTTACAAACGACAGCTCTCAATGAATTAATCTAGGAGTGCAGTGAGCATATTAACACCACAGAGGGATCAGAGAATTTTATACCATTGGGCAGTGAGGAAAAAAATAATTACATTTTTACCACCAAAATTTAGTTTTAGCCCCAGATTTTACATTTTCACCCTGGGAAATGGGTAAAAATGGCACCAAATTTTGTCCCTCAATTTCTGCTGAATGTAGAAATAGCCCATATGTGGCTGTACAGTACTGCTTAGCCATACGGCGAGACTCGGGAGGAACGGAGTGCTATTTGCCTCCTGGAGCGCAGATTTTTCTAGAATAGTATGCCTACGCCATATACAGAGGCCCCAAGTGCTAGAATAGCAGAATCCCCCCTCAAGTGACCCCGTTTTGGAAATTATACCCCTTTGGGAATTTATCTACAGGTGTAGTGATAATTTTGACTCCATGGGTCTATTCCAGAAGTGGATGTTGCTGAGTGAAGATTGCAAACTGACGTTGTAGGGACCAGTACGTTATGCCCAGCTCGTGCTTCTGGAGACACGCACCTGTAAATTAGACAAGCTCTACAGAAATGCCAAACATGTGGACGCCAACTGCGGTTTAGGCACACTGGGGCTCAGAAGGGAGGTGGGCATTTGGATTTGGGAGTGCATAATTTGCTCAAGTTTCTTTTTTTGGGGCGATGAGCCATGGTGCTTTTCCAGACCCTTTGTGCTACCAGTAACGTGGAAGTCCAAATATTTCCGATAACAGATGACAGACCTGAGTGGGAACTTACATTTTTTTGTGGATTGAGTTGAAGTTTTTGTTGGGAACATTTTACATAACATTTTAGATCACATTTATCCTGCGCTTTACGCTGAGCACTTATATCGGGGTTTCCATCTAAATCTCGCAGTGACGTGATTCAGATGAACCCCCGAGGGATCTATTTACTATAATGAGGCAGCAGAGTTACTCTGGACTCCTTCTGGTCTCTGTTCAGCGTTGTCCTTTTCAGAAGTGCACAAAACTGTGGGTGACTGCACTTTTATGCATGCCTAATCATAGGTCAGACGGCATCCACAGTGCCTCCATCTGCCTCATTACAGGGAATCTTCCACCAGGAGTTCTGTCAGAATCATGTATTTCATAGATTTACACGGAAATCCCGGTGTAAGCGCTCAGTGCATAGCGCAGGATAGATGTGAGCTGAGCCTTACTGTGATCTTTTGGAGGCAGAATGAACAAATCAGCAGCAGGTGAAGAATTGGTTTTATTTATTTTTTACATCGTTCCTCGTGTGGTATAAATGATTAGACAACTTTATTCTTCGGGTCAGTGCGATTGCAGCGATACCAGATTTATATAGGGTTTTTATGTTTGGCAGCTGTCACATGCTAAAAGACGCTTTTTATTGCAAAAACTAGTTTTTGCATAGCTATAATTTTTCATATTTGGGCCGACAGAATCACGTGACAGCTTGTTTTTTGCAGGACGACTTGACATTTTTATTGGTATCATTTTCGGGCACATGACATTTTTTGATCATTTTCTATTCTGATTTTTGGGAGGTGGAATGAGCAAAAACCAGGAATTCAGGATTATATTTTTTTTATGTTGTTCTGCGTTTGGTAAAATTGATAAGGCAGCTTTATTCTTCTGGTCAGTACGTTTACAGCGATACTACATTTATATCTTTTTTTATGTTTTGGCGCTTTTACACAATAAAAACTATTTTATAGGAAAAATAATTATTTTTGCATCGCCTTATTCTGAGAGCTATAACTTTTTTATTTTTCTGTTGATGGAGCTGTATGGTGGCTTGTTTTTTGTGGGACAAGGTGAAGTTTTCAGAGATACCATTTTTATTTGCATCTGGCTTTTTGATCGCGGTTTATTCTACTTTTTGTTCGGTGGTATGATAAAGCATCGGAGTTTTTTTTGTTTTTTTACGGTGTTCACTGAAGGGGTTAACGAGTAGGACAATTTTATAGATCAAGTTGCTCTGAACGTGGCGATACCAAATATGTGTACTTTTTTTTTTTCATAAAAATATTTATTTACATTATATTTTTTAATTTTTTATTAATATTTTGTGATTTTTAAAAAAATATTTTTACAATTTTTTTTCACTTTTTCTTACTTTAAACTTTGTCCCACTTTGGGACTTTCACTTTTTGCAGGCTGATCGCTTGTATAGTATAGGGATGCAGCAGCATTCCTACCGTGCTGGCCAAAAGTATTGGCACCACTGCAATTCTGTCAGATAATACTCAGTTTCTTCCTGAAAATGATTGCAATCACAAATTCTTTGGTATTATCATCTTCATTTAATTTGCTTGCAAGGAAAAAGCACAAAAGAGAATGAAGCAAAAATCAAATCATTGATCATTTCACACAAAACTCCAAAAATGGGCCAGATAAAAGTATTGGCACCCTCAGCCTAATACTTGGTTGCACAACCTTTAGCCAAAATAACTGCGAACAACCGCTTCCGGTAACCATCAATGAGTTTCTTATAATGCTCTGCTGGAATTGTAGACCATTCTTCTTTGGCAAACTGCTCCAGGTCCCTGATATTTGAAGGGTACCTTCTCCAAACTGCCATTTTGAGATCTCTCCACAGGTGTTCTATGGGATTCAGGTCTGGACTCATTGCTGGCCACCTTAGAAGTCTCCAGTGCTTTCTCTCAAACCATTTTATAGTGCTTTTGGAAGTGTGTTTTGGGTCATTGTCCTGCTGGAAGACCCTTGACCTCTGAGGGAGACCCAGCTTTCTCACACTGGGCCCTACATTATGCTGCAAACTTTGTTGGTAGTCTTCAGACTTCATAATGCCATGCACACGGTCAAGCAGTCCAGTGCCAGAGGCAGCAAAGCAACCCCAAAACATCAGGGAACCTCCGCCATGTTTGACTGTAGGGACCGTGTTCTTTTATTTGAATGCCTCTTTTTTTTTCCTGTACACTCTATGTTGATGCTTTTTGCCAAAAAGCCCTACTTTTGTCTCATCTGACCAGAGAACATTCTTCCAAAAAGTTTTAGGCTTTCTCAGGTAAATTTTGGCAAACTCCAGCCTGGCTTTTTTATGTCTCAGGGTAAGAAGTGGGGTCTTCCTGGGTATCCTACCATACAGTCCCTTTTCATTCAGACGTCGACGAATAGTACGGGTTGACACTGTTGTATCCTCGGACTGCAGGGCAGCTTGAACTTGTTTGGATGTTAGTCGAGGTTCTTTATCCACCATCCGCACAATCTTGCGTTGAAGTCTCTCGTCAATTTTTCTTTTCCGTCCACATCTAGGGAGGTTAGCCACAGTGCCATGGGCTTTAAACTTCTTGATGACACTGCGCACGGAAGACACAGGAACATTCAGGTCTTTGGAGATGGACTTGTAGCCTTGAGATTGCTCATGCTTCCTCACAATTTGGTTTCTCAAGTCCTCAGACAGTTCTTTGGCCTTCTTTCTTTTCTCCATGCTCAATGTGGTACACACAGGGACACAGGACAGAGGTTGAGTCAACTTTAATCCATGTTAACTGGCTGCAAGTGTGATTTAGTTATTGCCAACACCTGTTAGGTGCCACAGGTAAGTTACAGGTGCTGTTAATTACACGAATTAGAGAAGCATCACATGATTTTTCAAACAGTGCCAATACTTTTGTCCACCCCCTTTTTTAGGTTTGGTGTGGAATTATATCCAATTTGGCTTTAGGACAATTCTTTTTGTATTTTTTCATTGAACACAAATTAAATGAAGATAATAATACCACAGAATTTGTGATTGCAATCATTTTCAGGAAGAAACTGAGTATTATCTGACAGAATTGCAGGGGTGCCAATACTTTTGGCCACCACTGTATGCTATACAAACTGTCAGGTCTGCACTGACACACAGTTGCCAGATCACGCACTGCACATGATCTGGCAACCTTCCTAGCTCTGGTGACCCGGATGTCATCATGAACAGCCCCATAGAACATCATAGGTACAAGTTTTCTCTGTGAAAAACACAGGTAGAACTAATGCGTGAAAATAGTTGTCTGAATGAGCCCTGAGTCTTAGCCTATGTTCACAAACTGTTTATGAGGAGCTCAAAACAAAGGCGTTTTTTGAGTTTTCCCATTGACTTTTATTGTCATCTATGGAATGTCTTCAGAGCAGAAAACTCCTGAAGAATGGACGCCACTTCTTTTAATCTGTTAGTGACTTGAATTGGTTAAAAGAACAGCCAGTCATTTTTACATAGGAACAAATATGTTCTTTCTTTTTTGCGTATTCTATTAGTTTTTTCAGGCGGACACACACTTTACAATAGCTTCAAAACCACTTAGAAAACTCTTCCAGTTAATTTCTATGGGATATTCATTTTGCTGTTTATATAAGAAAGACCACTATCAGTATTCGGTCAGTATTTGGTCAGTATTTTTTCTCAGGAGTGGGAGCCAAAACCAGGAGTGGGTGATAAATGCAGAATTGGTGACTTGTTTCTATTATACCTTTTCTCTGATTGTTCTTCACCTGGATTTGGTTCCCATGCCTGAGAAAAAATACTGACCGAATACTGACCAAATACTGATAGTGGGGCCGTGGCCTAAGACTACGTTCCCACAATGAGCTTTTTTTGAGTTTTTGATGTTGCAGAATTTCTGCACCATTTTTGCATCTATTATGTAAATTAGCTCCTTTTTTTACATGCATTTTGACACTGCAGAGTTTGTCTCTTTTTCGTGCGTCATGTTTTAAATAAAGCTGCTTTGTTTTTTATGCTTCCTGGTATTTTTCTTTATTGATACAGTCGTGTGTGGATTAGATGCACTTTTGATGTGTTTCCGCCAGGGACACGCACTAAAACCACATTTGAGTTTTTTACCTGTGGATTTTCTACATCTAATGCAAGTCTATGGGAAAAATCTGCACAGAAAACTCAGCGTTCCCGTAAGAGAAATTGACATGCTGCGGATTTGAAACTCGTACCGCAGGTCAGTTTACGCTGAGTAAAAAATAGTGCAGTGGGCAGGAGATTTCTATAAATCCCATCCATTTTGCTGGAACTGTAAGACGCTGCATTTTTGACACAGCAAAAATACACAGCATTGTGCGCACACATTGAAAAAAGAAAGCGCATGTCATGACAAAGGGGTATTTGCGAGTCATGTGACCTTGGTTTGCCACCAATTCCATAAGTACCCCCTTCCTTTAAATCTCACTTTAGTGAATAACCACACCATGCACTGATGTTAGGTTAAATTGGCCACATGAGCATTTTATTAACAATTTATAACAAAAATTGTAAAAAACAAACAACCTTATAGAGCAGGGATACCAAACTCAAACACACAGAGGGCCAAAATGAAAAACTTGGACAAAGTCGCGGGCCAAAAAGGATACAATATAATGGGCCCGACATAGTCCTCCATATACAAAATAATGGGCCCCACAAAGTCCTCCATACAGAATAATGGCCCCACATAGTCCTTCATACAGTATAATGGACCCCACATAGTCCTCCATACAGTATAATGGGCCCCACATAGTCCTCCATACAGAATAATGGCCCGACATTGTCCTTCATACAGTATAATGGACCCCACATAGTCCTCCATACAGTATAATGGGCCCCACATAGTCCTCCATACAGAATAATGGCCCGACATTGTCCTCCATACAGTATAATGGCCCCACATAGTTCTCCATACAGAATAATGGGCCCCACATAATCCTACATACAGAATAATGGACCCACATAGTCCTCCATACAGAATAATGGGCCCCACATAGTCCTCCTTACAGAATAATGGGCCCCACATAGTCCTCCATACAGTATAATGGGCCTACATAGTCCTCCATACAGAATCATGGGCCTCACATAATCCTCCATACAGAATAATGGTCCCCACATAGTCCTCCATACAGAATAATAGGCCCCACATAGTCCTTAAAACATCCTTAAAATTTGACAAAACACACAATTCCAATACGATCCCAATAATTTCGTTCCCCAACCCTTATCAATAGTTAATAATAAAGGGGGGATTGGGTTGGATAATTAACATAGTTACATAGTTACATAGTTTATAAGGCCGAAAAAAGACAAGCGTCCATCCAGTTCAGCCTATTTCTTGTGCACTGCAGCTATTCCGCAGCGTTGATCCAGGGGAAGGCAAAAAAAAACCATGCGGTATAGGCCAATTTACATCATTGAGGAAAAATTCATTTCCCGACTCCAATCTGGTAGTCAGATTAAATCCCTGGATTAATTAACTATCACTAAGCATAAGATGTAATTTTATTGTTCTCAAGAAAGGCGTCCAGGCCTCTCTTGAACTCATTAAGTGAGTTGGACATCACCACTTCCTCTCCCAGAGAGTTCCAGAGTCTCAAGGCTCTGACCGTAAAGAATCCCCTTCTATGCTGGTGCAGGAACCTCCTTTCCTCCAGACGCATAGTGTGCCCCCTCGTCTTTGTCACCATCCTTGGTATAAACAGGTCATGGGAGAGATCTCTGTACTGCCCCCTGATGTATTTATACATGTTTATGAGGTCTCCCCTAAGCCTTCTCTTTTCCAACGTAAATAGGCCTAATTTTGACAACCTCTCTGGGTATTCTAGTCCCTCCATTCCCTTTATTACCTTAGTCGCCCTCCTTTGTACCCTCTCTAGCTCCAATATGTCTTTCCTGAGCACCGGAGCCCAGAACTGTGCACAATATTCTAAGTGCGGCCTTACCAGCGCTTTATACAGAGGAAGAACAATGTTCTCATCATATGCCCCTATTCCTCTTCTGATGCATGCCATGACTCTATTTGCCTTCGCAGCTGCTGCCTGACACTGGACACTCCAATTTAATTTGCTGTTAACCAAGACGCCCAGGTCCTTCTCCATGTCAGATTTCCCCAACGGTTTCCCATTTAATACTCTCGCTAGAGGCCACCTAAAATAGCCCCTTATAAGCCTTCCATTCCTCCCTCTATCCCCTCCTCTCTTATGACACTTACTATCCCCTCCTTCATTCTTTTTAACCCCATCATTCCCAAAAATAACCATCTCCCCTTTTAACCCAGTCATGTCGTCCCCCGTACGGCCTCTCTTTTCTTTAAAGCCGCTCCTGAAGGAATCTGCTCCAAACTAGGCTGTGTTCACTAAGGAGGCTGCAAGAAAAAACTCTTCAGGGGAAAAAAAACTGTTTAAACCTCTTTGAAATATACTTCATGAAGCGAAAAATTACTGCAAATACTCCCTCAAAATAGGAGCATTTCACGATGCAGTTTTCTACTTGAAAAAGCTTGTGGTTTTTGACGACCTCAAAAAAACTCTGTGTGAACATAGTCTTAACCAGCAAAAAGAGGTTACACATTGCTTAAAATAAAGAGAAGCTTGACAGGGGTTAAAGGTTAAGTCCACAGAAATCTATAACCAAAGGTCAGCAGATCTTGGATAACTGGCTGCAAGGCAGCGTCCCTGAGTCTGTCCTCTGTGCTCCTTCACCTTAACCTTAACCAGAGGCTCCTCACTATCTATCTGTATATCTGTCGGTGTCCATGTGTCTCCTTGTTCCTGCTGCCTCCAACAGATGTCTTCATGTGTCCTTCAAACTTTTTCCCTGCAACTTCACAACTGTCTCCATTTTTCTTGTGGAGGCTGAAAAAAACCATATGAGCCCTGAGGCCAAAGGAACATGAGCTCCTTGTGCGCCCTTTTAATTTTATCTTAGTCCCTCTGTTCGCTAGTGATGATTATAAAAAAAAGGAAATATTTAAGAGTTTACTTTATTTCACTTAATTATTTTTAAAAAATAAGGCTAAAAAATATAAGATTACCTGTCACCTGGTGAAAACATTGAAAGCATGCTACAGGGCAGGTGCAGACGAACGTATTTTTGTTCCAAGTGCGATCCGACAAAATATCATATCGCACTGTTATTCTATATAATTTTACACACATACATTTTTTTCCTCAGACCGAGTCTGTCCAAAGCTAAGATCACAGCATGCGCAATATGCATCCGATATTCATATCGCACTCAGCCATGCAAGTGAATGAGTCCGTGGAAAACAATGGACTACACTCAGATGAGTGAGTCACAGCGCGACTAGATCAGCACAGCACAGAACCCTTGATCCCCCCTTCATACAGATATTCCTTGAGAAAGGCCTGGTTTGGCCGGAACGTTGGCTCAATCTGTTTGCACAAGGGTCAGTTTAGTTAAATACAATTTCTTTCTTCACTTGTAACCATTTATGAGTGCCGAAGTTCATTACGCTTATTTGAAGATTGCGTCTTACTTCAGAGCTCCTACTTACCGTTACAGTTGAGTGAATCTATTTTTCACATATCTAAAGGGCCCTTGTAGTGTTCTAGATCCTATAAAGACATGCGTGCTTAATCCCCATGTAAAGTCCCCCATCCCCATCCTCTCCTGTAGTAATTTCTCCAAGCTTGTCCCTCTTACAAGAATAATTTTCCCCATCCTGGGCCCCTTCCTAGTATAATGTTCCCCATTCTGGGCCTCTTCCTATAATAATGTCCTCCACCCTGGACAACTTCCAGTAATAATATCCCATCTTGGCCCCTTCCAGTAGTAATGGGCCCCTTCCAGTAGTAATGTCTCCCATCCTGCACCCTTCGAGCAATAATGACCCCATCCTGGGCCTCTTTCTTGCATAATGTCCCCCATCCTGGACTCCTTCCTGGTATAATGCCCCCCATCCTGAGCCCCTTCCGTTCTTCTCCTGCCCATTTTGAAAAGAAACAAATGATTATTCTTACCTTCCCCACTCCCACGACGTGCGGCGTCATCCTCTATAGCTGGTGCTGAAATCTGCCATGCGCTGCCCGTCACGGGCAAGTTGACGTCCAGCACTGGGGCAAGCATGTATTGCAGCACAGGGAGCCGGTGGGTCTCTGCACTGCAGTACATTTCACCTGAATGTGTCTGAGAACGACGTCCAGGTAAAATTGGCAGCGGTATCGGCTGGCCCCCCTCCTGCAAGGGGCTGGTTGAGGTTGCACCCTCTGCACCCACGCTCAATGCACCCCTGCCAATACTAGGTTCCCATTTTTTGTGTAGTACAGCAAGCCACATAGACATAGGCTGCAACAAACTGTCTCTGACTCATTGACTTCTACAGGAAAGTTTTCTGAGCATCCTCTGATCTGGGCAAATGTCATTGTAAAGGGAAGAGGAAGTGACATCACCTATGACTGATGGATCCTGTGTTTTCTGGAGGTGTTATCTATCACAGGAAGTATGAGCCTGGTATTAGACTTAGTGGCAAATGTGAAATACAGTGAAAAATGATCAAAACTTTTTGAAAAATACATTTTAACATAAAAATCGGAATCTTTAAACAGCAGGTCATTTACAAATAACACATTCCCTTTAAGCTCACGCTCTAATATTTTCTTTCCATTGTCTGTATATTGTATCGCTTAATGATCATTGCAGTGTAGCAGCGATTTATCTGTCTCGCACATACATGCAATCTCTTTCCGTCTGCCTGTCTCTCTTCACACGCACTATCTCGCTGTCTGCCTCTCCCTCTCACTCCCTCCGCTCATCACTATTTATTATAGGAATGATGAACAGTTATTGCATCTAGTTAATTCCCATTTATTGGGACCTGACGTCACACATGAAGCTCGAAGCTGAGAAGCCTGTGCTCTGAGAGTCATTGTGGTTTTACTGTCTCATTTTAATTTAGCGTGTAATGTCCCTATTAGAATAAAACACATCTGGAGGATCTCTAGGGAACTCTTCAGAATCTGTGGCTTCTATATTAACAGAACTTGCAACATAAAGAGCACAGCTGCTGGAAATGCTGCACTCAGCGGCAGGCCTGCAGGATACCTATACAGCTCTGCGGGGCGCAGTGTCACATCGCTGCATAGCACATTTATACTACTATTCAGGGCAGAGCTAGACAACCCTTCTGCGTTCATTGTGGGGCTCACTGACATCTAAGTATGGCACGATGACAAGTCATAATCTTCGCAGAACAGATTGTAACAGACACGTATCCTGGCATTGTAACAATACAGTACTGGATGGAGCACTTCAATACAATAAAGACACACTTTTAGTTTCCTAGCTCGAGCTCAGACGAAAAGATATGTGCAAAGTGACATAATTCTAGTGCTGGACATGAAAATATCCTTCGGATCATCAGATTTGCAGGACTGTAAGATGCAAAAGACAATAGATAAAGAAAGAAGTTGAAGATTCCAAACTGAATCCAAAGAATTCCTGGTGGTGTACGGAACTGTAAAGGTTAATGCCTGTTTACCAATAGAACCTAGAATAAAAACAATTGAGCAAATACCCTGCAGTAAGTAAATCAATAAATAGTAATAGTACATGTATATAACATAGGGTACTTAGTTGACACTATTTTGATCAAAAGAGCACAAAAGCCATCCTACCACGACAAGGTGTACCCAACCGGGACGGTCCCTAACTCTGGTAGTCCAATAGACAAAAGAGGCTTAGGTGGGCACCATGAAAAATAATGCATATAGAACAGGAAAGTATGTATACTTAGAAGAAAAAGACAAAGGAGAAACATCTACAAAAATCCTGGCACATCCAAATGACGCGCCCCCTGGGCCATGTTGTGTAGCGTTGCGCACGCGGGGAATACCCGGAGCCGGATCCGATAGGGGTAGTAGTCCTCGTGGCGGTGACCCGGTCCGTGCCCAGGGTGTCAAACTAAGTGGCGTTATTGGTATGATGGTATTAGTGTCCGACTACGCCACCCGTTGGATGCGGCTATGAAGCCGCCGCTGCAGGGCAGTCCGCTGAGGCCGGTGGTACGGATGTGCAGCGTGGATGGTATAACCCCCAATGGGAGGGGTATAGCCTCAGGGCAGCTGATGAAGCAGGAAAAGCTGATAGTGGTAGTGGTGGTGTGACAAGGAAGCTCAGAGACGTGCAATTGCAGTTTTCACAGCTTTACTCACAGTTCTTTATCAGGTCCCTTGTGTACAGCTAGGACCACCCGAGCCGTGCTGCGTCCATCAGGTGCGGGACTCGGCCAACTCCCAGGCAGTTCCAGAGCGTGGTCCTGAGCTCCCCTCTCTTCCTTTCTACTGGCCGTCCCCACCAGGGATCCACCTTTGTCCAGCTCCCTCGGGCCTTCTGGTGGTGAAACCTTTCCCGGTTTCCCTGACCCTATATGGTATGCCTTCCTGGTAGATATGGCGAGGGGTCGCGCCAAAACTTGTCCACGACCTCCGGTTCCTGGCTAAGGATAATTAGCCTCCACCAGTTTGGGATCCGGCACCCTGTTCTGCCAACCCTTCACCCGTTATTCCGTGGGATCTTAGGGTTCCCTACTTTCCTGCGTCTCTGGGCCTTTCCTGGTGTTTCTGTTCCTTCTTCCTCTTACTTCTCTCTCTCTCTGCTTCAGGCCTCCACTCCAGGCCTGGCTCTGGAGCTGGGCCCAGACTGAGCCTCAGCTCCCTGTCAGCCCTCTCTGGCTGAGCTCCTCTCTGCACAGAACAGACCAAAAAGACCCTGTCCTAAGATGGTGCCCACCTTATATACTCCCTCTGAAACCCGAGCCCAGGTGACAAGCAACCAATGGGCTCCTACCTATGCCCAGAGTCCCTCCCCTATCTGCTCCTACACCACTAGGATGTTCCTCCCCCCTCCCCACTCCAGCCAGGGACAGAAGCTGTCGTACCTGCACATCTATCTGGTGGGAGTACCGTTGATCTGTCCCCCGGAAATGGGGTGAGTGTGGTGCATGCAGCTATCTGAGCCCCGGTCCACACTCCATCCTTACCCGGGAGTGGAATACCACACCTCTGGATCGAGGTGCAATACCCCTGTAGCAGCCGAGTCCTCGGGGTGCTACACAAACATGTTACTTTTATTATACAATCAAAGAATATTGAACAATATCAAACAAAATTGAACAAGAAAAAAACTCATTAAAAACATTTAAAATAGCAAAAAATGGCCAAGAAATTTCCATTTTAGCATATGATAAAGTTAAAAACTGGAAATGAATCAGCCATTTAAAATCCAAAACCATGGACTATTAAGCAAGTGAATCCCCACACTAATATAAAACATCCAACAAATATGACTCGCCCCCTGGGCCGTGGGGCACTTGGATCCGGGCAGTGGGGGAATGATGGGAGTAGTAGTGGCAACCCGGTTCCGTGGCTCAGGGTGGTCAGGCCAGTGGTAGTCCGTTATGTGCTATTGATTATGTCCGACTACGCCACCCGTGGATTGCGGTTATTAGGAACCGCCGCTGCATGCAGACCGCTGGGGCTGATGAGGTGTGCAGCTAGGGTAGTGTGACTCCCCACGGGAAGAGTGCGGCCCCAGGGCAGTATAATGGATGGTGGGAGTGATGGTAGTGAGAGTCCCGGTGCTGATAGTGCTGGAGGAGCAAGGAGCACACAGACAACAAGTTGCAGTCCAGGGTCTTTACTGAAACAGGTAAACTGACCCATAAACAGTCCCAGCTAGGAGGGGACCTGGATGTCTGAGAGCAACGGGGAAATTGGCCCTGGTCAGGGTGAGGGTGTAGGCCTACCGTGCTTTCTGCGCTCCTTCTGGCTATCTCCTCGTTATAGGGTAACAGCCCACGTTTCAAAGCTTTCCGTGTATTCTCACCTGTATGGCCTGCGACGTGGGTTCCTTTCTGCTCCCAGCCTTGTACGGCTTTACTGGTCCCTTCGGTTGTGGCAGGGCCTCCAGGCTTCTTAGGCCAAGGAATGTACAGTCCCTTGCGGACTGGTTCTCTGCTGGGGGATGTGGAATCCTTCCAGCCTCAGACACCAAAGTCTGGTAAAATTAAGTCTTTTCTCTGCCAAGACAGGCTCACTTCGCCTCTTGTCTCTGGCTGGTGGCTCTCTCCTAGTGCCACACTTCCTCTTAGGTGCAATCAACTTTCTGTCCCTGCTCCACTCTGGGACACGTCTCAGAGCTGAGACAGGCAATCCAGTTCTCCCTAACCCTGTCCCCAGTACCAGCTTTTATAGGGGCAGCCTGCTCCCCCTACTGGCCTGAGACAGGAGGCATTGCATGCTAAAGTTCCCCTGACTAGAGAACCTCCCCCTTGCTCTCAGACACAGCTTTAATTACACTTGTGGCATCCAGGCCTGGGTGACACATTCCCCCCTAGTGAAATTTAGTACTCCGGGACTAAACAATAAACAAAGACAATATACATAACAATAAAACAATAACAGACAGACGACGCACAGATTGAGTTCTTTAAGGTCACAGTGTGGTCTGTGACCGGGTGTCCATATCACCAAAACAACAGGGAGCCTTAACCAGGTGGGGGTCTGTCCTACCCCAAGTCCTTCACAGTCTTAGTTCATTCCTGGGTTAGGCTCAGAATGCAGTCCACACAAGGTCCCGGTTATAAAAAGTCCATAACCTGTGAGTCCTTACGGTTGCTGCAAGAAACTGAAACACACTATCAATAAACATGCAGGTAACTTTGGCAAACATTTTAACATTTGGCAACAAGGTTATTTACAATCTTAGTACACTCTATATTCTCCAGCGAGCGGGTATCTGTCCCTTTGTGCTCCTGGTTGACCTCCTTAACCCACTGTCTGGTGGTGGACCAACCTGGCTTTCCCCACTAGCGTTAGGGGTACAGCTACCAGCTGGGTGTATAGGTAGGGCAGGCAGCTGTCTGCGGGTTCTTTGGCTTACCGCAGGCATGGCAGGCTCACTGTCAGCAGAGGGTTGACTCTCCTGGGCTGCTGGTACAGGCTCTTCTGCCTCTGGAACCGCTTGCTCCTCTTCACCTTCCGGCTCTGGTGTTGGTTGTTGCTGGGCCGGTTGCAGGAAATGCAGGACGGGTACCACTATGGCATCATTTATGCGAGTCCAGGACTGAGGGAACTCTCCGAGAACGGTGCTTATCATTTCTTCCTTGTCCTCTGTGGGTTCAAGGTCACTCTGATCCTCTTCTGCACTACGGAGTTGCTCGGGGCACCTTTTGAGGTGGTCTCTGGAGACGACACTAGTGGTTTCTCCTCCGTCCTTGGTGATTACGCACACCTTTGGGTTGTCATGGTCAGACTGCAGTACGGTGTAGGGTTCCCTTTCCCACTGGTCGTCCAACTTATCTAGCCTTCTCTTCCGCTTTAGGACTTGCTCACCAGGTTCTAGGGGACTAGCAGGGGCGTGTTGATTGAAGAGTCTTTCTTGCTTCTCTCTCACCTGGGCCAGGCTCTTCTCCACACTCTCCTGTACCTTCTTGTACTGCAGTTGCCTTTCCGTATCCCAGTCCGCATCCGGGGAGGTGTACTCAGGTATTAGGACTCCCATCTCCAGGTCTTCGGGCAGCTTACCCGGTCTGGCTCGCATCAGGTAAGCCGGGGTGCAGTTTGTAGCATTCACCGGGATATTGTTGTACATGTCTACCAGGTCCGGCAGTTTTTCTGGCCACAGGCTGCGTTCCTCCAGGGGCAACGTCTTCAGGAGATCAATGACTATATTGTTCATCTTCTCACACATCCCATTGGTTTGGGGGTGGTAAGGCGTTGTACGAATCTTCTTACAGCCATAGAGGTTGCAGAACTCCTGGAAGATTTCAGCTTCAAACGCTGGACCCTGGTCTGTCAGGACCTGTTCCGGATACCCGTGTGGACGGCAGAAGTATTGCTGGAAGGCTCTGGCCGCTGTTTGGGCTGTCAAGTCCTTTACCGGGACCACCACTAGAAAACGGGAATAGTGGTCCACGATTGTCAGGGCATAGATGTATCCAGACCGGCTTGGAGCCAATTTGACGTGGTCCAGAGCTACCAGCTCAAGAGGCTGCGTGGTGACGATGGGCCTCAAGGGTGTCTTCTGGCTGGTGCGGTCCTTCCTCCTCAGGTGACAAGGGCCACAGTCTCTGCACCACTTTTCTACTGCTCCTCTCATGCCGACCCAAAAGAACCTTCCTCTTAGTAGGAACTCCAGTTTCTTCCAACCGAAGTGCCCCGCTCTGTCATGGTAAGCCCCCAGGACCATAGCTGCATCCCGCCTTGGGACCACGACTTGCCAGGTCAGCTCGTGCGTCCGGTGGTTGACAATCCTTCTGCACAACTTGCCTTCGTAGAGGAACAGCTTGCTCTTCTCCTTCCATAGCTGCTTGGCTTCCTCTGGGGCATCTGGATCTAGGCGGGCGTCTTCCCGGGTCAGCAGATCTTTCACCAGGCGGACAGCAGGGTCACTATCTTGGGTTTCGGCCCAGCTGTGGTGAGGTAGGGGATTCATCATCACAGTTGTTAGATCCTCCTCCTTCACGCGGTGAGAGTGTTGAGCGGCTCCATACCGGTGAAACGCGGGGAGTTCTACCTCTTCCAGCTCTTCTGGGTCTTCGTCACCTTCAGGTAAGTGAGGCATTCTTGATAGGGCGTCCGCGTTGGCGTTGGTTTTGCCTGCCCGGTACTTGATCACGAAGTCATAGTTGGAGAGACGGGCCATCCACCGCTGTTCCAGGGCACCCAGTCTTGCATTGTCCAGGTGTGTCAACGGGTTGTTGTCCGTGTACACAGTGAACTTTGCGGAGGCCGGGTAATGCTTGAAGCGTTCTGTCACGGCCCACACCACCGCCAAGAATTCTAGCTTGAAGGAGCTGTAATTCTCCGGGTTCCTTTCGGTGGGCCTCAGCTTCCGGCTGGCGTATGCGATCACCCGTTCTCTGCCCTGCTGGTTTTGGGACAGTACGGCTCCCAGTCCCACATTACTGGCATCTGTGTGGAGAATGAAAGGCTGGCCATAATCAGGGTAGGCCAGGATCTCATCCCCAGTGAGGGCCAACTTTAGCTGGCGGAAGGACTCCTCTTCCGGTTTATCCCACTTGAAGGGTGGCTTTTGACTTCTGGACTTGGACTGTCCGATCAGGAGGTCCTGCATAGGAGCTGCCATCTTAGTGAACCCGGGGATGAACCTTCGGTAGTAGCCTACCAACCCGAGAAACTGTCTCACCTCTTTGATGTTCGAGGGGCTTGGCCAGCTCTTGATTGCCGTGACCTTGTCAGGGTCGGGGGCCACTCCTTCCGCGCTTACCACGTGCCCTAGGTACTGGACCTTTGGTTTCAGCAGGTGACACTTCGATGGTTTTACCTTCAGGCCATAGCCTGCCAGGGCTTCGAACACCTCGGCCAGGTGCTTTAGGTGGTCCTCGTAGGTCTTCGAATAGACGATCACGTCGTCCAGGTAAAGGAGGACCGTCTCGAAGTTTCGGTGCCCTAGACAGCATTCCATCAGCCGCTGGAAGGTCCCTGGTGCGTTGCAGAGCCCGAAAGGCATGCAGTTGAATTCGCTCAGTCCCATCGGGGTGGTGAAGGCGGTCTTCTCCTTGTCAGCCTCTGCCACAGGAACCTGCCAGTACCCGCTAGTAAGGTCCAAAGTAGAAAAGAAGTTAGCAGATCTTAGTGCGGCTAAAGACTCTTCTATTCTAGGCAGCGGATATGCGTCTTTGTGAGTGATACGGTTGATTTGTCTATAGTCCACGCACATTCTCATGGTGCCGTCTTTCTTTTTGACCAGAACCAAAGGGGCTGCCCAGGGGCTACAGCTGTCTCTAATAACCCCAGCTTCTTTCATCTCTCTTAGCATGCCCTTTGCGTTCTGATAATGTGCAGGGGGTACAGGTCTGTGCCTCTCTTTTATTGGTGGGTGGCTCCCTGTGGGGATGTGGTGTTCTATCCCTTTTACTCTGCCGAAGTCTAGCGGGTGCTTACTAAAGACTCTCTCGTACTCCTGTACCACCCGGTAGACTCCTTGTTTTTGGTGCAGGGGAGTGGAGTCAGCACCCACGTGGAGTTTCTGGCACCAGTCCTCTTTTTGTTTCTGGGAGCCATTACCTTCCGCCTGAGGGGATGGAGGCAAGGGTTCCACAGCCCTGATAGCTTGGTGTTCGACAACAAACAGTTTGGCGAGTGTAGCGTACCTGGGTAAGTGTACTTCCCTCTCCCCAATGTTGAGGATGCGGACGGGCACCCTCCCATGACAGACATCAACCACCCCCCGGGCTGTCAAAATGGTGGGCCTGCTGTCTGAGTACACGGGTTCTACCATGGCTTGGTAGTCTCTACCTCTCAACCCGATTGCAGTCCGACACCAGATCATCATTTCACTTTTGGGAGGCATGGAAATGGGGAATGGATCACTGAGTCTTACGCTACCGATCTCACCACCAGACAGTTCTACCTGCTGCCGTCTCATCAGGGCTTTTATCTCCTTGTTGAGGACTCTCTTTTGGCTGGAACTAGCATTCACCGCCACCTGTTGTAGAATTACAATTACTTCTGAAAGACAATTTTCAATGATGTTAGTACCCACAGTTATTTTAGGGTGACTTTCATGACGGTCAATGTCCACAATAATCACTCCCTGTGCCGGCAGTTCAACTTTACCAATTTTAATGGTCATCTCCTTGAACCCCATCTGCGGCACGGGTAAGCCATTACTGGCGATGATGCTCAAGTTACTGTCTGGATACCGTGTGATATCAGCATCAGTCCAATACTGCTTAAAAAGTACATAAGGGATTGTGGTTACTTGCGACCCAGTATCCAGCAAGGCGCTCATGGGGATACCGTCCAGCACCACGGGTAAAACCGGGCGCCCCCCAACGTACTTATCACGCCAATTATAAGGGCCTGGTGATCTTATGCCTGGGGGTCGGCCCTCTGCCCCAGGTTGGACCCGTTTAAATTACAGTACCTGGAAATGTGTCCGGGCTGGTTGCATCGACGGCAAATGGGCTGTCCATCCTCTGTGTAGCGGTCTGTGGGCCTCCCTCGGAACGACGGTTTCCTCCTCTGTCGATGCCACGGGACATCCTCCGGACTTGAAGCCAGCTCGATGGGTCTTGACGGGTCCACTTGCAACGCCTGGACGGTCCTGGTCAACGCCGCGACGCTCCTGGTCAGCTCCTGGACTTGGTGGTGCAGATCTTTCGACGGGGCTTGGTTCAGGGCCTGTGCATCAGCCTCCACGGAGTCCATAGAGGAGGGCGCCGCCTCTTGGTGGTAGGTGATAGCAGGGTGCCGGGGGTTTATAGCGCCACTGGTTGCAGATTCACGGAGCACTCTTATGGCCCTGTCCTTAAATTGGGCAAAGGTCAGGTCGGGGTTCTGAAAGAACATGAGGCGCAGTTGGGCCCTGTGGGCGCTAGACAGCAGACCCTCTATGAATTGTTCTGTTAGCAGTTTATCCGTTTCCTGCACACTGCCAGGGTCAGTTTGTTGAATAGCCCTCAAGGCTTCCTGCAGATTTAGGGCATAGTCTCTGATGCTGTCCTGTGCCCGCTGCCTACATCCATAGAACCTCATTTTAATCTCAGCGGAGGTACGTGTATCAAAGGTACCCCGCAGCCGGGCCAGAATACCCTTCACAGTCCTTTTCTCCTCTGTGGGCCATGATTTTACCTCCCTTTGGGCTGCGCCAGTTAACTGCCCTGTTAGTATGCTGACCTTCTGTTCCTCTGTCAGGGGGTAAACCTGGAACAAACTGTATAGCCTTTCCTTGAAGTCAGTTAGGGCATGGGGCTCCCCTGAGTATTTGGGCAGCCAGGCCGCTCCAGGGATGTAGGGCAGGGAAAAGGGCATCACCGCTGCTGCAGCTGCATTGGTGGTAGTGGGCGCCTCTGTGTCCGACATCTTCCTCCCCCCCTAGTGAAGTGTGGCCTACCTTCCGACGATCCTCTTCTGTAGGCCGCGGCTCCGCTGCTGCTGCTATGGACGAGGACCTGGCGTCGCGTCCTGATGACGTCAGCGTCGCTCTCTCTCCCTTCCAGGACCTTGCGCAGCGTCGGAGCGTGGGGCGGACCTTCGGATCTCGCGCGGTTTTGACGTCCACGCCCCTCTTCTTCCCGCGCGGCGTCCTGAAGATGGCGTCCGATGGCGGGAAACAGCTGCGGATGGCGGGAAGACGGCAGAAGACGGCGGGAAACGGTCCAAGATGGCGTCTGATGGCGGGAATCGGCTCCGGATGGCGGGAAACGACTCCACAGGTAAGTTACAAAAGTCTTTTTCAGGCACGCAGTACCCGGTGGTTGCGGGCACGAAATCCTGCCGACTACGCCAAAGCTGACTCGCCCCCTGGGCCGTGGGGCACTCGGATCCGGGCAGTGGGGGAACGATGGGAGTAGTAGTGGCAACCCGGTTCCGTGGCTCAGGGTGGTCAGGCCAGTGGTAGTCCGTTATGTGCTATTGACTATGTCCGACTACGCCACCCGTGGATTGCGGTTATTAGGAACCGCCGCTGCATGCAGACCGCTGGGGCTGATGAGGTGTGCAGCTAGGGTAGTGTGACTCCCCACGGGAAGAGTGCGGCCCCAGGGCAGTATAATGGATGGTGGGAGTGATGGTAGTGAGAGTCCCGGTGCTGATAGTGCTGGAGGAGCAAGGAGCACACAGACAACAAGTTGCAGTCCAGGGTCTTTACTGAAACAGGTAAACTGACCCATAAACAGTCCCAGCTAGGAGGGGACCTGGATGTCTGAGAGCAACGGGGAAATTGGCCCTGGTCAGGGTGAGGGTGTAGGCCTACCGTGCTTTCTGCGCTCCTTCTGGCTATCTCCTCGTTATAGGGTAACAGCCCACGTTTCAAAGCTTTCCGTGTATTCTCGCCTGTATGGCCTGCGATGTGGGTTCCTTTCTGCTCCCAGCCTTGTACGGCTTTACTGGTCCCTTCGGTTGTGGCAGGGCCTCCAGGCTTCTTAGGCCAAGGAATGTACAGTCCCTTGCGGACTGGTTCTCTGCTGGGGGATGTGGAATCCTTCCAGCCTCAGACACCAAAGTCTGGTAAAATTAAGTCTTTTCTCTGCCAAGACAGGCTCACTTCGCCTCTTGTCTCTGGCTGGTGGCTCTCTCCTACTGCCACACTTCCTCTTAGGTGCAATCAACTTTCTGTCCCTGCTCCACTCTGGGACAAGTCTCAGTGCTGAGACAGGCCATCCAGTCCTCTCTAACCCTGCCCCCAGTACCAGCTTTTATAGGGGCAGCCTGCTCCCCCTACTGGCCTGAGACAGGAGGCATTGCATGCTAAAGTTCCCCTGACTAGAGAACCTCCCCCTTGCTCTCAGACACAGCTTTAATTACACTTGTGGCATCCAGGCCTGGGTGACACAAATATAACGTGAGATAATCACAGAATAGATATAAATACTTGTGTGGAGTACCCCCCATCCTTCTATATAGTTTTGGACATTAAATGGGGGGTTAATTTCTAGCTTTTAGCTTTATTATGTGTTTTTCTTCTAACTCTTGTAGTTTACCTTGCTATGCCAGACATGTGTGATGACCCATTTCTTCAGTTCAGCTTTATCAATAGTCTGGTAGGAGGTTTAAAGAGCTTTAGTCTAGCCATGGGCTAATGATGTGACCACTGTAGTCACTTACACTCCAGGATAGTTAAAGGGTTAAAACAAGCTTTCTCTATGAGCTGCATAAATCTCTAATTTAACATTTTGACTCCTTCTGTGCTTGTTTTAATGCTATTTTGGGTTAAGTGAGTAAAAAAAATAAAGGGAAATGAAAGACATTTTTAATTTGAGTATAGACTTCTACTACAGATAGTGAGGTTCAGAAATTATCTTCATTTGTCTGATGAGGCCCCAGTAGAAAAGTTTGAGATGCCCTGGTCTAGAATAATGAAAGTATTATTGTCGGCTTTCCTGGTCACCTTAAGTTGTGGAAATATTAGTGATTACTTCCCTGGTGGACTAGAGTTGTGAAAGTATTGTTGCTTGTTTCCATGCTGACCTGGAGTTATAAAAGTTTTATTCTCTGCTCACCTGGGGGTCTAAAGTTATGAAAATATAAATGTCTACTTTGCTAGTGGTTTAAAGTCATGAAGGTATGATGAATATCTATTTCTTTAGTGGTTTAGCATTATAAAAATATTATTTTGTACTTCCCTGATAGTCTAGAATAATGGAAATATTAATGTCTGCTCCCCTGGTGGTCTAGAGTGATGGAATAATTAATGTGGGCTTCCCTTGAGATCTGTGATTAGGAAAGTAATAATGTCTGGTTCCATAATAATAATAATAATCTTTTTATTTATATAGCGCCAACATATTCCACAGTGTTTTACAATTCAGACCATTTACAGACAGACATTATGGGCTCTGTCCCCATTTGGGGTTCACAATCTACATTCCCTATCAGTATGTCTTTGGAGTGTGGGAGGAAACTGGAGAACCCGGAGGAAACCCACGCAAACACGGGGAGAACATACAAACTCCTTGCAGATGTTGTCCTTGGTGGGATTTGAACCCAGGACCCCTGCCCTATCCATAATGATCTACTGTGATTAAAATATTTTTGTCTGCTTCTCTGGTGGTCTAAAGTTAAGGAAATATTAGCGACTGCTTCCCTGGTGGTCTAGAGTTATGAAAGTATTATTGTTTTGTTTCACTATTGGTCTAGATTATGAAAATATTAATGTCTACTTCCTGATGGTCTTAAATTCTGCAAAAGTATTAAAGTTATTCTCTGGTGGTCTAGATTATAAAAGTATTAATGTCTGCTCCCCAAGTGGGCTTAAGTTAAGGAAAAAGTATTCATTTCTGCTTCTCTGTTGGTTTAAAGTTATGAAAATATTAATTTCTGCTTCCCCGATGGTCTAGACTTATGGAAGTATTAATGTATTAATGTTTGCTTCGCTGATGGTCTAAAGTTCTGAAAAAGTATTAATGTCTGCTTCCCTGGTGGACTAGATTATATAAGTATTAATGTCTGCTTCCCTAGTGGTGTTGAGTTAAGAAAAACAAATTAACGTCTGCTTCTCTGTTGGTTTAGAATTCTGAAAATATTAATGTCTGCTTCCCTGCTGGTCTAAAGTTGTGAAAGTATTAAGGTCGGCTTCCTTTGTGGTCTAGAGTTATCAAAGTATTAAGGTCTGCTTCCCTGATAGTCTAGAGTTAGAGAAGTATTCATATCTTCATCCCTGGTTGTCTGGATTTATGGAAGTATTCAAGTCTTCATCCCTGGTTGTCTGGATTTATGGAAGTATTCAAGTCTTCATCCCTGGTTGTCTGGATTTATGGAAGTATTCATGTATTCATCCCTGGTGGTATAGATTTATGGAAGTATTAATGTCTGTTTCGCTGGTGGTCTAAAGTTATGGAAGTATTAATGTCTTCATCCCTGGTGGTCTAGAGTTATAGAAGCATTAATGTCTGCTTCCTTAGTGGTCTAAAGTCATGGAAGTATTCATGTCTTCATCCCTGGTAGTCTAGAGTTATGGAAGTATTAATGTCTTCATCCCTGGTGGTCTAGACTTACAGAAGTATTAATGTCTGCTTCCCTGGTGGTCTAAAGTTATGGAAGTATTCATGTCTTCATCCCTGGTGGTCAAGAGTTGTGGAAGTATTAATGTCTGCTTCCCTGGTAGGCTACATTTATGGAAGTATTAATGTCTGCTTCCCTAGTGGTCTAGCGTTATGGAAGTATTCATGTCTCCTTCCCTGGTAGTCTAGGTTAGTGAAAGAATATTATCTTTGTGCCAGCCATATCTCCTGGCACAAAAGTTTGGACACACCTTCTCATTTAAAGATTTTTCTGTATTTTCATGACTATGAAAATTGTACATTCACACTGAAGGCATCAAAACTATGAATTAACACATGTGGAATTATATACTTAACAAAAAAGTGTGAAACAACTGAAAATATGTCTTATATTCTAGGTTCTTCAAAGTAGCCACCTTTTGCTTTGATGACTGCTTTGCACACTCTTTGCATTCTCTTGATGAGCTTCAAGAGGTAGTCACCGGAAATGGTCTTCCAACAATGTTGAAGGAGTTCCCAGAGATGCTTAGCACTTGTTGGCCCTTTTGTCTTCACTCTGCGGTCCAGCTCACCCCAAACCATCTCGATTGGGTTCAGGTCTGGTGACTGTGGAGGCCAGGTCATCTGGCGTAGCACCCCATCACTCTCCTACTTGGTGAAATAGCCCTTACACAGCCTGGAAGTGTGTTTGGGGTCATTGTCCTGTTGAAAAATAAATGATGGTCCAACTAAACGCAAACCGGATGGAATAGCATGCCGCTGCAAGATGCTGTGGTAGCCATGCTGGTTCAGTATGCCTTCAATTTTGAATAAATCCCCAACAGTGTCACCAGCAAAGCACCCCACACCATCACACCTCCTCCTCCATGCTTCACGGTGGGAACCAGGCATGTAGAGTCCATCTGTTCACCTTTTCTGCATCGCCCAAAGACACGGTGGTTGGAACCAAACATCTCAAATTTGGACTCATCAGACCAAAGCACAGATTTCCACTGGTCTAATGTTCATTCCTTGTGTTCTTTAGCCCAAACAAGTCTCTTCTGCTTGTTGCCTGTCCTTAGCAGTGGTTTCCTAGCAGCTATTTTACCATGAAGGCCTGCTGCACAAAGTCTCCTCTTAACAGTTGTTGTAGAGATGTGTCTGCTGCTAGAACTCTGTGTGACATTGACCTGGTCTCTAATCTGAGCTGCTGTTAACCTGCGATTTCTGAGGCTGGTGACTCGAATAAACTTATCCTCAGAAGCAGAGGTGACTCTTGGTCTTCCTTTCCTGGGGCGGTCCTCATGTGAGCCAGTTTCGTCGTAGCGCTTGATGGTTTTTGCAACTGCACTTGAGACAATTTCAAAGTTTGCCCAATTTTTTGGACTGACTGACCTTCATTTCTTAAAGTAATGATGGGCACTCGTTTTTCTTTACTTAGCAGCATTTTTCTTGCCATAATACAAATTCTAACAGTCTATTCAGTAGAACTATCAGCTGTGTATCCACCTGACTTCTGCACAACACAACTGATGGTCCCAACCTCATTTATAAGGCAAAAAATACCACTTATTAAACCTGACAGGGCACACCTGTGAAGTGAAAACCATTTCCGGGGACTACCTCTTGAAGCTCATCAAGAGAATGCCAAGAGTGTGCAAAGCAGTCATCAAAGCAAAAGGTGGCTACTTTGAAGAACCTAGAATATAAGACATATTTTCAGTTGTTTCACACTTTTTTGCTAAGTATATAATTCCACATGTGTTAATTCATAGTTTTGATGCCTTCAGTGTGAATGTACAATTTTCAAAGGCATGAAAATACAGAAAAATCTTTAAATGAGAAGGTGTGTCCAAACTTTTGGTGTGTACTGTATATCCAGATGGTCTTTATTTAAACTTTGCTCCTTTATTCCAACATCTGTCTGCTGTCTGACAGCTGGATACAAATATGTAATATTACAGCATGTGCGGGCGGAAGGGGAGACTGGGGCAATACGACCGAGAAATTGCAAAGAATTTGCAAATAATAATATATTTATTATCCCGAACACAAGGAGCGATTCCCTACACATGCTTCTCTTGGCAGGACGACAGACAATAATTCAGCCATCTTGGATTTAATGATGTGTTTTAAAACTGCCACAAACAGAACTTATGTTTAAAGTCAATTACAGCAAAAGTGCCCTAGACAGATGCTAAGCTCCACGTTTGTATAAAAGATTCTCGTCTGCTTGTAAAATGAAACAGTAGTGGGTAATAAATACTGTCAGCTCCGCCATGATGAAGACCGGAGACCGAAATAAGATACAATCTGATTATTATCATTAGTATCCAGCAATGAGATACTATTATGTAGTGTCTGTATGTCGTACATACAGAGTATAGAAATTATATAATGTAACATTTACATAAATATGGAGATACATTCAGGTGAATCTGAAATTAAAAGGCGCTAGTTACTAAGAAAATACCCTTTGAATGCAAATTTGACTTATAGAGGGTCCCCTTCTGTGAGCCAAAATGGTGAACTCATCTGCAGCAGTATGTACCGGAGCAAGACCCAGTATGATCAACTGATCCCACCGGAGGGCCCCTTTTTGGCAGGTGCTTTCTTTGATAAGACAACTCTTCTTTTAAAGGAATTTGATTACTTATTCAGTGGGTGTCCTCATTGGGACTCACAATCTAAATTCCCTATCAGCATGTCTTTGGAGTGTGGGAGGAAATCGGCGGACCTGGAGGAAACCAACGTAAACACAGGGAGAACATACAAACTCCTTGAAAATGTTGCCTTTGGTGGGATTTGAACCCAGGACCCTAAACGTGCAAAGCAACAGTCTTAACCAGTGAGTCACCCTTCACACTAAATCCAAATCACTTGCGACATCACCACACCATCTTCAATCAGCTGGGGGTCATGCCAGGAGTCTAATCATTGCTGATCTTAGTTATTCTAAAGATTGAGCACCAGTAATACACCCTTCATGATCTCTATATTTATGGTGCACATTTTAAACCCTTCAAGACTGTAACCTTGGTTTACTCCTTTATACTGAATTCTTTACTGATAATACCTGTTAGGGCACAGGTATTCCGAATATTCTCTGCACAAAGTCTTTAGTTTGATAGTGAAGTCATTTTTGACTATAGGGTCTCACCAGCGGACATCACTGGAGAGAGTCATCTCTGGCTGAATGGATAGTAGATGTTCAGGTTAAGGTTAATGACCCTTCCCTTGGCGTTTTATTTTTTATCTTCAGCCACATGCCAAGTCTAATGACTCTAAGTCTTGACCTTTGAATACCCAATACTTTAAGTTTGCCATTCACCTTCTGGTACTGGCTACCATGTGAACAGTAAATCTGACCCTGACAGGAGCAAGGACTTGAACTTTGTCCCCTGCACACCTCAGGCAGTCTGGACACTGACCAGATGGAAGTAAGAGCTGAGTGTCTTCTGAAGGCCATTCCTTGTCTACTGCACCAAGCAAGAGGTCAACGCCTGGTGTCCAGGTGGTAGTGAAAAATCAGATGCTCTAACAGAACTCCGACATCATCTCCTTGGAGCCATCTAACATTCTTCCTCTTCAGGATGTACATAGAATGGATTGTATATTAATGACAATTTTGCAAGATGACAAACTAAAACCCAATTTACTCAACTGGTCAATGAAACAAGGGCATAAGTTTCCAATCCATTACTATTTATGGTTTATTATGACCCTAGTATGTGGCGGGTTAATAATTCTATATTAATGACAATTTTGCCAGATGACAAACTTGAACGCAATTTACCACATTGCTAAATGTAACTGAGTTAATATAAAATGTAACTATTATTTATTTTATAAGGTCTAAAGGAATTCATTGTTAAAATTAACAGGATAGGAATCTACATATCTATTTAACATGATTTAGTAATAGGGCTGAGATCCTGCACTACAATAGATTATAGTCACATCGTTTTGTGCTGGCTCCTACAGTTACATCTTGCAGTTGACTAGTTATTTAGTTTTGTAAGAGATCCTATGATTATCCTGATTATAAAATTGTTATTTTATGTTTCGCAGGTAAAGATGTAGCTTCATCAGGGGAAATGGGCACCCCATTTCCCCTGATGAAGCTTGAACTTTACCTGCGAAGCATAAAATAACAATTTTATAATCAGGAATAAAGGACCATTTACAAAACTAAATAACTAGCCAATTCTAGTTCTATTATAGCGCAGGATCTCAGCACAATCACTAAATCAGCTGAAATAGAGATGTAGGTTCCTATTCTATTAAGTTTAATAACTAATTCTTTTAGACCTTATAAAATAAATAAAAGCTAAGTTTTATATTAAATCAGTTGCATTTAGTAATGTGGTAAATTAGGTTTTAGTTTGCTATAAATTGACATTAATATAGAATTATTAAACCTCAGCATACTAGCCTCAAAATAAGCCTTAAATAGTAATGGATTAGAAACTCATGACCTTGTTTCATTGACCAACTGACCAGTAAATATTTGTCTAATACTGTCAAATATACATCAAGATCCCATAATGACAATCACCCTGTGCACAAAGGTGAACAGTTCAGATTTCACTGTTGTCAATGTGACCTTCTGTATCTTCTCCTAGAACATACAGCTGTTCACACAGATGTTCTGAGAGAATTATCCAGAATTATTACAGATGACATTATTATTGCATTGTCAGAGTGAAGCAACTCTGTAAGGCACAATATCTTATTCTGTGCGAATTGACTTGTTAAATTGTTGAATGAGGTGACAGTGGACAGGATGTTGCATATAGACCGAACGTGCATGCTCAACACAACTCTAAGTAGTGAATAGCCTTTAAATAGTAACTGCTGTTTAAACAAACTTTTAATAAATCAATAAAACAAGTGAATATAAGAAACTTTCTTACATATTTTATCAGAGAAATATGATTCTTTCTCCATTCATGAGCCACTATTTTCCTCCACCCCCCACCTCCTAAACTCAACATTTGCTATGTCAAGGGAGGACACTAACAGCTTGGGGCCCCTGTGCAAGACATGTGTCTGGGCCCCCTCTCCTTTTATGGGGACAAAGCTACAGATATACAGTTGTGCTAAAAAGTTTACATACCCCGGCAGAATTTTTCCTTTCTTGGCCTTGTTTCAGAGAATATGAATGATAACAAAATAGCTTTTTCTCCACTTATGGTTATCGGTTGGGTGAAACCATTTATTGTCAAACTACTGTGTTTTCTCTTTTTAAATCTTAATGACAACCAAAAACATTCAAATAACCCTGATCAAAAGTTCACATACCCTGGTGATTGTGGCCTGATAACATGCACAGAATTTGACACAAATGGGTTTGAATGGCTACTAAAGGTAACATCCTCACCTGTGATCTGTTTGCTTGTAATCAGTGTGTGTGCATAAAAGCTGAGTGAGTTTCTGGGATCCAGACTGACTCTTGCATCTTTCATCCAGCCACTGACGTTTCTGGATTGTGAGTCATGGGGAAAGCAAAAGAATTGTCAACAGATCTACGGGAAAAGGTATTTGAACTGTATAACACAAGAAAGAATACAAAAAAATATCCAAGGACTTGATAATGCCAGTCAGCAGCGTTCAAACTGTGATTAACAAATGGAAAATCAGGGGCTCTGTAAAAACCAAACCACGGTCAGGTAGACCAACAAAAATTGTTTGGGATGCAAAGAAAAACCCACAAATAACATCAGCTGAAATTCAGGACTCTCTGAAAACTAGCGTTGTGGCTGTTTCAAGATGCACAATAAGGAGGCACTTGAAGAAAAATGGGCTGCATGGTCGAGTCGCCAAAAGAAAGCCATTACTGCGCAAATGCCACAAAGTATCTCGCCTACAGTATGCCAAATAGCACAGAGACAAGCCTCAAAACTTCTGGAACAAGGTAATTTGGAGTGATGAGACCAAAATTAAACTTTTTGGCCACAACCATAAATGTTACATTTGGAGAGAGGTCAACAAGGCCTACGATGAAAGGAACATCATTCCTACAGTAAAACACGGAGGTGGATCGCTGATGTTTTGGGGATGTGTGAGCTAAAAAGGCACAGGAAACTTAGTAAAAGTTGAAGGAAAGATGAATGCAGCATGTTATCAGCAAATACTGGAGGCAAATTTGCACTCATCAGCCCGAAAGCTGCGCATGGGACATACTTGGACGTTCCAACATGACAACGATCCAAAACACAAGGCCAAGTCGACCTGTCATTGGCTACAGCAGAATAAATGGAAGGTTCTGGAGTGGCCATCTCAGTCTCCTGACCTCAATATCATTGAGTCACTCTGGGGAGATCTCAAGCGCTCAGTTCATGCTAGACAGCCCAGGAATTTACAGAAGCTGGAGGTTTTTTGCCAAGAAGAGTGGGCAGCTTTACCATCTGAGAAAATAAAGAACCTCATGCACAACTACCACAAAAGACTTCAATCTGTCATTGATGTTAGAGGGGGCAATACACAATATTAAGAACAGGGGTATGTGAACTTTTGATCAGGCTCATTTGGATGTTTTTGGTTGTCATTAAGATTTAAAAAGAGAAAACACAGTAGTTTGACAATAAATGGCTTCACCCAACCAATAACCATGAGTGGAGAAAAGTTTTTTTCGTTATCATTCATATTCTCTGAAACAAGGACAAGAAAGGAAAGATTCTGGCGGGGTATGTAAACTTTTGAGCACAACTACCACATATATATATATATACACTACATATACATATATATATATATCTTGCAGTCTCCTTTATTATGTTTATTCCCACCCCTCATTACACAGTGCCCTCTATTGTTATGTACTGCTCTGCCCTTTACATATCAGATCATATAGCGCACTGTTCTTTATGACATACCGACCTCTCTTGTTAGATATATAATGCAATGACGGCTGATGGAGCATGGGAAAGCTTCTTTTCTGATGGAAGAGCTGATGGACTGGTCTTCTGGTCAGATGCAGCCCCATCAGCAGTCATTTTATATCTAACAAGAGACAACTATGTAATAAAAGAGGGCGCTGTGACTGACTAAAATAAGAATACGCTATGTAAGGGACAGCACTGTACATAAGAGCAGAGGAAGCTACAGTATATAATAAGAGATGGCACCATATATAACTAGAGAGGATGGTGCGTAATAAGGGAGGGTATTATACATAATGAAAGAGGAAACTATGTAACTAAACACGGTGCTATACATAATAAGTGAGTACACTATATACTAATGGACAGTGCTATACATAATAAGGCTATATTCCTGTATCTGTGTGCAGTGTCGGTGTGCTGCCCGCTTTTATAGACGCATTGAGCAGGTTCTATTCTGATCCTCAAAATCGGATCCGAACAGGACATTCTCTGACCCTCACGGATCTCATTCTCAGATCCGTGATTTTCACGGATGTGTGAATAGACCTAGAAAACTCTACAAGTCCATGTGCTATCCGATAAAAAAATCTGACAGCACACGGACATTTCACACAAATGTGAGAATGCAGCCTAAGGGATTTTACAGATAACATTATCACTCCAAGTCACACAGTGCAGATACAGAATAATATTTACATCCAGGCACTTACCGCTGACGTCTCATCTGATTAGAGTCGGTTTCTGCTGCTTCTTCTCCATCTAGTCAGACCTTCATGTCGACATCTCCCAGCCACGACTCGTCTTGCCACGATGATCACTGCAGCACTGAAAAGAACAAGGTCACATATATTGTAAATATACATGTGTCTCCCCCACACTGCACCCCTGAATACAGATATGTATCCCGCCATTAATATACTAATAGCCACGCACCAATCAAAATATATCCATCACTGTCCTCTCCCCCACCTCCATCATTGTCCTCTCCCCCACCTCCATAAATGTCATCTCCCCCACCTCCATCAATGTCATCTCCCCCACTTCCATCATTGTTCTCCCCCTCCTCCATCATTGTCCTCTCCCCCACCTCCATCATTGTCCTCTCCCCCACCTCCACCAATGTCATCTCCCCCACCATTGTCTTCTCCCCCATCCCCATCATTGTTCTCCCCCACCTCCATTATTGTCATCTCCCCACCTTCATCATTGTCATCTCCCTCACCTCCATCATTTTCCTTTCCCCACATCCATCATTGTCATCTCCCCCATCTCCATCATTGCTCTCCCCACCTCCATCATTGTCATCTCCCCCACCTCCATCATTGCTCACCCTACCTCCATCATTTTCATATCCCCCATCTCCATCATTACTTCCCCTACCTCCATCAATGTCCTCACGTCCTCACCCCCATCTCCATCAATGTCATCTCCCCCACCATTGTCTTCTCCCATCCCCATCATTGTTCTCCCCCACCTCCATCTTTGTCATCTCCCCCACCTCCATCAGTCATCTCCACCACCTCCATTATTGTCATCTCCCCACATTCATCATTGTCATCTCCCCACCTCCATCAATGTCATCTCCCCACCATTGTCCTCACCCCCACCTCCATCATTGTCATCTCCCGTACCTCCATCAGTCATCTCCAGCACCTCCATCATTGTCATCTCCCCCACCTCCATCATTGTCATCTCCCCCACCTCCATCATTGTCCTTTCTCCCAAATCCGTCATTGTCATCTCCCCCATCTCCATCATTGTCATCTCCCCCATCTCCATCATTGTCATCTCCCCCATCTCCATCAAGGTCATCTCCCCACCATTGTCCTCACCCCCACCTCCATCATTGTCATCTCCCGTACCTCCATCAGTCATCTCCAGCACCTCCATCATTGTCATCTCCCCCACCTCCATCATTGTCATCTCCCCCACCTCCATCATTGTCCTTTCTCCCAAATCCGTCATTGTCATCTCCCCCATCTCCATCATTGTCATCTCCCCCATCTCCATCATTGTCATCTCCCCCATCTCCATCATTGTCATCTCCCCCCACCTCCATAATTGCTCTCCCAATCTCCATCATTGTCATCTCCCCCATCTCCATCATTGTCATCTTCCCCACATCCATCATTGTCATCTCCCCCATCTCCATCATTGTCATCTGCCTCACTATTGCGGTGCAGAGAGCTGGCAAGTCTCTGCGTTGCAATACATTTCAGCTGAATGTACATCATCAGGCGCACATCCAGCTGAAATAGCCACTGGCGTCGGCAGGTCCCCTTCCTGCATGGGTACGGTCACATCGTAGAGGGTGCCCCTGTATAGGTTTCTTTGCAATAGTCCTCTTTATAAGAAAACAGTGGTATGCAGGTCATCTGTGGCAGACGAAAGCCAAAAGAACACACTTTTGGCCTTTGGTGAATGGCAGTTTATGCCAAAATTATCGTATAAGTTGGTTAAAACTCCCGACGTATACTGCAGGCTAAGTATACAGACGCACTGTGCACCCAGCCTTACAGATATAATAAAATGCACAACTCACAATATGTAAGGTTTTTTTCTCTATTTTATTACCTATATGGTAAATTTTTTAGTGCCTGCAAACAAAAAAAAGCTTCAAACTCTTCCTATCCCCGTGCATCAGCCACCTCTCTCCGGCTTCTACTCTCTCTCTTTCTTCTCTGGCTGATTGCGTTGAATCTAGTAATTGAGTGTGGCTTTTTTTTTCTCCGCTTGTTTGCTGGCTGACCTGCCAATGATTAAAGGGAGGGCAGATTTCAGACATTAGCGGCAGAAAGAGCCGAGTTAAAACTGCTTTAGAAAGAGAGAGCGCCTGCTAAAGACACGGTGCTCAAAGTGCTATTAAAAGCATCAGGCTTGTTAAAACCTGTAAAAAGGGCCTGAAATCATGAAGTGAACAGCAGCCTTCCCCATCAATTACTTGAAGGGGGGGCAGGCGGTAGCTTGAACCACACGCTACACCATTTCTCTTTCTCTCAATATCCCCTTTGCTATTCACTGGATACATTAGTGAGAAGACAAACGAACAGGGAAGGGGGGGTCTTACCGGTGAATGTAATGAAAGGATAGTGAGGGGCCAGTTAGAAAAAGGGGGAGCCGCATCACTTCTACTTGTTTTAGTGACCTATTTAGCAGAGAATAAGATGCTTCCCTATGAATATTTCATCCCTACTCTCTATTCACACAAGGGAGCAGAGAGCTGTTGATATATATTTTTTTTAATATATATATTTTGTTACTTCGGGGTTTTATTTGTTATATAAAAGAGTAATGATCATCAAACATAAAATGAGCTCCAAGCGTAGGGGCTAATGCATTTCCGTCTGGTTATCTTCTTTGCCAAAGACCTTTGTGAGACATCATATTAATGAATGTATCTCTCTATTCCAGCGCTGTTTAGTCTTCCTATCTAACCAGTTGCCATTATAAATGCCTGGGTAAAGCGTATGTATATTTCTTTTAGTTGAGTTGTTAGCAATTTTTCCTATTATGTGTACTTCGTACGCATCCCGTTTTTGGATTCCGAGTATCCTACTATCTCCAATACATTTAATGGTATGGTTTTATACATATATATAATTATTCTGTGCCATCATTGCCACTTTTTTAAAGAAGTAAGTGGGACTTAGAGCGGCAGGAGTCAACAGCAGCTCAACAAATTTTCGAGAAATTGCAGCAATAATTGGGGTATGTTAGGCGGAAATCTAGTTTGTGGCACATGGACATCCCAAAGATGCGCCAACGTTATCAATATATTTGGTGGATTTTACTCAAGTGGGCTTTTGTTGAAGACTGTCATATGAAATGGAAGATTGGGGTTTCGGGAGTTGGACTCTGTTTATTGATATGTGCCATAGGTGAAGTCTGGTGTAGAAGAGGTGCCATTGGTGGCACCCAATAGTTAAACACAGACTGAAAGACCATCATCATCGCAAATCATGCTCTTGAGTTTGGCTTTGTTGCAGAGAAAGGAGCCAAAATATTAGTTCAAAATTTTCCACTATGAACTATGTAAACACAATTTATGATAACTAAAATTAGGAGAGAATTTATCATTGCATGTAAATTTCTGGCATAAAAATGCACAACATTTTTGCAAAAGATATATGTGTATATATATATACAGTACAGACCAAAAGTTTGGACACACCTTCTCATTTAAAGATTTTTCTGTATTTTCATGACTATGATAATTGTACATTCACACTGAAGGCATCAAAACTATGAATTAACACATGTGGAATTATATACTTAACCAAAAAATGTTAAACAACTGAAAATATGTCTTATATTCTAGGTTCTTCAAAGTAGCCACCTTTTGCTTTGATGACTGCTTTGCACACTCTTGGCATTCTCTTGATGAGCTTCAAGAGGTAGTCACCGGAAATGGTTTTCACTTCACAGGTGTGCCCTGTCAGGTTTAATAAGTGGGATTTCTTGCCTTATAAATGGGGTTGGGACCATCAGTTGTGTTGTGCAGAAGTCTGGTGGATACACAGCTGATAGTCCTAATGAATAGACTGTTAGAATTTGTATTATGGCAAGAAAAAAGCAGCTAAGTAAAGAAAAATGAGTGGACATCATTACTTTAAGAAATGAAGGTCAGTCAGTGCGAAAAATTGGGAAGACTTTGAAAGTGTCCCCAAGTGCAGTTGCAAAAACCATCAAGCGCTACAAAGAAACTGGCTCACATGAGGACCGCCCCAGGAAAGGAAGACCAAGAGTCACCACTGCTTCTGAGGATAAGTTTATCCGAGTCACCAGCCTCAGAAATCGCAGATTAACAGCAGCTCAGATTAGAGACCAGGTCAATGCCACAAAGAGTTCTAACAGCAGACACATCTCTACAACAACTGTTAAGAGGAGACTTTGTGCAGCAGGCCTTCATGGTAAAATAGCTGCTAGGAAACTACTGCTAAGGACAGCAACAAGCAGAAGAGACTTGTTTGGGCTAAAGAACACAAGGAATGGACATTAGACCAGTGGAAATCTGTGCTTTGGTCTGATGAGTCCAAATTTGAGATGTTTGGTTCCAACCACCGTGTCTTTGTGCGACGCAGAAAAGGTGAACGGATGGACTCTACATGCCTGGTTCCCACCGTGAAGCATGGAGGAGGAGGTGTGATGGTGCGGGGGTGCTTTGCTGGTGACACTGTTGGGGATTTATTCAAAATTGATGGCATACTGAACCAGCATGGCTACCACAGCATCTTGCAGCGGCATGCTATTTCATCCGGTTTGCGTTTAGTTGTATCATCATTTATTTTTCAAAAGGACAATGACCCAAACACACCTCCAGGCTGTGTAAGGGCTATTTGACCAAGAAGGAGAGTGATGGGGGGCTACGCCAGATGACCTGGCCTCCACAGTCACCAGACCTGAACCCAATCGAGTTGGTTTGGGGTGAGCTGGACCGCAGAGTGAAGGCAAAAGGGCCAACAAGTGCTAAGCATCTCTGGGAACTCCTTCAAGATTGTTGGAAGACCATTTCCGGTGACTACCTCTTGAAGCTCATCAAGAGACTGCCAAGAGTGTGCAAAGCAGTCATCAAAGCAAAAGGTGGCTACTTTGAAGAACCTAGAATATAAGACATATTTTCAGTTGTTTCACACTTTTTTTTTAAGTATATAATTCCACATGTGGTAATTCATAGTTTTGATGCCTTCAGTGTGAATGTACAATTTTCATAGTCATGAAAATACAGAAAAATCTTTAAATGAGAAGGTGTGTCCAAACTTTTGGTCTGTACTGTATATATATATATATACACATGTATGTATATATATATATATATATATATATATATATATATATATATACACTGCTCAAAAAATAAAGGGAACACTTAAACAACAGAATATAACTCCAAGTAAATCAAACTTCTGTGAAATCAAACTGTCCACTTAGGAAGCAACACTGATTGACAATCAATTTCACATGCTGTTGTGCAAATGGAATAGACAATAGATGGAAATTATTGCCAATTATCAAGACACCCTCAATAAAGGAGTGGTTCTGCAGGTGGGGACCACAGACCACATCTCAGTACCAATGCTTTCTGGATGATGTTTTGGTCACTTTTGAATGTTGGTTGTGTTTTCACACTCGTGGTAGCATGAGACGGACTCTACAACCCACAGAAGTTGCTCAGGTAGTGCAGCTCATACAGGATGGCACATCAGTGCGAGCTGTGGCAAGAAGGTTTGCTGTGTCTGTCAGCGTAGTGTCCAGAGGCTGGAGGTGCTACCAGGAGACAGGCCAGTACACCAGGAGACGTGGAGGGGGCCGTGGGAGGGCAACAACCAAGCAGCAGGACCGCTACCTCCGCCTTTGTGCAAGGAGGAACAGGAGGAGCAATGCCAGAGCTCTGCAAAATGGCCTCCAGCAGGCCACAAATGTGCATGTGTCTGCACAAACAGTTAGAAACCGACTCCATGAGGGTGGTATGAGGGCCCGACGTCCACAGATGGGGGTTGTGCTCACAGCCCAACACCGTGCAGGACGCTTGGCATTTGCCACAGAACAACAGGATTGGCAAAGTCGTCACTGGCGCCCTGTGCTCTTCACAGATGAAAGCAGGTTCACACTGAGCACATGTGACAGACATGACAGAGTCTGGAGACGCCGTGGGGAGCGATCTGCTGCCTGCAACATCCTTCAGCATGACCGGGTCAGTAATGGTGTGGGTTGGTATTTCTTTGGAGGGCCGCACAGCCCTCCATGTGCTCGCCAGAGGTTGCCTGACTGCCATTAGGTACCTAGATGAGATCCTCAGACCTCTTGTGAGACCATATGCTGGTGCGGTTGGCCCTGGGTTCCTCCTAATGTAGGACAATGCCAGACCTCATGTGGCTGGAGTGTGTCAGCAGTTCCTGCAAGATGAAGGCATTGAAGCTATGGACTGGCCCGCCCGTTCCCCAGACCTGAATCCGATTGAGCACATCTGGGACATCATGTCTCGCTCCATCCACCAACGTCACGTTGAACCACAGACTGTCCAGGAGTTGGCGGATGCTTTAGTCCAGGTCTGGGAGGAGATCCCACAGGAGACCATCCGCAACCTCATCAGGAGCATGCCCAGGTGTTGTAGGGAGTTCATACAGGCACGTGGAGGCCACACACAATACTGAGCCTCATTTTGACTTGTTTTAAGGACATTACATCAAGGTTGGATCAGCCTGTAGTGTGTTTTTCCACTTTAATTTTGGGGGTGACTTCAAATCCAGGCCTCCATTGGTTAATAAATTTGATTTCCATTGATGATTTTTGTGTGATTTTGTTGTCAGCAAATTCAACTTTGTACAGAACAAAGTATTCAATGAGAATATTTCATTCATTCAGATCTAGGATGTGTTATTTAAGTGTTCCCTATATTTTTTTGAGCAGTGTATATATATACATATATATCTTACTTATTTATTATTTATTTTGTGCTAGCAGTGACTCTTTTCTAAAGAAATATGTCAAGGGCTGTCACATTGTAGAAGGATCATCTTTATTCTCATTTGCACAAGGAAAACTAGAAGCAATGGGATGAAACTAAATGGGAGGAGACACAGATTAGATATTAGAAAAAACTTTTTGACAGTTAGGGTGATTAATGAGTGGAACAGGCTGCCACGAGAGGTGGTGAGTTCCCCTTCAATGGACGTCTTCAAACAGAGGCTGGACAGACATCTGTCTGAGATGATCTAGTGAATCCTGCTTTGAGCAGGGGGTTGGACCAGATGACCCAGGAGGTCCCTTCCAACTCTACCATTCTATGAAATAAGTTGGACTTAGAGTAACAAGAGCCAACAGCAGTCCAACAAAGCTTTCAATAAATTGCATCAATAATTGGAGTAAATTAGACAGAAATCTTTAAGCTGGTGTAGTTTTCAGGCTGTGACGCATAGACATCCCAAAGATGTGCCAACTTTATCAATAAATTAGGTGCATTTTGCTCCAGTGGGCTTTTGTTGAAGACTGGCATAAGAAATGGAAGATTGGGGTTTCGGGAATTGGACTCTGTTTATTGATCTGTGCCATAGGTTGAAGTCTGGTGCAGAAGAGGCGGCACTCCAAATTTAGACACATTTTTATGTACAGACTGAAAGACCATAATCATCGTCAATCATGGTCTTGAGTTTAGATTTGATGCAGAGAATGGAGGCAAAATATTAGTTCAAAATATTCCACTGTGCATTATGGAAGCACAATTTATGACAACTGTAAATTTATGTATGTGCTGTATATAATATATATATATATATATATATATATATACACTGTGTATATATATATATATATATATATATATATATATATATATACATACAGTTGTGCTCAAAAGTTTACATACCCCGGCAGAATTTTTCCTTTCTTGGCCTTGTTTCAGAGAATATGAATTATAACAGAAAAACTTTTTCTCCATTCATGGTTATTGGTTGGATGAAGCCATTTATTGTCAAACTACCGTGTTTTCTCTTTTTAAATTTTAATGACAACCAAAAACATCCAAATGACCCTGATCAAAAGTTCACATACCCCAGTTCTTAATACAGTGTATTGCCCCCTCTAACATCCATGACAGCTTGAAGTCTTTTGTGGTAGTTGTGGATGAGGTTCTTTATTTTCTCAGATGGTAAAGCTGCCAATTCTTCTTGGCAAAAAGCCTCCAGTTCCTGTAAATTCCTGGGCTGTCTAGCATGAACTGCGCGTTTGAGATCTCCCCAGATTGGCTCAATGATATATAGGTCAGGAGACTGAGATGGCCACTCCAGAACCTTCACTTTGTTCTGCTGTAGTCAATAACAGGTCGACTTGGCCTTGTGTTTTGGATCGTTGTCATGTTGGAACGTCCAAGTATGTCCCATTCACAGTATTTGCTGATAACGTGCTGCATTCATCTTTCCTTCAACTTTTACCAAGTTTCCTGTGCCTTTGTAGCTCACACATCCCCAAAACATCAGCAATCCACCTCCATGTTTTACTGTAGGAATGGTGTTCCTTTCATCATAGGCCTTGTTGACCTCTCTCCAAATGTAACGTTCATGGTTTTGGCCAAAAAGTTCAATTTTGGTCTCATCACTGTGCTGTTTAGCGTATTGTAGGCGAGATACTTTGTGGCATTTGCGCAGTAATGGCTTTCTTCTGGCAACTCGACCATGCAGCCCATTTTTCTTTAAGTGCCTCCTTATTGTGGATCTTGAAACAGCCACACCGGTAGTTTTCAGAGAGTCCTGAATTTCAGCTGATGTTATTTGTGGGTTTTCCTTTGCATCTCGAACAATTTTCCTGGCAGTTGTGGCCAAAATTTTTGTTGGTCTACCTGACCGTGGTTTGGTTTTTACAGAGCCCCTGATTTTCCATTTGTTAATCACAGTTTGAATGCTGCTGACTGGCATTATCAATTCCTTGGATATTTTTTTGTATCCCTTTCCTGTGTTATACAGTTCAACTACCTTTTCCCGTAGATCCGTTGACAATTCTTTTGCTTTCCCCATGACTCACAATCCAGAAATGTCAGTGGCTGGATGAGAGATGCAAGAGTCTGTCTGGATCCCAGAAACTCACTCAGCATTTATGCACACACACTGATTACAAGCAAACAGGTCACAGGTGAGGATGTTACCTTTAGTAGCCATTCAAATCCATTTGTGTCAAATTCTGTGCATGTTATCAGGCCAAAATCACCAGGGTATGTGAATTTTTGATCAGGGTCATTTGGATGTTTTTGGTTGTCATTAAGATTTAAAAAGAGAAAACACAGTAGTTTGACAATAAATGGCTTCACCCAACCAATAACCATGAGTGGAGAAAGAGTTTTTTTGCTATCATTCATATTCTCTGAAACAAGGCCAAGAAAGGAAAAATTCTGTCGGGGTATGTAAACTTTTGAGCACAACTCTGCATATATATATGTATATTTATACTGTATATTTGCACCATTGATGTAAATTAGGCAGAAATCTATAAACTGGTGTAGCTTTCAGGCTGTGGCACATGGACATCCTAAAGATGCGTCAACGTTATCAATAAATTTGGTGTATTTTACTCCAGTGGGCTTTTGTTGAAGACTGGCATAACAAATACTCCTGCTAGATGATAAATTCGGCACATCTTTTTGATACTTTTGTATAACTTTACACCATCTATTGGTTGACATACTTTGGGTCAAAAAAATTTCTGCACGTGGTTGCATTTCATGCCCCACCCCTTTTCTTCCAAATCCATGCCCTTTTTTACTAGGCCACTCCCCCTAGTAGAAAGGTAGACAATTTGTCTATAAAGCATTAGAAATGAGGTCCATAGCATGTTTCTTGGAGCAAAATAAGCCACAATTCTGCTGTTTTGAGATTAGTAAACCCCCAAAAAATCTCAGATTTGTCCAGATTGTGCCTTCTTTTAAATGAATAGAAACCATTAAACCTTACAGTATCAGCTCACAGGATGCATGGGAGTATTTTGTGCATGGTCCTACCTCTCTATAGGAGTGCCTTCCTTTTTAGGAATTTAAGTAGCAAGTGTGACTGTGGAGTAATATGTACAAGATAGTCAGACGTGGAGAAAGGCGGGATAGAGTAAATACAAGGGAAATGTTCATGAATACCAATGATGGATGACCAGGATGTTCTTTATAGCCAGTAGAATGGTTGATTGTGATGCCGTTCTGTCCCCTGTTACAGTAGGAAGAGCAGCTCTGGAGCACAAACTGCTGCTCTAGTAAGTGAATTGTAAAGATTGATGGGAAAATCATGAAACTTTTATCTTCTGAGGTGCACTTTGTACATATTATTAATATGCATATGATGTGCCCCCTGGGCCGTGGGGTACTCGGTAGCCGGGCCGGTCAATGCTGGGGGATGTCACGGTGGCAGTGACTCGGTCCGTGACCCAGGGCGGTCAATAAAAGGGGAAAAGTAAAAGGGAAATAAAGTTTTTAGAGATAATGTTCGTGACGCCACCTGTGGTATGCGGCTATATGGGGTCGCCGCTGCAGTGCAGATCCTATGGAGCTGATGGTGACGCAGCAGAGTTGGTTCAGCTCTCCACAGGCAGAGCTTAGTTCCAGGGCAGGAAATAGTGATGTTAAGAGGTAGATGTTGCTGTGCAGTGTAGTGCAGGGCTGGTGATGGCGCAGCAATAATTCTTAGACACAGTGAGGTGCAGTCTTCAGATTTTACTCACAGTTATCATGCTGCTCCTGGTTACAACTGTCAGCTTATAACCACCCACATCGTCCTGCGTTCAACAAGGAAGGGGTTCAGCAGCTCTCAGGTATTTCAGGCGTACTTAAACAGGACCCCATTCTATGTTCCTTCCACGGTCGTCTTCCTGCGCTGACTCTCGCCCTCCTGCCCTGCGCCTCACAATCAGTGTCCCAAGCCAGTAGCCTCGGGTCTTGTCGGGCGACCTGCAGTCCCCTGGATCCTATGCGGCCTCTTTTTCGGTGATATAATTGTGGTAGTTGGCAGCTGCACCTTGCAAGTACAGTAGCCTCCTGTTATCTAGCTGAGCCTGATTCTTCTCCACTAGTTTAGGGGCCGGTCCCCTCTGCGGCCTGATCCCTCCACGTCCGTGTAGATTCGGGCGCATGGGTGGCTTTCCGCACTCACCGTGCCCCTGGGATCCCATCTGTCTCTGGAACCTTTTCTCTGCTCCCGTCCTCTTCTCTCAGTCTTTCCTTCTGGACCCCTCAGCCTGGGCCTTGCTCCTTTCTCCACTCCTCCTGAGCAGAGCTCCTCCAGAGCTCCTGCTCCCAACTCTCTCTCCTCTGTACTCTCTCCTCAGACTGTCCTGTCTCCTACACGATGGTTCCCTTCTTATACTCCTACTGACGGTGCTCCCCTGATCTGCTTCCTCCACCCACACCCACTACATGGTTCCCCCTCTCTCGGTTCCCCCCACTTCTAACCAGGGACAGGGCTCAGCACTGTACGCATGCATCTTGCCCCGCCTGCTGGTCTGGAATGGTGTAGTGTTGGATGCAGGTGGGTGGGTCCCGGGCAGTACTCCTTCCTTACCTGAGAGTGGAGTACCACACCTCTGGGTGAGATGCAATACCTCTGTGGCGACTGAACCCGCAGGGGTGCCACACATACAGCTAATATTCTGGAGAAGGAGGCTTGTTTTATAAGAAATAAAGTCTATCTACTGGGAATTAACTTATAGAAATGGCACTGGGAGAATGGCAGGCAACACGGTAGAGCCTCTGGAGTAGAATGACAGTATAGCTGAGAAGACTCCTTCTGCAAGGGAGAAGGAGAAATATAAACTGCCAGATGAGGAAGGAGACTGATTCTGTCCAAAGTCTAACCCCAGTAGCAAATGTGAGCAGCAGCACCAAGGGTAAAGTAAGAAATAGTCAAACTACAAACTAATTGCCTTTTACGACTTTCAGTATAAAAATGTAAATCATGGTGGCTGACATAACTTTTGCACTGTTGTTGGTGATAATTTAGAGAAAGCGGTAGTTAGAGAAGGGAATTCCCCCTCCTGTGCTGGCTCATGTAATTAGATGTCAGCACAGTCTAGGTGTATTGAATGGACTGGCACAACTTGTGGCATCACTTGTCTGCCCATCCAATCCATTCGTATGTAGCAGTGCGCAAAAGAGGAGTCACGGGGGCAATACACCATAATTATTGGTTCTGCAGACATAGCAGTTACTCTTCTACATAAATGGACGCTGGTGTCTTTTGACTGGTACTTGGGGGTCCCTATTACAGATTTTTCAATAGCTCTCAGGAGCGATATGAGAAAAAATGTGCCAGGACTAAAGTAAATACAGGTACTGAAAATTATATTCTTATTAGATTAATTAAAAGACAAGCATATGTCCAACGTAAAATACACAGAGATAGATGTTGGTTGAGCCATAAAGGAAAAAAAATCAGGAGGCACCACAAAGTAATGTCCAATCACTACAGAACTAAATTATGCAAGTCAAATATATGGTATATGAATATGTATCTCATATGATTGATAAGTAAAAAAGATAATTAATTCAAGCATAAAGGCAATATACAGTGGGGAAAAAAGTAGTCAGCCACCAATTGTGCAAGTTCTCCCACTTAAAAAGATGAGAGAGGCCTGTAATTGACATCATAGGTAGACCTCAGCTATGAGAGACAAAGTGAGAAAACAAATCCTGAAAATCACATTGTCTGATTTGGAAAGAAATTTTTTTCAAATTTTGGTGGAAAATAAGTATTTGGTCAATTACAAAAGTTCATCTCAATACTTTGTTATAAATCCTTTGTTGGCAATGACAGAGGTCAAACGTTTTCTGTAAGTCTTCACAAGGTTGGCACCCACTGTTGCTGGTATGTTGGCCCATTCCTCCATGCAGAGCAATGATGTTTTGGGGCTGTCGCTGGGCAACGCGGACTTTCAACTCCCTCCAAAGGTTTTCTATAGGGTTTAGATCTAGAGACTGGCTAGGCCACTCCAGGACCTTGAAATGCTTCTTATGAAGCCACTCCTTCGTTGCCCTGGCGGTGTGCTTGGGATCATTGTCATGCTGAAAGACCCATCTTCAATGCCCTTGCTGATGGAAGGAGGTTTGCACTCAAAATCTCACGATACATGGCCCCATTCATTCTGTTATGTACACGGATCAATCGTCCTGGTCCCTTGGCAGAGAAACAGCCCCAAAGCATGATGTTGCCACCCCCATGCTTCACAGTAGGTATGGTGTCCTTTGGATGCAACTCAGCATTCTTTCTTCTCCAAACATGACGTGTAGTGTTTCTACCAAACAGTTCTACTTTGGTTTCATCTGACCATATGACATTCTCCCAGTACTCTTCTGGATTATCCAAATGCTTTCTAGCAAACTTCAGAAGGGTCCGGACATGTAAAGGTTTAAGCAGGGGCACACGTCTAGCACTGCAGGATCTGAGTCCCTGGCGGCGTAGTATGTTACTGATGGTAGCCTGTGTAACGTTGGTCCCAGCTCTCTGCAGGTCATTCACTAGGTCCCCCCGTGTGGTTCTGGGATTTTTGCTCACCGTTCTTGAGATCATTTTGACCCCACGGGGTGAGATCTTGTGTGGAGCCCCAGATCGAGGGAAATTATCAGTGGTCTTGTATGTCTTCCATTTTCTAATTATTGCTCCCACAGTTGATTTCTTCACACCAAGCTGGTTGCCTATTGCAGATTTAGTCTTCCCAGCCTGGTGCAGGGCTACAATTTTGTTTCTGGTGTCCTTCGACAGCTCTTTTGTCTTCACCATAGTGGAGTTTGGAGTCTGACTGTTTGAGGTTGCGGACAGGTGTCTTTTATACTGATAACAGTGAGAGCCAGAAATCTTGCTTGTTTGTAATTGACCAAATACTTATTTTCCACCAAAATTTGAAAAAAATTTCTTTCCAAATCAGACAATGTGATTTCCCGGATTTGTTTTCTCATTTCGTCTCTCATAGTTGAGGTCTACCTATGATGTCAATTACAGGCCTCTCTCATCTTTTTAAGTGGGAGAACTTGCACAATTGGTGGCTGACTAAATACTTTTTTTCCCCACTGTACATATAAATCAGATAATTATTAAGTGAAAAAAGAGAGAAATTCTAAGATAAAGGTAACATAATGGTACAGATTGGAGTGCCAGCAGGGATAACTCCCCATAAGTTAGATCATGTAAAGTACAAATAGTGCACACAAGAGTATAGACATGATGACACTCACCTATCAAACACCTGACGTGCGTTTCACCAATGCTTCATCAGGAGTCGATCCCTGAACAAGCATTGGTGAAACGCGTGTTTTTAGTATTTTTATTTACATTAGTCCAGGCACATTTTTGTCGTATCAGTTTTTTATTCAGGCAGTGCTTGTGGGACGCCTTACCTCATTGAGGTTACAATCTTTGCTCTGCTCTTCGTCCGGGAATAAAGGCTGGGGTAAAATTATAATTGTTTTTTATTCCTTCAAGTATTAACTCATCTCGGGGAGGGTGGGCGTAATCACTGTCCAGTTAGAGGATTTTTGAGATAGACTTAAATGGATTTTCTCTTTTTTTTTAGAAAAACTGTTGCCCATGGGCCGTGTATAGTGTTGCAGCTTTCTCTTGAACCAGCAGGGGCTGCATTACCAGACACAGCCCATGGACCAGAGTGGCGCCATTACTGTAAATAAGTCAGACTGTATTCTCTAATTCTGGGCTCAACCTTCAACATAAATGTAAGTGATGGGCATTGAAGCAAAGTTTACTTACCGCTCCATGTGAATAACGGATGCTTCTGTATCGACTGTGCTTCCCATTAAGTGGAAAGAAATATATTATGCACTGCTGTAAAATGTCAGGGAAAAAAAAACATTGATTACCAGGAGCTTTCCAATGAGAATTTCTAATCAATATAATATTAATCAGTGGCGGTTAGGGGGGGATGGGTTAGCGATGGTTGGGAATGTGCTGCTCATTGTGCCAGACCACAAAGGGCAAAAAACCTGGTGCTCACGTGTTTATGGATACACAGGATCGCATACAGCAGGTTATGAAAGTCCAAATTAGTCACAATTAAAAGTCTGGATGAGGACGCGGAGCAATGTGTACTGTAGCCTTTGGAAACTGGAAATATTTCACTAGCTAAGCATAATCAAGCTAATTAAAGCAAATATCTGACTGGTTGTTGAGGGCGACTGCACCATGGCACTCTTAGGTCACTGCCAATAAAGGAACTGTCATAACAGCTTCAAAGGAAATGGTTCCTACAGGACGTCCATGATTGAATCTCAGTATATGCCCAAAATAGGGCACAAAGCATGCATATTTTCATAACTTTTGTAGGATTTATAGACAACCAGTAGAGTGAGCAAGGAGAGCATCTCCAAAATGGCCGGTCTTGGGTGTGCTCTTGGTTTGCAGTGCTTAGGATCTACCAAAAATGGTCCAAGAAAGGATAGATAGAGTTGAGTAAAAAGATTTGCTGGACCCTGATCTGGCAGTCATGTGAGCTATTCATGGCCACTGGATCACAGCCCTGCAAACCTGCTCCTAACTCTTGTCTTTCACTGGGCTTCTTTGATTTGAAGACCTGACACATCATCATTGCACACGTGACATCATGTCTGGTCTACTTATCAGAAAAATGGATACTGGCAGGTATGTAAGAGGTTTGCAAGGCTCTGGTCAAGCGGCCAAGGACTACCAACATGGCTAGAGGACCAGGGTCTTGCAAAACTTTTTGCTCAACTTTAAGGGCAATCTGTGAATTAGGGACAGGATCATGGCCTCCCAAGGCTTGATGATAGTGTGTCTTTTAGCAGGATAATGCCCCTGCCATAATGCCATAATAGTTGAGAAATGCTGAGAGGAAGATGAGAAAGAGATCAAAGGTATGTGTTGTCTCTAAATTTTACAGATCTCAGTCCAATCGATCCTCTTTGGGATGTGCTGGAAAAAGGTCTGATGCATGGATTTGCTGTTAACCTCTTGGTCCAGGTACCAGAGCACATCTTCATATGTCTTAGAGGGTCTTGGAAATGCAAATTTAAAAGTGTCACATGGGATTGTGGGAGAAGAAAAAATGTTTTTAAAAATCAACATTCAGAAAAAAAAATCCTTTTATAAACATTGTTCGTCTAGGGGAGGTGATTTTCAGTAACCACAGATGCAGGAGCAACAATATAGATGGAAATGGAAATGTGACGATTAAAATGACAAAAGAAACGATAACTTCTAGTTGATATTGTTCTTATTATAGCTGACATTATATAGCTGCTTCCTGTGTGCAATATGTTAGAATCTGCCACTGGCTTTTTTCACTATTTCTGGCTCAGATCTATCCGGGAACTGCTGCGGTTGATGAAATTGTTGCGAGCACTATTCTTTATGTGTGTAACGTTCTCCAGCGCTGTACAATCTGGAAGACAGATCGTGCACACAATGCTAAGAATGTAGAAACACACAATAAAACAGGGGTGATTGGGTGCAATTCACTAAGCCTGACTGTGTGACACTTGTAATATCTCAGGCGCACTTTCCATTAACGTGATACAGTAAAAAATTCTAAAATGTCGCCTTAAGACCTTATGGTGAGATGGCAACCAATACAGTAAGCAAGTGAAAAAGTGTCTATCTATCTATCTATGTATCTATGTATGTATCTATCTATCTATCTAGATCTACAGGTGCTTCTCACAAAATTAGAATATTATCAAAAATTACATTTATTTCAGTTCTTCAATACAAAAAGTGAAACTCATATATTATATAGTCATTACAAACAGAGTGATCTATTTCAAGTGTTTATTTCTGTTAATGTTGATGATTATGGCTTACAGCCAATGAAAACACAAAAGTCATTATCTCAGTAAATTAGAATAATTAACAAAAAACACCCGCAAAGGCTTCCTAAGCATTTAAAAAGGTCATTTAGTGTGTTTCAGTAGGCTCCACAATCATAGGGAAGACTGCTGACTTGACAGATGTCCAGAAGGCAGTCATTGACACACTCCACAAGGAGGGTAAGCCACAGAAGGTCATTGCAAAAGAAGCTGGCTGTTCACAGAGTGCTGTATCCAAGCATATTAATGGAAAGTTGATTGGAAGGAAAAATTGTGGTAGAAAAGGTGCACAAGCAACCGGGATAACCACAGCGTTGAAAGGATTGTTAAGAAAAGTCCATTCAAAAATTTGGGGGAGATTCACAAGGAGTGGACTGCTGCTGGAGTCATTGCTTCAAGAGCCACCACACACAGACGTATCCAGGACATGGGCTACAAGTGTCACATTCCTTGTGTCAAGCCACTCATGACCGATAGACAACGTCAGAAGCGTCTAACCTGGGCCAAGGAGAAAAAGACCTGGACTGTTGCCCAGTGGTCCAAGGTGTTGTTTTCAGATGAAAGTAAATCTAGCATTTCATGTGGAAATCAAGGTCCCAGAGTCTGGAGGAAGAGTGGAGAGGCCACAATCCAAGCTGCTTGAGGCCTAGTGTGAAGTTTCCACAATCAGTGATGGTTTGGGGAGCCATGTCATCTGCTGGTGTAGGTCCACTGTGTTTTATCAAGACCAAAGTCTTTCTTTCTTTCTCTACCAATATATATCTTTCAGCGTGGTATATAGACACTAATAATAATTCACCAGATATTCTACAATCACCTTTCTTTCTTTTTTTCTTTCTTTCTTTAGTTTTTTTTCTTTCTTTCGTTTTCTTTCTCTTTCTTCTTTTATGCCTTTCTTTCTACCTTTCTTTCTCTTTCTTCTTTTCTTTGTTGCTTTTTCTATTTCTTTCTCTTTTCTTTCTCTCTTTCTTTCTCTTTTCCTTCTCTTACTTCTTTTCTTTTTTTGCTTTCTTTTCTTTCTCTTTCTTCTTTTCTCTTTTTCTCTTCTCTTTCTTTTCTTTCTTTCTTTCTTCTCTCTCTTTCTCTCTCTCTTCTTTCTTTCTTTCTTTTTTTCTTTCTTTCTTCTCTCTCTTTTTTCTCTGTTTCTTTTTCTTTCTTTCTCTACCAATAGATATCTTCCAGTGTGGGATATAAACGCTAATAATAATTCACCAGATATTCTAACATCACCTTTCTATATATGCATCTATTTTTCTATATTTCCATTTGTGCCATTTGAAAACTAATGAAGCAAAAATTCCCATTAATAGAAGTAATCTGTCTGGAGGGTTCGGAGCACTTCATATATAACAGCAGAACGTGAGCACGTACGTCTGCAGGGAACGTCAGCACACATGCCTTCTCCAGCTAATGCCACTTGTGCTGCACTAGGCACTAATAGCCTTAAATAATATTAGATTAGTCTGTTGTTATGTGGGTGGATAAAACCAAGATCTATTACATCCTCGTAAAATACTCTGCAATCCACTCCTTACATCTGATTAGGATTCTAAATAAAGGATGGATTGAGTCACCGACGGAGAAGGATTGTAGCTTTGCTTTAGCTCTTTTTCGTCAGCACCACGGACAGCTCCAATGTCAAACATGGGACCCACATATGTGCACTGAGCCAAAGGATATTTATTTTAAGCCACATGTAGAAGACCAACTGGGGAGTCATAATTAATCCCACAATTTCTCACCTGTTAGACCCCCCCAGTGCTGTTACTCTTATGGTCGCCGACTATCTTTCTTTACTTCCCTGCAGCAATGACGTATATGTCGGAGCTATTACTCTGACAATACAGTATGGACATTTTGTAGAAGCTGCGCTTGAAGAGTAACCATCGTTTTATTTTATTTTTTTTTCCCATAAATCAATAGTCCACATGAAAATAAGAAACTTTGTAATACATCTTATCAGAAAAAATCTGCTTCTTTCTCCTATTGGATTGAGCATTCATTCTCAAAATTCTCAATTCACGGAAAAATGTGTCTTCGGTGAATACAGATGTTCCCATTACTGAGAAAAGAGATGACACTTGGTGCTCATAAAGTTTTGAAGAACTGTAACTCTTGTTTCAGAAGAACATGCAGCAGAATGTCTGTGTCGGCCTCTAGCTCCTCCCTTCTCCATAGAATTTTAACAGCACCAACTGCCATCTTCTATTTCAGGAATGAGAAAGTCTGTCTTCACTGAATACAGATTTTACCCATGACTTGAGAGTGACAATTGATAAGATAAATTACAAAATTGCTTATTTTTATGTATACGATTCATTTTAGGAAATAAAAATCAGTAACCTATGCAAATTACTAATATACAGGGGTGAGAAAAAGTGTTTGCCCCCTTTTAATTTCTTATTCTTTTGCATGTTTGTCTCACTTGAATGTTTCAGATCACAAAACAAATTTAAATATTAGAAAAAGATAATACAACTAAACACAAAATGCAGTTTTTAAATGAAGATCTTTATTATTAAGGGAAAAAGAAATCCAAACCTACAGGGCCCTGTGTGAAAAAGTGACTGCCAAACCCCTCCCCCTTAAAACATAAATTAACTGTGGTTTATCACATCTTTGGGAAGCTGAGTTCAATTTCCCTAGTCACACACAGGCCTGATAACTGACACACTTGTTCTCAATCAAGAAATCAATTAAATAGGACCTGCCTGACAAAGTGAAGTAGACCAAAAGATCCTCAAAGGCTAAACATCATGCTGCAATCCAACGAAATTCAGAAACAAATGAGATACAAAGTAATTGAGATCTATCAGTCTGGAAAAGGTTATAAAGCCATTTCTAAAGCTTTGGGACTCCAGTGAACCACAGTGAGAGCAATTATCCACAAATGGCGAAAACATGGAACAGTGGTGAACCTTCCCAGGAGTGGCTGACTGACCAAGATGAAGCCCACTGCTGAGCAAAAAGAACATAAAGGCTCGTCTCAGTTTTGCCAGAAAAAATCTTGATGATCACCAAGACTTTTGGGAGAATACTCTGTGGACTGAAGGAGACAAAAGTTGAACTTTTTGGAAGATGTATGTCCCATTACATCTGGCATAGAAGTAAAACAGCATTTCAGAAAAGGAGCATCATACCAACAGTAAAATATGGCGGTGGTAGTGTAATGGTCTGGGGCTGTTTTGCTGCTTCAGGACCTGGAAGACTTGCTGTGTACATGGAACCTTGAATTCTGCTGTCTATCAAAAAATCCTGCAGGAGAATGTCCGGCCATCCGTTCGTGAGCTCAAGCTGAAGCTCACTTGGGTTATGCAGCAGGGCAATGATCTAAAATACACCAGCAAGTCCACCTTTGAATGGCTTAAGAAAAACAAAATTAAGATTTTGGAGTGGCCTAGTCAAAGTCCTGACCTTAATCCGATTGAGATGTTGTGGCATGACCTTAAAAAGGCGGTTCATGCTCGCAAGCCCTCCAATGTGGTTGAATTACAACAATTTTGCAAAGATGAGTGGCCAAAATTCCTCCAGAGTGTTGTAAAAGACTCATTGACAGTTATCACAAACTCTTGATTGCAGTTGTGGCTGCTAAGAGTGGTCCAACCAGTTATTAAGTTAAGGGGGCAATCACTTTTTCACACAGGACCCTGTAGGTTTGGATTTCTTTTTCCCTTAATAATAAAGACCTTCATTTAAAAACTGCAGTTTGCATTTACTTGTGTTATCTTTGTCTAATATTTAAATTTGGTTTGTGATCTGAAACATTTAAGTGTGACAAACATGCAAAAGAATAAGAAATCAGGAAGGGGGCAAACACTTTTTCACACCACTGTACTTCTCTCTGAAAGATGCCCAGATCTGGCCTCAAGACAAGGCAGGTCTTCTTCCAGTTTGTGTTCAATTCAGGACAGCGTGATTTGAGCTGCACATGAAGGGACTGTCTGTCTGACTGTTGCCAATCAATATATATACAGAGGCAGTCTCGCATCATGTGCCACTACTATATTGATAGTCTATAGGACTACCAGAGAGAGACGAGTACAATGGCTGCAATGTTCTTGCACTTAGTGCATGCAAGTGCTTAGGCCTTCTTTTCTTTGAGCTTTACATTATGTTTATATAGCTTCCCATAGCTGGGTGCCCATAGTTGGGTCTTGGTCCTGCTCAGCCCTTATTCACATTGAGGTAATTTTCGACACATGGGAAGGTTTTAATACTAGAGGTTAGGACCATCCCAACTGGGTACACCCTGATGCTGGTGGAATGGCTTTTACACTTTTTTTGATCAAAACAGTGTTTACTAAGTACCCTGTGTTATTTATTTGCACTATTGCTTTTTACTTGCTTATAGCTGGATATGTTAATTTTGTTTCTATCTTAGGTTTTACATTTATTGTTGATAGGATTACTGGAGAGAGTAGAGTACAATGGCTACATCCATCAATAATGAACCAGGGAGTGTGGGTGTACGCAAGGCCATTGCTTTATTCTATTGTGGCATTTCAGAGCCCTGTTCTTAGGATCATGGAGGTCTCTAGTTAGACCCCCAACATCATAAACCTGTCAGCTCATTTAAAGGGGTTATCCGGCCTCGGGGCCTAAGTCTGCAGACTGCAGACTTGTGAATCCTCACAGTGTACAAAGTGCTCGCTGTCAGGATTCTCCGGTGCCGACGCTGGGAGCAATTTGTATATATGTGGTCACGTGCCAACTAGACGTGCACGACCTCACTCAATATAAGTGAATTGAGTGAGGCAGAGCACGTCTAGTCAGAATGTGGCAGGGGGAATGCAAATCGCATGCACGCTCTCACCAGCGCCGGCAATGGAGGATCCTTACATGCATCACACACTTAGAGTGACTGCAGACTTGTACCCGAAGGCCGGAAACCTCTTTAAGGACTATCTCTTTAGGGACATCTATCTGCATTTTTTTTTAAGTTGATCTATAAGCCACAAAACGTGCATGAAGTCTTGATGTTCCAACAAACCCCCAATCCTATAGAGTTGAGCACTTTTGAATCCTTCTAAGCTCCATCATTCTGGACAGGTCTGGGTGTACGTTACCCTCTAAATGAAGGGGCAAAGCTCTCACAAAAGAGATTGAGCCACAAGGTATTTCTTGAGTAGCCTGTTATAGGGTGCTTAACTGGTAAATTGCAGTCCATAGTCCAAACATGCTTTTCAGTGAAGCCATTCATTTCTAGGAGAGAATGGAGGTGAGCGAGCGATAAAGGCCTCTGCAACATTTCTCCATCAATAGCAAAACCTCTAAGCACATCATATCTGAGAAATAGGAGTACCACTAACACCAACATCAAAAGCAGCTCCCCCGCTAATTCATACTGAGGTGCTCTTAAGTGTTTCAACTACAAAAGCAGCTTTAGAGTGTCAGCTCCTGTGGTTATAACCAGGCTACTTTACGATAATAGCAGCAAGTCTGTAATTACCCATGCACAGAGCGCACAATGCAATGCTCTTATATTATTGGTTGTGCACTCAGACCATTGCTGGGGTAATTATATGATCTGTTTTCTATTTAGACAGCCGTACACCGCTTCACAAATCGCAATTTTCTTCTGTTTGCATTTATATTACAGTTATAGAAATAAATTCTCCGATGACCAGACTATATATCGCCTAAAGATAAAACGTGTTCAACCTATACAATATAAAAATTTAAAGTGATTTTTCACTTTTTGACAACACAGCATTTTTAGGTCCAGCTTCCAGTCCCGATTAATTTCCTAATATACGTTTATCATGTTTAAAGCCTTATTTTTGTGATACAGATCTCTGCATGCACAGAGTTAAAGGGAACTAAACAAATCATTTTAAAAACCTATTGACACGTCATAGTGATTCAAAAATGCATCTTTAATGGAGCAACAAGAATAGAGAATAAAATCTTCTTTTTTGAATATTGAGTAAAAACATGTTTGTTGTAACAAAGTATTGACTCCTGCCAGGTACGACTGGGACACAATGGAGATGGATGGCGGTGAACTGAAAGTTGTAAAGGACTTCAAACTACTTGGATCGATGATCACTCAAGATGTAGTGACAACACCGGAAGTCAATAGGAGAATAGTTATGGGAAAATGAACAATGAAGTCACTGGACAAGGTCTTCAAATAGAGGAATATTTCACGGGTGACGAAGACACGGCTCGTACATAGTTTGGTCTTTTCTGTGGTAACTAGTGTTGAGCGATACCTTCTGATATCGGGAAATATCGGATCGGATTGGATCGGACCGATACCGAAAAAGTATCGGATATCGCCGATTCCGATACCGGAAACCAATGCAAGTCAATGGGACAGAAATATCGGAATGAAAATAAACCCTTTCTTTCCTTGTAGGTTAATTCTACATGAAGGAAAACAACTAAGAATAATGTAGAATGTATTGGGGGAGGTGGGGGAGACAATAAAGGCATAGAGGTTTAGCCCAATCAAATGGAATAGCAGGAATTAATATTTTTTTTAAGACGTTCTGAGTTACGGAAATATTGACTATGTTAAGTATTTTTATATTTTGTCAGATATTTATGTTTCACTACTTCCATGCTCTTCACCTTCTTTTTTACTTCTCCCACACTTTCTCCTTCATCATCCTCAGCATCTTTTTCATCCTCTTCTTCTTCACCTTCTTCATCTTCTTCTTCTTCACATTCTTCGTATTATTCTTTTTTTTTACATTCTTCATATTCTACTTCTTCATCTTCTTCATATTCTTCTTCTTCATCATATTCTTATTTGTGACAGGCATTCCTGTAGTTGTTATCTATAAAAGGTTGGACATTACACCTTTCGTTCTGCCCGTCATAAAAGATTTACAACAGGATTTGTCCGCGTTCAGTTTGGCCTGCAGCAGCAGGTCTTTTCCAGGGGCACCACGAGGAGGAACAGACTCACCCCCATACACTACTTAGTCATCTTCTGCTTATAATTTAGATATTATCTTTGGCTCTGATTTTTAGTCTTATGCTTAATGTTCTTCTGCTTTTTGTTCTGCAGCTTCTTGTATTTCTGCTTCTTGGTTTTCTGTCTCTTGTTCTTCTGTATCTTGGTGCTTGTCTTCTCTTCTTTGTCCTCTTGGTCAACTTCTTCAGGGTCATCTTCTTGGTCTTCTTCGGGGTGGTCTTCAGGGTCGTCGTCTTCGGGGGTCCTCGTCTTCAGGGTCCTCGTCTTCTTCGGGTTGGTCTTCTGGGTCCTCGTCTTCGGGGTCCTCGTCTTCTTCGGGGTGGTCTTCAGGGTCCTCGTCTTCTTCGGGGTGGTCTTCAGGGTCCTCACCTTCTTCGGGGTGGTCTTCAGGGTCCTCGTCTTCTTCGGGGTGGTCTTCAGGGTCCTCATCTTCAGGGTCGTTGTCTTCGGGGTCCTCGTCTTCTTAGGGTTGGTCTTCAGGGTCCTCGTCTTCAGGGTCCTCGTCAGGGAGATCCAGAGTGATTACCAAGAACCATTTCAAAAAGCTTGAACTTGGAAATGTAGCAGAAGGTACAAGAAAGCTGAGGAACTACCGAGAACCAGCTGACGGTACTGGAACCCGGATGGGTAGCAGAAGGTACAAGAGCCAATGGAACTGCCGAAGACCAGCTGACAGTACTGGAACTCGGTTACTAAGCAGGAGGTACCTGTGCCAGAAAGCACTACCAAGGACCAGCAGACGTTGGTGGAACTTGGATACCGAGAAGGAGGCACCTAATCCAAAGGCACTGCCGAGAACCAGCTGACGGTACTGGAACCCGGATGGGTAGCAGAAGGTACCCATGTAAAAAAAAGTTCAAGGCCGCGAGCCGGCCGCAGTTACCAAAACCCACAGTCCTACAGGGGGTGCTTGTCCTATTGGCACTATGGAACCAGCCTTCATTGCCTGATCCCGCAGCCCACATAGGAGTCACCTAAACTGCAGGCACCATAGAGTCGGCTAACCCGACCGCAACACGACAGGACAACGCATTGGAGGCAAAGTGACGTTGACACTACCCGGAAACAGCTGGCGTGCTGGAACCAGGCTGGGCAGGAGGGAGTACCCGTGCCAAAGACACTGTCGAGAACCAGCTGACGGTACTGTAACCCGGATGGGTAGTAGAAGGTACAAGAGCCAATGGAACTGCCGAAGACCAGCTGACGGTACTGGAACTCGGTTACTAAGTAGGAGGTACCTGTGCCAGAAAGCACTACCAAGGACCAGCAGACGTTGGTGGAACTTGGATACCGAGAAGGAGGCACCTAATCCAAAGGCACTGCTGAGAACCAGCTGACGGTACAGGAACCCGGATGGGTAGCAGAAGGCACCCATGTAAAAAAAAGTTCCAGGCCGCGAGCCGGCCGCAGTTACCAAAACCCACAGTCCTACAGGGGGTGCTTGTCCTATTGGCACTATGGAACCAGCCTTCATTGCCAGATCCCGCAGCCCACATAGGAGTCACCTAAACTGCAGGCACCATAGAGTCGGCTAACCCGACCGCAACACGACAGGACAACGCATTGGAGGCAAAGTGACATTGACACTACCCGGAAACAGCTGGCGTGCTGGAACCAGGCTGGGCAGGAGGGAGTACCCGTGCCAAAGTCACTGCCGAGAACCAGCTGACGGTACTGGAACCCGGATGTGTAGTAGAAGGTACAAGAGCAAATTGAACTACCGAGGACCAGCTGACGGTACTGGAACCCGGATGGGTAGCAGAAGGTACAAGAGCCAATGGAACTGCCGAAGACCAGCTGACGGTACTGGAACTCGGTTACTAAGCAGGAGGTACCTGTGCCAGAAAGCACTACCAAGAACCAGCAGACGTTGGTGGAACTTGGATACCGAGAAGGAGGCACCTAATCCAAAGGCACTGCCGAGAACCAGCTGACGGTACTGGAACCCGGATGGGTAGTAGAAGGTACAAGAGCAAATGGAACTACCGAGAACCAGCTGGCGGTGCTGGAACCCAGGGTAAATGCTAAAAACAGAGTGGAGCCAGAGGTGTAATTGGAGCAAGTTTTAAATCAGTAGTACAGTGGATGTGGACAAAGCAGGAGAATTTGCCGGACACACAGCAGGGGAACAGCTGACGTTACTGAACCCCAATAACACTGGAGCAAGCGTTGACTGTGCAGACGGCACTTCTGAGCAGCAACTAGCGGTATTGGAGCCCAGGGTAAATACTAAAAACAGAGGAGCCAGAGGTGTATTTGGAGGAGGTTTTAAATCAGTAGTACAGTGGATGTGGACAGAGCAGGAGAAATTGCCGTCCGCACAGCAGGGGAACAGCTGACGTTACTGAACCCCAATGACACGGCAGCAAGTGTTGACTGTGCAGACGGCACTTTCGTGCGCCAACTGGCGGTGTTGGAGCTCAGGGATAATACTGAAAACAGAGGAGCCAGAGGTGTAATTGGAGCAACTTTAAAATCTGTAGTAGTGAGAATGTGGACAGAGCAGGAGAAATTGCCGTCCGCACAGCAGGGGAACAGCTGACGTTACCGAACCCCAATAACATGGCAGCAAGTGTTGACTATGCAGACGGCACTTCCGAGCGCCAACTGGCGGTGTTGGAGCTCAGGGATAATACTGAAAACAGAGGAGCCAGAGGTGTATTTGGAGGAGGTTTTAAATCAGTGGTACAGTGGATGTGGACAGAGCAGGAGAAATTGCCGTCCGCACAGCAGGGGAACAGCTGACGTTACTGAACCCCAATAACACGGCAGCAAGTGTTGACTGTGCAGACGGCACTTCCGAGCGCCAACTGGCGGTGTTGGAGCTCAGGGATAATACTGAAAACAGAGGAGCCAGAGGTGTAATTGGAGCAACTTTAAAATCTGTAGTAGTGAGAATGTGGACAGAGCAGGAGAAATTGCCGTCCGCACAGCAGGGGAACAGCTGACGTTACTGAACCCCAATGACACGGCAGCAAGTGTTGTCTGTGCAGACGGCACTTCCGAGCGCCAACTGGCGGTGTTGGAGCTCAGGGATAATACTGAAAACAGAGGAGCCAGAGGTGTAATTGGAGGAACTTTAAAATCTGTAGTAGTGAGAATGTCGACAGAGCAGGAGAAATTGCCGTCCGCACAGCAGGGGAACAGCTGATGTTACTGAACCCCAATGACACGGCAGCAAGTGTTGACTGTGCAGACGGCACTTCCGAGCGCCAACTGGCGGTGTTGGAGCTCAGGGATAATACTGAAAACAGAGGAGCCAGAGGTGTAATTGGAGCAACTTTAAAATCTGTAGTAGTGAGAATGTGGACAGAGCAGGAGAAATTGCCGTCCGCACAGCAGGGGAACAGCTAACGTTACTGAACCCCAATGACACGGCAGCAAGTGTTGACTGTGCAGACGGCACTTCCGAGCGCCAACTGGCGGTGTTGGAGCTCAGGGATAATACTGAAAACAGAGGAGCCAGAGGTGTAATTGGAGCAACTTTAAAATCTGTAGTAGTGAGAATGTGGACAGAGCAGGAGAAATTGCCGTCCGCACAGCAGGGGAACAGCTGACGTTACTGAACCCCAATGACATGGCAGCAAGTGTTGACTGTGCAGACGGCACTTCCGAGCGCCAACTGGCAGTATTGGAGCTCAGGGATAATACTGAAAACAGAGGAGCCAGAGGTGTATTTGGAGGAGGTTTTAAATCAGTAGTACAGTGGATGTGGACAGAGCAGGAGAAATTGCCGTCCGCACAGCAGGGGTGTCGGGGTCGTAGCGACATTCCACTCGTCCTCCAGTCACTCCAAATTAAGGCTATGAGCATGGGTCAACCATTCAAAGAATGAGTCAGACAACAAGCTGGTTCAAACTCAGAGCATGCTCAGAGGCTACTGGCAAGCCACGATCTCAGCAATGTTCTCCTTTATTTCCGCATGCACAAACCTAAATACACTACATAATGGGGAGGGGAAAGGGGTTGTTCGGGGCGGGGTAAGCCATAAATGGATTGTTCGGGGCGGGGTAAGCCATAAATGTCTAGTATCCGGCCACTCCTGATTGGTCCACGTCTCCTTAACTCAGTCTCTGGGCAGACAACCGTCAGTTGATGTTTTGGTTTCATTTCTCTGAAACAGGTGCTTGGCTGATACTGGCACCATCTTAGGATAAGTTTCGATCTAAGTAACACGTAGCAAGGAAAGCTTATTGTTATAAGACACAAAATGGTGGTTAGTACATAAGCAAAGCGTATAAAAGTAGAGAAAATATATATTCTTTTTTCCCTGACATTCCCCCCTAAACACTAAGCTTTCCCTTGCTTCGGGGCCTCTGAGACTGTCCATGTGTGGGGAGAGGGGAGGTGGATTTCTTCACCCAATTATCTTAGAGACTGCCCCCTTATGGGACGCCCCCAAACAATTGAGCCCTACCTTAAATGACACATGGAGTTCTCCCAACTGACCCTAAACTAGATCTCTCAGTTGGACTCTGTCATGGGGGGTTGGAACAGCATTGTTTATAGCTTTCCTGTATAAGGGGACTATGCAGCATACCATGTCATTCCTGCGCAATTCACTATGTCACAGTAATCAAATCGATACGTCTGGATTTTTGCGTGAGTATCTACCCAAAATGTGGTAGCTGTCCACCCTGGGACAGACAGTAAGCATATAGAAAGGATATAGAAGAAGGTAGTCATCTTTTATAGGCTCGCTTTGTCTCTCTTGCAGTGGGAGGCGTGAATCCAGGTGCTCTTGCCCTCAAGCTTCAGAGCTGTAGGAGTAGTCAGGATCATAGTGTAGGGGCCCTCAAATCTGGGTTGGAGACAGTCTTTCCGGACAAACTTCTTTACGTACACCAGGTCGCCTGGGGTGAAATCATGTACCGCATCATCTGTGGATTCTGGGAGAGAAGCAGATACTGTAGAGCGGGTGTTAGTCAATTCTTTAGACAGAGCAATCACAAATTTTACTACTCTATCATGTGTTTCAGACAACTCTTGGGGCCTAATTTTTCCTATTTTAGATGGGGTCCCGAACAAAATTTCATAGGGAGTTAGCCCATGTTTAGCTTGTGGGGTGTGTCTGATATGATACAATACTATAGGGAGTAGGTCGGGCCAGGGGAGGGGATGATCTTGGGTCATTTTCAAGAGCTGGGTCTTGAGTGTGGAATTCATCCTTTCCACTTTGCCTGAACTGGCAGGATGGTATGGAGTGTGGAGGCTCAAATCTGTTCCCAACATGTTCCAAAGTTCTTTGTAGATATTTGCTGTGAAAGCTGGTCCTTGATCCGATTCTATGACTTGGGGAACTCCAAATCTGCAGGCAATTTCAGTGATCAGTTTCTTGGCTGTGACTTTAGCAGTCATGTTGACAAGCGGGTAGGCCTCGGGCCAGGCTGAGAACATATCCACGGCTACCAAAACGTACTCATATTTTCCTGCTTTAGGCATTTGGATATGGTCGACTTGTATTCTTTGCCAAGGGTAGTTTGGTTTAGCCAGGTGTTGGAGAGGGACCCGTGCCGTACACGTTGGGTTGCAGGTAGCGCAGACAGAGCAGGATTTTGAGTATGCAGTCACAGTGGAAGAGATTCCGGGTGCAAAGTACAGTTTCTTGATACATGCCAAGGCTTGATTCTTTCCTCTGTGTGTAGGCCCGTGAGCCCATGCTGCCACGGCTGAGTACATGCGCCTGGGCAAGCAGGTTTTCCGTCCACTTGATAAAGAGCTGAGTCGACCTTTAAATCTTTACGACCTGCCAGCACGGCTCCCGCCGCTTTCCATTGCTTGACTTCTTCAGTGGGGGTCTTCCTTTGTTCTTCACACAATTTTTCTTCAGGCATCCTGACCCCCCTGGATTCCACTCGTCTCTCCGCTGGACTTGTATGGTCTTCCGCCGGCTGTTCTTTGGCCCTTGCTCTAGTGAGCGCCACAGCTACGGTTTGCAGGGTCTCCCCCATCTCTTCTTCCTTTTCCTGCCACTTTGATGACACATTCTCCACTGCTGCAGTCTTGGCTGCTTGGTCAACTAGGTGGTTGCCCCTGTCTTCCCTGGAATCTAGTCTTCCATGAGCCATGACCTTGATAACAGCAACCTGAATGGGTAGTTCCAGGGCCTTCATTAGGGCCTTAATCCATGAGGCATGTTTCACTGGTGTACCTGCAGCTGTGATGAATCCTCTAGACTTCCACAAGAGTCCAAAATCATTGCATATTCCATGTCCATACCTAGAATCGGTATATATGTTTGCCGTTGTTCCAGCTGCCAGGTGGCAGGCTTCTGTGAGAGCTACAAGTTCAGCTTCTTGTGCAGACATGCATGGTGGTAGAGCTTCAGCCTTGAGGACTGTTAGGTCTGTTGTGACAGCATATCCCGTGTGGAACTTCCCTTGAGGGTCTGCGAAACGGGATCCATCAGTCCATAGGTGCAAGGCAGGGTGTGCGAGTGGATGTGCCACCATATTCTCTGGAGCAGAAGTCTCTTCCTGCAAAATTTTTATACAATCATGAGGTTCCACCAATGGACCTTCACCCTGTTCGTCTTCCCCCCCTAGAAGGTGGAAGCAAAGTGGCAGGGTTGATAGTCAGACATCTGGTAAATGTTATATTGGAGGGCAACAATAGGGAACACTGCAGCCGCAGGTGTCTTTGGTTGGTTAGATGTTTCGGAGAGGTTTGTTGCAGAACAGCCGAGAGATCATGGCCAGCCTGTATAACTAGATCATGTCCAAGGACGATATCAGCTGACTTGTCAAGAAGGATGTGAGCAGCGTGGACCGCCTTAAGGCACGTGGGGGCACTTTGGGCGACAGGGTCCAGGCGGGCTGAGTAGTAGCCTAAAGGCCGATACATATGATCATAGCGTTGTGCTAGAACTCCAGAGGCAAGACCTTCCGATTCAGAGACAAAGAGGTGAAATGGCTGAGTATAGTCTGGTAAGCCCAAGGCCGGGGCAGAGACAACAGCCTGTTTAAGGCTGTCAAAACATAGTCTGCGTTGGTGAGAGATACGTGGATCTTCAGCATGAAACCAGACGGAGCCTTCGTCCTTAAGACAGTCATACAGGGGTTGCATAAGCTTTGAGGCATCCGGGATCCATTGCCTGCAGTAAGTGATGAGGCCAAGGAAAGTCTGCATAGCAGAGTAGGTGGTTGGAAAGGTGATATCCATGATGGCTTGTTTTCTTTCTTCAGTCAGATGTCTAGCACCTTGTGATATACAATGTCCGAGGAAAATGACCTTGGGCAGACACCATTGGACTTTGCCTTTCGAGACTTTACAGTTAGCTGAGTGAAGAAACCAGAGAAGGGATGCTGACATCTCTGGCAAATTTTCTTCAGTCCCGCAGAGTAAAAGATCATCCACATATTGTAGAAGAGTGACCTGAGGGTTCTCTTGAACCCATGGCTCCAGAATAGACTTCATAGAATGAATGAATTGGTTAGGAGAGTTCTGGGCTCCTTGAAAGGTAAAGGCAAAAAGAAACCACGAATCTTCATGCAAGGGTATACTGAAGAAGGCGTTGGCCAGATCTAACACCGTAAACAAGGTGGCCGTTGGAGGCACCTGAGACAAGAGAGTGTTTGGGTTGGGTACCACTGGAGTTTCTAAAATGGTAGCTGTATGGACGGCTCTGAGATCCTGAACCAACCGGTATCTTGGAGGCTCTCCCGAAGCGGTTTTCTTTTTTACAGGAAAGAGGGGTGTATTGCATGGAGATACACATCTGACAAGGACTCCTGACTCCAGGAGGGAAGCGATTTGGATACCCAAGCTTTGTTCTTGTGCCGCCTTGAGGGGGTATTGTGGCAACCGTGGGTACTTGTGTCCAGGCTTGAGGTGTACTTGGACCGGGGGAACCTGCAGGAGGCCAACGTCCTCTGGCCCGCTGGACCACAGAGAGTGAGGGAACTGTGAGGTATCAAGAAGAGTGTGAGGTTGTATGGTCATCATCATGAGAGGGAAGGCTTTGAGAACGCAGCGATCTTCAGTCCCTTGTTCGGAATGAGGGTCTCGCAGAAGAAGCTCCATACCATGGTTTCCGAAGGTAATAGTTGCCTTCATCCGCTCTAAGAGATCGGCTCCCAACAAATTAACGGGGCAAGTTTCTGAGACCAAGAATCTTGTGAGTACTCCAGTGAATGGTCCTGCAGACACAGGGACTGTGAGTGGAGAGGAAATATGTTGGCCTTCCACCCCAACACAGGTGAGGGTATCCGGTGATAGGGATACCGAGGGAGGGAGCTGTGTGGAAGAAATGACAGATGTGGCCGCCCCAGTGTCCACCAGGAACTTCAATGGTTGATGGTCCACCTGTAAAGTGACAGTCCCACAGGCGGCCGTGGGGTGCGTAGCCGGGAAAGTGGACACTGGTTGACCGGGCCATCATTGGCGTGGGTGAGATGGTTCACGGGAAGGTCCATGGTTGTGTGGACCGTCATGAAACGAGCGGTCATGGTACTGTCTGCGGGTTGGACAGTCTGAGAATGTGATTAGGGCTACCACATTCCCAACACAGTATGCGTCCTTCAGAATCACGAGATTGTCTCTTGTCTCTAGGTGGCCCCCTGTCATTTCTTCTGTCTTGTTTTCTATATGTGGGAGGAGTATCATCACCTGTGCCTTTAACCATTACCCACTTGATTCCATGTTGGTTGCCAGGGGTGGGTAGCTTTCTTGAGCTTGATATACCATGGCAGGAGCGGCTTTCTTCTTTGGCTTAGTATCCTTTTCCATTTTTAGCATGGCTTTTTGGAAAGCTTTGACAATGTCCACCGCGTCGTTAAAAGAAGAAGAACGGATCTCGGGGCGTACCCTCAGAACCTCATCTCTGAGAGCGTCTTGTAGGCCATCTACTAGGGCCTGAACCAACAGGGCGGCCTGCGTCTTGACGTGAGGACTGTATCCGAGATCCTCAAAATGCATGCTGAGTCTTGCAGCATATCTTTCCACAGATTCATCAGGGTCTTGTTGAACATCTTGTACAGACCCAGCTTGATCTGACAAGCGATTCTGAGCCCAGGCTTTTAACTGTTTCATGTATTCTAGGCCGGATTCATACGTACTAAGGGATCCTGCTTTTGTGGAATCCATGGCCTTTTGAAAGCTCTCCGTTTTCGGCTAAGTGAGCCTGGCATTCTGCAGCCAGAGTGGAACCAGCAGCAAGGGCAATTTTACGAGCCAATCCTCCAGCATGGCTCATACGGGTGTTTGCAGGGTTGATTATGGCCCCCACCCGATGTGTAAGGATGTCACCATAGCCTATTGACAGAGTGACGGGGCGTCCTGATGGGTCTACTAGGTTCCGGGAGCGGCAGGGGTCCCAGACTTCTGAGGGGCTGGGGGGTGGTGCTCTTTCAGCAGTTGCTTGGAGCAAGGGCCGGAGTATGGGTCATGAATGTGGGGTGGAGGATGCCATAGGAGACGTATGGGGTAAAGGGGGGGGGCTGGAGTATCTTGAGCCCATCCCTCATCTGGCTCCATATCGTCTTGAGTAACAGTATGTTGGCGGAGGGAGAGCAGTCTGGCCTGAAATTCTGGGGAGCTGAGGAGGATATCCCCAGGGTTATGGGCGACCCCCATGGGGAACAGAGGGAGCGCCTCAGCATCGTGGACTGGAGCAGAGGGTATCGCATTAGTTTCAGATGGGTGCTCTGGGACTGCGGGCTTTTCCACCCGTGCTGGCGGCTGGTAATAAGCACCGGACGGATCTAGTAGTGGATATAGGCCAGATTGGGGTTTCCCGGGCCTCCCACAACAAGTAAAAGGTGTAGTAAGATGGCCGTTGGAGGGAGGAGTTGGAGTGGGAGTGGGAGTGGGATTGTTCTTGGAGACAGGCTGGGCATCGTGCCATGGGCGCCCCCCCCCCCACAGACACAGCAGAACTTCGCCCAGGGCGGGTTCTGCTCTCAGCACATACGACACGTCCATCCTTCCGATGATTTGGCGTCGGCGCCATTATAGGGTGGTGGCTGAGGGCTCGGTGTAGTGACAGGCATCAACGGGGTTACGGCCAATTTAGGGTCACATAACAAATCACATTCTGCAGCTTTCATGTATCCGAACAAAGGCTCGGCATTCTCTGTTCCCCCCTGCCGCACCATCTACTTCTGGTGCAGGTGTCCTTCATCACTCAACTTCCCTTATTTTGTATAACGCATTCCTTCTACACTGAAGGCTGAAGTCTGCCCGTACTGGGTAGTCTTATCATTTAATACAGATTCCTAACATTCTTAACAGCCTCCTTGCTTTCCCGTGACTCCAGTAGCTGGATAACTCCCACAGCACCATCCGGCAACTTGCCAGGTCTTTCAGATTTGAACATACGCAACATTTTCTTATAGAATGCAATGATCTGTCGCGACTCAGATCACTGATGCAGTCCACAGGTCGCCACCCGACAGTGTAGAGCACTCCTCAATACACTGATGAGATAGAGAGACACCTCAATCTATCTCCTTTCCTAACCTTGACTTTACAGCAGTCTCTGTGGTAGACGAAGAGCACTCCTCAATTCGTCACAGATTCTTTCTTCCTTACACTACAATCTAGGGATGGCTTGGAATCGACTATCAGTCACGGGAGGCAGCTATCTAAGAAAAGAACAGTGATCGGGGGAGGAGGAGGTGGTGTTCACACAAGCACGCGCAGGCATGCGACGTCACTCGGTCTCACAGTTGCTGGTACGGGACGTGGCGCGGGACGCCTGAGGTCTCACCACTCGACCGGTCACCCACCCAGATCCAAACTGACAATCCCACAGGAACAGCTGCGGCTGACACACAGGCAAGTGAGACATATAAAATACATCTCGACTTACCGTGTTCGATGGAGGTTGATCAGGCCTCAAATTCAGCCGCCGCGGTCACCACCAGGGAAGTCAGCAATATGGGTCCGGGAGGGCGGCGTACCGCTAGCCACGCCCCACGTTGGGCGCCATTTGTGGGGGTCGTAGCGACATTCCACTCGTCCTCCAGTCACTCCAAATTAAGGCTATGAGCATGGGTCAACCATTCAAAGAATGAGTCAGACAACAAGCTGGTTCAAACTCAGAGCATGCTCAGAGGCTACTGGCAAGCCACGATCTCAGCAATGTTCTCCTTTATTTCCGCATGCACAAACCTAAATACACTACATAATGGGGAGGGGAAAGGGGTTGTTCGGGGCGGGGTAAGCCATAAATGTCTAGTATCCGGCCACTCCTGATTGGTCCACGTCTCCTTAACTCAGTCTCTGGGCAGACAACCGTCAGTTGATGTTTTGGTTTCATTTCTCTGAAACAGGTGCTTGGCTGATACTGGCACCATCTTAGGATAAGTTTCGATCTAAGTAACACGCAGCAAGGAAAGCTTATTGTTATAAGACACAAAATGGTGGTTAGTACATAAGCAAAGCGTATAAAAGTATAAAAGTATAAAAGTAGAGAAAATATATATTCTTTTTTCCCTGACAGGGGAACAGCTGACGTTACTGAACCCCAATAACACGGCAGCAAGTGTTGATTGTGCAGACGGCACTTCCGAGCGCCAACTGGTGGTGTTGGAGCTCAGGGATAATACTGAAAACAGAGGAGCCAGAGGTGTAATTGGAGCAACTTTAAAATCTGTAGTAGTGAGAATGTGGACAGAGCAGGAGAAACTGCCGTCCGCACAGCAGGGGAACAGCTGACGTTACTGAACCCCAAAGACACGGCAGCAAGTGTTGACTGTGCAGACGGCACTTCCGAGCGCCAACTGGCGGTGTTGGAGCTCAGGGATAATACTGAAAACAGAGGAGCCAGAGGTGTAATTGGAGCAACTTTAAAATCTGTAGTAGTGAGAATGTGGACAGAGCAGGAGAAATTGCCGTCCGCACAGCAGGGGAACAGCTGACGTTACCGAACCCCAATAACATGGCAGCAAGTGTTGACTGTGCAGACGGCACTTCCGAGCGCCAACTGGCGGTGTTGGAGCTCAGGGATAATACTGAAAACAGAGGAGCCAGAGGTGTAATTGGAGCAACTTTAAAATCTGTAGTAGTGAGAATGTGGACAGAGCAGGAGAAATTGCCGTCCGCACAGCAGGGGAACAGCTGACGTTACTGAACCCCAATGACACGGCAGCAAGTGTTGACTGTGCAGACGGCACTTCCGAGCGCCAACTGGCGGTGTTGGAGCTCAGGGATAATACTGAAAACAGAGGAGCCAGAGGTGTAATTGGAGCAACTTTAAAATCTGTAGTAGTGAGAATGTGGACAGAGCAGGAGAAATTGCCGTCCGCACAGCAGGGGAACAGCTGACGTTACTGAACCCCAATGACATGGCAGCAAGTGTTGACTGTGCAGACGGCACTTCCGAGCGCCAACTGGCGGTGTTGGAGCTCAGGGATAATACTGAAAACAGAGGAGCCAGAAGTGTATTTGGAGGAGGTTTTAAATCAGTAGTACAGTGGATGTGGACAGAGCAGGAGAAATTGCCGTCCGCACAGCAGGGGAACAGCTGACGTTACTGAACCCCAATGACACGGCAGCAAGTGTTGACTGTGCAGACGGCACTTCCAAGCGCCAACTGGCGGTGTTGGAGCTCAGGGATTACAGTTCAGGTGGTAGAAACATGAACAGAACAGGAGACCTGGATACTTTTGCCAACAATTATTTATTCTGGAAGAGGACTGGCAAATTCATGAGAGATCCAGGCCTTGTTCATTTTGAGAAAAGTAAGCCGGTCAACGTTATCGGAGGATAGTCGCATGCGACGGTCTGTTAGTACACCACCTGCGGCACTAAAGACGCGTTCCGATAATACACTAGCAGCAGGGCAAGCTAGCACCTCCAATGCATACTGACTTAGCTCTGGCCATGTATCTAGCTTACAGACCCAAAACTTGAAGGGAGAAGAGCCGTCTGGGAGTACACTAAGAGGGCAAGACATGTAGTCTGTCACCATCTGACGGAAACGTTGCCTCCTGCTGACTGGAGCCGTCTGTGATGGTGTAGACATTTGTGGCGGCGGGGACACAAAACTTTGCCACATTTCGGCCATACTGGTCTTGCCTTGTGCTGAGGCGCTGCTTCTGCTCCCTCTTTGTGCAGAGCTTCCTCCACTGCCTCGACGCACTGAGCTGCTTTGTAAAGCACTAGCAGCACTGCTCTCGGTTGGAATGGAGAACATGATGGAATGCACCAGTGCGTCTTGGTACTCTCGCATTTTACGCTCCCGGTTCAACGGTGTTATGAGGCTTTGTAAGTTGTCCCGGTAGCGAGGATCTAGGAGGGTGGACACCCAATAATCAGCCGTGTTGAGAATGTGGGCGATGCGGCGGTCGTTTCTCAGGCACTGCAGCATGAAATCAACCATGTGCTGCAGACTGCCAACTGGCCAAGAAACGCTGTCCCCTGCTTGAGGCGTGATCTCTGCCTGCTCTGCATCACCCCACCCTTGCTCTAGATACTGACTACTAGAGCATTGTGTACCTCCCTCCTCTGGACAGATGTCTTCCTCATCCATTGACTCCTCCTCATCCTCCTCACAAAGTGTCCCCTGCCTAGGCCTTTGTGAGGAACCACGTTGCGCAGACTGTAGAGAAGCAGATGGCATTTGTGACTCCTCATCCTCCACCTCTTCCAAAACCTCGTCCCTTAGTGCTTGCAGTGTTTTTTCAAGCAGGCAGATAAGGGGGATAGTCATGCTGACTAATGCATCATCTGCACTCGCCATCCGCGTGGAATAATCGAAGGCACGCAAAACGTGGCAAATGTCCTTCATAGAGGCCCACTCAGTGGTGGTGAAGTATGAACGGCGCGCACTGCGACTTGTTTGCTCCTGCTGCAGCTGGTACTCCATTACTGCTGCCTGCTGCTCACACAACCTCTCCAACATATGTAACGTTGAATTCCACCTGGTGGGTAGGTCACATATGATGCGATGTTCCGGAAGACGTAATCAGCGCTGCAGAGCTGCAATGCATGATCTTGCATTGCTGGAACGCCACAAGTGAGCGCACTCTATGCGGACCTTGTGAAGCAGTGCATCAAGATCCGGATAGTCCCTCAAAAAACTCTGCACGACCAAGTTGAGCACATGTTCCAGACATGGGATGTTAGTGAGGTTGCCTAGGCCCAGAGCTGCCATTGTCACACACTACCATGCCTGGCTGGAGATTCGCTGGCACAAACCACACGTCGCTCTGCTGCTTGATGGCATTCCAGAGCTCCTGCGCTGTGTGGCTTCGATTCCCCAAAGAAATTAATTTTAATACGGCCTGTTGACGTTTGGCCACGGCTGTGCTCATATTGGTCACCATAACAGGTAACCGTTCATGGGTCGATGTGGAGGTAGACCGTGACGGCTCCTGCAGCGCTGATTCAGAGGAACTGGAGTATGAGGAGGAGTCAATGTGTACAGACTGGATTCCTGCAATCCTTGGAGTTGGCAGAACACGTACAGCGCCACTCTCAAGATTTGTACCCGGCTCCACAACATTTACCCAATGGGCAGTGAGGGAAAGGTATCGTCCCTGTCCATGCTTACTGGTCCACGCATCGGTGGTCAGGTGGACCTTGCTACTGACGGCGTTTTGTAGCGCATGTTTAATTTTTCCCTCCACATGATGTTGCAGGGCAGGGACGGCTTGCCTGCTGAAATAAAATCGGCTGGGCACGTTGTATTGTGGGACTGCCAATGCGATAAAGTTACGGAATGTGTCAGTCTCCACCAGCCTGAATGATAGCATTTCAAGGGCCAGTAGTTTAGCAATGCCAGCATTCAGAGCCTGTGCTCGGGGGTGGTTTGCCGAGTATGGACGCCTTTTCTCCCATGCCTGTGCTAACGATGGCTGTAGACTGGCCTGGGAGTGTGAGGATGACTGGGAAAGTGGTGCTGTGGGTGGAATTACACTGTGTCTCTGTACAAAAGTGCCAGAGATTCTTCCATGGCGATCCTGTGAGGAAGCCGAACCAGCTGTGTGTGAGCTGGAGGAAGAGGTTACAACACGAGCTGAAGAGGTGGTAGGTGGCGCTGTAGGTTGGCCTAGGTCTTCAGTGTGTTTTTGTAACTCCACCACGTGCTTGGTCCGCACATGTTTCCACATATTTGTGGTATTGAGGTTGCTGACACTTTTCCCTCTTTTCACCTTCTGATTACACAGCTTGCATTTGACAAAGCAAATGTCATCTGCAACTGTGTTAAAAAAGGACCAGGCACTGCAAGTCTTGGGAGCGCCCGCTTTGGATTTTGGAGCCATGCTCCTAATGGGTGCCGAAGTGGAGGCTACAGGCAACCAAGTCTGACCCCTCCCTCTCCCTCCTTTTTGGGTTGTTCGGGGAATCTCTTCCTCAGAGCTGCTCCCACCACCTTCCTGTCCCTCACGCCATGATGGGTCAAGGACCTCATCATCTACACCACCCTCTTCAAGCAACTGCTTCTCCTGGGTAGTCTCGACAGCACAGTACGCACCAGAAAGTGGCACCTGAGTCTCATCTTCAGATGCGTACTGAGGTGTGCTGCTGACCATAGGCACTGGCCCACCCGCCTCTTCAGATTCAGAGAGACAAAACGGTTGCGCATCACTGCATACTACCTCTTATTCAAATTCTCGAATTCTGCTTGGCTGGCCCCCTCTTTCCAAGCCAATAGATTCAGAGAACAGAAGTAGAGATGGCTCCTGTCCAGGGCTCTCTGACTGCCTGGGCAATTTGGCAGGTGGTGAAGAGACAGATGGGTGCTCTTCAGTGCTCAGGACCTGAGAGGATCTGGAACTAATTGAAGTCGATGCGTTAGCTGCCATCCATCCGACAACGGCTTCAATTTGGTCCTCCCGCAGCAGTGGGGTACGGCTAGCTCCTACAAAGCTGCGCATAAAGGACTGTTCCCTGGTAAAACTGGGGGATGCTGAGTCACTGGTGCCCGCAGCAGGCACAGAATCCCCACGTCCTCTCCCTGCAGGCACAGAATCCTCACGTCCTCTCCCTGCAAAAACTCCACGCCCACGCCCACATGCCTTACTCCCTGCCTTCTTCATCTTGGTAGACTGATAAAGATAGGCAGAAAAGTACTAAGGGCTTAGTGTGCTTTTTCCTGAACAGCTGCTAACAGGTATAAGAAACACTAATTTTATAAAGTGTGGACTAGACTTTAATATGAGCTAATGTGGCCTACACAACTGTAAAGTGGAGTGTTTGGTGAACTTTATTTAGGTTTTTTTTGTCACAAAAAGACACTGGATGTGCCTAAATATGTAATAACGATAGTATCACAAACTTTTTGTAGCTATTACAATGTAGGAAGGTAACCTACAATGCAATAGATGAGGCTGCAAAAAATAGGCTAATACTAATCTGGCTGGGGCTGCAGGGCCCAATGCTGCAGAAAGGCTCCTCTATCTACTCCTGTATAGTGTGTTTGGAACCAATTTATCTGAATACGGATGGAACCACCACACTAATAGGAGAAATCAGGAAAAATTATGAATTGGCAAAAAAGGACAATGTATGAGGCAGTGACACACACTGAGTGCACTACAACCAGACGGGGTTGAAGCACACACTACAGGGTGAGCTGCACTCACACACCAGACCTTGCAGACAGCGGTGAACAGTACAGATGCAGAGCACTGTGCACTAGCGCTGCAAGACCAAAAACATTTCTCTATCTACTCCTATATAGTGTGTTTGGAACCAATTTAGCTGAATACGGATGGAACCACCACACTAATAGGAGATATCAGGAAAAATTATGAATTGGCAAAAAAGGACAATGTATGAGGCAGTGACACACACTGAGTGCACTACAACCAGACGTGGTTGAAGCACACACTACAGGGTGAGCTGCACTCACACACCAGACCTTGCAGACAGCAGTGAACAGTACAGATGCAGAGCACTGTGCACTAGCGCTGCAAGACCAAAAAAATTTCTCTATCTACTCCTATATAGTGTGTTTGGAACCAATTTAGCTGAATACGGATGGAACCACCACACTAATAGGAGATATCAGGAAAAATTATGAATTGGCAAAAAAGGACAATGTATGAGGCAGTGACACACACTGAGTGCACTACAACCAGACGTGGTTGAAGCACACACTACAGGGTGAGCTGCACTCACACACAGAGACCTTGCAGAAAGCGGTGAACAGCACAGAGAACTGTGCACTAGCGCTGCAAGGCACAGCGATTTATAAAGTAGCTTGGGTAAAGCAGAATAGACCAAATAGGTAGCTAAAACTGTCCCTCAGAACAACAGCATCCTATCCCTAACTGAATTCACAGCAGAGTGAGCTCAAAATGGCGGCGGCGGCTTTTATAGTGCATCATGACATCATTTCAGCAGCCAATCACAGCCATGCCATTAGTTAAGATGCCTACATGCCTAACAGGATGTGCCCACACTTCTTAGGATCCTCATTGGCTGAATAAAATGAAAATGGCTCATTGCATTATGGGAACTTCCGATTCCGGTATACGATATTGCAAAAGTATCGGAATTAAGTATCGGAATTCCGATACCGCGAATATCGGCCGCTACCCGATATTTCAGTATCGGAATGCTCAACACTAGTGGTAACATATGGATGCAAAATCTGGACGATAAGAAAAAAGACAGAAGAAGAATCTACATCTTCGAAATATGGTGCTGGAGAAGGATGATATCAATACAATGGATGGCAAGAAGAACAAACATCTCAATTTTGGAACAAATCAAGCCAGACATGCCACTCAAATCAAGGATCACCAAGCTACGACTTGCCTACTTTGGATACATCATGCGAAGAGAGCAATCACTGGAGAAGAACTTCATGGCCGGAAGAACAGAAGGAACAAGGTGAGGAGGAAGACCAGCAACCTGATGGCTTGATACTATCAAGATAATGGTGGAGAAGACCCAGGTGGACATATCTAGGCTTGCACAAGATTGATCTTCCTACATCCATCAAGTCGCCAAGGCTCGAGATTGAGCCGTAGGCCATTAAATAATAGAGTATCATCATAAAATGAGGTATGGCGCTTATGCGTTTTGAGCTTCTTATCCACTTTTAAGCATGTCGGGCTTGTGGCGGGACTAATGATGCATTTTTGAATTTTCATTAAAAGGCTACGCAGGAGCAAAGTCCATGCTTTGGATTAAGCCTATCAACACCCAGTGAGCTGCTTTACTTTTTTGATTTTTGGACATGTCATAGAGATGCGTCAGATACAGTTGTGCTCAAAAGTTTACATACCCCGGCAGAATTTTTCCTTTCTTGGCCTTGTTTCAGAGAATATGAATGATAGCAAAAAAAAACGTTTTCTCCACTCATGGTTATTGGTTGGGTGAAGCCATTTATTGTCAAACTACCGTACTGTGTTTTCTTTTTTAAATCTTAATGACAACCAAAAACATCCAAATGACCCAGATCAAAAGTTCACATACCCCAGTTCTTAATACCGTGTATTGCCCCCCTAACATCAATGACAGCTTGAAGTCTTTTGTGGTAGCTGTGGATGAGGTTATTTCTCAGATGGTAAAGCTGCCCATTCTTCTTGGCAAAAAGCCTCCAGTTCCTGTAAATTCCAGGCTGTCTACCATGAACTGCGCGCTTGAGATCTCCCCAGAGTGGCTCAATGATATTGAGGTCAGGAGACTGAGATGGCCACTCCAGAACCTTCACTTTGTTCTGCTGTAGCCAATGACAGGTCGACTTGGCCTTGTGGTTTGGATCGTTGTCATGATGGAATGTCCAAGTACGAGCCATGCGCAGCTTCCAGGCTGATGAGTGCAAATTTGCCTCCAGTGTTTGCTGATAACGTGCTGCATTCATCTTTCCTTCAACTTTCACCAAATTTCCTGTGCCTTTGTAGCTCACAAATCCCCAAAACATCAGCAATCCACCTCCCTGCTTTACTGTCGGACTGGTGTTCCTTTCATCATAGGCCTTGTTGACCTATCTCCAAATGTAACGTTTATGGTTGTGGCCAAAAAGTTACATTTTAGTCTCATCACTCCAAATTACCTTGTTCCAGAAGTTTTGAGGCTGGTCTCTGTGCTGTTTGGCGTATTGTAGACAAGATACTTTGTGGCATTTGTGCACTAATGGCTTTCTCCTGGCGACTCGACCATGCAGCACATTTTTATTCAAGTGCCTCCTTATTGTGCATCTTGAAACAGCCACATCGCTAGTTTTCAGAGAGTCCTGAATATCAGCTGATGTTATTCGTGGGTTTTTCTTTGCATCCCGAACAATTTACCTGGCAGTTGTGGCCGAAATTTTTGTTGGTCTACCTGACCATGGTTTGGTTTTTACAGAGCCCCTGCTTTTCCATTTGTTAATCACAGTTTGAACGCTGCATTATCAATTGCTTGGATATCTTTTTGTATCCCTTTCCTGTGTTATACAGTTCAGCTACCTTTTCCCGTAGATCCATTAACAATTCTTTTGCTTTCCCCATGACTCACAATCCAGAAACGTCAGTGGCTGGATGAAAGATGCAAGAGTCTGTCTGGATCTCAGAAACTCACTCAGCTTTTATGCACACACACTGATTACAAGCAAACAGGTCACAGGTGAGGATGTTACTTTTAGTAGCCATTCAAACCAATTCATGTCAAATTCTGTGCATTTTATCAGGCCAAAATCACCAGGGTATGTGAACTTTTGATCAGGGTCATTTGGATGTTTTTGGCTGTCATTAAGATGTAAAAATAGAAAACACAGTAGTTTGACAATAAATGGCTTCACCCAACCAATAACCTTGAGTGGAGAAAAAGTTTTTTTGTTATCATTCATATTCTCTGAAACAAGGACAAGAAAGGAAAAATTCTGCCGGGGTATGTAAACTTTTGAGCACAACTGTATCTTGATTATTGAGGATCCGGGTGCTAAGACCTCACTGATCACTAAATGGAAAAGGCAGGTGCCTCAGACGTGTACTGTGCCCCTCTGATTTTTTTTTTCAGGTTTGAATGTTTTATGGACTTATAAACTTTTTTATTGCTCGGTACGTTGCTTACTCCACTCTTTCAAGAGGGATGATCAAAAACAATGACTCCGCTGAGCTTACGCCACTATGTTTTAGTGATTGGCGTTGGTCTTAGCATCTGGATACTCAATAATCAAAAATTTTATATGTCATTATGGCATTTTTTTTTTTTTTTAAATAAATGGTAGGTACCCTTCAACTGCTAAAATTCAGGTTGCATTCAGTCACCACTAGAGAAAGCTTATTCACTTACGGCATAATAAACAGTATACAAAACTAATATAAATAATAATGCAGGATCCCCAACCAGTGGCTTATGAGCCACATGCAGCTCGCAGGCCCACGATGTATGGCGTGTGGCTGTATGCTTTGCCGAGTGCCACTCTCAACTGTATTGGTGCTCACAGGGGGCACTTAGCTGGCATTCTTCCTTTATAAGGGGCAGTCAGGACAATATTACTAGATATGGGGCACTTAGAACATTATTACTTTTTAGGGGGCACTGATGGGGCACTATTACTTTATAAGCAGCACTCAGACCATTCCTATTTACAAGTAATCACTTGGGGTAATATTACTTTTTAAACGGAATCTGTCACAAAGTTTTTGCTATTGAATCTGAGAGCAGCATGATATAGGAACTGAGAGCCTGATTCGAGGGATGTGTCACTTACTGGGCTGTGTGCTGTAGTTTCAATACAATCAGTGTTTTATCAGCAGCACTACAAGACTAGGTGCCACGTGCCAGAGAGTCCAGTAAATCTATGTAACCCCGCCCCCACCACTGATTGGCCAGTTACTGTTAATGTGCAGAGTACACAGTAAGCAGGCAATCATTGGTGTTGGCAGGGTTATACAAAGCTCAGCATTCTGAGCACTGCTACATCTACAGCAGAGAAAAGGGGGATTGTATCAAAACTACAGCAAGCAGTCCAGTAAGTGTTACATCTCCGGAATCAGGGTCTCAGCCTCTACATCATGCTGCTCTTAGATTGCATAGCAAAAGCTGCTGACATATTTCCTTTAAGGGGGCACTTGCAGCTTTATTACCCTATAAGAGTGCACTCAGGTCATTACTACTTTATAAAGGGGCACTGGGGTTATTATTACTTTATAAGGAGACATTATGACTTTCAAATGAGCTACGCAAGGGGCTACTATAATTTCTTCCCATAAAATGTGGCTTATGATCATCTCTCAGAACTAAATGTGGCTCTTGTGGTAAGAAAGATTGGGGACCCCTGGTATGGAGTATAGCTCCAGAATATTATTATTCACCTTTACGTCTTTACAGAACATTTGGAGTTCTGTCTCAGATAATAGGAGGTTCTAACAGCTATAAAAATTAATTTTAAAAAATGTTATCGCCGCTGAATTTTGACACTATGTTGAGAAATGTAGATGGAATATGGGATGAAAATATAAGCTGTAGTCAAGAACACAAATTAGTAAAAATACTGACAAAAAGAAGTGCGCAATTATCACACAAGTGTACAAACCTTGAGAAGTTGTCCCCTCCCAAATCAGGTTTCCCATATTAAGCCACAGTGAATAAAGACTGAGGTACAAGAATAAATAACAGATTGATACATAAAGTATGGTAATTCATGCTCACAATCCCCAGCATTAAAAATATATACCTAGAAAAAAGTAACATCAGAAGTGCAAAAGTGCAACAAGGATGAAGGCTGGCCGGACAAAGCTGTGAAATACTTATCCATGCCCCCCTTACTAATGAATACTCGACTTAGACGAGCAGGCGTGTGTCCTCCGCAGGAAGAATGGAGTAAGATGCAGCTAGCCTCCTCTAATGGGGCTCATGTGACCAAGAACTAGAGGATTGGATGATTAAAAAGAAACAGACCGATCTTTATCTCTTCCTGCATCTGCTGTTGATAGAGAGCAAGGAGGCCCCTATACCCACTAGATGGTCATCTGGTCCACCAAAATACGTGGTTCTGGACAACTTTGCTCTTAGGTGCATTGGGCACCTCTACTAGATTCCTTAATGATTCCTAGAAATTGGCATCTTCGACTGATGTAATGTGCATGGTCAGCTTGAAGCTGCCCATACACATCAGACTTATGTGGACCTAACCCACTGAGATCAACGGTTTCGGCCAATGGTCTAATGTGTATGGGGGAGTCTGCCAAATAATTCTCGGTAGTGATGTCGCTCAGGCATTTCAAATACTGTACTGTCGATCGCATTGTTCTGCCGGACTTGAGCCATTGGGAGAGATGTCTGTCGGTGGCTTTCTCATAGAAAACACAGGAACGCTTGACTGAATGAGCGCTCCTGCATTTGGGAGGGTAAGGGTCAAAGACGAAAAGTGCATCTGTGCTAAAAGCAGGTCCATAGAATCCCCACATGTATCGCCAACAACTGTGACTTCCTCAGGAGTGTTATATAGGTATTTAAAGAGTTTAAAAGAAGCAGCAATGCTCTCATGGACTTATCAGAATGTGAAGTGACTATGAATATGCATTAAAAACCCTTAAAACCTTGTGTTTTGCCTTACCATGCCTTCGTGAGACACTGTACTTCTCTCGTAGAAGTGATGTATCAGGGGTAAGATTGATCATGGCATGCAATGGAGCTTCCTCATAGTTTCTTAAACAATCAGTGAGATAAAACTTCCCTGTGCCAGCATATAAAATACCTGAGGCACGAGAAAGCATATTAGGGCCCCAAAGCAGGCTATAGATGACAAACTGAGTTTCCATAAAACTCTGATCCATAATTCAGCCCTCTGTGGCCTTAAATTGTATAATTGAAAGTCAAGAAAAAAATGTCTGACCAATAATCATATCACGGGTTTACCGTGACAGAGAGCGACCAGAAGACCATGCTGCCTGATTTCCCATACTCCTGCACTGATTAGAAGCACTTCACCTTCATATTAAACAGTGCAGGTTTCTGCTAGAAGTGCATGGGTTAAATCTGTTCAGTTGATAGCTCCTGGAGCTTTCCTGCTTTAATGCTCTCAGCTGTTGAGTGTTGGCCACTCCCCTCTGCTGTATATACTCGCCTGTCGCAATCGGGCATTGCCAGTGTTAGTTTCATACTGCCTGGTTCAGGAGCTGGAGGTGTTGGTTGTTTGAGGAGGCATTTTGCAGTGTTGTTCAGGAGACTGTTGCGTGATGGTTTGTCTGTGTGCATATCCACATCCTCTTCTATTTTGTTTTTCCTTCCTTTACTTCCCGGTGTTCCACTCTGTTGTTTGTGAGTGCATATTTGTATTATTTGTATTTTCATTTATCCCTGTACGTCTCCCCTTGTTAGTCTGGTCTGTGTATTCATATACGCAACAACTCCCCACTTCCATTGGTGGGGAAAGGGACAGATAAAGGCTGATTCAGGAGCTCAGTAAGGCACGTGACCCCGGCGTCTTCACCATCAGAAGTAATCAGGGGAGCAGGAATAGCTATGGTGCCCCCTTACTTTAGGGATAGGGAGGGAGCCCCAGGATATCTTGCTATTGTACCATGACAAATCTCTACTCTATACTAGTTCTGACAAAATAGAAATAAACCTCAAAATGAACAATTCAACAAGAAATATAGTCGTCCTCTCTGTTTGTTAGTCTGCTGTATTTTTACATAATCCTGAAACAATCAGTCCTGTAGAAATCTTGCATAAGACACAGAGGTTAATCTCCTGATAGTCAGTTACATCTTCTAGTGGCGGGATGAAGACCTGCCTCTCATCCAATGGGTGGAGGCTCCTGCTGCAGCCAGTTGTCTTACAGACACACACAAGGTATTGAGGAGGATGAGTACCTGACTGATCTGAGACACGGAAAAAGATTTATTTGAATATTTTCATTTTAATTATAATGTGGGACAATATTACATTTTTGTGCATTTTGTGCTTAGCGTTCCTTTAACTGTTGAGGAGGACGCATCCACTAGTGGTCCCTTCTTGTGAAAATATTATGCAAACCTACATTTATCTCTAGAAATATTGACATAATAAAAAGATTACGATTGTATTTTTTTTTTTTTTGTTCCTCCAGGGTAAACTATGTTCTTTATTCCTTCATTCGTAAAGGCGCATTATCAGTGGAGAATCCTTCCAAGCCGTAGTTATTAAAAGCAATATCTGCCTGCCGATCGGAAACAAAACACATAATGGAGATTATCTAAACTAAATTCAATGTATCCTATTATTTGCAATATAGCAGAAAATATTGAGGGCAGGGTATCAAACGTCTGTCATGTTCGCTGATACTTTGCCTTTAATTCCTTTTTTTCTTTTTTTTTTGGGGGGGGGGCTTAAAGCTGCAGGATGAGATTTTACAGAATACATTTTTTTTTTCGTGGTGGGTAACCATCTGAAAGGGTTAATGAGCTAATTGGCACATGAGACGCTACCATGACGGTAGGAGCTAAGTGTTATTGTACAGCGGGATGATTATTCCGTTCCTCTATAGAAGGCTCCGTTTTATAAAATAATAATAATAATCATGATAACAATGATAAGACTATAGCTAATCACAGCCACAGTAATTGCATTTGCAATCACGAATGCTGAAGTAACATTATCGATTTTCCGCTAAAAACCTTTTTAGCAAACAAGCAGTACATCTATTCATTAAAGCTGAGTGCCGTGAGTTATATGTCAGCTCCAGGGGCGTTATTAGAGGGAATTACACTGATGAGGGCACTAATTATTTTCTCCTAGATACCAATGTCATGTTTGTGTTTTCCACGCTGCCGCAGACTCGAACACATGGGAGGGAGGGTGGAAATCTCGTCCTTTTTTTTCTATACATTTCTCTCCTTCTCCCGCCTGTGCTTCACATTGGTGGATCGGTTTATCGTTCCATTGAGCGAGCCTGAAATCTTGTGTAATTAAGATGTGTTGCCGGTGCTCTTAACTGGAATGAGAATAATTTGCTTCATCTGCCACGCATCACATAAGAACGATGATGTCGGGTGAAAATTATAAACGTTAAAGGCATTTGACATGGGAAAAAATGATTTTTTTACAAGCGATAGTGGTTACATTTAGTTATGAAATTTATCTTTGCAATCTTCATTCATTTCTAACATGTAACATGTCATTCATTTCTAACATGTAAATTGCAGCCTGATTCAAGATTCAGATTTTTCTCTTGTGGGAGCGTCCCTCTCAGTAATACAGGCTGGATTTGAGGTCTGTGTGTATGTAGGGTGTTGCTGCCAATATTAGCTAAAATGTCACCACAACTTCTATCCAGCATTTATTTCCTCTTATCGTACTTTCCCTCTTATCTATAGCCTGTATTTTTCTGCCCTCCCTGAAACAGCACATGCTTTATTTCTGCTCCATTCTATAGAAATCTTTATACAAGCCTCCTCCCTGAGCTAACACTTAAGGCCTGTGCACATGTTGCACATTTGTCAAGTTTTTGTCTCAGATTTGTCACAAAGCCTGAAAGGTATAGAACAGATTCGCTCATCTCTAGTGACTACTACTTCTATAGGAGCTGTACTGCGCATGTGTGACCACCAATTCTATAGACAATGAATGGAGCAGTGCACCGGCACAATATTCACACACATGAGACAAGGGAATTTGTGGTTGGACCCCACAATCTATTTTGAAGAGATGCTCCTACAACCCGGAAATAAGACCATCGTATTTAGATCTCTCTCATATAATACCTTGAAGTAACGGTTGCATGCTGTGGCCGGACAAAACTCTGCGAGCCCGTGGAGGGCCAATGGTCCTACGCTTGTGAAACAAAATCCGAGGGTGGGCGCAATTTCAGCCGATCCTTAGAGCTAAACTTGCTGATATTTTGCAGCGCCGTATGGATTTTTTTTTTTGGAGGGGATGAATTATTCTTTTCAACCATTGTAAAATTGTGCCACTTAAAGACGTTTTCATTGAATTCCAGGTTACCATTCATTTCCTCCCGGTATAAGCAAAACGTACCGCACGGTCTCTATTGATTCCACGGGACGGGCAGTGCAGCTAATAAGTGTACCGCGACAATAAAGGGATAAACACTCTCTTAGATCATTTGGCCTTTATCAGACAAGACACTGGCAATTTCCTGAGTTGTGGTGGGCGAGCGGCGAAGAGGGAGTTAAACAGATCACATCAGGTTGCAGAGGTCAAGGGATGAAATTGACAATGAAGTAACAGATACTTCTCGGTTCTCCTCCTCCCCTCCCTTTGCCCAAGCCGGCAAAGGATCCCCTCCAGCCGCTCCCAAAACATGTAACGTGAACCTCAAAGGGCCAAAGACATTTTGTTACATTAGTTCTGCTCAGCTGACCATGAATGGGACGTGCAGGAAGAATTCACTGATTCCTCTCTGCCTCCAGGGTGAATGCTAAGTATCACAAAGCAGACATGGAGAGGGGCGCAGTACCGGCCCCTACCCGTACCCAAATCTTAACCTGGTATTTAGATGTTACCGCTAAACAAGGTTTAGCTCTGAATGGAACAATGACGATTCTTTCTTCTGGAAAGTCAACATTTTACAGCAATGGATAAACTGTGTTAACAGTCGCGGAGATTGGACCTAATCCATGTTGTACTCGGAGATCTGATGGAGGCTTTGTATAGACTTCTGTAGACTCTTTGTAATGTTACACCTGCGCGTCCCAGGAAAGGGTTTTTTTTTTTTTTTCCTTTAATTTAGTGAACGGAAGCAAAAACAAATGCTTAGAAAGACTCGTTACAATGTATATATATATGAGCAATCAGGGGAGATGCGCACAAGAGAGGGAATTGGCAGTGTTAGGCATTTTACGCTCCAAATTTCTAGGGCAAAAAAAATTTGGGCACTTTTTTTTCATTTTGTGGCGAAATTACATAGGCTGTAATGGAGTGTGGGTAAAAGGTAAACCAGACGAGGACGCAAACATAAGGCCTTATTCACAAATCTGAGTCCGTGTTGTTTCTTGCATTTGGACTTTAAATTTTAGGAACAGAAACAAGTGGATTTAATGTCAAAATGGATCCAGAGGAAGCAAACGAGGGGAGCAGAGGAGCCACATTGAAATATTATGGGGTTTATCCAGGTTCCGTTTTAAAACAGAAGAAAAAGTGCATCATGCAGAAGTTTTTCTTTTTGTTTTAAGAACAGACACATAAAGGAACCAGATGCATCAAATAGTAATTCTGTGGGGTCCTTCGCTTCCGTGTGACTCAGTTATGCAACAAATCCGTTTTTTACATTTTTTACGGCCCCACTATCAGTATTTGGTCAGTATTCTGTCAGTATTTTTTCTCAGGAGTGGGAGACAAAACCAGGAGTGGGTGATAAATGCAGAATTGGTGACTTGTTTCTATTATACCTTTTCTCTGATTGTTCCTCACCTGGTTTTGGCTCCCACTCCTGAGAAAAAATACTGACCAAATACTGACCAAATACTGATAGTGGAGCTGTGGCCTTACTTAGTTTGTTCTTAAAGATGGAACAAACAAATAATGACTGTAGCCTAAGGATTGCCTAAACATAGATTATTTTGAATGAGCATATTCTAGGTTTGGAAAAATATAAAATTTACAAATATCTATAATTTTTTCATATTTGTAAAAAAAAAAATCTAAAAAGTAAGGCACCATTTTTTTATATACTTTTTTGTTACAGGCAGCTTTATGGGATAAATCCTGGTAATTGTACGGAGGCCACGTTCACACGTTCAGTATTCGGTCAGTATTTTACATCAGTATTTGTAAGACAAAATCAGGAGTGGAACAATCAGAGGAAAAGTATAATAGAAACACGTCACCACTTCTGTATTTTTTGCCCACTCCTGGTTTTGGCTTACAAATACTGATGTAAAATACTGACCAAATACTGAACGTGTGAACGTGGCCTTATTACTCCGGAGCTCTGTACTATTACAGGATGTGCAAAACCATAATAAGACACCCATGGAAGTCTTTGGGGCCATAATGTACATAAGGTATATGGGTTCGAAGTCCATGTGCATCCAACAGAAAAAAAAATATCATCTGTACCATCAAATGCCATAACTCTGAGACATTGTCCCCTAAAAGCATAGAGAGTCATAGAGAAGCAGCACGTGGCGGTGCATGGAATGAATACTGCTTCATAATACAAAGCCGCATGGCTCCTTTCTGCATCCATAGAGGATTTGTGCACAAAGCTCTGCCGACTGCAGGAAGTTTAAAGGAACACTAAACACAGAAAATACACAAAAAGTAAAAAAAAAAATATCCCAGGAATTTCTTCTTTAATTTTCTCCTTTTTTATCCTTTTTTTTCTCAGATTACAATTGAAACTGAGAAATATATAAAGAAATCTTCTTGACGTCTTAGGAGATTAGCAATGTTTCCTTCCTCCTCCTCCGCACTGTCCTGTGTCTGGCTATAAGACAACTGGCTGCAGCAGGATCCTGCCCTGTTTACAGTAGGACTACAAATAAATAAGCCCCACCCCTTTGTCTAAGGAGGAAGATCTTAAATGTCCATGATGACCTGATCATCAGCAGATTTAGCCCTGTATATATTACATATATATTTTTTTTTTTTTGCATCACAAATGTGAGTTTTCCAAGTGCCAACTAATGGGAAAAAAAAATTCAGTCTTGTGGCAAAAAAATAAAAAATAAAATGAGATTTCTGTATGAGGAAATCACTATGTGTGAATGGGTTCATGTTGTCGCTTGGGTTATCACTGTTTAGTACGGTCTCATCGTGCTAATAAAAAATACCGCTCTGTCTGTGGAAGAAAAGGAAAAAAATGAATCCTAATCGCCCCTGTGTTCAGTGGAAATGTAGAGAGTATCTGGTCCGTGCCATTCATTAGCCATAACAATGCTGCACTGTGCAGGCTCTTTTCCAGGATTCAATGAGTTAATAGATGGGTGCCAGATAGTGCATCAATCTGAGCGAGAGAAGAGCGAGGGTAATTACTGCATTAAGTGATTACTTCATAAAACGGCCACGCTTTGCCAATTAGTCACAGAAATGCTGGAAGGGAAGGAAAGAAGGTGGGGGGATGCTATTCCCGAAATAAAATCATTGACGGGGGTATCGGTGTGTTCTTTTATACCCCGCTATCACACAACCGATGCGCCAATCTCCTTCCAAAAGAAAAAGGCTGAGAGGGCTTTTAGACTTCAGGTATGGAGCAAGCCGCCCGGGCCGCTTCTCGTCTTATTTTTTTGTCTGGGATGGTGTAAGAGGGATAGCGGGCCCCTACTCATCAGGTCTAAGGGGATGGCAGAGAGCGCAGATGCTCCTTGTAGACAGAGGAAGTAAATACTCTATTGCTCGGCTCTTGTGTGTGAATAGGGGCAGGTGGATAGCACCGGCAGTGACTCCAAAGAATGGCTGATACTGAACACATTGGGACCAAGTGCCTGTGACTCTCTCCAGCCACAATGCACACGTTTAGTTGCAAAGGACAAAGTGCCCCCATCACTTCAGCGCCAAACAAGAGGGAACTTAATTGGGGAAAACAGCTGCTTCAACTATTACATTCTGGGTGTCCCCCTCCCACTCAATTTGCCATTCTATTCATCTATTAATTCGCTGTAATACTGCCCATGAGAAGGGGACACTTGGCGGGGCGGGATGTTTTGGCTGCTGCCTGATGCTGTCACATTGGTTGATCCAACACGACTTCAACTCTGCTGACTTTATTAACCTCAGACGGGGCTGCTAGACAGAAATAATGCCACATCTAATCAATTCGGGCAACTTTTCCCCATTTTTCATTTATATATATATATATTTATATATATATATATATATATATATATATATATACAGTGGTGGCCAAAAGTATTGGCACCCCTGCAATTCTGTCAGATAATACTCAGTTTCTTCCTGAAAATGATTGCAATCACAAATTCTTTGGTATTATTATCTTCATTTAATTTGTCTTCAATGAAAAAACACAAAAAGAATTGTCCTGAAGCCAAATTGGATATAATTCCACACCAAACCTAAAAAAGGGGGTGGACAAAAGTATTGGCACTGTTTGAAAAATCATGTGATGCTTCTCTAATTCGTGTAATTAACAGCACCTGTAACTTACCTGTGGCACCTAACAGGTTTTGGCAATAACTAAATCACACTTGCAGCCAGTCAACATGGATTAAAGTTGACTCAACCTCTGTCCTGTGTCCTTGTGTGTATCACATTGAGCATGGAGAAAAGAAAGAAGACCAAAGAACTGTCTGAGGACTTGAGAAACCAAATTGTGAGGAAGCATGAGCAATCTCAAGGCTACAAGTCCATCTCCAAAGACCTGAATGTTCCTGTGTCTTCCGTGCGCAGTGTCATCAAGAAGTTTAAAGCCCATGGCACTGTGGCTAACCTCCCTAGATGTGGACAGAAAAGAAAAATTGACGAGAGATTTCAACGCAAGATTGTGCGGATGGTGGATAAAGAACCTCGACTAACATCCAAACAAGTTCAAGCTGCCCTGCAGTCCGAGGGTACAACAGTGTCAACCCGTACTATCCGTCAGCGTCTGAATGAAAAGGGACTGTATGGTAGGATACCCAGGAAGACCCCACTTCTTACTCCGAGACATTAAAAAGCCAGGCTGGAGTTTGCCAAAACTTACCTGAGAAAGCCTAAAACGTTTTGGAAGAATGTTCTCTGGTCAGATGAGACAAAAGTAGAGCTTTTTGGGAAAAAGCATCAACATAGAGTGTACGGGAAAAAAAAGAGGCATTCAAAGAAAAGAACACGGTCCCTACAGTCAAACATGGCGGAGGTTCCCTGATGTTTTGGGGTTGCTTTGCTGCCTCTGGCACTGGACTGCTTGACCGTGTGCATGGCATTATGAAGTCTGAAGACTACCAACAAATTTTGCAGCATAATGTAGGGCCCAGTGTGAGAAAGCTGGGTCTCCCTCAAAGGTCATGGGTCTTCCAGCTGGACAATGACCCAAAACACTCTTCCAAAAGCACTATAAAATGGTTTGAGAGAAAGCACTGGAGACTTCTAAGGTGGCCAGCAATGAGTCCAGACCTGAATCCCATAGAACACCTGTGGAGAGATCTCAAAATGGCAGTTTGGAGAAGGCACCCTTCAAATATCAGGGACCTGGAGCAGTTTGCCAAAGAAGAATGGTCTACAATTCCAGCAGGGCATTGTAAGAAACTCATTGATGGTTACCGGAAGCGGTTGTTCGCAGTTATTTTGGCGAAAGGTTGTGCAACCAAGTATTAGGCTGAGGGTGCCAATACTTTTGTCTGGCCCATTTTTGGAGTTTTGTGTGAAATGATCAATGATTTGATTTTTGCTTCATTCTCTTTTGTGTTTTTTCCTTGCAAGCAAATTAAATGAAGAGAATAATACCAAAGAATTTGTGATTGCAATCATTTTCAGGAAGAAACTGAGTATTATCTGACAGAATTGCAGGGGTGCCAATACTTTTGGCCGCCACTGTATATATATGTATATATATTCATATTAACAGTACTGGGCAAAGGTTTTAGGCAGGTGTGGGAAAAAATGCTGCAAAGTAAGATCGATTTTAAAAATAGAAATGAAAAGTAAATGAATAAAAGAAAAATCTTAATCCAATCAATATTTGGTGTAACCGCCCTTTGCCTTCAGGACAGCATCAGTTCTTCTAGATATACAGTTTTTGAAGGAACATGGCAGGGAGGTTCTTCCAAACATCTTGGAGAACTAACCAGAGATCTTCTCTGTACACAGTTTTTGAAGGAACATGGCAGGGAGGTTCTTCCAAACATCTTGGCGAACTAACCACAGATCTTCTCTGTACACAGTTTTTGAAGGAACATGACAGGGAGGTTCTTCCAAACATCTTGGAGAACTAACTACAGATCTTCTCGGTACACAGTTTTTGAAGGAACAATGCAGGGAGGCAGTTCCAAACATCTTGAAAAACTAACCACAGATCTTCTCTGGATGTCGCTTGTGCAAATCCTTCTCTCTTTTCATATGATCCCAGACAGACTGGTTGATGTTGAGATCAGGACTCTGTGGGGGCAAAATTATCACTTCCAGGACTCCTTATTGTTCTTCTTCACGCTGCAGATAATTTTTAATGACATTGACTTGTTCTCCTGCCGCAGAATCAATTTGCAGCCTCCCTGATGATATATATATATTTAATATATTTCATTGTACTGAAAAAAGAACATACCATTTGTACAAATTTCCAGCGCTCATCATTAACTCATTGTAATATTGCCTAAACTAGATATAAGTAGCATGAGAATAAAATAATATGAAATAAAAATCCAAAAAGTAACAAATTCCTTTTTTTTCTGCCACCTAATATAGCAAATACACTAACAAGAGTGTGAATGTGAATAATATTCATTATGTGCATGAAATATAATTGTACAATAACATTAATATGCCAAGTGAACATATAAATCAGCAACTAATGAATGAATTAAGTACTCAATGGTCTGACATAAAAAATGTTGTGATATATTTTCTGGAGATGCAATGGTAATTATCTAATAGGTGCCCTTGAAATTGTTGGGGTAAAAAATATTTTCCATCTTTCCTTTGTTACATTTTACAAAATAAATTACAGATAATTCATTTAAAAACAATAACATATGAATAAATGTGAGATAGATAGAAAGGTAGGTACATAGATAGATGGATAGATATAGATAGATAGATAGATAGATATGGATAGATATAGATAGATATATATAGATACATGGATAGATGGATAGATAGAAAGGTAGGTACATAGATAGATGGATGGAAAGACTGATAGATAGATGTCTGTGAGATATATAATTAGTGCAGTGCGTGTGTAACATAGTTTGTAAAGCCGAATAAAGACTTGCGTCCATCAAGTTCGACCTGTTAGTTCTGTAATTGCTAAAGTTCATCCAGAGGAGGGCAAAAACCCCAAATGATTTAGCCAATCTTCACCTGAGGAAAAATTCCCTCCCGACTCTGAAACCAGCAGTCAGAATAAATCCCTGTATCAACCTACTATTTTATTTTATTTTTAAGTATATGCTGAAATCTGCCTGGTATCTAGAAATGCATCCAGTCCCTGCTTGAACTGGTGTAGTGAATCCGACATTACCGTCTCCTCACTCAGTGAATTCCATATTCTCACTGCTCTTACCGTAAAGAACCCCTTCCTATGCTGGTGCTGAAACCTTTTCTCTTCCAGTCTTAGTGAGTGCCCTCTTGTTACCGTAATATCCCTCCTTTTGAACAAATCCCGGGCAAGATCTCTATACTGTCCCCTAACATATTTGTACACATTTATTATGTCCCCCCTCAACCTTCTCTTTTCCAGGCTGAATAGTCCTAGTTTTGCCAACCTCTCTGGGTATTGCAGTCCCTCCATTCCCTTTATTAATTTTGTTGCCCTCCTTTGTACCTTTTCAAGCTCGTTTATATCCTTTCTATATATTGGGGCCCATAACTGAGCACAGTATTCCAAGTGTGGTCTGACCAGTGCTTTGTACAGTGGAAGAACAATGTTCTCATCCTTTGCAGCTATACCTCTTCTGATACATCCCATTACCCTGTTTGCCCTTACAGCAGCGGCCTGACTTTGGGCACTCCAATTTAGTTTGCTATCAATCAAGATGCCCAAGTCCTTCTCCATCTCTGAATTCCCCAATGATTTCCCATTCAGTGAGTACTGGTGACTTCCATTTTTCCTTCCCATATGTATGACCTTACATTTCTCCTCGTTAAACCTCATTTGCCATTTAATGCTCCACCTACCCAGCTTATCCAAATCCCTCTGTAGGTCTGCACTGTCCTCATTTGTATTAATTGTTTTACATAACTTTGTGTCATCTGCAAATATTGATATTTTACTATTTATCCCGTTGACTATGTCGTTAATAAAGATATTAAATAACATTGGGCCTAGTACAGACCCCTGTGGTACCCCACTAGTGACGCTTACCCAATCTGAGTATATTCCATTTATAACCACCCTCTGCCTTCTATCCTTTAGCCAGTTATCTACCCACTTGCAGACATTTTCCCCCAGCCCCATCATTCTCATTTTGTATACCAACCTATTATGTGGCACGCTATCGAACGCTTTTGAGAAGTCGAGATACACGACATCCACTGGTTCCCCCTGATCTACTCGAGAGCTAACCTCCTCGTAGAAGTCAATCAGGTTTGTTTGGCAGGAGCGATTCCTCATGAATCCATGTTGGTTCGGGATTAAAAGATTATTAGCATCAAGATGCTCCGTAATTGCCTCTTTAATGAAGCTTTCAAAAATTTTGCCCACAACGGACGTCAGACTCACCGGCCGATAGTTTCCGGTGTTACTTTTTGCTCCCTTTTTGAATATTGGCACTACATTCGCCTGTCGCCAATCAAGTGGTACAGACCCAGTCTCAACAGAGTCCTTAAATATAAGATATAACGGTCTGTCTATCACATCACTTAGTTCCCTTAGTACCTGTGGGTGTATGCCATCAGGTCCTGGTGATTTGTTTATTTTAATGTTACTGAGGCGTTTCTGTACCCCAGCTTGGGTTAGATTAGTCATACTTAGTGGAGGATTAAGTTTGTCACTTCTCATTTCGCCTGTTAGTTCTTTTTCCTTTGTGAAAGTTGACGAAAAAAATGTATTTAATAGATTAGCTTTATCCTCATCTTTCTCTATGATTTTGCCTTCCTCACTTTTTATCGGTCCAATATTATCCGATTTAATCCTTTTACTATTTATATACGTAAAGAACAGTTTGGGATTTGATCTACTTTCCCTAGCAATACGTCTCTCTGTTTCCTCCTTCGCTATTTTTATTTGTTTTTTACAGGTTCTCGTTTTTTCCTTGTAACACATTAGTGCCTCCTTACTGTTTTCCTGTTTTAATCTCTTGAATGCCTCTTTTTTGCTATTTAACGCCCCTTTTAAGTTCTTGTTCAACCATATTGGTTTCCTCTTATTTCTGGCCCTTTTATTCCCATACGGTATATACCTCTCGCACTGAGTATTCAGAATTCTTTTGAAGGTTTCCCATTTACTATTCGCATTCCATTGATTAAGTACTTTGTCCCAGTCAATAAGTTGAAGGTTTTCTTTCAGCTGATCAAACTTCGCCCTCCTAAAGTTTAATGTTTTTGTTGTTCCCTTATTGATAACCCCACTGAAGGGCATTTTGAAGTCGATAATATTATGATCGCTATTACCTAGGTGCCCCCCTATCTGTACCTCAGTTATTCTATCAGGCCTATTAGTCAATATTAAGTCCAACACGGCCTTCCCTCTCGTTGGTTCCTGCACTAGTTGGGAGAGATAATTATCCTTAATATTTGTCAAGAACCTTTTTCCTTTCTGAGATCTACAGGTTTCTGTTTCCCAGTCAATATCCGGGTAGTTGAAATCCCCCATTACAATCACTTCATTATGTTTTGCTACTTTGTCTATTTGTCCTAATAGCAGATTCTCATTCTCCTCTGTTATATTTGGTGGCTTATAGCAGACCCCCAGTAATATTTTATTATTTTTTGCCCCCTCTATCTCTACCCACATGGACTCGACCCCCTCTTCTCCCTCTCCTATATCTTCCCTTAGTCTGGGTTTTAGACATGACTTTACATATAAGCAGACTCCTCCGCCTTTCCCCTGTTTCCGGTCCCTTCTAAATAAACTATAATCTAATAAATTTACCGCCCAGTCGTAGCTATCGTCTAGCCAAGTCTCTGTTATACCTACGATGTCATACCTCTCCTCCGATATAAGCGCCCGCAGCTCATCCGCCTTATTGGTCAGGCTTCTTGCGTTGGTCAGCATGCAAGATAAAACTTTGGGGTTATTTAGCATCCTATTCTTCTCTAACGATCTAACTGTACTATCCCCACCCCCCTCTCCACCCTCATTATATTCACTTCTCCCCTTCCCCCTTGCTTGCCTCACATCCCACCTATTTCCTTGGTTCCCCCCCCCCGTCTCTAGTTTAAAAACTCCTCCAACCTATTAGCCATCTTCTTCCCCAGCACCGCTGCACCCTCCCCATTGAGGTGCAGCCCGTCCCTACGGTAGAGCCTGTAGTCGACCGCGAAGTCGGCCCAGTTCTCCATGAACCCAAACCCTTCTGCCTTGCACCAACTCTTTAGCCACTTATTCACCTCCCTAACTTCCCGTTGGCGCTCCTGTGTGGCTCCCGGTATTGGTAGTATTTCTGAGAAAACTACCTTGGAGGTCCTTGCCCTAAGCTTCCTACCTAGGTCCCTGAAATCATTTTTAAGGACCCTTCATCTACCACTCACTTTGTCATTGGTGCCAATGTGGACCATGACCGCTGGGTCTTCGCCAGCCCCACCCAGTAACCTGTCAACCCGATCCGCGATGTGCCGGACTCGAGCGCCAGGGAGGCAGCACACCGTTCGGCGATCCCGGTCTTTGTGACAGATTGCTCTGTCTGTCCCCCTAATAATAGAGTCACCCACTACCAGAACCTGTCTTGCCTGCCCTACACTTCCCCCCTCCCCCTCATTACTGGAGCATACACTCCCCCGGCGGTCAGAGGATCTGTCGTGCTCCAATAATGCCGGTTCTGAACCAGCCTTCCTATACTTCTTCCCTCTATCCCTCCTAACTGTTATCCAGCTCCCTGCCTGTTCAGCCTGCACTTCCCCTCTATGCTCCACCCCCAGTATTGACCCATTGAGTGTCTGCTCGGTGAGCAGCAAACTCCGTTCCATGTTGTCGATGCTCCTCAGTACCGCTATCTGAGCACTTAGATCCAGAATTTGGGCTTCCAAGTACACGATATGCTCACATCTCTCGCAGCAGTATGGATCCTCGAGCGGTTGCTCACGGAATGCATACATTGCGCAAGATGTACACTGCACGGCTCCGGCCAACATGGACGTCATTCTAAATATGGGGATACAGTCAGTATATATATACACAAGTACAAAACGCAATTATTTATATATAGGTGTATGGACGGGGATCAATTAGGGATGTGCAAGTGTATCAATTAGATATCGGCGGGGGATCAGTTAAGTATGGACGGGGGATCAATTAAGTATCAAGTATGGACGGGGGAATCAGATAAGTAGGTCAGGTGGATTAATTAAGTAAAAAGTAAAGTAAAGAAAGAATGAAATACAGTCAGCAATTCAGTCCTAAGTCCTCCCTTCCAAACTCCCTGAATCCAAAGTCACTGAAAAACAAGTCACACACTTACTTTCGTTCGCACTTACGCTCCGGACACACGCAGCTCGTTCACACTCGCAAACTAAGAGATTTAAAGAGTTTTTTTTTTTTTTTTTCCTTTTCCAGCAATGTACCCTTCACCTCAATGCACTTCCAGTAGTTTACTGTACATGTATTTAGCTAATAAATAAATGAAAAAAAAAAGGCATGGGGTCCCCTTTATTTTAAATAACCAGTCAAAGGAAAGCAGACAGCTGTGAGCTGGTCTTATTATGCTGGCAAAGGCCCAATAACCATGGAGCTTCCCAGCCTATGAATATCAGCTCACAGCTGTATACTTAGCCTTTACTGATTATTAAAAAGGGGGAACCCAAAAAAAAATTATGTGAGATCCCCCCTATTTTTAATAACCAGCAAAGGCTAAGCAGACAGCTGGGGGCTGATATTAATAGGCTGGGAAGGGCCATGGATATTGGCCCTTTTTCAGCCTAATAAGACAAGCACTCAGTCACCCCAGAAACGGCACATCCATTGGATGCGCCAATTGTGGCGCTTAGCCTCGATTCTTCTGAATTTTCCTGATGCGTTGGCAATTTGGGTAATGGTTTTGGGGTTGATGTCAGCTGTGTAATGTCTGCTCTCGTGTAGAATGGGTTGGCCTGCTTTTTGCACAAAGTATGTCAAGTCCTTTAAACTGCATTACATGGCAGAAATGCAGTTTATAATTCATATATTCCATCTTCACATATACCATGGCATGCTCAGCTGCTACTGAATATGGATGACCAGTAAAGCACATAGGATTTGAGGTGCAACCATATTGGGGTGCGGGAATTACAGTTACATCCGGGCCCTGGAGCCTTGTGGGGTTCAAAATGTTCCTTCATCCCATAGAAAAAAAACAATAGTATTAAAGACCCGCGATTGTGGGGGGCCCTGTTGGAAATTTTGCATCTGGTCCGACAATCTTAATATTACACTAGTGAGCAGATGCTGCAGACGGACTGTAAAAATGACTTATTGGCTGTAATATGTCTATATATTGTAGTTTTGGTATATGATTGTGAGCTCAGGATGATTCCATGTGCCATCAATGATCCCAGCGAGACACAGTGACATACATTATCATACATTATCAGCTGTTGGATGTGTAGAATTGTCTGGATTTTTGCAATTAATAGTTTTCATTTAATTTACTTAATTATTTGTAAACTACATATTGTCCGAATGATCTGCGCCCCTATGGCCAGTCCTAAGCACCGAGCAATGAAAGGACTGAGAGACGTGACAGCAGTGAGTGGCTGCGGGTAATGTAGGGTCGCTGCGGGGGTCTGACATAGCCCTAAGCGCTGCTAATTGGTTTCTAATGTAACTAAAACTCATCTGCAGAATGTTTTCTCACTCACAGCCTATTTAAAAGCCTCCCCGGGGCAGTGTAAAGATGAGAGCCATGTATGAGCGCATCTGACGGGCTCCCACCATCTCCGTCCACTATGATCCATTGCTCCAAGGGAGCAGGCGGCAGAGATTCAGCAGGTAATAAAGAGGGAACGTGATATCTTGGTGGAGAAGATGTGACCGTGCAATCCACCACAGCCAGATATAACAGTGCCGGGGCATCCGATTTACGGATAAATCCATCTCTCCATGTCTATAGATTGTGGTTATACATGACGGTATCGCTGGAGTGATCACATCCATAGGGCACTGTTATATGTTGATAATCTTCATAATATAAAGTTATGACATCAAAGACTGTCAAAATCAAAATGATTCCACTCCCATTATAGATTTGGTTTATTTGTCAAATTTACAAAGTTTTTTGCTTTTTGCAATAAAGCAATAAAACAAATATAAATAGCTCAACACAAGGAATTTCAACACAAAATGACACTTACTCATTACTACAGCCTCAGAATTATTCATCCCTTTATGACAAGCGTCTATTGTACTTAGTAGAGCACCTTCTGGCTGTTATAACCTGCTGCAAAGATGATGCATGGCCAAACGTAAACTTTTGGCATCGCTCCTGAGCATGCAGTGAATTGAGGAAGCCCCAAAAATGAAGTGTTGATAGAGGAAAGTTTCCCCCACAATTTTGTGAAAAGAGGGTCCAGACTGCATTTCCCATCTAATGGTTCTTAATAAAGAGATGGGTGCCGAGTAGTGATGAGCGAGCGTGCTTGTTTATCCCTTTCACAGAGCATGCTCGGGTGCTTACCGAGTATCTTCGGCGTGCTTGTATATTACGCTCGAGTCCCTGCGTCTGCGTGACTTATAGCTGTAAGACAGCCTCAACACATGTGAGTATTCCCTAACAAACAGGCAATCCCTGCATGTGTTTAGGCTGTCTAGCAGCAGTAAATCATGCAGACACAGGAACTCGAACATAATACATGAGCACGGCGAAGATACTCGGATAATACCTGAGCATGCTCAGTGAAAGGGTTAAACGAGCACGCTCGCTCATCACTAGTGCCGAATCCTTTGGCCAACACAAAACCATTTACTTACAAGACAAGATTGCATCTCATGTTAAATCAGGAAAGATTTTCCCAAAGCTTGTATATGGCTGGTCTGCCATTGACCTAAAGGGGTTTTCAGGGACTATTTTTTTTTTTCAATCAGTTTGTTAATCCTCATCTAACTTCTCACAGTTTTTGGTGCCACTGATGTAGCACTTGGTCCCAATTTCTGGCAATGGGTCCATCATACATGTAGTTTTCTCCTACGTAGGCCTTTCCCCAATATATGTGTTATTTTATATGACGTCACATACGTAGGTGAGCTGAATCGCTATTTCTCACACCACATGAGCACTGTTTGTATCACATATGTACTGGGCAACAGATTGTCATATGTGATGTTAGGGGAAATTCATGTACATGATGTGCGACACAAAATGAGGAAAATCGCCGAACGAAGGAACTAAGTATCACGTGACCCTCACCTGACAAGAGCACCTTCTTCCACATGCCATGTAAGAGACACAGTTAACATGTGAAAGAAGGTGTTCTGGTCAGATAACACCAATGTAGAAGTATTTAGGCTAAATACAAAACACTCTGAGTGGCAAAAAACTAATATCGCAACTAATACATCACCCTGAAAACACCATCCTCACCGTCACACATGGTGGTGGCAGCATCATACTGTGGGTAGGCCATTCTTCTGCAGGGACAGGGAAGCTGGTCAGAGTTGATGGGAAGATTGATGGAGCTACATACACGACAATCCTGGAGGAAAACCTGTTAGAGGTCAAAAAAGACTTGAGACTGGGGCGTAGGTTCACTTTCTAGCAGGACAATGACCCTAAACATACTGCCAGAGCTACAGTGGATGGTTTAGATCAAAGCATATTCATGTGTGTGAACGGCCCAGTCACAGTCCAAACCTATGTCCCATTGAAAATCTGTGGCAAGACTTGAAAATTGCTGTTCACAGATGTCTCCATCAATCTCATTGAGCTAGAGCTAGTTTTCAAAGATGAATGGGCAAAAATTTCACTCTCTAGATGTGCAAAGCTGGTAGAGCCAGACCCCAAAATACTTGCAGCAGTAATTGCAGCGAAAGGTGGTTGTACAAAGTATTGACTCAGGGGGGAAGGGGCTGAATACAAAGGCATGTCACAATTTTCATATTTAGATTTTTAAAATAATTAGAAAACCCTGTATCATTTCCTTTACACTAGACACATATTTGCTACTTTGTGTTGGTATATCACATAAAATGTACATAAAATACATTTAAGTTTGTGAGTGTAACGTGAAAAAATGTGGAAAAGTTCATGAAGTATGAATACTTTTTCAAGGCATTGCATAATCCGTGGAGAAATCTGGCAGTGAGTGTTCTATTTTTCTGTAGTGCCTCTACAGGGGAAATGAAGCATTGCATGGGTCCCATTGTACATAAATTATTATTTTGGGTCCTCCAAAGAAAAATAGTTGATTTTCTATTAGTTCTGATTTACAGATGATATTCCCAATGAAGGACTCCAAAAGTCCTAATAAGTAGTTGAAAATAAACCAGATATCCCTTTTATATTCCTAAGTACAATCATTGGTCTAAGGTAGTATTTTGGAAGCATGTGAATAATGGATGATTTTTTGCATGCATCTCTATAGACTGAGAGAGGGTGTCCATCAGTAATGGCATATATCCTCCCCAGCCTCTTGTGTATAAGAAAGACACCTTTCCCTTTCTCCAGGTTCTCTGTCTCTGCCACTTAACAGAGCTAATATATTTAGGAAAATGACCCTTTGTTGATTAGGTCTTTGTGTGTATTTGGAGAATATTAACCTGTAACCTTCTTAGTGTGTCTCATCCCCCCAGGTTTTGTTATTGCTATCACCCATCAACAAATTAGTGAGGGTCATTTGTGAATGAGACTCTTCATTTAGGTCTCTGCAGGTGTCACTTTTGTCACCTTTTGGGGTCTCTGTGTATTAATTACAAAATGATTGGACACAGTCTCCTAATCTTGTTCCCAGGGTTTCCACATGTGAAAAAAAAAATCTTCAGGTTGGATGTCTCCAAGGTGTTATCTTTCTGGATCTTACAATGAATAAGACACACTAGCGCCCCCTATATGGTTAATAATAGAATAAACTCGCTGCTGGTAGGGCAACTGGCTCTGTGTAAGAGAAAGGATTTAATAAGTCTATTAGTTAAACAAGATCCAGAAAGAATAGGATCAAACAAAGCACACTGCCAAGCTCAAATACTAAACCTAAGACCACATTCAGTATTTGGTCAGTATTTTACATCAGTATTTGTAAGCCAAAATCAGGAGTGAAACAATCAGAGGAAAAATATAATAGAAACCCATCACCACTTCTGCATTTATCACCCACTCTTGATTTTGGTTTACAAATACTGATGTAAAATACTGACAAAATGCTGAACGTGTGAACGTGGCCTTAGGTTTAGTATTTGAGCTTGGCATTGTGCTTTGTTTGATCCTATTCTTTCTGGATCTTGTTTAACTAATAGACTTATTAAATCCTTTCTCTTTGGTTTGCCCAAAGGAGTTATTGGGATTAGGTTACCTGCTACAGAAATGATTTCCTTTGTAACATGAAACGTGCATTGACCATTGCTCGCATAGAGTAGACTAGTTCATTAATTCAAGCCTTTAGATGAGCGTTATATACTTTGGGTGCAATATCGAACGATACGTAAATAAATATGGTGGAGAATATTGCCGTCAATTCACAATAAATACCTGTATGAATATATTTATATAAATCTTTTCCTCCTATTCAAGTGGCAACAAATTAAATTATTGTGTCCAAGCAGATTTTTGGAAATAGGCTTAGCTTAAGAGGTGTCGCAACTAAAATATATCACTGTTAGGAAGAAGGAGATTGTGGCACGTGCAAAGAAGGAGATTGTGGCACATGCAAGGAGGAAGGAGATTGTGGCACCTACAAAGAAGAAGGAGATTGTGGCAAATGCAAGAAGGAAGGAGATTGTGGCGTGTGCAAAGAAGAAGGATATTGTGACACCTGTAAGGAGGAAGGAGATTGTGGCATGTAAAAGGAGGAAGAAGATTGTGGCACCTGTGAGGAGGAAGGAGATTTTGGCACCTGTGAAGAGAAAGGAGATTGTGGCACCTGCAAAGAGAAAGGAGACATGCAAGGAGGAAGGACATTGTATTACGTGCAAGGAGGAAGGAGATTGTGGCACGTCCAAGGAGGAAAGAGGTTGTGTTATGTCTAAGGAGGAAGGATATTGTGGTTTGAGCCACGAGAAAGCAGAATGAGGCACGAGCAAGGAGGAAAAAAATTGTGGCACGTGCAAGGAGGAAAGAAATTGTCGCATGTGCAAGGAGGAAAGAGATTGTGGCATGAGCAAAGAGGAAAGAGATTGTGTTACGTCAAAGGAGGAAAGAGATTGTGGCACGTCCAAGGAGGAAAGAGATTGTGGCACGTCCAAGGAGGAAAGAGATTGTGTTACGTCCAAGGAGGAAGGACATTGTGACATGTGCAAGGAGGAAAGACATTGCAGCAGTGCAATGAGGAAAGAGATTGTGGCACGTCCAAGGAGAGAGGAGAATGAGGCCTGAGCAAGGTGGAAAAAGATTGTGGCACATGCGAGGAGGAAAGAGATTGTGTTACATCCAAGGAGGGAGGAGATTGTGGTATGAACAAGGAGGAAAGAGATTGTGGCATATGCAAGGAGAAAGAAGAATGAGGCCTGAGCAAGGTGGAAAAAGATTGTGGCACATGTGAAGAGGAAATAAATTGTGGCATGAGCAAGGAGGAAAGAGATTGTGGCATGAGCAAGGAGGGAGGAGATTTTGGTACGAGTTGCATCGGAATTTTTTTCTGTACTGTCAATCAACATTTTTCTGGCCGCATCGGCTCTATCCTAGGCATGCTAAAGTATTTAGGGTATGAGATTGCCCAAGAGATTTGCTGAATCCTTCAAGTGTGTGGCAGGTATTCGCTTTTCCTGGGAACCATCCCTACGTTCCAGGAGAGCTGGCAAGTATGACTTGAGGACAGTCGAGGAGCCCTTATACACATATTGGTTGGTCTACTCTGCTGAAATGAGTGAAATTGGTTGACTTTATCTAATATGTATGGTCAGTTTAGGGCCCTGACTTTAATTGTTGTAGAGGTGGTTTCTAGAGATAAGTACATGTGAATTGAACTACACAATGCAGTGGATTGCATTAGCCAGATTAGATTTAAATGACCACAAGCAAGGCAGTGCAGGCTTCCCCTTAATGCCTTGCATATATCACATCACATGGTATAGTGCAGCCGATCAAAAGGGACTATAAAACTGTATATAAAAGCAATGCAGGGAATGCAGCAGCCATTTTGAGATGAATCTGGACAGTGACAGGATGTTACAGCTCACAACTTAACCATAAATATAGGGAGATGAAGCCATAAAACACTGAATAAAGTGAACACTGTGCATGAAAACAGCAGTGAAAAACACTTACCATCCATATACCCATAGCCATATGTGTTGAGATCATTTTGACATTAATACAGCTGTGATAGCATTAAAGACATTGAAATGGGTTGGGTAGAGTCCGACAAGACTTCAGAGTATTACATATGTTTTTTCAAGACAATTTGAGGCTTTGCAGTACTTGTGATTTGCTGCGAGCCAAATTTTTTGAGAAAATTTGAGAAAGTTGGTAAATTCCAATTTCAAAGGATTCACTCAATGCTAATGGATTCATTACTCATTTCATTCTGAAATTCGCCACTGGTGACCACTAGAAACTATTAAGAGCTGAACATAGAAGAGTCCATGCACTTGAAATAAAAAATTACTGTAGCTGCAGCTTATAGGGGGATCCCTCCATGACTTTATGTGTATGGTGCGCCACAAATTCTTCCATAGATTTTGGGATAAAGGGCAATTGGCATAATGGACTTCAGCTTAGCTGGTCTTTTTTACCACAACATAATCATCTCAACATTGATTCCAACATTGAAAAGAACTGTTCTTGTCTGGATATATTGTGATGCACGACATCAGCTTTAATCCAGAATACTTTTCTGATCTTCAACCATAAAGGAAAGCTATTTTAGCAAAGTTCTTTTCTTTTTTATATATTGCAATCTGTATTAAAAATAAAAATAGAAATCTTACCGTTTTCATACTGACCACTGGGGATTTTTAGAATAGAGCTTTCAATTGTTTCAGGAAACAACACATGTACAAAGTCACAATGGTCAGATCCTGACTATATCTTTTGCATTGAAGTGTCTATTGAGCAGGTACAAAGATCATTGTGAAGGGAGGGGGAGTATGTCAGCTGTGACATCGCCTGTTGTGATTGGTGGATTTTGTGTTATTCACTGTGTATTTATGTGTCAGTCATTGTAATCCTGCCTCTGATGATTAGGAGCCTGTCGAAAACTCTTCCAGAAAGGACAAAAAGTATCAGTCTAAAAAAGTCTCAGTAGCCATTGTAAAAATTACAAGATTACTAATTTTTTTTTTTTAAATAGTTTGTTATATGATTGAAATAGTCAAGATTTAAAAAAATGTATAACACAAAAATCTGAATAAAACAATAGGTCATTTTCTGATCATAGGTTTGATTTAATGACTAATTGAGTATTTTTCTTAATTTATCTTGTGTCCTGTGCTCATATAGCACCAATGTATTCTACAGCCATGTATAATGATAGTATTTACATCAGTGTTTGTCCTCAGTGGACTTCCCTATGTCAGATACACAAGTGGGAGCAAATTCCTTAGGAAGAACTTATTAGTAATTTTTGGGTTGTGGGAGAAAATGTGTGTCGAGAACATACAAACTGTGCAGCTATCATTTAAGGAGATTTCTTGTGATCTCGATGAGATTGTACCTTAATGAAGTCTGAAGGAAATCCCCAATTAGCACAACAGTACGCTGAAGTAGATCCATCAGTGTTATGAACGTGTAGCTATAGGCATTGTGTTCCTGGCTGACCAAGTCTGGATTCTTTGCTTACGGGGACAAAACACTTATGATTCTTCTGTTATCACATTTTCTTTTGTTATCTCGCTAATTCAGCACTCAGTAAGCAGTTTAGCCTCTAAAAGTGGCCATAAACAGTAGATAGATGTTGCCTGATGGTCAACTAATGAACATCGACTTATTGACTGGTGAACACTCGTGTAACCAATGCGGCCATGCACATTTTAGTCCATATTGGACATTACAATCAAGGAAAGTAGAAATATATATACCGGTATGTTCAATGACCCAGGACAAGGTAAAAATGAAAGTTATTTCAGAAAATCTTCATCCAGTTCCACTTTTTCCAATACTTACATAGGTATGATCTGCAAATTTAAGATATAGTAATTTGATACTAAAATGGATTTTGATGGACCCTTTCTTCAAGGATTTTTGGTTATCCAACTTGGTGGCCACTGTCATTGGGTCATATATGTTTCTTGAGTGCTATCGGGTCAGGTATGCACAAAGCTGCTTAGGTAAAGGATAACATAAGTAAAGATTACCATGGAAAATGTACAATAAATCTGCAGAAACGAAATACAGGAGGGTATGGATACCAGATTGACCGAGAAATGGGCAATGAGAAAATTCAACAATGCAAATTAGTTAAATTCTAGTTCGATAGTCATCAACCTGTTGTAACTTCTCATACAATAGACCACCCATGCATGTTTATTCCAATAAGAAGAAAAGTACTACCAGATATCTATGGCAAGAGATTACACTATATGGCCAATGGCATGTGGACAACTGTATGAGCTTGTTAGACATCCCATTCCAAACCATGGGTGATAATATAGAGTTGGGCCTGTTTTGCAGCTACAGTAGCCCCCCATCTTTTTGCTAAGATTTTCTACAAAGTTTTGGAAGTGTCTTTGGAATTTTTGTTCATTTATTTAGAAGAGAATTTGTGATGAAGGATGAACACTGATGAAGGATGAGAAGTTTTTGTCCCACACTCGCATTCCAGTTGTTCCTAATGGGTTTGATGGAGATCAGGTCCGGGGTCTGTGCAGTTCCTCCACAACAAATTAATCACACCATGTCTTTATGGTCCTCACTTTGTGCACAGTGGCACAGTTACCCTGAAATTGGAAATTAAACTGATCCTACAAAGTAGAAATTTTAGCACTTTCTAAAATGTTGTTTGTATTTTGCAGCAGTAACATCACCCTTTACTGAAAATAGGGGTCAAATCCTAAAAACAAGTCTAATACCATTACATTTCCTCCACCAAATGTTACAGTAGTCACTACATAGCCCGGTAGTATTAGATTCTGTGATCAGATACCAGATAAAGTTCAGAGTTCAGTGGCAGCATGCATTATATCACTTCAGCCTATAAATGTTATTGCACATATTAGCTTACAAGAGTCCCACAATGGTATCCCATCTATGGTGATAATGATCACAAAAACTCTTAACAATATATAACGACACCTTTCATATAGGATGTTAATAAAAAAAAAGCAGGAAAATGAGTATATTAGATCATAAAATTTAACCTTTATTACATAAAGTCATGACACAATAAAAAAAACTTAATAAAAAACACCATAGCTCCCTGAAGAAGGTTGACAAAACGCGCGTTGGAGCGGCGGGTCGTCCGGTTGGTTTACCTCCCTATTCCACCAGGTAATGGACATTATGGCAAACACTGTTCATGTGACCACATGTGGGTTAAGTTCATCCTGACCTATTAATGTGAGCTAGTAACACCAATCTTATTCTCAATACAGATTTTTGTGCAATTTCATTATTTTTTGGTCTGTTATAGCCACTGGGTCCAATATATATATTCTAGCCCCACACTCTTGTTCCAGTGTTTTGTGATCCATTTGCATGGTACATGTGATTCATTTGCATTCTGACGATACCCACCTTTGTATATGAAGCTACTGGTGTTTTTTATCAAGTTTTTTTATTGTGTCATGACTTTATTTAATAAAGGTTAAATTTTACGATCTAATATACTCATTTTCCTGCTTTTTTGGATTAACATCCTATATGAAAGTTGTCGTTATATGTTATTGCACATGTTCATCTCCGTCTTTTCTGCAGCGGTTTGACCAAGAGAACCCCTTTTTTGAGGCTTCCGATGCACAGTCCTTGAGCAGAGCTCTGTAGTGAGTGGCGCAACAGAGGATCAGTGATTTTTACATGCCATACACTTCAGCAATCAGTCGTCCAGCTCTGTGAGTTTGCATGCTCTACTGCTTAATGGCTGAATTGTTAACCGTAGGCTTGTCCAATTTACAATTGGTGTATGGCGTGATGCGATATTGAGATCGCAGTGTCTCATTGCAACATGATTTCCCATTGTGCCGCATTGCAACCTGTGGCCTACCGTCACTGTGACTGTGACAATGAGCCTCAAATGTTCTCAAATGTGTTGAAGTTTTTTGTTACTTATCGCAAATGTTGCCACAGACTTCAATGCATGTTGCAAGTGACTCGTTGTCCACAAACTTCAATGCAAGTCTCATGCGATTTCGACTTGCATGGGACATGTCGATGATATGGACGTTGTCTTTTTTTTTTTAAAGCAAAATTGCAGCACTAAACTAGAGAGCGACAAATTGCAAACAAGTTGGACAGATGTTTTTGACTGCACTATTTCCATAAGTATGACAGTCGTGCAACGCATATCGCCATGTGGCCCCGGCATGATAGCTATAAGGTGACTGGGACAGATCCAGCAGATAAGAAATCTCATAACTTTTAAGTTGGCCATACACATTAGACTTACGTCTGCTGAACACACCAATATAGACAAGTTCGGGCACCGGCAAAATGATGGTTAGAAGTGATGTCAATCAGGTATGTCCAATTTCGGACTGCCGCATTGTTCTTCCTAAGACAAGATTGTTGGCCGACGTGTCTGTCTTCGGCTTTCTCGTAGAGAACTCAGAAGTGTTCAGCTGATCGAGAACTCCTGAGTATGGTAGAGTTGGGTTAGATGATTGTCTTTTGACTAACAGTCATCTAATGTATTTAGCCAGCCTAGGTATGGTACAGGTCATACTTTATGACTGTGTCCATTGTAGGCCCAACAAGGTCTTTGGTACAACCTATAAAACCACCATTATCAGTCTATGGAGATTATAAGGCTGTGTGCTTGACCTAATGCACCAGTTTGCAAGAACAAACACCACAACCCAATAATTAGAAGGTGGTCCACATACCTTTGGCCATATACTATGCACCCCTGTAAACAATGAAAATCCATTTGAAAATCCAATGTGCACAATCCTTCTTTCCACAGACCTCTGCCACCTACGACCTATCAAAGTGCCCAAATGTATATTAGATAGTTGGCCAACTAACCCAAAATTGACAGGTTAGGTCACCTTTCATTTAACCACAGTCCAATCTTTAAAAAAGCCCTCCTCCCATCAAATTTTTTATCCTCTTAATATATTGCAGTCATCTTATTATATAGCACTGTGTACTTACAATTGCTCATTTTGCCCTTTTTACATAGTTAATGCTTCTCTTTTCTATCAGGTCTATGACATCACGTGATTAAAAACTGACTAGCTGAATCCTTCTAAGCTCTATGTAGAAACAGGAGGTCAATTTTCCCTGCATGAGTCATCACAGCAAAAGTCCCTGGCAGGGGGAGGAGGGAGCCGCTGGTTCAGGAATTGAAGAGAGGGATGATTCATGCAGGGAAAATTGACCTCCTGTTTCTACATACTGCTTAGAAGGATTCAGCTAGTCAGTTTTTAATCACGTGACGTCATAGACCTAATGGAAAAGAGAAGAATTAACTGGGTAGAAAGTCAAAATGAGCAATTGTAAGTACACAGTGCCATATAATATGATGACTGCAATATATTAAGAGGATAAAAGCTTTGAGGAGAGGAGGAGTGCTTCTTTAAAGATTGACACAAATAATGAGAAATCCCATTTCTCCATTCTTCATTCCTCTTCTACTTTACAAACAAAGCTGGAGATGAAGATGAAACGTAAGCATATGCTATGAGGCGATGAGCGGGTGATTTAGTACAGCGCTCAATCACAAGGTCTGTCTCGCAGGGTTGGGCACAAAAGCTTCTGCTTTATTTAACATGTCTCGGCTCTGGAGACAGGCCTCTCCGGGTAATGATGTTAAGAGAGAGACACCAGCTCCATATAATAACAGTGGAGGACTGCAAGTCAGAGACACAGATGGAAACACTAGATTTCCTCCATGATAGATGTGTATTGAGACGTATGTCTGACAGCATAGTCATATATTTGCACTCTGTGTCAACACAGGAGTCTTATCTGTCCCATTATTACATATACACGGGGCTCTTGCCTTAGCTCTGGCATGACAGATACTTGGATAGTCAGCCATGTCTGCTCGAATTAATTAATGGTTAATATAGTATCTCTGATAATGTCAATTAGAGAAGATCAATAACTGGATATTTCTGGAAACCAAACCTCTGCAGAAAATAAAAATGCCAGCATTGAGACACCGGGATTATAAGTGGCATATACGCAGCAGCCAGGTCTGTATACAACCCTCCGGGGCTCCACCATGGCTGGACAGACATTACCCCATATACTAATTTTTAAGGTTTTCCTTTTATTATTGTACATTTTTTCTATATGTTAGAAATGACAAAGTTTGATTATTACTGGTAACTATTACCTCAATCTCGTTGACGTTCGTGAATATTTTATTTCTGTCCAGACTTAAAGGAACTGTCCACATTTGAACAATATTTTCATTTATTAATCTAATGTGGATGGAAATAGATGGACTGTGATGAATAAATTTTGTATAAATAGTTAAAGGGGATATTCGGGACTTTCTGAAAAATAAGAATGTGCCTAAGCACTAACAGGCAGGTAGTTGCTACCCACCTGCCTGTTTTGCCCGGCTCCGTTCTTCCACGGCACAGAGTGGTCACAGACCGCTCCTGCCTGCGATCCAGCTGCCTCTGCTGACGTCACGTCGACAGAGCGGAGGCTTCTTTTCCGTTCCGCTCTGTCGTCGGGGCGTGACTTCCGACATCATTCTGATTGACAGTCGGCTGCCCCAGTTAGGCAGCTGTCAATCAAAATAACATCGGAAGTCCTTCCCTGTCAAGAGAGCGGAAACTAAAATAATCCGCCTCTCTGTCGACGCGACGTAAGCAGTTGTTAGTGCTTAGGCACATTTTTTGTTTTTCAGAAGGTCCCAGATATATCCTTTAATGTTTTTAGAAGTTTCTGAAATTCAGCTCCAAATAAAAAGGAACCTGTCAAGTTAAAAATGATATCTGATCTGCAGGCTGGATATTTTAGTGCAAGAGGAGTTGAGCAGAATGATATACATTGTTTGTGGGAAAAGTTTTGGAAAAACTTACGTTTTGTTCATTGAAATCTGAGTCCAGTGGGAGGTCCTATTCAGTGATTGACAGTCTTCCCTGTATGATTGCATGCAGAGATTGCTCTCAATCACTAGTAGGACCGCCCACTGGACTCTTATACATACAAACATCAGGTATTACAATGAATTAAATTCAAGCTATAGGGAATCTTTTCCGACAAACTGATATATTCTTCTGCTCAGCTTCTCCTCCTCTATACCGTGCTGTCCACAGATCGGACTGCATGTATGATGTGCCAGGTTCCCCATAAAAAAAAAAAGTTTTCTGGGCAAACTTTAAAAGAAATAAAAGACTTCAAGTGCAAAAAAGAGTAACAAAACACTGTGTATAATGAGTTACTGCAGCGACCAGTGATTGGCTAGTTGGGCATTTCCTGTGTGTTGAGATGGGCTCCGGAGGTAGTAACTACTACAGTCCTAGTAAGGCCATATTCACACGTTCAATATTTGGTCAGTATTTTATATCAGTATATGTAAGCCAAACCAGGAGTTGGTGAAAAATACAGAAGATCAAAACGTGTTTCTATTATACTTTTCCTCTGATTGTTCCACTCCTGCTTTTGGCTTACAGATACTGATGTAAAATACTGACCAAATACTGACCACATACTGATAGTGTGACCATAGTTTAAACAATGAAATAAGATTAGCCAATAAAAAACTATATTTTTCTGTCGGCCTGCAGGGAGCTGAAGAGTTTACTTCATGTTGTTTTATTATCATGTTCAATGTATATATCTGTATGCAGCAATTTCCACCCAGTGGCAGCTGCAGATGACCAAAATCTTATCATTAAAAAGGAATTTTCGATCTATCTTATCTCCCCCCCCCACTTATTTTATTGGTGATCATCAGCATGCAATTCCGTCCCTTTTAGCTGGAGTTGGTGCAAATCGGTCCTCTTGCCATGTCAATAATCTGCACAGGAGCCCTGAGAACAGCCTCCTATCTAATGGCATCCGCTGCTCTTCTCTTGATTAGCCGGCCTGTTGCAATTTCAACATGCCAAGCCGGCGAATCAAAAGAAGAACCACAAAAAAGTCATGGACCACACATCCTAATTTTGTACATTGATCTTCTGTGGCTAAGCAAAATGTAAAAAAAGCTTAACACAAGGTTCTTAGTTAAAATATTAATCAGAATGTATAAGCCCACTGCCACGATGACAAACCTCTCAGTTTAGGAGCCCACTGGGAAGTTCGCCATGGGATGACAGTGGGCTTATGCATTCTGATCAAAATGTTAATTAAGAACCTTGTGTTGAATTTTGTAAATTTTGCTTTGTTGCAGTACATTAAAGTATAATATCTAGATGTGCGTTCCGCGTCTTTTTTTTACAATGATGTTATATTTTCATAAAGTATATCTATAGTTGTTCTCATATAAATGAATCTGAAAGAGGTTGATATCCTGTAAAGCAATTTATTGGTAAAATGTTATAAAGCAATATTGCGATGTGTCATTATTAAAGGGGTTGTCCGGCCTTAGGGTACCAGTCTGAAGTCCCAGTATGTGACTGCAGACTTGTGAATCCTCACATGCGGTCACATGCCGACTAGACGTGAGCGGCCTCATTCAATGCAAGTGTATTGAGCGAGGCGGGCCACGTCTAGTCGGAATGTGGCAAGGAGTATGCAAATCGCATACTTGCTGTCACATGACTGCCCGCTTACGGCGCCAACACTGGAGAATCCTCACAGCGCAGAGTGACTGCAGACTTGTACCCTAAGGACAGACAATCTCTTTAAGTATACAGATCATACTTAGGACTTGGGTGCCACTCTGCCTTGGCCAGGATAGATTGCTATGACAGCAGACTGAATATTTTGCAATTTACATTTAGAGAAAATCTACATACAAAATTCAGTTATCTTGCAAATATAGCACTGTGCAAAAGATTTAGGCAGGTGTGGAAAACCTGATGCCAAGTAAGAATACTTTCAAAAATAGAAGTGTTTATATTTTTGTATCAATTGACAAAATGCAAAGTGAACAAACAAAAGAAAAATCCAAATCCCATTAATACTCGGTGTCACCCACCTTTGCTTTCAAAACAACATGAATTCTTCTAGGTACTTATACACAGTTCTTCAAGGAACTTGACAGGGAGGTCCTTCCAAACATCTTTGAGAACTAACCACAGATCTTCTGTAGATGTCGCTGGTGCAAATCCTTCTGTCTCCTCATATCTTCCCAGACAGACTGGTTGATGTTGAGATCAGGCCTCTGTGGGGGCCAGATCATCACTTCGAGGACTCCTTATTGTTCTTTACGCTGCAGATCGTTCTTAATGATATTGGCTGTATGTTTGGGTTCGTTGTTCTGCCGAAGAATAGATTTGGAGCCAATCAGACATCTCCTTGATGGTATTGAATGATGGATAAGTATATGTCCGTATTTTTCTACGCTAGACTAAAACTTTTGCACAGCACTATATATCACCTAATGTACTCATTCTGAGTTACAATCAGTATAATGCTGCAGAGCTGCATTCACAGTTCTGCAAGCCCTAAAGCTGAAATCTTTCTTTATTCATTGCTTTGTTCATTTGTTTTCTGAGAAGTTTTGTCATCATATTGTTGGAAAATCTCTCCTTCTCCCTCTTCATTATAAGAGCTTAGAAAATTTTTTCAACAAAAAACATATACTACCATCTAGCTGGTAAGTGAATGATTATTGGGACCCCGTCATGGGTGTGTCAGATGTAATAGACAGTCGCTCTGGATCTAGCTGTAGAAGGCCACTGCTCTTGACATTGCAGACACCTTAATCTTTCTTCCTTTAAGACCCAGCAGCGACCTCCCTCCTGCTGCTTTGACACACCCTTGCATGGGAGTTAAAACCCAGGGAATCGCCGGTGATACTTCAATGTTCGTTTGTGCATGCTTGCAGCACTAGCTGTTGACTGGCTTCTTCTCTGGTACCCTTGGAGGACAGTTGGTGTTTCTCCTCAGGTGTCTGCTCAAGCTAAGTTAATCCCCTTTGTCTACCTTGTTGTCTTTAGTTTGTAGTGGTGCCTGACCAGTGCTCACCCCTCCACCTCACTATCTAGGGCCAAGCTCTAGGGATATACAGGGTTTAGGGTCCTGCTCGGAGATGGGTGTGGAACCAGTATAGGGATGGTAGGGTAGGCAGGGTGATATTAGATCTTCCTAGGGGTCTCCAGTCCCCCTTTCCCTAGTGTTTGGGCTTCCTCCTGCTCTTCCCTTCGTGTTGCACTTAGTCTTTCCCACACTTTGCGTGACAGTCCCCCACCAATCACTGCAACGGGACTGCTGAGCACCATGTTCCTCCTCCTTGGACTACCGCAGTGAGATGTTTGAGTAGAACGATGGCCACTTTTTTCTGTCAGCTATATGGAAATTGGATGATAGGTAACTCACTCCCTGCTGATCAGAATCTACAAGTGATGCTTCTAATGGTCTGTGAGGTCTTATCCTATTAGCATTTAACTTCTAAAAAAATCCTCTTTGGAAAAAGAAAAGAAAAGAAAAATTCACCGTTGTACCAATATGGACATGAACTTCTGCAGCAAAATGTGTGGGACTAGAGCACTGACAGATTGCCGGTGCATTTCTCACCTCCAGTGGTTTCCTTGTGTCACGTTGTTTCCGCGGCAGACGTTTTTTGGGCCCCAACATGTAATCTGTTCCACGGCTTTCTTGTTGTGGCCATGTGCTATACATATGCAATGTTAATTCTCAAGTGCTGAATCTGTATTGATGAGGGAGCGCTATACACAAATTGTTTTCTATGGCGAACCAAAAACTGACAATTAACTTCAGCTGCAGCTTCATTAGCAATTCTCAGCCTCTTAATTAGCAAAATGTTTTGTCCTGTCATTTTCCGACATCATTTACCTTCATTAATCATTCAGGAATTGCACATAATTATTAGTAACACAAACATTATTTCACAGATCCAGCTGCATTAAGTTAGAATAACGGCGTGATGCGCATTTTAATCGCCCGTACTTCTGCAACGAAAATATAAACAAATACTCATTATCCGTGCGTTAAAGGCAAGATAATCATTTCTATAAATTTCCCCAACTAGCATCATTCCTATCCACAATGGCAGCTTTTCATCAGCTCTGTTCTCGAAATTAAAGTCATAGACCCTGATTCATTAAGATCGGCGTTTCGTATGCAAGTCTTAACTAGGGGCGTGCAAGAATGAGGATTCGGCACATCTTATCAGTGGCGTGTGCCTCACTAGAAATGTTACTCCCGACAGGGACTGGCATAAGAAACACCGCCGCTTTTCATGAATTTTATGGGCGGGTGTAACCACTTCCTGTCCCACCCTGGCTCCTGCCCTGATTCACCAACATTGATGGATCTGGCTGAAAGTGGCTTGAAAACGCCAAAAGTAGTCAAATTTTTAAACAACTTTTCTATTTTACTAAAGTTTTCTGGAGTAAACACTTTGATAAATTGGCCCCTTAGAGTCTGAATAAGGGGCTGTAGCTTCAATTTCATGGTAATGAGTTAGAATGTTTTCTGTGAAATACCCTTAGATTTAAAGGGTTATTGCCAAAATAGTAAGTCATATCTTATCTTAGGATAAGGGTTAGCTTATGGATCGCTAGGGCTTCAGCCACTGGGACCCCCAGCAATTCCAAGAATAGGGCACCAGGAATTGAGCTCTCCAGAGGGAGTCTTGAATGGAGCGGAGATGAACAAGGTCAACCTCCGCTCCGCTCCATTGGTTGTCCATGGAACTACTGGAAATACTTGAGCGCTACTGACGCACAGGCATAACTTTTGCTGACTGCACTCAATTGTTCACTTTACATGACAACTCTCTATTCCTTCTGACAACAAGGCCCCATATCTGCCCCTTTTTATACTAAGGACTCTCTTAGAACAAAGCTTGGTTGGTGTCACCCTTTATAGTCATGCGCAGTTGACTCTGTGACCTCAACCATCCTGTATATCCACCACAAGCAATATACGTCATGGCCTAGCACCTGCTTCAAGCATTTTACTGTGAGACTCAAAATAGAACGTCTACAGGTCGGCGTAACGTGACAAGGGCTGCAGTTAGGCATTTTACACAAGGTACCCTAACACTTGAAGAGCCAGTGCCCATTTCCCCACTTAAATAATCAACATGAACTCAGGTTGGCCAATTACTTCGCGGGTCCAACCCAACAATACAGTCTTTTATCACTTCTCAGTTCAACCATCAACTCCTACCAAATTAACGACTGCTATGCTGTTCTACTTGATGGACATCAGTCTTATTTTCAACCAAGCTAACAAGGCAACTGTGGACCATCCAGGCTCATCCCAAAACAGCATGGCGCTAATATCTCCTACTGCTCATATAATGCTCAGAGGATAGTGTCATTAAGACTACCCTATGGGTACAGAAATATTTGAACTGAGGGCTAGCCATAGATGTTGATGGAGTCTTCCATCACAAATGGTCTGTTGTCAATGGCCCGGTGCCTTCTTCCTGTTAACTTTTAGTTCTGGTGCGGTTCCCTGAGACAACTGTGAAGCCTCTAGCTCAACTAGTTTCTTCTCTGAGTTACGTAGGTGAGCAATAGCAGGCACTTGATCATTCTTTCATTGAGGCAACTATAAGGCAGAAAGAAGGTTCCAATTAGACCAGTAGCCAACTCCGTCTCCAAGCTTGGCAGGCAACTTGGGTCTGGTGACAGCTGCAGCCAAGTTACCCTAGCTCATCTCCAACAGTATTAACTCTACTTGGACACCTGCTGACAGGTGCTGTAAAGACGCAAATGTGGCACCCCAGGGGTCTGGTTTCCACAGTAACAGCAATGTTATGTCTGAGAGCAGGTGGGAGGTCTCTTGGTCAGGGATCCTATGCATGCCACACCTCCTGCCCAGTCCTGGGAGGGGAAGAACTTCCCCTATATAAACCTAGGGCTGAGGCAGGGTTAGTGAGTAGAGACAGAGAAGCAGATATAGGAAAAGAACATCAGGAGCTCTGTGGGAGCAGCGCTACCAGGAGTCAGGGGCTGGCAGCTGCAGAGCTCGCCCTGACTGAGAAGTTATCACCGGACCCGGAGTCCGAGGCTGTGGGGACTAACTCCTATCCAGCAGCAGAAACCGACCGGCAGGGGATTACAGGTCCTCTGGCCCAGAAACCCGAAGGCACGGTCACACGCGTGGGACCAGCACCACCGTCGTGGAGCGGAAGCTACTAGAAGGCCCCGAGTCACCGGCCATACGGGTGAGCACCACACGGTACACTCAGGGACGTGGGCTACTTATACCCGCCTCTAGCAAGGTAGCCAGAAGAGTATCGTTAGTTTGGGAGGCCTACAACTCCGCCTGGCCAGGGGAGATCCCATCTGCTCAAGGACTGACCAGGCCCCAATCGCTAGCCAGTACTCCGGGAGGGTCTATCGTTGTCACCAGTAAAGACCCTGAACTACACCGTACCGTCTCCGTGTGGTTCCTGCTACCCCCATCATCCACGTCGGCTGCCCTGAGGCCATACCCCTCCCGTTGGGGGTTATACTATCACGCTGCACAATCCTACCACCGGCCTCAGCGGTCTGCCCTGCAGCAGCAGCTCCTTAGCTGTACTCAACGGGTGGCGTAGTCGTCCAACATCTACCGCTAATACAGCGCCACTTAGTCTGACTCCCTGGGCACGGACCGGATCACCGCCACGAGACTACAACCCTCAAGAGATCCGGCTCCGGGTAAGCTCCCGCGTGCGCAACGCAGCGCGACACAGGCCCAGGGGCGCGTCACAAACATCCGTCTACACTTAATGCATTCACTTCTGAGAATGGACACTTCCACGTACGTACAGTCCACCTGGATGAATCTATAACCTTGGGGTGTGTACAACCAAACCACTGTTCTGGTCAATCTATTTAAACAAGTCCTCCCTCTGGATGGGCGACAGAACTATCACCTTAGTCACTACACTCCGTAAGGCCCCCATACACATTAGACTGATGTCGTCCGAATCCTCCAATATCGACGGGTTCGGCCGACGGTATGGAGCGCAAAGCAACTAATCGTCGGGAAAGATGTCTATGCATGTGGATATAGTTATTGTGTCAATCTGTGGGTCTAAGCAAAAATGTAAAAAGAGTGTGTGAAAAATTAAGTACACCCTTACTGCTACCATGGGAAACAGAAATAGAAGGGTAAGTATCAGATGCTACTAATCAAATGTCCTTGATTAATTGTTCATCTGCAAATGTGACCACCTCTATAAAAGCAGAAGTTTGGACATTTTGCTAGTCTAAAGCATTCAGGCATTGAGGCATGTGTTAACACAGCGCCAAGGAGGAATTATTTAAGATATGCAATTTTTGCTGCCCATCAATCTGGGTAGGGTTATAGGGCTAAGTCTAAGCAATATGGAGTATATCAGTCCATCATTCTACATTGAGAATCATTATTATTCTAGACCGTTGACAATCATCCCAGGAGTGGACGTTCCAGCAAATTTACCCCAATACCCGACCATGCAATGATCAGAGAGATTGCAAAAAAAACTCTAATTGTAAAAAAAACTCATGCTAACTAAGACTCTAAAGGTCTCAGCATTTTAAATGTTCAAATTGATGACGGTACAATTAGAAAAAAACTGTACAAGTATGGAGTGTTTGGAAGAGTTGCCAGGAGAAAGCTTCTTCTTTCTAAAAAGAATGTGGCAGCAAGGCTTAAATTTACAAAGTTGCATTTGAACAAACCACAAGACCTCTGGAACAATGTCCTTTGGACAGATGAGACCAAAGAAGAGATATTTGGCCATAATCATGTCCAGCTCCACAAACACAGCACATCAACACAAACAACTCATCCCAACTGTCCAGCACAGTGCTGGAGGGGTGAGGATTTTTGCTTGTTTTGCAGCCACTGGATCTGGGAAACTTGCATTCATTGAGTCAACCACAAACTCCACTGTATACCAAAGTATTTTACAGTCAAATCTGAGGCCATCTATCCAAAAGCTACAGTCTGGCCAAAAGTGGGTCATACACCAGGACAATGACTCCAAGTACACCCGCAGCAAATCTACATCAGAATGGCTGAAAAAGAAAAGACTACCCAAGTTACAGTCCAGAGTGTTGTGGGACCTTAAAAAAGCTGTGCAAAAGCAAATGTCCAAGAAGATCAATGAACTTAAAGGTCCATGATTGGAGATCAAGTCTGCATTCATTGTATCTGACTGTAGACTTGTGAATCCTCATAGCGTGCACAGCATATGCTGTCAGGATTCTCTGCGATTTGCATACTTCCAGCCAGTTCGACTAGACTTGATCACTTGTATTGAGCGAGGCCGCGCACGGCTAGTTGTCACGTGACTGCTTGTAAGCAAATCACATACTTGCAGTCACGTGCCCGTCTGCTCCCAGCACTGCAGAATCCTGACAGTGTGTACACTGCGCCCTGTGATGGTTCACAAGTCTGCAGTCAGGTAGAGTAACTACATACTTAATGCTAAAACTAAAAGTGTATATGTGTATGTATATATATATATATATATATATATATATATATATATATATATATATATACAGTACAGACCAAAAGTTTGGACACACCTTCTCATTTAATGATTTTTCTGTATTTTCATGACTATGAAAATTGTACATTCACACTGAAGGCATCAAAACTATGAATTAACACATGTGGAATTATATACTTAACAAAAAAGTGTGAAACAACTGAAAATATTTCTTATATTCTAGGTTCTTCAAAGTAGCCACCTTTTGCTTTGATGACTGCTTTGCACACTCTTGGCATTCTCTTGATGAGCTTCAAGAGGTAGTCACCGGAAATGGTTTTCACTTCACAGGTGTGCCCTGTCAGGTTTAATAAGTGGGATTTCTTGCCTTATAAATGGGGTTGGGACCATCAGTTGTGTTGTGCAGAAGTCTGGTGGATACACAGCTGATAGTCCTACTGAATAGACTGTTAGAATTTGTATTATGGCAAGAAAAAAGTAGCTAAGTAAAGAAAAACGAGTGGCCATCATTACTTTAAGAAATGAAGGTCTGTCAGTGCGAAAAATTGGGCAAACTTTGAAAGTGTCCCCAAGTGCAGTTGCAAAAACCATCAAGCGCTACAAAGAAACTGGCTCACATGAGGACCGCCTCAGGAAAGGAAGACCAAGAGTCACCTCTGCTTCTGCGGATAAGTTTATCCAAGTCACCAGCCTCAGAAATCGCAGGTTAACAGCAGCTCAGATTAGAGACCAGGTCAATGCCACACAGAGTTCTAGCAGCAGACACATCTCTACAACAACTGTTAAGAGGAGACTTTGTGGAGCAGGCCTTCATGGTAAAATAGCTGCTAGGAAACCACTGCTAAGGACAGGCAACAAGCAGAAGAGACTTGTTTGGGCTAAAGAACACGAGGAATGGACATTAGACCAGTGGAAATCTGTGCTTTGGTCTGATGAGTCCAAATTTGAGATCTTTGGTTCCAACCACAGTGTCTTTGTGCGACGCAGAAAAGGTGAACGGATGGACTCTACATGCCTGGTTCCCACCGTGAAGCATGGAGGAGGAAGTGTGATGGTGTGGGGGTGCTTTGCTGGTGACACTGTTGGGGATTTATTCAAAATTGAAGGCATACTGAACCAGCATGGCTACCACAGCATCTTGCAGCGGCATGCTATTCCATCCGGTTTGCGTTTAGTTGGACCATCATTTATTTTTCAACAGGACAATGACCCCAAACACACCTCCAGGCTGTGTAAGGGCTATTTGACCAAGAAGGAGAGTGATGGGGTGCTACGCCAGATGACCTGGCCTCCACAGTCACCAGACCTGAACCCAATCGAGATGGTTTGGGGTGAGCTGGACCGCAGAGTGAAGGCAAAAGGGCCAACAAGTGCTAAGCATCTCTGGGAACTCCTTCAAGATTGTTGGAGGACCATTTCCGGTGACTACCTCTTGAAGCTCATCAAGAGAATGCTAAGATTGTGCAAAGCAGTCATCACAGCAAAAGGTGGCTACTTTGAAGAACCTAGAATATAAGACATATTTTCAGTTGTTTCACACTTTTTTGTTAAGTATATAATTCCACATGTGTTAATTCATAGTTTTGATGCCTTCAGTGTGAATGTACAATTTTCATAGTCATGAAAATACAGAAAAATCTTTAAATGAGAAGGTGTGTCCAAACTTTTGGTCTGTACTGTATATATATATATATATATATATATATATATATATATATATATATATGTGTGTGTGTGTATATATTTATGTGGTGATGGTTATTTTGTTTCCTTAATTTTATTCTAATTTTTGTTTTGTTTTTTCCTTTTCGGTAGGTCGAGAATCTTCTTCCATTTCTGGTTTATTTATTTGTCTGGATTTATTTTGCTTCTATTTCTGTGACTTGTGTCTGATTCTATCTTCTTCTGTTCTGGAGCTTTGTATGTTTTGTTCTGTTGTACCGTATCCTGTAATTGCAGTTGTGTCATGTAGTGTACTTCTTCTATAAAATATAAAAGACCTACATACTCAACACTCGGGCAGGACAACCCCTTTAAGCAATGTTGCTTCAGAACGATGTGGGAGGCTGAGTAAGTCATACCGAAAACAATCACTTCCAGTTATTGCTGCTGAAGATGGTGCTACAATCTATACATTGGGTGTACTTAATTTTTCCCACACTATTTCTGCATTTTGGCCTAGTTTTGGTGAAATAAATAATGGCACAATGTAATTTGTCCTGTGTTGCTGTTCATCTCAGTTCCACTTACCTAATTTTAAGACCCTCTAAGAACCAGATGTTTTATTACTATGTCCTGATACGTAAAACCTTAGAATTCCATACAGTTTATTTAGTTTTGGGACTGTGAGTACATACTGAGTTTATTACTTGTATACAGGAGATGTCATTCTTTGGAAGCTTCCCCTGTCCTCCGGGCTCTGCACCTTTCCTGGTTTTGTCTGGACCCTTAACCTGTTGTAAATTTCAGCTCCAGCAGAATCAGCAGAACTCAAATATTGAGGGAGAATGAACTATGTTACTTCCACCGAAGAGCAACCATTATGTATTGAAGTCAATGGAGAGAAGGAGCAGAGGAGGAGAGAGACACAGACATACGCAGGTGGTGCTGCAGCTTTATAGTGTTTATCTGGCCACACAGCTACACTGCTCAGTACCGCTGTATAAAGTCTTCCATGCAACTGCTGATTCTGAAAAAGTGTTACATAAAGGAGATCAGGAACCCCTCCATGTCTCTGTGTACGGTCTGTGGGTGACATCTGAGCAGCTAGTCTCCATCCACTAGCTCAGAGACAACTAAAAATCATATAGAGCCTGCATACCGGGTCATAAAATGTAAAAACTCGTAACAGCTAATTCTGAAAAATCACCTACAATGACAGCTTAGCTTTAAATGACTAATTAATTCAGCTACATCCAAACATATACATTTATATGAAACCCGTATTAAACCCAACCTTAGTAAAATGGAGCAAAGTAAACTAAATCGTGTTTTTTCTATTCAAGATTGTATCCGAATGGCTGCTTTCTTCTAGGAACGGCGCCACTTTTGTCCATAAGTCGTGTCTAGTATTACACACCTTAGTCTTGAACATGGCTAACTGTGGACAAAAGTGGCGCTGCTTCTAGAAAAAGGTCTTGTAACCTCAACCTCTATAAAGGGAACCTATCAGCATGTATTATATGTAGTGGTTTGGCTATCAGGTGTACAAGTCATATGCAAATCAGGCTGGAAGTGCACTGGGGGCGTGTGAATGCACTTGGAAGAAGTTGTTCATTGTATTGACACCCCCCCTCCACCCGCAGTGCACTTCTGGTGTAGAAGGGATATGCAAATCAGGCTGGAAGTGCTCTGGGGGCGTGTGAATGCACTTGGAAGAAGTTGTTCATTGTATTGACACCCCCCCTCCCCCCGCAGTGCACTTCTGGTGTAGAAGGGATATGCAAATCAGGCTGGAAGTGCTCTGGGGGCGTGTGAATGCACTTGGAAGAAGTTGTTCATTGTATTGACACCCCACCTCCCCCCGCAGTGCACTTCTGGTGTAGAAGGGATATGCAAATCAGGCTGGAAGTGCACTGGGGGCGTGTGAATGCACTTGGAAGAAGTTGTTCATTGTATTGACACCCCCCCAGTGCACTTCTGGTGTAGAAGGGATATGCAAATAAGGCTGCAAGTGCACTGGGGGGCATGTCAAAGCACTTGAAAGAAGTTGTTCATTGTATTGACACACCCCTAGTGCATTTACAGCATGATTTGTATATAAGTTCTACACTATATTTCACAAATCTTACCAAAAAAGGTATCATTTTATTGGGAGACGAGCACCGAAACTTCCATACGTAAAAACTACTAAGATATCTCAGCAGAAAGTGGTAAATGACATATTAAGCTCTGCTCTATCTGTACATGGAAGACAATAATGTATAAGGAAAATGAAAGGACACATTCATTAAATTAGTGAAAAATGAAGAAAGACAAGGCCAGACTTGGTTTTGCAGCTGTGCATTAGAAATTTGGGGATGGGGCCATTCTGGTGGGGGGCAATATCTGTATTCTACTCTTTTTTCCTATCTGTAAGCTAATTAGGTGAGAGCGGACCTGTAAGAAAAGGAGGTGTAGTAGAGGGAGTCGCCATAATACCCCATCTTCAAGTCATTTCCAAATAGCACTAATGCGCTCCTGAAACCTAATTTCATAATTTACCGGCAGCCGGGCTGGAAGAAAATAAAATAATAATAATTTGTAGCCTCTGGACAACAAACTCCGCTTTTCCTCTGAAAAGGTAATTAGCCCCTTAAAAAAGAAAAGAAAAACGCCATCTCATATTAAGCTAAAATCTCATCAGAAGAGAAAGAGGCCCTCATTACAGGTAATTACGCAGGAATTAGAAACATCATTTAACTAAATGAGTGAATAATACCGCGGAGATTGAGGGAAACTTGGTACACTTCTGCAGAACACTCTAAGTCGCATTACAAAAATTGTTCCTCTTTAATGGAATAATTCCTTTTTCTCGTCTGAGCGGCTTTCAGAAAAAAAAAAAAAAAAAAAAGCAAGCGAGACTGCAGCCCGAAGAGGGACTAAAAGGAGCTGACATGTAAAAGCCATCTCTGCAGGAGAGTGGGATTATAAAGAGCTCCTCAGACAGCATAATGAGGCAAATTAAGCTAAGGGCTGCAAGAAGGAAGAAAGGAAAAACGCAAGCACTTTTATATGATGATTATTGTTATTATTATGAATATCGAGCTTGTTCAATGAAGAATGTGTTCCAGGGGCCATGTAGGAAGATGGAGCTGGAAGGCAAAGGTTACGTCTGCATCATAAATCAAAATCTGCGCCTGTGACGGTAATAGGGCACCCCTGGACGCCGTGACACCATCGTATGATATGGTTAACCCTTCTTCTGACCCACATGCGCCGACTCCTAGGACAAGAACTGAGATAAGACTGGCAGGAGAAATACCTCCAGCAGATATCTTAATCCTAATCCCTGGGCAAAGACAAAGATTCACTCCCCCTTGTCTGTCTTGTACAATTGGAATTAAAGTTGGCCGTGTACTTTGAAAATTCATAATTAGCTGCACAAATATATTTCTATATATGCGCGCCCCGTTCAGCCGAGTGTGCATATGTCTTCAATTCTAGAGGCGGCTTCCCACTATGTTCACACGACGGGAAGACACTAGTGATGAGCGCAAGTGCTTGTTACTCGAGACAAACACGGGCAATCCCTGCATGTTTTGTGACTGTCTAACAGTCTCGAAAAATGCGGCCGCAGAGCCCCAAATTTTTTGCCTAGGGTGCTCGGGTATGCATGGAGTATCACGGATGTGCGAGTGACATGTTCGAGTCCCCGGGGCTGTTAGTCAGCCATAAAACATGCTGGGATTGCCTGACATACACGGGCAATCCCCGTATATTTTGTGGCTGTCTAATAGCCTCGAAAAATGCGGCCGCAGAGCTCCAAATGTTTTGCCTAGGGTGCTTGAGTATGCACGGAGTATCACGGATGCTCGAGTGACATGTTCAAGTTCCCGCGGCTGCATGTTCCGAGGCTGTTAGACAGCCACAAAACATGCTGGGATTGCCTGACATACACTGGCAATCCCTGCATGTTTTGTGGCTGTCTAAGCCACGAAACAAGCGGCTGCGGGGACTCAAACATGTCACTCAAGCTCCCGCGATACTCTGTGCATACCCGAGCACCCTAGGTAAAAATTTGCGGCACCATGTTTCAAGGCTGTTAGACAGCCACAAAACATGCAGGGATTGTATGTCAGGCAATCCCCGCATGTCTTGTGGCTGTCTAACAGCTGCAAAACATGGGGCGCGGGGACTTGAACATGTCACTCAAGCATCCGCAATACTTGGTGGTTACCCGAGCACCCAAGGCAAAATCAAGTAACGAGCACTTCAACTCTTCACTAGAAGCCACCTGAAAAAGTGCTAAAAAAAAAACATAAAAAATATGCATTTAATCAGTTCAGACTACCAAAGCCGAGAGGTGGTTACAAGAAGTGACCTGATCATTCTTCTGACGGTTTCTCTTTGGAAGCCATTCAGTAATTTCTATGCACAATGGAAATAAGAAAAGCCACCGAGAAAATAGCCGCGCAGACGTCAAAGACGATGCTCCAGGGAAAACACAACCAGCACTTTCCTGAACCATCTTCCTATAGCAAAAACGCAGCAGGCACGTTCCCACGTTGAGCTTTTGGTGCATATTCGATGCTTCCTTTTTCTTTTTGCAGCATCCAAAAAGCAGCGTCTTACAGTTCCAGCAAAGCAAAAAGCTGCAACAAAGCAGCTTTATTTAAATGATCACACACCAAAAAGAGACAAAAAACTGCAGAGTCCTAAACGCATGAAAAACAAAATGCTCACAAAAGACAATGAAAAAAACGCAAGTAACTTAATTTAAATAATAGGTGCAGAAATTCTGTAACATCAAAAAATCACCAAAAGCTTATTATAGAAATGTAGCCTTAGGGTATATTCACACAGAGTTTTTTGAGGCGTTTTTAAAGCAGAAACAGCATAAATTGTCCAAATCATTCTCAAAAACTTGGGAGCTTTCACTCAGTTTAACCTTAGGGTATGTGCACACACAAAAGCATCACAAAAAATGTACTTGGTGCACAGCATTGTCAAAACGACATTGCTGTGCACGTTACATCTTATGTAACTTATTTCTGAACCCCGAAGCAGTTAAAAGAAGTAACAACCATTCTTTGGGTGGCTTTGTTTGGAAGCCGCCCATTCTCTATTATAAAGATACAGGCAAAAGATGTCATCGGCAGAGCCGCTGCGGAAAGGACTGAAAAAGCGCTGACAATAGAAAATTCTGGCAGCGTCGACGGCGGATTAAAAGTATCATGTGCACATACTTAGGGTGTCTTCACATGGAGTTTTCGGAGCAGAAAATAAGCGTACCCGCACCAAAAAAACTGTCCAATCAAAAGGCTGCAAGAAAAAAGCTCTGCAAAAATGCTTGAAAAAATTCAAAACAGCTTTAGGAAACAATTCAGGAAATAAAAAGTAGGAAAACGGTCTCCACTGGAAAACACGTAGTTTTTGACCGCCTCAAAAAACTCAGTGTAAACATACCCTTAAAGGAGATCTGCCATCAGATTTCCCAACAGTATGAAACAGATCTCATCAACCTGATGAGACTGGTGTACTTACTGTGATAATGACAGAATGACTGCATAATCCTTTGCGTTTAGTTTTCCTGCCTAATATTTAAATGAGCATTTTATGAGTGAAGTTCTAGCTGGATTCCAAAAATACTTAATTGATAATTATAAAACCATTCTTGGATGGATTTTTAAAATAAATACACCAGTCTCATTAGGTCTAAGAGATCTATCTAATAATGTATGTAGTTTATATTGAAAAATCTGATGACCAATCTTAAGGCAAAGGATTACATCGGGCATTTTGGAATATGCCCCACCCTTTTGTTTCCTGACATAAGGCGAATGAACGTCAGCTGTATACTGCATGGTTGGCAGGTACTGCTGAAATCTAGTGTAAATGGCCACCTAAAACCTCATTAAGATTGGTACTGCATTTTGCACTCCTACTTTAGTGTATGAATTTGGGATCTAATGCCTAAGGCCAGATCATCAATATTTAAATTGTATGCAAGTATGCAATGGACCAGGCAACTGTTAGGTGGATTCATAACTGGCTTAGTGATCGGACTCAAAGGGTGATTGTAAATGGCTTCACATCCAGCTGGATGAATGTCTCAAGTGGGGTACCACAGGGCTCCGTCCTGGGACCTGTATTGTTCAACATCTTTATCAATGATTTAGATGAAGGAATTGAGGGTAAACTGATTAAATTTGCTGATGACACAAAGCTAGGAGGGATAGCTAATACTAGAGAAGAGAGAGAGAGGATTCAAAAAGACCTAAATAAACTGGAGCAGTGGGCAGCAACCAACAGAATGGTTTTTAACAGGGAAAAATGCAAAGTACTACATCTGGGCAATAAAAATGAAAAAAGCATATACAGAATGGGAGGAATAGAGCTAAACAACAGTACATGTGAAAAAGACTTAGGTATACTAATAGATCATAGACTGAACATGAGTCAACAGTGTGATGCAGCAGCAAAAAAGGCAAATACAATTCTGGGATGTATTAACAGAAGCATACAGTCTAGATCACGTGAAGTCATTATTGGTCTTTACTCCTCTTTGGTCAGACCTCATCTGGAATACTGTGTACAGTTTTGGGCACCACATTTTAAAAAAGACATAGACAAACTGGAGCAAGTTCAGAGAAGAGCGACCAGAATGGTGACTGGTCTGCAAACCATGTCCTATGAGGAACGGTTGCAGGATTTGGGAATGTTTAGCTTGCAAAAAAGAAGACTGAGAGGAGACTTAATAGCTGTCTACAAATATGTCAAGGGCTGTCACATTGTAGAAGGATCATCTTTATTCTCATTTGCACAGGGAAAGACTAGAAGCAACGGGATGAAACTAAATGGGAGGAGACACAGATTAGATATTAGAAAAAACTTTTTGACAGTTAGGGTGATTAATGAGTGGAACAGGCTGCCACGAGAGGTGGTGAGTTCCCCTTCAATGGACGTCTTCAAACAGAGGCTGGACAGACATCTGTCTGAGATGATTTAGTGAATCCTGCTTTGAGCAGGGGGTTGGACCAGATGACCCAGGAGGTCCCTTCCAACTCTACCATTCTATGATTCTATGATTCTAAATAGTGGAAAACCCTTTTAAGGACAGTATACGGGCACAAGTCCCTGCCCAACCACAGGTCTGATGACGTGAACTAAAAGCATCTTGGGCATCTACAATGTAGTCAGTTCAAGTCATTACATCTGCGGTAAGGCTTGGATTGTGTCTCTTATTACATCAATTATAACTGTCCTGAATAGTAGGAAGGTCCAGGCAGGGCACTACCTAGATATTTCCTATTCCAATCTCAGAGTCAGATCCACAGCATCCAGATATTTACGGGATATCCTAAGGATTGGCATGTAGTGTACCAAAACTGGAAACCTTTCACAATAGACTGAGATTATTTATAATATTCAAACACATTATTTTTTAAGAGTAATTAGCTTTTTTTAATTTATTTTTTTAACCTTGTCCTACTCTTGGTTCTGCCTTTTTAAGTAATAATGTGCCTTAAGAACGTGGATGTGACTTGAGTGTTGGCCATCAGGCTTGGATTTTAATATAGTAAGCGTAGTCATCGGTGCCCGCTAGCAATCAGCTGGTACAGCATCCCCTACACTCATCGGCCATAACATGAAAGCCATCTGCCTGTAAACTGTGATGACTTATTCTTCCAGAATGTTCGATCAGATCTGGAGAATTTGGAGGCCAAGTCATCACCTTGATCTCTTGATCATGTTCCTAAACAATTTTTGCAGGGTGGCAGGTGCACTATCCCGCTGCCAGATTATCGCTCGGCCTCCGCCGGCTTGTATTCTTCCCATAGAAGATCCTGGTGCCCCATCTCCACCAAGTAAGTGATACAGATGGCCATCTGTAAAATGTGACTTATCAGACCAGGCCACCTTCTTCCACTGCTCCATGTTGAGGTCTGAGGGGTCCTCACCACCCCATACATGTGATGCTCTGCATGTCCTGACGCCAGTGGTAACCTTTTGCACTACAGATGGGTTAGCCTTTTGCTTCCAATGCACACGGAAGAGGCATTATTGCTTATTATCCTGTTGCCTCTTCTTCACCATGTGTCCATTTTTGGGCCACAAGAGCTACAGTTTTACCATGCTCTTACCCAGTCGTCTAGACGTAACTATTTTACCCTTGTCAAAGTGGCCAAGATCCATAAACTTGCACATTTTCCTGCTTTCAAGAACTGAGAGTAAACAGGCCTGATTCATTTGTGTTCCTTTTAACTTTAACTCCCTTTCCTTTTTTCGTCATGAGGTCTTCTTCATTGACATATTTGGGGCCAAATTGTTTAAAATAAAAAAAAATTTAGTCCAGCGGATAAAATCCAGCCAAGGCTTTGTTCATGAACTTATTAAAATCTAAAACCGAGGCAGCGCTCATTTACACGTTTCAGGCTTGCGTAGCTGCCCTTAGTCATAATGGCTAAATTCTTCTATTGCTTCCCCGACGATCCATGCAGGATTCATGTGTATTTTTCAAAATGGCGAACGTTTCATGAATTTTATGCAAAATCTAAAAAAAAAAAAAAAAAAAAAACTTCTTTATTTTAATTTCTAAACCTCTTTTTTTTTAAACTAAAAATTTCAGATGTCCACAAAAAAAATCACTCCATGGATGGAAGGGTGACATTTGTGCAATAATTAAGAACTTTTTTTTTTTTTTTTTAAAGAGTTGCAGATGATGAATCAGCGGAAAACATCTCTGAAACACCAAACTGTGCCCACATTAACTAACAAAAAGAGGAAAAAAAAAAAAAAAAAACAGGCGCAAATTAAAAGAATAAGGTACAAATGAAAAAGACAAAACATCAAAAATTACAAAAAAAAAAGTGCAAATGCAATAATGAATAAGCCTGGTAAGTGACCGCTCCTGCCAGTGATTCAACTTCCTATTGTGCGCTGTTCTGTCAACAGAACGACACTGCAGACGTCATGTTAATTGAAAGCCGGCTCCCTGCAGCTACGCAGCGGGGAGCTGGCTCCCAGCGGCTACGCAGCAGGGAGCCGGCTCCCAGCAGCTACGCAGCATGACACCAGCAGTGAAGCCGCTGCTCTGTCGACATGACGCAGGTGAAGCAGGAGCGGTCTGTTACGGCAGAGAGCGGCGCTGGGCACAACAGGCAGGAGGTAGTGAACAAGCACCTGCCTGTTCGTTCTTAGGCCCATAGTAAAAAAAAATTATATAGTCCTGGATAACCCTTTTAAGTTGTTTAACTCTTAAAGACTGACGGGGTCAAGAAATGTCTTCAAAGGGCAAAATATTCTGAATAACCCCAGTCTCATGTATGAGAAGGGCACGAGTTACAGGATCCTGGACTTGTAATTGTCACATTATTGCCCAAATTTATGATGCAGCTATGTGAGAAATGTCGAAATTTCAGTGTCTATTTGGAGCGCACTTCCCCCATCGCTCCTTGTCAGCGAGTCTTTAAACCTTCCACAAAGGAGCTCTTCAGGTCGACAGACAGAGCTGCTCCAGATCAGCGGCCTCAAAATGTTTCCACGTAACATGATCTTTTAACCTGACCAAATACAATTCCCCTGATATTTTCTCCCCACCCCGTACAGAGGTGCTCAGGACAATGGCAGCTTGTTTGTGGTCTCATGGCCATGGTCCATGCTCATGAGGTAATTACCTGGCCGTATCCTCACCTTTATCGGTACTTCCGATGTTGCCTCTGATTCTCTGATGTCCTCGTGATGGTTATCGCTACAGAGGGTCACAAGGGCAAAGGGTGAAAACGCACTGCTGCGCAGCTAAGCTGCCTGGGATATCCCGCCGGCGGAACGGACATTTCCTAAATCAGCACCTTGATGACTTGTAGCTCTGGACTGGGCACAAATACAACATGGTGCAGATCAGCATCATTAAAGCAATCCAGGCAGAACTGGTAGATATCTAGAAATTTCAATACAGACCATGATGAACTCTACAAGTAGCTTAGTTTGCAAAAAGAAACTGATGTGGATGCGTTCTCCGCACATGAGGATACATGGTCGTAGAGCTCTCACGCGTCATTGTCCTTACATATACTCAGATATGGAAACAAAAGTAATTATAGGGGATTTACAAGCATAGATCCAGGTAAGAGCAGATCATCGGGGACCTCCGTCCTGCCAGACGAGGAAGTGGGCACAGCAATAGACTGGATGGAAATATGGACTTGAGAGAGCTGGACATGTACCTCCACCTCTTCTTGCAGTCACTTAGAAAACCATACAGAGGAGGAAATAAGTATTTGATACACTGCCAATTTTGCAAGTTTTCTTCCCACCTACAAATAATGGAGAGGTCTGTAGTTTTTATCGTAGGTACACTTCACCTGTGAGAGATGAAATCTAAAAATAAATCCAGAAAACCACATTGTAGGATTTTTAAATAATTAAATAGCATTTTATTGCATGAAATAAGTATTTCTTCCAACCAGGAAGAATTCTGGATCTCACAGACCTGTTAGTTTTTCTTTAAGAAGTCCTCCTACTCTGCACTCATTACCTGTATTAACTGCACCTGTTTGAACTCATTACCTGTATAAAAGACTCCTGTTCACACACTCCGTCAATCCCACTCCGACCTCTCCACCATGGCCAAGACCAAAGAGCTGTATAAGGACACGAGGGACAAAATTGTAGGCCTGCACAAGGCTGGGATGGGCTACAGGACAATAGGCAAGCAGCTTGGTGAGAAGGTAACAACGGTTGGCACAATTATTAGAAGGTGGAAGAAACAAAAGATGACTGTCAATCTTCCTCGGTCTGGGGCTCCATGCAGGATCTCGCCTCGTGGGGTAAGGATGATTCTGAGAAAGGTCAGGAATCAGCCCAGAACTACATGGGAGGACCTGGTCAATGACCTGAAGAGAGCTGGGACCACAGTCTCAAACATTACCGTTAGTAACACACTACATTGTTATGGATTAAAATCCTGCAGGGTACACAAGGTTCCCCTGCTCATGCCAGCACATAGAACTTTTTGGTATCAACTCCGCTCGCCGTGTTTGGAGGAAGAAGGATGAATATAACCCCAAGAACACGGGGTCCCAACCGTGAAGCATGGTGGGAGAAACATCATACTTTTGGGGTGCTTTTCTGCAAAGGGGACAGGACGACTGCACCGTATTAAAGGGAGGATAGATGGGGTCATGTATCGCAAGATTTTGGCCAACAACCTTCTTCCCTCAGTAAGAGCATTGCAGATGAGTCGTGGATGGGTCTTCCAGCATGACAATGACCCAAAACACACAGCCAGGGCAACTAAGGAGTGGCTTAGAAGCATGTCAAGGTCCTGGATTGGCCTAGCCAGTCTCCAGACCTGAACCCAAAAGAAAATCTTGGGAGGGAGCTGAAACTCAATGTTGCCCAGCGACAGTCCCGAAATCTGAAATATCTGGAGAAGATCCCTGATGCAGTGAGTGCAAACCTGGTCAAGAAGTACAGGAAACACCTGACCTCTAATTGCAAACAAAGGTTTCTGTACCAAATATTAAGTTCTGTTTTTCTAATGCATCAAATACTTATTTCATGCAACAAAATGCAAATTAATTATGTAAAAATGTAAAAATCATACAAATGATTTTCTTGATTTTAGATTCGGTCTCTCCCAGGTGAAGTGTACCTCTGATAAAAATTACAGACCTCTCCATTCTTTGTAGGTGGGAAATCTTGCAAAATCGGCAGTGTATCAAATACTTATTTTCCCCACTGTATGTGCGCACATTTCTGCTCGATTACATCCAAAAAAAATTCAAATACAACAATCTGAACTTGCAGCATCATCAAATAATATGACGTTCGGTAGAAAACTGCAGATTTAATACCGATACCAACATGTGGCCACATCATGGTTGTCTGAATTAGCCATTAAAAGAGCCATGACACCCCAAACGTGCCTATAAACACAGATCTGACTCCGAGTGCTGCGCCTTTGACAGATGCAGACAACTGTGTATTCTCTAATCCGAGAGAATGGGGTCAACTATTCAAATCACACTCTGATCAAACTCCGTTTTATCACAGTGTGATCGGATTCTCGAAGATGAAAAGATTGAGAAAAAAAATCTCCATCTTCGCCATTCTGTCAGTCCTTGGAAATCAGACTGCACTCAGATGTCATCCAAGTGCAGTCAGTTGGTTTCCATGGACTAATTGACTTGCATTGCCGAGTGCGATCTGAATATCGGATCAAACAGGCATGCAGCGATTTTTTCCTCACACTGGCCTTATAAAATAACGTTGGTCCGAGTGCAATCCGATGTTTTGTCAGATCACACTCGGACCTAAAATATGGCCATGTTCACGAGCCCTAACCAATATTATTCATTACTATATCTGTGTGTTTCAGTATATTATGTCCTGTGCATGTAAAATGGATCAACAGCTGATGGGGCAAAACCGAAATATACCCCAACCGAAATATACCCCAAGAAGGATCTCAGAAATGTTCTGGGGGCATTATTTCTCTAATTATGCGTCTACAATATAAAGCCTATTTATTATTTTATTTTTTGGAAGGCTTGTATGAATAGTCAACAATCTTGCTTTTTTTACTAGCAATATTTGTTTTTGTGTATTTTCTTATACGCAAAAATATATATATATAATTTTTTTTTTTTCTATAGATAAGCTGATGGGAAGCACACGAAACAGATCACATGTCTGGAGAATGCTGCATGTAGAAAGAAAAAGAAGAAAATATATAGCACAAAATGTTTATGTGCTATACTTGATATACTTGTCTTCAAGTCTTAATTTGCCTCCAGTATTTTTTTGGCTGAAGAAAAAAAAAAAAAAAATGGTTTCTTTGAAAAAAAAAAATGTTGTATATAATGCCACTGTAATGAAGTTTGATCCAGCAGTTGGCACCAGGCATTAAAACAGAGCGAGAAGTGAAGGCATTACACAATTTACTAAGGGGGTCCTTATTTATTAGTTATGCAACACAGGGTCTTATTTACAAAGATATCCATCGATGTAAGGGAAAGTTGGGTATTATATACAGAGGAAAAAGGGACAAAATAGAAAAATGCAACATTAAAAGAACCAGAAAAGAAGAGACACAGACAGAGGGATGTTGAACACTGTAACCAGCAGACAGTCTCGTAGCTGTATGGGAAGGCGAGAGTCAGGAGTCCTCCAGGTGAAATAATGAAGGATAAGAAATGCAGAGGAGGTCGACACGCTTCTGTATAAAACAACTGAGTATAATTTTATCTGTCAGACGTCTATCAACTGACGGATATTGAAAGCTTGGGAGGATGTGATAAGATCTCCCCCAGCCCTACAGTCAGCCATAGTTATCTGTCCTTAACATCAATAACGCTATTCATGAGGCAAGGGAAAATTAATAAAAAAAATCTTGGTGATGGGGGGAGGATATTCGGCAGGTGAAGCTGCCTCACTTGGGCTTTGTCTCGGCGTCTGTCACTTGCCGTATGAAGATAGCATCTTCGGGGTGTTCAATGTCATCCATTTCGTACATGTAGGAGGCAGCGATTGCCAGAGTGCTGCCATCAATGCTGAAGGCCAGGGAGGCGATGCTTGTAGGGTAGCGGTGGAACTGGCACAGACGTTTTTTGTTGAAAGGATCCCAAATATTAACAAAACCATCTGAACCACCTGCAGAATATAAGGAGAGGACAAGTTAGCACCATTATATACATCAGGTCACAAGACAACAGCACCATTACACAAGTGCGATAATGTAGAAAGTCAACTGGGGAAGGGGGTACAAGGTGATGCGAGATCTCTTCTGGTTCACGGACCTGTAGCGAAGGTGTTGTGGACGCTGTGGAAGGACACGGCGTTTACAGGATAGATCTGCTCAATGTTGTTCTCCTTCAGCCGGTGACACTTGAAGGCATATTTCTTCTTCTGGACTTCCAAGCTTGGGTCTAAATACTCTACAGCAACTCTGCCTTCGATGGAGCTCAGTACGTAGCCCTGCGAAAACCAGAAATGGGAGTTATGGTAAGGAAAGAAAAACTGAGCATGAGAACTGATGACAATAATCTAAATGGAGGAGTGGAGGAGTTTTTCAGGCCTCTCACATGGAAGTAAGAGGTGGCACTGATGTGGCCTCTGTCAGCTGCTTCCCAGGTATTGTGCAAGTATCCTATGCTGATAGGTCAGGTAAGTGATATTTACCGGCCACGCCAGAGACCTGGAAAGTGGCTGAGAAAAGCCACATCAATGGCAAGTCTTCGACATCAGAAGAGTCACATGCTAAAGAAAAGGGAATCACAGGCAACAGGATATCGAGAAAGGATTTGGGATTACAGAAACCTTTAAGCACTGTGCAAGGAGAAAAACGTGCAAAATGACCCAGGCACAGGGACAACACAACGATCCTTCTGATCACCAGCCTCTCCCTAGCTGCACATAAGGGTGGACCTGTCAATCAAGCAGAGACGGGAGGGGAGAAGAGACCCCGAGCAGACTCCTCAGCTAAAAAGAAAACCCGTCCGTCCTTAACATTTGCAAAGCCTTCATCTTAAATCAATTTTTAGTAAAAAAAAAAAAAGGAGATTTATCAAAATCAATAGAAGTGTTAGCTCATATTCTATCATGTGAAACGCAATTCATGATGTGCGGACGGGCCAACCCCAACCCAACAGCCTCATAGGCATATAGGAGTGTATAGAGTTTGGGAGACGCACAGCCAGTCCATACATCACGGCCCGCATACAGATATACGTGTGTGTGATCTATATAAGAATTCACTTTTTTTTTCCCACTAAAATGTGAATGTGATGATGGACTGGTAGCAACAAGCAACATCTGCAATGCAAAATTTTGCCAATTTCATTTTTTCCCTGACTGAATACAATGAGATGGTTGGCATGAATGATATTGTGTTGCAAGAGCAACCAGGAACATTTTTTTTTTTTTAAAGCAGCTGCATTAGTAGGTAACAGACCATGATACAACAGGGAAAAAAAAAAAACAGTCCAAAGTATCTGCAAAATGAAAATTAATAGTGATCAGCGAGCATGCTTGCCACTCGATCACGCATCCGGGAGTTCGGCTACGTATTGAGTATTGTGGGTGCTCGAGCAATCCCCGCATGCTTGTTGGCTAACAGTTGCGAAACATGAGGGGCAGGGACTCGAGCACTCGCGATACTCGATAAGAATCCGAGCACCCAGTCGAGTGGAGAGCACGCTCGCTCATCACTAAAAGTTAACTCTCAACTAGAAACACAAGATATCTGTTTGGCAAATGTAGCGTAACCCCCTCAGACATCCAAGCTGGAGTTATAGAAGGGCACATTATAATACTCCAAAGCTTAATGGAGAAACACGGGGCTGGGATGGACCCCTTAAATTACGCTCAATATGTTTTGCATGTATTAACACTTGGGATATAGTGCTACTGCACATAGTGAAAAATATGACTGCATGGGGTGACCTCTCCCGATTACCTGTTTATTGGGGTGTGCTCGGATACACCAGATCTGGTACTTTACGAATACATGGGGTGACCTCTCCCAATTACCTGTTTATTGGGGTGTGCTCGGATACACCAGATCTGGTACTTTACGAATACATGGGGTGACCTCTCCCAATTACCTGTTTATTGGGGTGTGCTCGGATACACCAGATCTGGTACTTTACGAATACATGGGGTGACCTCTCCCAATTACCTGTTTATTGGGGTGTGCTCGGATACACCAGATCTGGTACTTTACGAATACATGGGGTGACCTCTCCCAATTACCTGTTTATTGGGGAATGCTCGGATACACCAGATCTGGTACTTTACAAATACATGGGGTGACCTCTCCCAATTACCTGTTTATTGGGGAATGCTCGGATACACCAGATCTGGTACTTTACGAATACATGGGGTGACCTCTCCCAATTACCTGTTTATTGGGGTGTGCTCGGATACACCAGATCTGGTACTTTACGAATACATGGGGTGACCTCTCCCAATTACCTGTTTATTGGGGAATGCTCGGATACACCGGGTCTGGTACTTTAAACTGGATTCGCGTCTCTGTTGCACATAGCCCATGTTTCGGAGATCCCATACCAACACTCTTCTACCAGCGGTGCCCACAATCAGCCGGTCTCCAGACACAGACAGCGTATACACCTACGCGAGAAAAAAAAAGACATTTAATTTGTAGTTGTGACTCAAACATGAACAAGAGGCGACAAAGTGGCGGTATGTATATAGAAAAAATATATATACGGAAATAATAGTTCGCACAAACGATAGTTCAAACATCTTATTAGTATGTTCCCAAACTAAGATAAATGAAGCGAAACGCAGTCCTGGAGAGGTCAGCTGGTAAATTAAGGTTTCAGCGTCTAGGCCATCAAAAGACAAGAAGTCTCACAGTATTTCATAAAATAGCTGCAAAACATTTTCATGTCATCAATTCACACCATAAGCGCTCGAGCCTGGGAGCTGTGCGCAAAGAAAGTCAATTACTGAACTTGTCAAAGTTTCCGCATCCATCCACGGCGCATGGCAGCGCGGTTATAAACACGGTCTACTACAGCGGCTACGGTACAAGCACAATGAAGGTTAGGGGAGAATTCATTATGACGGCCAACGTGCAAGAACAGTCAGTAAAGAGCAGTTTGCAGCATTTTAGCCCACAAAACCCAAATGGCAGTAACACAATAGGAGAAAGGTTTTAGTTTCTACCCAGATAAAGATCTATTGAATTAATCTAGCAGATAGTGACCTGTATACTTATTCTCCTGACTCTACAGGACAGCAATGCTCAAAGCCAAAAAGTATTCAGTATAATATAGCCAAGTCTACAGGGTGACAATGAGATTACAGCTTTATATTGCATCTAATGATTTCCTAGGGGGTCACATTGCGTCCTGCAACCTACCGCGACACAGATGCTAAGCTTTCCAAGTGAGCTGGATTTTCTGCTGCTGGTTGCAAGTCCTTGCGGTGACTTGCATGCGACTAGTGTGTTTTTAAAGCAAAACTGCAACTGTGAAATAATCGCATGGCAGCAAGTCACAAAGTGCGCAAGTGTTTCAGGTCTCATAATTTGCGATTTCACCCAAGCTCTGATGCCCTTCCAGCCCCCCTCAGAAGGAAGTGGGGACCAGACAATCTCTGATGTCCCGAAAGGAGGCGTGCAACCAGCTGCAGCCGATCACTGACTGAGGCGGGTCACCAACGCAGCGAGTGTAGGCTGTGTATAACAAGGAGCTAGAAATTAGTGGCCGACTTGATAAGCATCAGATCAGCAGCAAATATTTGGGGTGTTGACCTAGATTTTTATAATTTTAAATGTTGTCCTGGCCATAAAATTTATTTATTTTTCTCTTTTCACAATCCCTGTAAAGTTAGGCCAGAATAACACAGGCATTTGGCGTTCATCTATATGTACAGAAAAAGCAGCCTATTTTATATGAGGGACCCCATAAACTATACCAAACTATCATTTTATGAAGAAAAAAAAAAAAAAAAAGTTATAAGACACAGCATGCAGTTTTTTTTTTTTTTTTTTTTTAAAGACCGATTAGCATCAGAGCCTCCCCTTAGGGGTCTGAATATATTTAGAGGGTCTGTTATGGGGGTTTAAAATTAATGTATATTGAAAACTCTACTTAGTGGGCAGGTGGTGTGTGCCTATCTTCAAATACAAGGGGGATATGCTGCAGAGCGGTGTTTCAGATTGCTTGCCAGCACGCAACAAACAGTACGGCATAAAGACAAGTGAGCGAGCTTTACCCAATTGTAAGCGGCAGGAAAAATTATAAATGAATGCGGCGACGCCGGCCACTTTACACTAATGCCACAGGTACGACTGCTGCCAACATTACCAAGACATACAGCGACCATAGGAGGGGAGAAAAAAAAAAAAAAAGAACAGTTGTAATGAAACAATCTCTACGAGAATGCTAAATCTTCTTTACAAACTGGTGTCACACCTGGATTGGAAGTAGTCTTTTTAGCCACCGGTTTCATCAATCACCCCAAACCATGGTGTCAAGCCGCCGAGTGGGTGGACACATATATCAGGAGTATGAAAGGAAAGAAAAAGTAAAAAACAGAAAATGAAGAAACCCGACGTGCCACGCTGTCTGAGCCGATAGGTAGGCGGTTTCCCAGTGGCCGTCTATTATGTGCCGTCCTGTCAGCTATTCATCACCAGCTTTTACTGGCCACATACACCCATAAATCAAACCAAGAAACAATGCAATTATTCTGCTCCGCACAAAAGGTCTCGCCAGAAGTAGATTCAGTCGTGATGGGGTAAAAATGACGGCCATTTAGATGGAGTGCAGGCCCTGTAATGATGGCTCCAAACTGGTCAGTATATTTAAGAGGAAGCACAGGCACAGGAGCGCCGTGTTGATTTAGTGGAAGGAAAAGCTTTCCTGCTTCATCTTGACACAGTAACTTAGCGGAAAATATGAAGGAGAAAAGGATGTAATAACTTAAACGCTAGTCTTATGTGAGGTCTGCGGAAGAAACAATTGGTTTTAGCCGAGCACAGAACTTACACTTCACAAGTAGCGGAATATGATGGAAGGCAATGCGGCAATACTCACAGAAGTTTACAAGAGAATAAAACGCTGCCCAACGTAAAAAAACATAAAAATTTGCAGCAAAGTGGTCTAAAATCTAATATATAATAAGAGCAAGAAAACCTTATCAGGCTGATTAAACGATCCTGCGTTACACGGCGTCCGCGGATCCCACAATTTCACCGTCTGGTCCCAACTACCCGTCACCATAACGTTCACCTCAGGGCAGAACTCCACGCATCGAATGGGGGCATCGTGAGTCCCAACCACAGTTTCTGCAAAACAAACATTGCAAGAAAAGAGAAAATAAAAAGAAAAAAAAAAAAAAAAATCAATAACACCCCCAGGCCACAACCATGAAATCTTACTTTATGTGACATATTGGTCAAGTCTATTCACCAGTCGCTGGCTAACACAACGCTATAGTTATATAAATGACACTTATGACCCATTATTTTAATGGTCCTAAAGAGGGTTGGACCATAAAGCCACTTACCCAAAGAATAAACTTCACTAATCCCAAAAACGGTGCTCTGGTGTTTCCTGGCTACCCGTTTGGATGGAGTGAGATCCTAGCATGCACCGCTACTGAATTCTCTATAGGACTGCGATGTATGGGATCATCAATAAACACAAATGAGGAACACCAGAGACCTGTTCTAAAAACCAAATTCTTTAATGCGGCAACCCCTTTACTGGGGGTGACATGCATAATATAAGACATGCAATATTAAAAGGGGTTTGGCTTTTATTTATTCATTTATTTTTTAACCAGGAGCCTGTGTGCTAGATGCAATAAGGGACACCAACGAGCTTCCCTTCACTGCTTTAATCATAGTAGGACCTGTCAAATTTTTCATGGTGGTGAACTGGACACACGATGCAATAGTGGCTGCAAAGTAGATTAAAAATTGTTCTTCTTTTGCGACATAGTGAATCAGAAGAACTATACTACATTTCTAATTGGAGGTATTTGCTAATATTACTACTACACCTAAGCATTGGGATAGGATCTTGGAGATGGGAATACTCCTTTAAATTTAGTCCAAGTGGATGTTAGTACAAAGTTTCCCTGGGGGCATGTACTACTTCTCCCTGTATGAGGCTGACCAATCATAGGCAGGCAGCAACGTAGAGGAGTGTGCAGCCTAAATAAGCTCAGAAAATACACTGCTCAAAAAAATAAAGGGAACACTTAAACAACAGAATATAACTCCAAGTAAATCAAACTTCTGTGAAATCAAACTTAGGAAGCAACACTGATTGACAATTTCACATGCTGTTGTGCAAATGGAATAGACAATAGATGGAAATTATTGGCAATTATCAAGACACCCTCAATAAAGGAGTGGTTCTGCAGGTGGGGACCACAGACCACATCTCAGTACCAATGCTTTCTGGCTGATGTTTGGGTCACTTTTGAATGTCGGTTGTGCTTTCACACTCGTGGTAGCATGAGACGGACTCTACAACCCACAGAAGTTGCTCAGGTAGTGCAGCTCATCCAGGATGGCACATCAATGCGAGCTGTGGCAAGAAGCTTTGCTGTGTCTGTCAGCGTAGTGTCCAGAGGCTGGAGGCGCTACCAGGAGACAGGCCAGTACACCAGGAGACGTGGAGGGGGCCGTAGGAGGGTAACAACCCAGCAGTAAGACCACTACCTCCGCCTTTGTGCAAAGAGGAACAGGAGGCGCACTGCCAGAGCCCTGCAAAATGACCTCCAGCAGGCCACAAATGTGCATGTGTCTGCACAAACTGTTAGAAACCGTCTCCATGAGGGTGGTATGAGGGCCAGACGTCCACAGATGGGGGTTGTGCTCACAGCCCAACACCGTGCAGGACGCTTGGCATTTGCCACAGAACTCCAGGATTGGCAAAGTGGCCACTGGCGCCCTGAGCTCTTCACAGATGAAAGCAGGTTCACACTGAGCACATGTGACAGACGTGACAGAGTCTGGAGACGCCGTGGAGCGCGATCTGCTGCCTGCAACATACTTCAGCATGACCGGTTTGGCAGTGGGTCAGTAATGGTGTGGGGTGGCATTTCTTTGGAGGGCCGCACAGCCCTCCATGTGCTCGCCAGAGGTAGCCTGACTGCCATTAGGTAAAGGGATGAGATCCTCAGACCCCTTGTGAGACCATATGCTGGTGCGGTTGGCCCTGGGTTCCTCCTAATGCTGGACAATGCCAGACCTCATGTGGCTGGAGTGTGTCAGCAGTTCCTGCAAGATGAAGGCATTGAAGCTATGGACTGGCCCGCCTGTTCCCCAGACCTAAATCCAATTGAGCACATCTGGGACATCAGGTCTCGCTCCATCCACCAACGTCACGTTGAACCACAGACTGTCCAGGAGTTGGCGGATGCTTTAGTCCAGGTCTGGGAGGAGATCCCACAGGAGACCATCTGCAACCTCATCAGGAGCATGCCCAGGCGTTGTAGGGAGATCATACAGGCACGTGGAGGCCACACACAATACTGAGCCTCATTTTGACTTGTTTTAAGGACATTTACATCAAAGTTGGATCAGCCTGTAGTGTGTTTTTCCACTTTAATTTTGGGGGTGACTCCAAATCCAGGCCTCCATTGGTTAATAAATTTGATTTCCATTGATGATTTTTGTGTGATTTTGTTGTCAGCACATTCAACTTTGTACAGAACAAAGTATTCAATGAGAATATTTCATTCATTTAGATCTAGGATGTGTTATTTGAGTGTTCCCTTTATTTTTTTGAGCAGTGTATATTACACAGCACAAAAGTGTGGCGTTATTAACTCCACGTAATAGCTCCACACTTCTGTGCTGTGCAATATATCTTCAGTGCTTATTTAGGCTGCACACTCTGGACGTCAAGACCTGTGGTCTCAGGTCATGTGACCACAATGACATCACAGTTCCATCGGCACTTCTATTTTGCTGCCTGCCTATGATTGATCAGAGTCATACAGGGAGAAGAAGTACATGCCGCCAGTGAAAACGATGTATTAAGGTATGCATTATCCATTTGGGCTCAACAACTAAAGTTAACTCATTAGGTGCTTAATATCTGATTGCCAATATTTTCATAACAAAGGGACGAATTAAAAAAAAAAAAAAAAAAAAAAAACACACACAACACACCTTTGTATTCTGCTTTGCAGCCATTATTTCATGGTGTGTCCAATTCACCATGAAAAACACAGTGAAAGGACCCCAAATTAATATCATTTAAACAATACCTCCCAAAGTTCAATAGACAGAAAAATAAAAACATTACAGGTCTCGGAAAATGACAGTAAAAACAAAGTTTATTTGTTGATTGTATACAATCTTCTGACTTTTTTCTTCCACTCAAAATCGATGCAGGTTTGGTATTGCCATAATCGCACCGACCTAGAGAATCATGTTTAACCGTAAAAACAAAATCCAAAAAACAATTACTTTTATATTTTTTCCGCCTTTCAGTATATTATATGGTAAAATGCATAGCGATATTCAAAACTCCTGCAAAAAAAAAAAAAAAATAAGAAATAGCCTCATATGGCTACGTCAACAGAAAAAAAAAAAAAAGTGGATGGTTCTTGGAAGAAGGGGAGGAAAAATTGCAAATGTAGAAATGAAAATTGGCAAAAGTGAATAGAAAACTCCATTTCTTTTGCACACCCTTACCTCCATCGGTATTTAGGTCGTGCATTTTTAACTGGTGATCCAGGCCTCCGCTCCAGGCGTGAGTAGGATCCTACGATAGGAAACAAAAGCGTCATTTATAACTGGTCACATTCACACACTAAACAGTAACGAAAGTGATTATCAGAAAATACATACGTAGAAAGCGCAGTCGAGGACAGGACCAGCGTGCTGGTACTTCAGTCTCATTGTGTTTGCAGGAACATCATACAGGCGGACAGAAGAGTCCCAGGAGGAAGCCAGCAAGAACTGCGAAGTGTTTGGACTGAACTTGACGGCAGATATTCCATCCTCGGGGGCTTGATTCAGCTTAAATTCGTTGGAGCCCGTCATCTAAGATAATAAAAAAAAGTATTGAAAAACATGAACACGTTCGATATTCCAAACTGGAGCCTCTAAATCCATCTAATCTATAGAAAAATTACAATTGCTGCACAGATTATCACACAGCCAATATTAAACTCCATTACTTTGCATTTTAAAAAACAGTAATCCCAACTTTTTCCTAACAGCGTATCACACAGGGGTTTGGGGGCTGTACAAAACGTCGGATTGCACTGGGACCAAGGTTACTCTATGAGGCCGTGCACATGTCAAATTATTTTCTCAGACCAAGCTGGTCCAAAAGAAAAAAAGAAAATGCAGCATGCCCCGAATTTGATCCGAAATTTGGATCAAACTCTGTCATGCAAGTCAATGAGTCCATGGAAAACCTCGGAGTGCACTCGGATGTCATCTGAGTGCAGTCCGATTTCCAAGGACTGGCAGAATGGAGATGAAGAATTTGTGATGGAGCCATCACAGATACTATCGTTCTCATATAATCTCAGGTTATTGGAAGGACACCCCCTGCTTATGCAGGACGATGTGAAAAATTATTTTATTTGCTCGTTTATCAGGTGATTACCGACATATTTACACCAGCAGATGATTGGATTGAGGGTTCACGGATTACCTACTGGTGTAGGTGCACCATTAGGTACATGGTCACCAGAATCTTTGCAGTCTCCATGGATACATGTAGGTCTGCACAAGACCTGTATACTCAACACTACAGATACTGAATCAAGAAACTCTACAAAGTTATCTTTTCTATCACAAGTGCCCAGCTATTGGTTTTATGTCCAAATCAAAAGAAACTAAAACAAGAAATGAACTGAAATAAGTTGGTATTCATACAACTGTAGGAGCGCGTTCACACTGGCCACTAAACAGACAAAACCTAAGAAAAACAAAATGAGCAAATACCCTGCAGTAAGTAAATAGCAACAGTGCCAGGAAAATAACATAGGGAACTTAGTTAACATTGTTTTGATCAAAAAAACAGAAGTCATCCCAACATATTCCAGTTCATTTTTTTTCGGCTTTTTGCACCCAATACGAATAATGGCGTGACCTCCCTTCTCTCTGAGCTTTCATACAGCTTCCCATGGCAGGGTGTCCATTAGTCAGGGCCCATGTTATTTTCATGCACTATTTCTATTTACTTATTGCTGGGTATGTGCTCATTTTCCTTTTATCTTATGTCCTGCTGATGACAAAGCTGTGTACCACTGTAAAGTCCAAGAGGAAGAGGCCTTAAAGGGGCTGTCTGGTCCAAATCGATGAGTCTGCAGTCACTCTGTGTGACTGCAGACTTATGGATCCCCCCAGCACACTGTGCGCTGCGGGGATTGGCCGGTTTATGACCCGGGACTGTACCCAATTTATTATATATTTTAGGAGCCGGAGTTGGTCCATATTATACCGACTCCACAGCCCTGCTGTTGAGTCCAGGTTAGGAAATCTGAGGCCGGTCCGGTCAGATCTGTGAAGATGGCTGAAACACAAAATCCTAATTTCACCCAACCCCAAATTTCCTGTCCAGATAATGAGACGGCACGGTTCTGATAGACGGCCATACACATCCCATAATACAGTTTGATCAGCAGATCGCTTCTCTGAAAGATGTAAGTAATCATTGTGATTCTTCCTAATGAGGCCTGTTCTGGTGGCAACTATATTAATAAATGGGTCAGGAATGTCTTCTCTGTAACGAGATCTGTCACTAATTACTAAGTATTTTAACCTCCTAAATTACCAGAAACGAAGATTGGCTTAAACAAGACATATGTCTTTAATAAGCAGAGTCCTCTATGAAGCCCCTAATAAAATAAGAAAGCCTCACTAACGCAACTCATTTCCTCTCGGATCAATAAAGTAATTATATACTACAGACGCTTAAATAAAAATATGCCAGTGGCTTCAAGCAAATTTAATTTCACAGATTCTCCTCTAGAAAACAGCCTGCATAAACAGGACCATCTCAATTAACCCTGCGCCTGGTCCAGAGATCTGCGGGTAATTGCCCTGTGCAGCCGCACAGCCTTATTATATCAAAGGGTTTAGCCAGTCAGCATAAATACACAGGTGCACACAAAATGCCACCAACTACTCCTATCATTCGCTGAGGACGAGAGAATGATCACCACCAATAATCCGAGACCGCCTAAAACTACCTAACAGCGCAAATAGGATAATAGATGTGCGCCGATCACCATTTACACCGCATCCTGCGTATACAAGGTCGTCCCATAAAAGACAATTTGCATGATGTGGGAAGATGACAAGAAGGCTTCCTCCATGATTATGATGGATCTGGAGAGTCTGAAAATGGCACTTCACATTCGGATGTTGAGAAACCAACAAGAAAACTACTAAAACGAAATAAAAGAAAAAGCGGGACAGCGGCATAAGGGTACAGGGCTATGTCTGCGAATCAGAGGGGGGGGGGGGGGGGGGAGCCACAAAGCACAGGATCAGCAGCATAGATATCCGTCGCAGCAGAAACCAGGAGGGCCGACAAGCCCCCCACAGCACCGATGACATCTCTCTGCAGTGCTGACGACTCCCCGTCCCATATTCAGCGCTATAAGTCAGCCGAGGTCTGTAGTCTGTGCAAGGACGAAGCTATGGAGCAGGGTAGCGCAACGCCGACATGTCCACCCCTCACTGGGCCGCAGATGGTTAAAGTCACATGGAATGGGGACGAGGCAAGAATTGGATTCATCCCTTTTTTTGCCTGCAGTACATTTAAAAGGGGTAATGTGATTAGCTGCAGCGGTCTAGTGACACTGTTTATAGGTGACAGGGCTGAGAGCTGAGAAGCAGTGCTAGTCCAGGAGGTAAGTATATTTATTTATGCATCACCCTTTGGCCACTGGTGGACAACTCCTTTAATTTTAGAGATGCAGTTGCAAGTTCTATAGAGCGCATTAAAGCAGTTACCTATGGGGAGCCTCAAGCTCTATAACTATGGGTGAAACTGGCAATCCTAGTGACGCAGAATTACTGTAATGGGCACCATTATTGCCGGGTCACCATGTATTTGCCAATATTTTTGGGGACACAATTTTAATGGCCACTGTTTGAAGTAAGCATCGTCTGATTTGTAGGCCCTGCACAACGTCATGTGCGCTGGGCTACGGTACGGTACGGTGAATCTTTTTGCTCAACCCTAAGGCTATGTTCACACGTTGCATTTTTTGCTGCGTTTTTTTTGCCAAGTGACGTGATTCAAATGAACTCCCGAGGGATCCATTCACTATAATGAGGCAGCAGAGTTACTCTGGACTCCGTCTGGCCTCTGTTCAGTGTTGTCCTTTTCAGAAGTGCACAAAACTGTGGGCGACAGCACTTTTATGCACACCTAATAAAAAGACGAACGCCGACAGATCATAGGCCAGACGGCATAACTGGTGCCTCTATCTACCTCATTATGAGAAATTTTCCGCCGGGAGATCTGTCTGAATCACGTATTTCAGAGATTTACACAGAAACCCCAGTATAAGCGCTTAGCGCAGAATAAATGTGACTCGAGCCATACAGCAATCTTTGGGAGGCAGAATGGACAAATCAGCAGCAGGTGAAAAATTGGTTTTATTTTTTGAAGCCGTTCCTCATGCGGTATAAGTGATTAGACGACTTTATTCTTCGGATCGGTGCGATTACAGATTTATATCTGGTTTTTATGTTTGGCAGCGGTCACACACTAAAAGACGCTTTTTATTGCAAAAACTATTTTTTGCATCAACATATTTAGACAGCTATAATTTTTCCATATTTCGGCCGACAGTCATGTGACGGCTTGTTTTTTGCGTGACGAGTTGTCGTTTTTATTGGCACCATTTTTGCGCACGTGACATTTTTTTGATCGCTTTCTATTCTGATTTTTGAGAGGCAGAATGAACAAAAACCAACAGTTCAGGAATTGTTTTTTGGGTTTTTTTTTTTATACCGTTCCACATGTGGTAAAATTGATATGGCAGCTTTATTCTTCGGATCAGTATGATTACAGCGATACTACATTTATAGCTTTTTTTATGTTTTGGTGCTTTTACACAATAAAACTTTTATAGAAAAAATAATTATTTTTGCATCGCCTTATTCTGAGAGCTATAACTTATTTTTCGGCTGATGGAGCTATATAGCGGCATGTTTTTTTGGGGGGACAGTTTTATAAGTCTGGTTCTTCCGGACGTGGTGATACCAAATATGTGTACTTTAGTTTTGTTTTTTTTCCAAAAAACATTTATTTATGGAAACAATATATTTTTCTTTTTTATTATTATTTTGTGATTTTTATATTTTACAATTTTTTTTCACTTTTTCTTACTTTAACACTTTGTCCCACTATGGGACTTTCACTGTTTGCAGGCTGATCGCTTGTATAGTATAGGGATGCAGGAGCATTCCTATACAAGCTGTCAGTTCTGCACTGACAGAAAGTTGCCAAATCATGCACTGCACATGATCTGGCAACTTTCCTAGCTCTGGTGACCCCGGATGTCATGATGTCAACATCGGGTCACCATGACAATGATCGGGACCCCGCAATGACATCGCGGGGTCTCCGATCCAAAGGCAGAGGGGAGATCACAGCATTTAGCAGGTTAAAGTGCTGGGATCAGTGCGGGCACCCGCTCCTTGCACTTAGTGACAGGTGTCAACTGTCTGAAACAGCTGAGATCGCGCACAGCCTTTGTGGGCGCAAAATCGCCATGACGGTAAGTACCAGGCCACAGGGAGGTATATGTCTCATGTCAGAAAGGGGTTAAGCTTTGAGGGGAGGGGGGGGGGGGGGGAATCACAAAACTGAATGTGTTTCACATACTGATGTACCTGCTTTTTTCCACTTAATAACACAGGAAACCCTGATACCTGCGTTTTTGCACTTACTAAATACTTTCCATGCTGCAGTTTTCCAATTCAGTCAGCAAAAAAAAAACAAAAAAACACAAGTGTGTGCATGAGATTTCTGAAATTTCATGGCTTTTGCTGGTACTGTAAAAAGCAGCTTAAATTTTTCATTACAAAGCGCAACGTGTGAATATAGGCAAATGATCAGTTGTTCTTACCAAAATCTGTAGCGTGGCCAACTTTGAAGAAGCACTCCTACTAAGTATTTATTGATTAAATGTGTGTGTATGTAATGTAGTGGGAGTGTGATAATTTACTCACCTACTGACACGCAAATGAGACTATCCAGCTCACTCTATGCATGAGCCGGAAGTCTCTTATTGGCGACGTTCAGTATTTGTAAGCCAAAACCAGCAGTGGGTGACGTGTTTCTATTATACATTTACCCTGATTGTTCCACTCCTGGTTTTGGTTTACAAATACTGAGATAGAAAAATTTCACTAGATACTCAATATGTGCACGTGGCCTAAACAAAACTGACTGCAAAAGTGCAGCTAGGCTCTGATTCATGCTGCCTATTGTTTGGACAGCATGAATCATTTGACAGGTTCTGCTTAAAGCGGACCTGTCAGCAGGATTGTGCTCAGTAAATTACATACACTGTCAGGTGGGCGACATTACACTGATTAATATGATACTACCTTGGTTGATGAAATCCATCCTGTGGTTCTTGTGTAATCTTTACTTTCAGTTTGGAGATAATGATATGCTCGTACTCCGGGGCGGCCTGTGGGGGACGCTCTATCTGGTGCTCTGCTTACATATTCATCTGTATGCTCTTATCTTACCTAGCCCCGCACTACTGGATGCATTATGTAAAATAGTAGACAGGTCAGTGAAGGCACAGTGAGCTGTCATAAGAGCATACAGATGAATATGTAAGCAGAGCACCAGATAGAGCACCCCCCACAGGCCGCCCCGGAGCACGAGCATATCATTATCTCCAGACTGAAAGTAAAGATTACACAAGAACAAAAGGATGGATTTCATCAACCAAGGTAGTATCATATTAATCAGTGTAATGTCACCCACCTGACAGTGTATGTAGTTTACTGAGCACAATCCTGACAGGTGTGCTTTAAAGACAATCAGCAGGATTTCACCCCTCCAAACTATAAGTGCTCATAGCTCTTTCAAAGGCAAATCCAGCAATTCCTTTACATGGCCGATCTGTTCCTCCATTACTGAGAAATCAGTGTTTGGAGTGATATGCAAATCAGACTGAAGAGCTTTTGTAGAGCTGAAGCCTCAGTCACTCCAGCTCTATTCACAACCCAGCGCCGCCTCCTCCTGCCTCACTGTCAGCTTCTACTCTATGAGACTTCAGGCAGTCTACAGTCAAGTCTATGAGACAGTCAAGCAGGAGGAGGCGGCGGCACTGGGAAAGAGCTGGAGTGACAGAGGCTTCAGATCTACCATAGCTCTTCAGCCTCGTTTGCATATCAATTCAAACCCTGATTTCTCAGTAATGGAGGATTGAACTCACTATGTAAAAGATATTGCTGGACTGGTCTTTAAAAGAACTGCAAATGCATATACCAATTTGGGGAAAAGGGAAATCCTGCTGCCAGATTTCTTTAAACTGAGAGCTTATAACATGCTATGAGGATTATACCACCATTCTTAGTGATTTTCAAAGTAAGAACACCAGGCCCATCAGGTCTTAAAGAACGAACAATGAATGCAGTTTATAAGGTGAAATCTAATGACACATGATATGTATATGATTAGTGTGGGATTGTGACCACTGCTGCATTCCCTGTGGTAACTACAGCTCCGTTCACACAGGGATGATAGAGTGATACAAGAGTAGGAGTCCTATGTGAATAGGTGATAAATGTTGGTGTGGGGCCCCTTTAAGAAGAAACTGTTGTGCAGGTTGAGCAGCATTTATTGCACATAACATCCAGATGGAGCAGAATACAGAGAGCCGGCGTTACACATTCTGTACCCATACAACGCAACACACACCCCTATCTTCTTAACTTGGTACGTTCCCTAGTGCAGCACCTCTGAGGGAACATACCAAAGCACAATGCGTGGGGAGGTATCAAAACTGAAGCAAAGGAAAAATGGAGCAGCTGCACATAGGAGCCAGACTGCACCTCATGTTACATGTACCACACACACACACACACACACACACACACACGTCAGACTTCTGGCAGGTCCACAGTCACACAGGAGCGGACTCCACCACACTGCAGGCGCCGCGCACAGAGCCCGGTGTCTTCCCTGCCCTCGTCCTCTTCTTCCCTTCGCATTCCCTCTCATAATCACTCACCGTGCCTCCTATTTATTCCGCCTGTTCTTCCCTGTTTCAGCTTCAAACCGCCACCATTGAATTCAGGACCTCTAAAGATCAAGCTCGCTGATTGGCCGGTTTGAAAAAGTGTCTCTGAAGCTCATTGGTTAAGAGAAAGAGCCTGACAGGAAATTAACGACTAATTTACCGGAAGTGTCCTGACGTCACGGACTGGCTGTCAAAATGCTAAGGAAACGTGACTTTTTCGCCATGTTGTGGATGGCAAAGAGTAAAAGTGATGGAAGTTGAGCGATGTAACTTTGAGGACGGAGGAGAATGTTGTACATTGGATGTAATAAGGCGCCAGACGGGGTTATACGGGGTGCTGGGTGTACTGACTCCCCTTTTCAAGACTACAGTGGTGGTTTTTACTGTTGATGCTAATTCTGCTGTGATTGTCTGTAGTAATTTGTTTAATAATCTCTATTATTACAGTCAATGCATGTTTTTTTTTTACATACAGTACATGCACATATCACCATAATTACCCCTGACCTAGAAAGCAGGTATTCCTATGTGTATGTGCAGTGCAATTGGAAAAAAAAATCAGTAATGATGTAGAAACCTGTGTGGAAGGGTTTTAGGAGAAACTCAAAGGGTTTCACACGTTTGCCAGTTTTGATCAAATCAGGTAGTCGATCGATCGGAGACAAGAGAAACACGACCAATCCTGTCTGTGTCCCAGACTTGTCTGCTCTCTGGTGCCTGGTCACATATCTTTATTACAAGCAAAGAGATAAGGAAAAGGGGAATGTCTTTACAGACTTTACATTACCTAACGTAGAAACTATGTAACTTGGGAATAACAAGTTCATAAATTATGGAAACTGTTAAATTCCTTGAAAACTGGTTCTACCCAGCTTCTATGCCTTCTTTAACAAAGAAACTTAATACAAAGACATCACTATATCAGAGACAACACCCTGCTTTTATGAATAACACTTATAAAGATAATATTAAATTACAAAATTATCAAAGATATATGAATTATCTAAAATAATAAAGCAAAATATAAATATTTACCATAACAATAGTTTTATCATAAAAAAAAAATCTTCCTACAATATGTGACTCTAAACAACTGTAATGGGGCATCAGAGACCGTGATTGAGGCCCAAAAAGTTCCACAAGTGATGGGAATTCTCACTGAGAGTGCCCCTATTAATAATAGTGTGTCCCGTATCCCCTCCCCGGTAGTAATAATGCTCCCTCAGGATACCTCCACTAAGGCCACGGCCCCACTATTAGTATTTGGTTAGTATTCGGTCAGTATTTTTCTCCGGAGTGGGAGCCAAAACCAGGTGAGGAGCAATCAGAGAAAAGGTGTAATAGAAACAAGTCACCAATTCCGCATTTATCACCCACTCCTGGTTTTGTCTCCCACTCCTGAGAAAAAATACTGACCAAATACTGATAGTGGGGCCGTGGCCTAACAGTAGAGCTCCTCTGGCCTTTTGGCTAAGATCAAGTGTAGTATCTTTGAAAAGGCTGCATTGGCTGGGGCCACCCTAGTAGATCAATACAATGCACACTGGGTTTGGTGCTCTTGTTAGTACGCCGGGTGGCTCATACAGTCATCTGGTGGAAAGCATTGACCCCCAGGATTGATGCCATTGAGCTGAGTAAGATTGAAAGCCCGAAGTGTGAAGTTCCCCAGGACTGGTGACCCTGGTGTTGCATCGGCGTCTCTGCCCCCTGACAGGCAGAGACGCCATCCCCCTTACCGCCGCACTTCCGGCTTTCCTCACTGCCTTCTGGAAGGTCTTCGATGAGCCCGGTGGTCTTTGTTCTTTGCCCGTTTCAACATCCCCGGATTCTGTTTCCCGTCTCCTCTTCAGTGGACAATCCTGCCGCGGAGTCTCTGGTCAGCAAATTTTCCACCATTTGAGAGGACACTAGATCCGCACTTCTTCAATCCTCCGAGCGGATGAAGAGACATGCCGACAAGAGACATCTGGACCCACCTCAATTCCGCCCGGGAGACAAGGTTTGGCTCTCCTCCAAACATGTTCATCTCAAAATACCCTCCTATAAGTTGGGTCCATGGTTCATCGGTCCATTTGAAGTACTCAAGCAAATCAATCCAGTGGCCTACAAGTTAAAACTCCCGGCCACCTTACGGATTCCCAACTCCTTCCACGTATCTCTCCTCAAACCGGTTGTTCTTAATTATTTTTCTGACGATCCAGGTACCTCCCCAGCTCCGGTCTCCGCTGAGGACGTCTATGAGGTAGAGAACATTCTGGCCACCAAGAGGGTAAGAGGAAAAACCTTTTTTCTGGTGGATTGGAAGGGATTTGGCCCAGAGGAGAGAACTTGGGAACCCAGGGAGAACATCCACGCCCCGCTTCTCCTTTAAAAAAAATTTTCAGGCCTAAAAAAGAGGGGGCATAAAGGGGGGGGGGGGTACTGTAGCATCGGCATCTCTGCCCCTGTCAGGGGCAGAGACGCCGTTCCCCTTACCGCCGCGCTCCTGGCCCGGCGTCTTCCGACTCTCCTGCTGCTGCTGCCGGCGCGCGCAGCTTCTCGGGCACTGTGCTTAGGGCGCGTGCTCCCTCCCTCTCATAGGGGCCGCGCGCGCCGTCCTAAGGAGTCCACCAGCCTGACTACCAGTCCGCCAGCCTGACTACCTGTCTCCACCAGCCAAGTACACTCTCCAGGCCGACGGTCTGCCTACGGTCCAAACCCGCCAGTCTGTCTATGGGCAAGGCTTGCCTGCCTACCCGGAGAACGTACCAGTTACCTGCCGTGCCTACCAGCCAGCCTACCTGGAGTCTCCTGACAGTTACCCGTGGTGTCTGCCAGTCCGTCTACCCGGATCACCCGTCAGCCTGCCTGCCGTGCTCATCTGCTGTACCGGTCAGTCCTTGCCTTCTGACCCGTGGGAGTCACCTGCTCTCATACAAGGACTGGCCCAGAGTAGCACCTGGTCCCTCTGCTCGGTGCTTCCCTGGTTCACGGAATCGATTGAGCCGCCGTGCGACCTTGGTCAGTCCGAGTTGATACCTAGTTACGCCCCTCTGGTTCCTCCTTACACCGCAGCACAGAGGTGCCACCACCCGGATCCGTAACACCTGGTGTGCCTTAATTTGCTAGGATTGGGAACCCCACTTGAGTTTATGGCACATTTTGCACTAGCACTTCTTTTCACTCTTCATTGCACACGCCCTTCTCTGGGCCTTCTGGCCTTAGGATGGGGGATTTTTTAAATTTCTGGTCGGAGGTCCAGTCAGTATTACACTGAACAACCTTCACTATTTATTTTATTTATTATATTTTTGCCACTGTGTGTCACCTATTCACATGTGTCCACTTTGTCACTAGGATTTTGTCGGGATACAGTTTCCTCATAGGTTCCTCTCTTGGCAGGTCCGGGGGGGCAGTGTGAGGCCATCAAGTTTTGCTCCCCTCTGGCTCTCCTCTTTCGGGAGTAGAGGGTTGTTGGCTCCCCTCTTTCGGGAAGTGAGATCAGTCTTAGGCTCCCAGTGTCTTGCTTGGGTGAGAACTCGGGCAGATGCTGGGGGTAAGATTGGATCTCCTCCAGCTTCGGCTGCATGAGGCTATTTGTCCCTCTCTCTCGCTGTGGCCTTTTGGGTCGGAGGGACGGGGGAATGGTTTAGGGGACCCTTTTCCTTTTGGAGTGGGTTTCAAGATGACCAGCATCCTAGTACACTTTTTTTGTGGCACTTTGTCCCTTTTATTTAAGCGCACTCGGGTATAGGCAATAATTTGGGCAATAAAAAGAGCTCCTCCATAGTGTCCCAAAATGCTCCCTCAGAGACCCCTATTATAAATAATGCCCCATAATTGTCTCCCATTGGGGCTACATTAGTAATAGTCCTCTCCATAGTAATAATTCTCCCCCAGTAGTGACCTATTAATAATAATGCTCCCCCAACGTGGCCCCACTAATAACAATTCCCTCAATACTAATAATTCTCCCCCCATAGTGCTCTATTAGTATGTATGGCCACCCGACTACCCCCAAAGAAATAATGGCATATAATTGTCTACCAGAGTGGCTCCATTAGTAATAACACCTCATAATTATCCCTCAGAGTGGCCCCATTGATAATAGTAGTTGAAATCACCATTCTTCATCTGACAATCTGTTCTGCTTCACCCACAGGTATGTCATCTGACCCTACCTGCAAACCCCATGCTGCATATCTGACTGTCTTTTCCAAACTGTATCTATCTGTCTCCCGGTATGTTCCCTGTATCCATTATCTGCTGTGTATCCACTGATTCCTGCTAATTTCATTCTATCTGTCCTTGGTATGTTGGGTCCAATCTGCATGTTCATCACCTCAATCCTTTGATCCCAATACACACTGGTCCCTAGCTGTCTGTTTCCTGAATTCATTTAGCCTCTGTGTCCTAATTACTCCCCCCCCCTCCACCATGCTTTTGTGAGCAGGGTCCCTGTGACTCCTCCTCTTCTGCACACCTGACCCACCTCATGTGCTGGCCAGAGCTCTATAAATCAAGGGAGCCAAGTCTGGCACAGACAGGTCTGGCTTTTAAAGGGTTGCTTTTTAAGGGGCTAAAAATGAAATATGCCAGAAATGGCCAAAAGGTATGGATAACTATCTACTATTTGTACTTAGATTCTCTTTCTCATTCACACTTAACATTCATTATGCTTACATATGCCCTTACTGTTTTTGCCCCACTAATCCTCACTCTCCTTCGCTATCCCCAAACCCCAGCACCCTCTAACCAAATCATCATCTCTCCTTCCCTCCTACCTCCCCACCTAACCTCATCTACAGACCTGCTCCTCAACCTCAGATCGATCTTATGAAAACATAAAACAAGCCGGACACTCTCCTTCTCCCACCTGCTCTCCCTCTCTCTGCTTCTCCTCACTGCTGGCGACATATCTCCCAATCCTGGACCCCCACAGCTTGCACCTTCCACCAATTCCCCCACCTATTGCATCAAACCAACTGCAAATTACCACAACCTCTCTTACTCAAAACCTTTCCCCCTGACGCCCACCCCGCTGCACCCTCTCTCTGGAGCACTTCTCTCCTTCCTGGGCATCACAGAGACATGGCTGATACCCTCTGACACTGCCTCCCCTGCTGCGCTGTGTTACAGCGGCCTCCAATTCACCCACACTCCTTGCCCTGGTAGCAGACATGGTGGAGGAGTGGGTCTTCTCCTCTCTAACAACTTGACATTTAGCCCTACTCTTCCTCTTCCCTCCCTTATTCTCCCTTCTTTTGAAGTCCACTCTGTCCGCATTTACTCTCCCTCCAACCTCCAAGTGGCTCTCATATACCGACCTCCGGGCCCGATTACTGCCTTTATTGACCAATTCTCCTCCTGGCTTCTTTACTTTCTCTCGGCTGACATCCCCACTGACACTCGCCAGTCAGCAGCATCCAAACTCTTGTCGCTTACTTCATCCTTTGGACTTATTCAGTGGTCCTCCTCAGCCACCCACACAGACGGACACACACTAGACCTGATCTTCACCCGACTCTGCTCCCTATCTAACCTCACAACCTCCCCTCTACCCCTATCTGACCACCATCTACTCACATTCTCATCCCTGTCCTTCTCACCTGTCACCCATGTCCGGCAGCTAGCACACTCCCGCAGAAACCTTGCACATCTAGACACCCACACATTCTCTGACTCTGTTCTACCACTGACATCCATATCTTCACTCCATGACACAGACAGCGCCACCGCTTTCTACAATGCCACTCTCGCATCAGCTATTGAATCGGTCGCCCCTCTTGTGCATGGCAGAGTGCGACGAGTCAACAGGCAACCCTGGCACAACAACCTCACTAAACAGCTTCGACAAGCATCCAGGGTTGCGAAGTGGCGTTGGGATAAAACACATACTCAAGATGACTTCACTGCACTCAAACAAGCAACACTCGCATTCAAATCAGCACTCACCTCTGCTAAACAGGCCTACTTCACAACCCTCATATCCTCCCTATACTACATCCCCAAACAGCTATTCAACACTTTTAACTTTCTCCTCCACCTTCCACTGCCCCCTCCGACCTCCGTCATCTCTGCTGAGGAGTTTGCCACGCACTTCAAAAACAAGATTGACCAAACACGGCAAGTCTTTACTGTCCGACTACCACAACCCCTTTGTTTTCCACACCATTTCCCTACCCCCATAACCTCCTTTCCCAACATCACGGAAAGAGACCTTACACGTCTCCTCTCCAAATCACACCTCACCACATGTGCACTCGACCCTATCCCACCTCCTCCCCAACCTCACCCTCACACTCATCCCACCCCTAACCCATCTCTTCAACCTATCACTATCTTCTGGTACTTTCCCCGCAGCCTTCAAACATGCCACAATCACGCCCATCCTCAAAAAGCCATCCCTCGACCCAACCGCCTTGTCCAGCTATCGCCCCATATCGCAGCTCCCATTTGCCTCCAAACTCCTTGAGCAACACGTTCCCGCTGAACTTTCCTCCCACTTTTCATCTAACTCTCGCTTCAACAACCGACAATCCAGCTTCCGCCCCCACCATTTCACCGAAACTGCCCTTACCAAAATCACCAATGACTTACTTAAAGCGAAAGCTAACAGACAATTTTCTGTACTCCTTCTTCTTGACCTGTCCTTTGCTTTTGATACAGTTGAACACTGCCTCCTACTACAGATCCATTCTTCCTTTGGCGTCAAAGACCTTGCCCTATCTTGGATCTCCTCATACCTTTCTAACCGCACATTTAGCGTCTCACTCCCACACTGCCTCCTCACCCCGCCCCCTCTCTGTTGGAGTCCCTCAAGGCTCTGTCCTAGGACACCTACTCTTCTCATTCTATACCCTTGGCCTGGGACAGCTCATAAAATCCCATGGCTTCCAGTACCATCTGTACGCTGATGACACTCAGATCTACCTCTCTGGCCCAGATGTCACCTCTCTGCTGTTCAGAATCCCAGCATGCCTAACAGCCATATCCTCCTTCTTCTCCCCCCGCTACATCAAGCTCAATGTGGACAAAACTGAACTCATTATCTTTCCCCCATCTCGCATATCTTTCTATCCACCTGATCTTTCTATCACAATAAATGACATCACTCCGCTGCCTCGGAGTAACCCTTGACTCTGCCCTGTCCTTCAAACCCCACATCCAAGCTCTCGCCACCTCCTGTCTCCTCCAGCTCAAAAATATTTCCAGAATCCGTCCTTTCCTCAACCCTCAATCTACTAAACTGCTTGTGCATGCCCTCATCATCTCCCGCCTCGACTATTGCAACATCCTCCTCTGTGGCCTACCTGCTATCACTCTCGCACCTCTCCAGTCCATCCTCAACTCTGCTGCACGACTTGTTCATCTCTCGCCTCGCTATTCCTCTGCCAACCCCCTTTGCAAATCCCTTCACTGGCTCCCATTTCCCCATCATATCCAGTTCAAACTACTAACACTGACCTACAAAGCCATCCATAACCTCTCTCCTCCATACATCTCTGAACTAATCTCCCAATATATTCCCTCATGTAACCTCCGGTCCTCCCAAGACCTCCTTCTCTCCTCCACACTTATTCGTTCCTCACACAATCGCCTCCAAGATTTCTCCCGAATAGCCCCCGTCCTATGGAATTCTGTGCCTCAACACGTCCGATTATCCGCCACACTCGGATCCTTCAAACGGAACCTGAAAACCCATCTCTTCAAACAAGCTTACAGCCTGCCATGACCTTGCTTGCTGCTACCCCCAACAACACCGGAGCTACTGCAACCCCTCAACCTACTGCCTCCTTCCCCATTCCCGTAGAATGTAAGCCTGCAAGGGCAGGGTCCTCCTCCCCCTGTACTGCTCTATCATTGTTAGTTTGTTTACTGTAAGTGATATCTGTATTTGGTATGTAACCCCTTCTTATGTACAGCACCATGGAATCAATGGCGCTATATAAATTAATAATAATAATTCTCCCCCATAGTGCCCTATTGGTATTAAAGAGGTTGTTCACTACTTTGACCTTAGGACAGGTCATCAATATCTGATCGATCGAGGTACGACACCTGGCACCCCCGCCAATCAGCTGCTCTCGGTGTCGGCAGTTGTCAGCCGGAAATGTTCAATTGCGGAGCTGCTCCATCTGCTGACAGTAGCCGCGGCCTGGTACTGCACATCTGCCTCCTATAGATTTGAATAGTATTTGAATTACACCTCCTATTGATTTGAATAAGAGGCAGATGTGTAGTACTCTGCCGTGGCCACTATCAGAAGATGGAGCAGCTCCACAATTGAGCATTTCCGTCCGGTGGCAGCCAGCACCGAGAACGACTGATCGGCCGGAGTGCCGAGTGTCGGACCCCTAAGGATAGGTCATGAATGATAAAGTAATGGACAACCTCTTTAACACTCCCCCACCAGGCCTCACTATTAATAGTACCCCTAATAGTGCCCTATTAGTAATAACAATCCCTCAAGGTGCCCCCATAAGTATTGATGCACCACTATTGATGCTCCCTCAGAGTGCCCCCAGTAGCAATAATGCCCCATAATTGTCTCCCAGAGGGGCTACATTCGTAATAGTACTCCCAATAGTAATAATTCTTCCCCGGCAGTGACCGATTAGTAATAATACCCCCCTAATGTGGCCACTAATAATAATTCCCTCAGTGCTAATAATTCTCCCCCTATAATTCTCTATTATTATGCATGCCCACCAGACTTCCCAGAGTTGCTCCATCAGTAATAGTGCCCCCCCCCTATTAGTAATAACACCTCATAATTATCCCCAAAAGTGGCACTATTGGTAATGGTACCCCAAATCATTGTAATTCTCCCCCAGAGTACACTATTGGTAATAACACTCCCCCACCATGGCCCCACTATTAATATTCTGCTCAATATGCCCTATTGTCAAACATCTCCAACTGTCATGGTGGCATCAGGATCTGTGGATTTCACAGGTTCAGACACTCCTCCTTGTGACTCCATAGATAACTGTGGTCAGCACAGAGTGATTTGGGCGTTGACTTCTAGAGCTGCGGCTCCTAGGCAGGTTAGAAGGAGTTAAATCTTTGCTGGACTCAGCTTCTTGATTGCCTGTGGTCACATGCTGCGGAGAACCAGTCATGTCTGCTCTTTCCCTATTTAACCCCTTTACCCCCGAGGGTGGTTTGCACATCAATGACCAGGCCAATTTTTACACTTCTGACCACTGTCACTTTATGAGGTACAGTTAGGTCCATATATATTTGGACAGAGACAACATTTTTTCTAATTTTGGTTCTAGACATTAACACAATGAATTTTAAGCAAAACAATTCAGATGCAGTTGAAGTTCAGACTTTCAGCTTTCATTTGAGGGTATCCACATTAAAATTGGATGAAGGGTTTATATATGGACCTAACTGTAATTACTCTGGAACGCTTCAACGGATCCCACTGATTCTGAGATTGTTATTTCGTGACATATTGTACTTCATGATTGTGGTAAAATTTCTTCAACATCACTTGCGTTTATTTGTGAAAAAAACGGAAATTTGGCCAAAATTTAGAAAATTTCACAATTTTCAAACTTTGAATTTTCATGCCCTTAAATCAGAGAGTTATGTCACACAAAATAGTTAATAAATAACATTTCCCACATGTCTACTTTACATCAGCACAATTTTGGAACCAACATTTTTTCTTGTTAGGGAGCTATAAGGGTTAAAAGTTGACCAGCGATTTCTCATTTTTACAACAAAATTTACAAAACCATTTTTTAGGGACCACATCACATTTGAAGTGACTTTGAGGGGCCTTCATGACAGAAAATACCCAAAAGTGACACCATTCTAAAAACTGCACCCCTCAAGGTGCTCAAAACCACATTCAAGAAGTTTATCAACCCTTCAGGTGCTTCACAGGAAGTTTTGGAATGTGGAAGAAAAAAAATGAACATTTATTTTTTTTCACAAAAATGTTACTTTAGACCCCAATTTTTTTATTTTTTCAAGGGTATCATTAAAAAATGAACCCCAAAATTTGATGTGTAATTCCTCCTGAGCACGCCGATACCCCATATATGGGGGAAAACCACTGTTTGGGCGCACGGCAGGGTTCAGAAGGGAAGGAGCGCCATTTGACTTTTTGAATGTAAAATTTGCTTGAATAATTAGCAGATGCCATGTTGCATTTGGGGAGCCCCTGATGTGCCTAAACAGTGGAAACCCCCCACAAGTGACACCATTTTGGAAACTAGACCCCTCAAGGATTTTATCAATGGGTATAGTGAACATTTTGAACCCAGAGGTACGACACAGAATTTGATAACATTAGGTCATCATATTGAAAAAGTTGTCATTAGTCTTGAGCACAAGTGCTCGCTACTTGAGTCTGCACTGGGTGCTCGGGTATGCACCATGTATCGTCGGTGCTCGAGTGACATGCTCGAATCCACGCCCGCATGTTTCACGGTTATTAGACACCCAAAAAAAACATCGCTCGTGCATAGCAGGCAATCCCCACAAGGTTTTTTTGGCTGTATAACAGCTGCAAAACATTTGGGGCGGAGACTCAAGCATGTCACTGGAGCACCCGCGATACTCGATGCATACCCGAGCACCCAATGCAGACTCAAGTAGCGAGCACTTGCGCCCAACATTAGTCGCCATATCGTCGTCATTTTTTTTTCTTTACTTCTGAAAATATCACAAGCCTAAGCCCAAACCCAACCCAACCCTAGCCCAACCCTAACCTTAGCCCAGCCCTAACCCTAGCACAACCCTAGCCCAACCCAACCCTAGCCCAACCCTAACCTTAGCCCAACCCTAACCTTAGCCCAACCCTAGCCGAACCCTAACCTTAGCTCAACCCTAACTGTAGCCCAACCCTAACTCTAGCCCAATCCTAACCCTAGCTCAACCCTAACTCTAGCCCAACCCTAACCCTAGCACAATCCTAACCCTAGTACAACCCTAACTCTAGCACAACCCTAACCCTAGAGTTTATTTTTCACACTGTTCCTCGTGCGGTATAAGTGATTAGACAACTTTATTCTTCGGTTCGGTGCGATTGCAGTGATTCCAGATTCATATTGGGTTTTTATGATTGACAGCTGTAACACACTAAAAAAAACTTTTTTTTTTTTGCAAAGACTAGTTTTTGCATCGCCATATTTTGAGAGCTATAATTTTTCCATATTTCAGCCGACAGAGTCATGTGAGGGCCTGTTTTTTGCGGGACATGTTGACGTTTTTATTGGTACTATTTTCGGGCACGTGACATTTTTTGATCGTTTTCTATTCCGATTTTTGGGAGGCAATAAAACAAAGACCAACAATTCAGGAATTGTTTTTTGGGGTTTTTTTTTTATGCCATTCTGCGCGTGGTAAAATTTATAAAGTAGCTTTATTTTTTGGGGCAGTACGTTTACTGTGGTACCACATTTATATTTTTTTTTATGTTTTGGCGCTTTTACACAATAAAAACTATTTTCTAGAAAAAATAATTTTTTTTGCATCACTTTATTCTGAGAGCTATAACTTTTTTATTTTTCGGCTGTTGGAGCTGTATGGTGGCTTGTTTTTTGCGGGACAAGGTGACGTTTTCAGCGGTACCATTTTTATTTACATTCGTCTTTTTGATCGTGTTTTATTCCATTTTTTGTTTGGCGGTATGATGATAAAGCATTTTTTTATGTTTTGTTTTTTTTTGTTGTTTTTTTACCATGTTCACTAAAGGGGTTAACTAGTGGGACAGTTTTATAGGTCAGGTGGTTCCGGACGCGGTGATACCAAATATGTGTACTTTTATTGGTTCATTTTTTTTTTTCATAAGTTTATTTATTTATAAGGACAATATATATATTTTTTTATTATTATTAGTTGTTTTATATTTTTACAAAAAAATTTTTCACTTTTTGACACTTTTTGATCTTTTACACATTGTCCCACTATGGGACTTTCACTTTTTGTAGCCTGATCGGCTGTATAGCCAAGGAATGCAGAACCATCCCTGTGCTATGCAGCCTGTCAGCGCTGCACAGGGAGAAGTTACTTTGGTCACGCACTGCGCATGACCAAAGTAACTTCCTGCCTCCTCTTGACCCGGATGACATCGGGTCACCATGAGAACATCCGGGACCAGGCTCAGACGCCGTGGGACGCCGGCAGAGAAGGTAAGTATCGCGCTCACCTCCTCTTGCCACCAGAATGCTGCGATCGATTTCGATCGCATAATTTCGGGAGTTAATGTGCAGGGACCGGTGCGGGACCACTCCCTGCACATAGAACCGGGTGTCAGCTGATAGAATCAGCTGACAACCGGCGGCGATCTCGCCCGCACTGCTTGCGTGCGGGTGAAATCGCCAGGGCGTACTAATACGTATCAGGCCCATAAGGCCCAGGGCACAGATATGTATTAGTACACCCTGGGCAGGAAAGGGGTTAAGCTGGCTCCACTGTTCAGGTAATGCCAGCAATAGTTCTCTATCCTGGTCTGGAGAGGTGGGCATGTCCTGGTTATTAGTGGTTATTTGTAAAGTTGTTGCAAGCGGTGTTTGGTTAACCCTTTCCTTTTCCCCTAGGTGTCTTTTTATTACTTTGTTGACTCTCGGGCTGTAAACTTTATATTCCTCTGTGTATTTCCCTGAGAGAGTGTTGTGTGATTGTGCTTCCGTTTCTGCCCTGTCTGTCTTGTTATGTAATAACAATCCACAAGGAGTCCCCATTAGTATGAATGAACCAGTATTGCTGATCCACCAGAGTGCCCTTATTAGTACTAATGCTCCATAATTGTCCCTAGTATGCCCCAATAATAATTCTCCTCATTGTGCACTGTTAATATTAATACTCCTCCAGAGTGCCCATTAGTATTAGTGCCCCAGTAGTATTGGCTTCCCTATAGTGCCTTATTTGTAATAATGCTCCCTCAGAATAGATGCATTAGTAATAGTACACCAATAATATTAAAGGGAATCTGTCAGTAGGATCAACCCTCCTAAGCCGTCTATACGGGTATGTAGGTCATAGGAAGCTGAATTCAATGATACCTTGATATATCCTCCCGCATTTATTTAAAATAATCTCTGGAGGCAGATCCCCAGGGAGACCTATGTCCGGCCCATAGATCTTAACAGCTCATTTACATATAAGAAAAATGTGTATATCTCTGGAATAAGACATTGGCAGATACCAAGGTATCATTTAACTCAGTTTCCAATGACCTACATGCCCATATAGACGGCTTAGGAGGGTTGAGGTATAAGGTCTTATGAAATGTCATTGGCTGCACTTACCTCTTTATAAAAAAAAATAAAATGACCAGCACCTCCGAACAGAGTACTGCTATATTATTTTGTTTCTTTAGTATACTGTTTTGAGATGTTGACTGCCTCAATATTTGTCTGAGCTCCTGCCATTAGCCTAAGGGCTCATGTAGATGCCCATGCAATGGATGAACTGGCTGTGGCTCTCCCCACCTGAACTTCACAGCTTCAGATATGTCTATGAGGCTGTGACGCTGGTGTCGGTAGAGCCGCGGCCAGGTCATGCATTGCCGTCCATGCTTGGACCGATTGGCACTGGCGTCCTCAGGAGCTCAAATGCTGTTTTTATTTAATGCTGGATCCTACTTGCCGTTTAATTTTGTAGGATTTTAGCCCCAGAGAGGCAGGTTTGATAAATATCAGGTTTAGGGTTCCATCAAAGAAAGGTACAGCTATTGGGGTCTCCTGAATTGGTCAATTCGTGCGCTAAGTACCTTCATTTTATAAGTATATTCTATTTAGCAGTAATGCAGCTCAAATGTCATATATTCAATTTTTGCATATGACGGTCCCCCTGGGCCGTGGGGTACTCAGTAGCCGGGCCGGTCGATGCTGGGGGGATGTCACAGTGGCGGTGACCCGGTCCGTGACCCAGGGCGGTCAATAAAAGGAGAATAAAGAAAAGAGGAATTAAAGTTTTATATATATAATATTCGTGATGCCACCTGTGGTATGCGGCTATATGGGGCCGCCGCTGCGGTGCAGATCCTCTGGAGCTGATGGTGACGCAGCAGAGTTGGTTCAGCTCTCCACAGGCAGAGCTTAGTTCCAGGGCAGGAAATAGTGATGTTATAGATGTTGCTGTGCAGTGTAGTGCAGGGGATGGGGCAGATAATAACCAGTCCACAACTTAATGGCGGTTTCCTCTTATCTTTACTTGCGGTTGTTAGGCATACTGGGGCACGGGTACTAGCTGATAGTAGAGGACTGGGCGGCCTGGAAACAAGTTGGGAGTCCACCTCGCCTTCCCTTTGCGCTACTTTTTTGGCCCTGCTGCTTATAGCTGTTCTGTGGCCCTCATCCCTGAGTAAAACGTCTTTGTGCTCACCCGTATGGCAGGCAGCTCGTGCCTTCCTGGAGTGTCGCTCCCACGTGGCGGTGCTGGGCCCTATGTGCTGCTGAGCCTCCAGGCGTCTGATGGGGCCAGGAGACCTGCAGTCTCCTGCCCTCCGGTTTCTGCTGCTGGGCCTTCTGCTGCTGGGCCTTCAGTGCCCCACAACCTCGGACTCCGGTGTCCGGTTCTTTTACGCTCCTCTCTGGGGTGAGCTGCCATGCAGCTCCACTCCCCAGGTCTTTCCTCTTCGCTCTCCTGACTTCAACTCTCCTCTCACTAACTCTAACTAACCCCGCCTCCAGATTCCAGTTGCTAAGGGGAGGAGCTCCCCTTGCTGGTCTGGAGCCAGGAAAGTGTTGTATGCTAGTATACTTGACTTGGGGACCCCTGCTTGCTTCCAGGCATGGCTTGACCTCTTGTGAGGGAGGCAATGCCATTGTGGCAACCGGACTCCTGGGGTGCCACACGTATATCTTAACACTTACAGAGGGCTGCTGTATTCTTCTGTTTGTAGATAGATAGATAGATAGATAGATAGATAGATAGATAGATATGATACCGATAAATGAGTTGTATACAATTTTAAAAACATGCTTTCTGTCCAGGTACAGAGCAGAGAGTTTTTTCTTTTAAAAACAGCACCAAATTTGTCGGTGGAATATATGTTGTATTGCACAGTATCTATCTATCTATCTATCTATCATCTACACTGTGTGCAGAATTATTAGGCAAGTTGTATTTTAGAGGATTATTTTTATTATTGATCAACAACTATGTTCTCAATCAACCCAAAAGACTCATAAATATCCAAGCTTTATATTTTTGGAAGTTGGAGTGGGGTTTTTTTAGATTTGGCTATCTTAGGAGGATATCTGTTTGTGCAGGTAACTATTACTGTGCCGAATTATTAGGCAACTTAATAAAAAACAAATATAATCCCATCTCACTTGTTTATTTTCACCAGATAAACCAATATCCGTGCATAAAATTTAGAAACAAACATTTCTGACATGCAAAAACAAAAACCAAAAAAATTAGTGATCAATATAGCCACCTTTCTTTTTGATGACACTCAACAGCCTTCCATCCATAGATTCTGTTAGTTGCTTGATCTGTTTTCAATCAACATTGCGTGCAGCAGCCACCACAGCCTCCCAGACACTGTTCCGAGAGGTGTACTGTTTTCCCTCCCTGTAGATCTCACATTTTATGATGGACCACAGATTCTCTATGGGGTTCAGATCAGGTGAACAAGGGGGCCATATCATTATTTTTTCTTCTTTTAGACCTTTACTGGCCAGCCACGCTGTGGAGTAGTTGGATGCATGTGATGGAGCATTGTCCTGCATGAAAATCATGTTTTTCTTGAATGATACCGACTTCTTCCTGTACCACTGCTTGAAGAAGTTGTCTTCCAGAAACTGGCAGTAGGTCTGGGAGTTGAGCTTCACTCCATCCTCAACCCGAAAAGGTCCCACAAGTTCATCTTTGATGATACCAGCCCATACCAATACCCCACCTCCACCTTGCTGGCGTCTGAGTCAGAGTGGAGCTCTCTGCCCTTTACTGATCCAGCCTCTGGCCCATCCATCTAGCCCATCAAGAGTCACTCTCATTTCATCAGTCCATAAAACCTTTGAAAAATCAGTCTTAAGATATTTCTTGGCCCATTCTTGACGTTTTATCTTATGTTTCTTGTTCAAAGGTGGTCGTTTTTCAGCCTTCCTTACTTTGGCCATGTCCCTGAGTATCGCACACCTTGTGCTTTTTGATACTCCAGTAACGTTGCAGCTCTGAAATATGGCAAAACTGGTGGCGAATGGCATCTTGGCAGCTTCACGCTTGATTTTCCTCAATTCATGGGCAGTTATTTTGCGCCTTTTTTGGCCAACACGCTTCTTGCAACCCTGTTGGCTATTTGCCATGAAACACTTGATTGTTCGGTGATCACGCTTCAAAAGTTTGGAAATTTCAAGACTGCTGCATCCCTCTGCAAGACATCTCACAATTTTGGACTTTTCAGAGCCCGTCAAATCTCTCTTCTGACCCATTTTGCCAAAGGAAAGGAAGTTGCCTAATAATTAAGCACACCTTATATAGGGTGTTGTCAACACCCCTCCTCATTACAGAGATGCACATCCCCAGATTTACTTAATTGGTAGTTGGCTCTCAAGCCTATGCAGCTTGGAGTAGGACAATATGTATAAAAAGTATCATGTGATCAAAATACTCATTTGCCTAATAATTCTGCACACAGTGTATCTGTCTATCTGTATACCCATCTCTTCTATCTATCTATCTATCTCTCTATCCCATACCTATCTATTCATCTCTTTTATCTATCTATCTATCCCATATCTATCTATCCCATATCTATCTATCTATCTATCTACAGTGCTGGCCAAAAGTATTGGCACCCCTCAATTATGTCAGATAATACTCAGTTTCTTCCTGAAAATGATTGCAATCACAATTTCTTTGGTATTATTATCTTCATTTAATTTGTCTTCAATGAAAAAACACAAAAAGAATTGTCCTAAAGCCAAATTAGATATAATTCCACACCAAACCTAAAAAAGGGGGTAGACAAAAGTATTGGCACTGTTTGAAAAATCATGTGATGCTTCTCTAATTCGTGTAATTAACAGCACCTGTAACTTACCTGTGGCACCTAACAGGGGTTGGCAATAACTAAATCACACTTGCAGCCAGTTAACATGGATTAAAGTTGACTCAACCTCTGTCCTGTGTCCTTGTGTGTACCACATTGAGCATGGAGAAAAGAAAGAAGACCAAAGAACTGTCTGAGGACTTGAGAAACCAAATTGTGAGGAAGCATGAGCAATCTCAAGGCTACATGTCCATCTCCAAAGACCTGAATGTTCCTGTGTCTTCCGTGCGCAGTGTCATCAAGAAGTTTTAAAGCCCATGGCACTGTGGCTAACCTCCCTAGATGTGGACGGAAAAGAAAAATTGACGAGAGATTTCAACGCAAGATTGTGCGGATGGTGGATAAAGAACCTCGACTAACATCCAAACAAGTTCAAGCTGCCCTGCAGTCCGAGGGTACAACAGTGTCAACCCGTACTATCCGTCGGCGTCTGAATGAAAAGGGACTGTATGGTAGGATACCCAGGAAGACCCAACTTCTTACCCCGAGACATAAAAAAGCCAGGCTGGAGTTTGCCAAAACTTACCTGAGAAAGCCTAAAACGTTTTGGAAGAATGTTCTCTGGTCAGATGAGACAAAAGTAGAGCTTTTTGGGAAAAAGCATCAACATAGAGTGTACAGGAAAAAAAAAGAGGCATTCAAAGAAAAGAACACGGTCCCTACAGTCAAACATGGCGGAGGTTCCCTGATGTTTTGGGGTTGCTTTGCTGCCTCTGGCACTGGACTGCTTGACCGTGTGCATGGCATTATGAAGTCTAAAGACTGTCAACAAATTTTGCAGCATAATGTAGGGCCCAGTGTGAGAAAGCTGGGTCTCCCTCAGAGGTCATGGGTCTTCCAGCAGGACAATGACCTAAAACACACTTCCAAAAGCACTATAAAATGGTTTGAGAGAAAGCACTGGAGACTTCTAAGGTGGCCAGCAATGAGTCCAGACCTGAATCCCATAGAACACCTGTGGAGAGATCTCAAAATGGCAGTTTGGAGAAGGCACCCTTCAAATATCAGGGACCTGGAGCAGTTTGCCAAAGAAGAATGGTCTACAATTCCAGCAGAGCATTGTAAGAAACTCATTGATGGTTACCGGAAGCGGTTGTTCGCAGTTATTTTGGCCAAAGGTTGTGCAACCAAGTATTAGGCTGAGGGTGCCAATACTTTTGTCTGGCCCATTTTTGGAGTTTTGTGTGAAATGATCAATGATTTGATTTTTGCTTCATTCTCTTTTGTGTTTTTTTCCTTGCAAGCAAATTAAATGAAGATAATAATACCAAAGAATTTGTGATTGCAATCATTTTCTGGAAGAAACTGAGTATTATCTGACAGAATTGCAGGGGTGCCAATACTTTTACAATCTATCTATCTATCCCATAGCTATCTTTTATCTATCTGTCTATTCATCTTTTCTATCTGTCTATCTATCTATCCCATATCTATTGATCTGTTGTATTTATATATCCCATATCTATCTTTCTATCTATCTCTATATCCCATACCTTTCTATCTATTCATCTCTTCTATCTATCTAAGTTTAAATAGCGCATGGCAAATGTCCCAGTATCGGGCAATGAGGGCAAAATCTAATAATAGATCTAATGGTAGGGCGGCATTACATGCTTTTATTAGGGACAAAAATAATACTGTTGAGTAACACCCCCCATTAGCTGGGGTTGGTAAACCCAACATCTGAGCCTAAAGGGAGCCACTCACCCAGTGAGGGGCAAGTTACTCAACCCCATGTGATCTATGTATCAAGTCCCATATTATATACAGACGCCAAGCACCATACCATGCCCTTTAATAAATCAACCATGTCAGCTGTTAGTACACAAAACCTATAAAAAAAAGACTCCTATATACAGTGATCATATGATGGTCCAAAATCACAAATCAAATGATAACCATCAAAATGTTAATTGTTGTGATTTTGGACCATCATATGATGGTCCCATCGTACTGGGACATTTGCCATGCGCTATTTAAACTTATATTTTACAGTATATACTCAATATAAATCTGTTTTGCGATATATGGTAGTAGCCCGGTATATATAATTCTTGTGGGGCATATCGCAACAAAGATGGCGCTGTTGTAATGTAATGGCGTAGACACTTGCGCATTAGACAGTGTTTATATGTACCATATCAAAGATGGCACTTTCTGCGCTTTCGGCCTATAATGTGATGTCACTTCCGTTAGTGACATCATTGGCGCATGCGCAGGGCCAATTTTTGAATATGCACGTCATAGAGTGGTCACTTCCTCTATACAGCAGCAACTCTGACATGCGCAGTCTGCTATTGGGACGCTGTTTTTCAGCGATGTTCACATGCTGATTAGGTGGGTTAATCTTAATTATTTTGATTCTGGACACCTGTACTCATTATGTAATTTATCATGAATTGAATCATATTATGAGAATGAATGATGTGTATATATTATTACGAATTACAGAAGCTTATATAGATCATGATCTATCTATGTATATATGTTGTATGTTTCTATGTACTTTGTACTTTACACTTTTTGCACTTCTAATATATATAATCGTCTTATCCCGTCTGTCTGTCCTTCTATCCAGGAAATCCCACGTCGCTGATTGGTCCGTCCGCGGCCAATCAGCGACGCAGGATTTCAGAAAAAGATGGTGGACGTTAGCGGCTCATCTGCCGCACGGAGGTCAGCGGCGATGCAGCCGGGAGATGACCGGCGCTAGCCGGTCATCTCCCGGATGCTCGCAGCAGAAGTACCCCGACCGGCAGCGCCGCTGACCTCCATGCAGCTACCGTCAGGAGAACAGCGGCTAGGGCCGCTTGATCTCCCGACGGCAAGTGGAAAGGGAGGACCGTGGAGCGGCGCCGCCGATTGGGATACTTCTGCTGCGAGCAGCCGGTTATCTCCCCAACCGGTCATCTCCCGGCTGCTCGCAGCGGAAGTACCCGCACAGGCAGCGCTGCTCCCCGGTCCTCACTAATACGATTCGCTGATTGGTCGCGGCCGCCGGCCACGACCAATCAGCGATATTGGCGCCAAATTTAAACACCGCTCTGCTGATTGCGCCCGGTCGGCCGCATACATATTCTAGAATACCCCATGCGTTAGAATCGGGCCACCATCTAGTTATATTATAATTGTCTTGTAAATGGATGATCTGATATATACTTCACCTGTATACTCTGCACTTTGCTTGAAGAAGGCTGTGTTCAGCCGAAACGTTGCCACAGCTCCTGCTGAGCGAATAAATCATCTATTTTTGGAGTGCTGTCTCTACTACTTTTTATATATGTAAGAAGGTTTGGTATTTACCTGGAGGACGGGCACCCAGCCATTCATGTTATTGCTTGTTTGTGCTGCTCTCATCTCTATTTTCTATTATCTATCTATCTATCTATCTATCTATCTATCTATCTATCTATCTATCCATATCTATCTATCCATCTATCTATCCATATCTATCTTTCTAGCCATATCTATCTATCTATCTATTTATCTATTATCTATCTGTCTACCCATCTCTTCTATCTATCCTATATCTTTCGATCTGTTCTATCTATCTATTCATCTCTTCTATCTATCTATCTATCTATCTATCTATCTATCCCATATCTATCTATCCCATATCTATTTATCTATCTATCCATATATCTATCCATTATCTTTCTATCTATCCCATATCTATCTATCCATATAGCTATCTATCTATCTCTTCTATCTACCTATCTATCTATCCCATATCTATCTATCTATCCATATATCTATCTATGATCTATCTCTTTATCTATCCATCTATCTCATATCTATCCATCAGTTCTATATATCTATTTTTCTATCCATCTGTCTTTCCCATATCTATCTATCCCATATCTATCTATGTATATCATTATCTATCTATCTATCCCATATCTATCTATCTATCTATCCCATATGTATCTATCTGTCTATCTATCTATCCCATATCTATTTATCTATCTATCCATATATCTATCTATTAATCTTTCTATCTATCCCATATCTATCTATCTATCCATATAGCTATCTATCTATCTATCTATCTATCTATCTATCTATCTATCTATCTATCTCTTCAATCTATCTATCTATCTATCCCATATCTATCTATTTATCATCTATCTATCCATA